>NC_140586.1:138674379-139382601 GCF_964204655.1 Triturus cristatus | reverse complement strand
TCCAGGCATGAAAATGACTCTAAACACACTTATTTTAGTTCCAACAGTGATAATTCACATGCAGTAGTCATTTACAGTCAAAAAATAAAACATTAAAAAAATTAACATTTCTAACCATCTGGAGAAAGTTCAACAGGTCACGGGTCACCGTTTATCATCAGAAAATTGATTTTTTGGACCGTCGAAAATTGATTCAAAATGTTATGTGGATTGTGCCTCGTGTTGAATAAGTACTTTTTAAAGCCTCAATGTGACCATAATTGCCATTTTTACAGCCTTTTTCAACTACTCAGAAGCTTCTATTTCGACCAATTTCAGGCATTAAAAGTACTCTAAACACACTTATTTTAGTTCCAAAAGTGATAATTCACATGCAGTAGTCATTTACAGTCAAAAAATAAAACATTAAAAAATTACCATTTCTGACCATCTGGAGAAAGTTCGACAGTCACGGGTCATCATTTTTCATCAGAAAATAGATTTTTGGACTGTAGAAAAATTGATTCAAAATGTCAATTGATTGTGCCTCGTGTTGAATAAGTACTTTCTAAAGCCCAATGTGACCAAAATTGCCATTTTTACAGCCTTTTTCGCCTACTCAGAAGCTTCTATTTTGACCAATTTCAGGCATTAAAATGACTCTAAACACACTTATTTTAGTTCCAAAAGTGATAATTCACATGCAGTAGTCATTTACAGTCCAAAAATAAAACATTAAAAAATTACCAT
The DNA here is from genome assembly GCF_964204655.1 of Triturus cristatus. NCBI lineage: Eukaryota > Metazoa > Chordata > Amphibia > Caudata > Salamandridae > Triturus > Triturus cristatus. The sequence continues at coordinate 139,381,872 of NC_140586.1, read as the reverse complement.
TTCTGACCATCTGGAGAAAGTTTGACAGGTAACGGGTCATCGTTTTTCATCAGAAAATGGATTTTTTTGACTGTAGAAAAATTCATTCAAAATGTCATTTGGATTGTGCCTCATGTTGAATAAGTACTTTTTAAAGCCTCAATGTGACCAAAATTGCCATTTTTACAGCCTTTTTCTCCTACTCAGAAGCTTCTATTTCGACCAATTTCAGGCCTTAAAATGACTCTAAACACACTTATTTTAGTTCCAAAAGTGATAATTCACATGCATAGTCATTTACAGTCAAAAAAATAAAAACACTAAAAAATTGCCATTTCTGACCATCTGGAGAAAGTTCGACAGGTCACGGGTCATTGGTTTTTCATCAGAAAATTGATTTTTGGACTGTAGAAAAATTGATTCAAAAATGTCAATTGGATTGGGCCTCGTGTTGAATAACTACTTTTTAAAGCCCCAATGTGACCAAAATTGCCATTTTTACAGCCTTTTTCTACTACTCAGAAGCTTCTATTTCGACCAATTTCAGGCATGAAAATGACTCTAAACACACTTATTTTAGTTCCAAAAGTGATAATTCACATGCAGTAGTCATTTACAGTCAAAAAATAAACATTAAAAAATTAACATTTCTAACCATCTGGAGAAAGTTCGACAGGTCACGGGTCATCATTTTTCATCAGAAAATAGATTTTTTGGACTGTAGAAAAATTGATTCAAAATGTCAATTGGATTGTGCCTCGTGTTGAATAAGTACTTTTTAAGCCTCAATTTGACCAAATTGCCATTTTTACAGCCTTTTTCTCCTACTCAGAAGCTTCTATTTCGACCAATTTCAGGCATTAAAATGACTCTAAACACACTTATCTTAGTTCCAAAAGTGATAATTCACATGCAGTAGTCATTTACAGTCAAAAAATAAAACATTAAAAAATTACCATTTCTGACCATCTGGAGAAAGTTCGACAGGTCACGGGTCATCATTTTTCATCAGAAAATTGATTTTTTGGACTGTAGAAAAATTGATTCAAAAATGTCAATTGGATTGGGCCTCGTGTTGAATAACTACTTTCTAAAGCCCCAATGTGACCAAAATTGCCATTTTTACAGCTTTTTTCGCCTACTCAGAAGCTTCTATTTTGACCAATTTCAGGCATTAAAATGACTCTAAACACACTTATTTTAGTTCCAAAAGTGATAATTCACATGCAGTAGTCATTTACAGTCCAAAAATAAAACATTAAAAAATTACCATTTCTGACCATCTGGAGAAAGTTTGACAGGTCACGGGTCATCGTTTTTCATCAGAAAATGGATTTTTTTGACTGTAGAAAAATTCATTCAAAATGTCATTTGGATTGTGCCTCATGTTGAATAAGTACTTTTAAAGCCTCAATGTGACCAAAATTGCCATTTTTACAGCCTTTTTCTCCTACTCAGAAGCTTCTATTTCGACCAATTTCAGGCATTAAATGACTCTAAACACACTTATTTTAGTTCCAAAAGTGATAATTCACATGCAGTAGTCATTTACAGTCAAAAAATAAAACACTAAAAAATTGCCATTTCTGACCATCTGGAGAAAGTTCGACAGGTCACGGGTCATTGTTTTTCATCAGAAAATTGATTTTTTGGACTGTAGAAAAATTGATTCAAAAATGTCAATTGGATTGGGCCTCGTGTTGAATAACTACTTTTTAAAGCCCCAATGTGACCAAAATTGCCATTTTTACAGCCTTTTTCTCCCACTCAGAAGCTTCTATTTTGACCAATTTCAGGCATTAAAATGACTCTAAACACACTTATTTTAGTTCCAAAAGTGATAATTCACATGCAGTAGTCATTTACAGTCAAAAAGTAAAACATTAAAAAATTACCATTTCTGACCATCTGGAGAAAGTTCAACAGGTCACGGGTCATCGTTTTTCATCAGAAAATTGATTTTTTGGACTGTAGAAAAATTGATTCAAAATGTCATTTGGATTGTGCCTCGTGTTGAATAAGTACTTTTTAAAGCCCCAATGTGACCAAAATTGCCATTTTTACAGCCTTTTTCTCCTACTCAGAAGCTCCTATTTCAACCAATTTCAGGCATTAAAATGACTCTAAACACACTTATTTTAGTTCCAAAAGTGATAATTCACATGCAGTAGTCATTTACAGTCCAAAAAAAAAAACATTAAAAAATTAACATTTTTGACCATCTGGAGAAAGTTCGACAGGTCACGGGTCATCGTTTTTCATCAGAAAATTGATTTTATGGACTGTAGAAAAATTGATTCAAAATGTCAATTGGATTGGGCTTCGTGTTGAATAACTACTTTTTAAAGCCCCAATGTGACCAAAATTGCCATTTTTACAGCCTTTTTCTACTACTCAGAAGCTTCTATTTCGACCAATTTCAGGCATGAAAATGACTCTAAACACACTTATTTTAGTTCCAACAGTAATAATTCACATGCAGTAGTCATTTACAGTCAAAAAATAAAACATTAAAAAATTAACATTTCTAACCATCTGGAGAAAGTTCAACAGGTCACGGGTCACCGTTTATCATCAGAAAATTGATTTTTTGGACCGTCGAAAAATTGATTCAAAATGTTATTTGGATTGTGCCTCGTGTTGAATAAGTACTTTTTAAAGCCTCAATGTGACCAAAATTGCCATTTTTACTGCCTTTTTCAACTACACAGAAGCTTCTATTTCGATCAATTTCAGGCATTAAAATGACTCTAAACACACTTATTTTAGTTCCAAAAGTGATAATTCACATGCAGTAGTCATTTACAGTCAAAAAATAAAACATTAAAAAATTACCATTTCTGACCATCTGGAGAAAGTTCGACAGGTCACGGGTCATCGTTTTTCATCAGAAAATCGATTTTTTGGACTGTAGAAAAATTGATTCAAAATGTCAATTGGATTGGGCCTCGTGTTGAATAACTACTTTTTAAAGCCCCAATGTGACCAAAATTGCCATTTTTACAGACTTTTTCTCCTACTCAGAGGCTTCTATTTCGACCAATTTCAGGCATTAAAATGACTCTAAACACACTTATTTTAGTTCCAAAAGTGATAATTCACATGCAGTAGTCATTTACAGTCAAAAAATAAAACATTAAAAAATTACCATTTCTGACCATCTGGAGAAAGTTTGACAGGTCACGGGTCATCGTTTTTCATCAGAAAATTGATTTTTTGGACTGTAGAAAAATTGATTCAAAAATGTCAATTGGATTGGGCCTCGTGTTGAATAACTACTTTTTAAAGCCCCAATGTGACCAAAATTGCCATTTTTACAGCCTTTTTCTCCTACTCAGAAGCTTCTATTTTGACCAATTTCAGGCATTAAAATGACTCTAAACACACTTATTTTAGTTCCAAAAGTGATAATTCACATGCAGTAGTCATTTACAGTCAAAAAATAAAACATCAAAAAATTACCACTTCTGACCATCTGGAGAAAGTTCGACAGGTCACGGGTCATCGTTTTTCATCAGAAAATTGATTTTTTGGACTGTAGAAAAATTGATTCAAAATGTTATTTGGATTGTGCCTCGTGTTGAATAAGTACTTTTTAAAGCCTCAATGTGACCATAATTGCCATTTTTACAGCCTTTTTCAACTACTCAGAAGCTTCTATTTCGACCAATTTCAGGCATTAAAATTACTCTAAACACACTTATTTTAGTTCCAAAAGTGATAATTCACATGCAGTAGTCATTTACAGTCAAAAAATAAAACATTAAAAAATTACCATTTCTGACCATCTGGAGAAAGTTCGACAGGTCACGGGTCATCATTTTTCATCAGAAAATAGATTTTTTGGACTGTAGAAAAATTGATTCAAAATGTCAATTGGATTGTGCCTCGTGTTGAATAAGTACTTTCTAAAGCCCCAATGTGACCAAAATTGCCATTTTTACAGCCTTTTTCGCCTACTCAGAAGCTTCTATTTTGACCAATTTCAGGCATTAAAATGACTCTAAACACACTTATTTTAGTTCCAAAAGTGATAATTCACATGCAGTAGTCATTTACAGTCCAAAAATAAAACATTAAAAAATTACCATTTCTGACCATCTGGAGAAAGTTTGACAGGTAACGGGTCATCGTTTTTCATCAGAAAATGGATTTTTTTGACTGTAGAAAAATTCATTCAAAATGTCATTTGGATTGTGCCTCATGTTGAATAAGTACTTTTTAAAGCCTCAATGTGACCAAAATTGCCATTTTTACAGCCTTTTTCTCCTACTCAGAAGCTTCTATTTCGACCAATTTCAGGCCTTAAAATGACTCTAAACACACTTATTTTAGTTCCAAAAGTGATAATTCACATGCAGTAGTCATTTACAGTCAAAAAATAAAACACTAAAAAATTGCCATTTCTGACCATCTGGAGAAAGTTCGACAGGTCACGGGTCATTGTTTTTCATCAGAAAATTGATTTTTTGGACTGTAGAAAAATTGATTCAAAAATGTCAATTGGATTGGGCCTCGTGTTGAATAACTACTTTTTAAAGCCCCAATGTGACCAAAATTGCCATTTTTACAGCCTTTTTCTACTACTCAGAAGCTTCTATTTCGACCAATTTCAGGCATGAAAATGACTCTAAACACACTTATTTTAGTTCCAAAAGTGATAATTCACATGCAGTAGTCATTTACAGTCAAAAAATAAAACATTAAAAAATTAACATTTCTAACCATCTGGAGAAAGTTCGACAGGTCACGGGTCATCATTTTTCATCAGAAAATAGATTTTTTGGACTGTAGAAAAATTGATTCAAAATGTCAATTGGATTGTGCCTCGTGTTGAATAAGTACTTTTTAAAGCCTCAATTTGACCAAAATTGCCATTTTTACAGCCTTTTTCTCCTACTCAGAAGCTTCTATTTCGACCAATTTCAGGCATTAAAATGACTCTAAACACACTTATCTTAGTTCCAAAAGTGATAATTCACATGCAGTAGTCATTTACAGTCCAAAAATAAAACATTAAAAAATTACCATTTCTGACCATCTGGAGAAAGTTTGACAGGTCACGGGTCATCGTTTTTCATCAGAAAATGGATTTTTTTGACTGTAGAAAAATTCATTCAAAATGTCATTTGGATTGTGCCTCATGTTGAATAAGTACTTTTTAAAGCCTCAATGTGACCAAAATTGCCATTTTTACAGCCTTTTTCTCCTACTCAGAAGCTTCTATTTCGACCAATTTCAGGCATTAAAATGACTCTAAACACACTTATTTTAGTTCCAAAAGTGATAATTCACATGCAGTAGTCATTTACAGTCAAAAAATAAAACACTAAAAAATTGCCATTTCTGACCATCTGGAGAAAGTTCGACAGGTCACGGGTCATTGTTTTTCATCAGAAAATTGATTTTTTGGACTGTAGAAAAATTGATTCAAAAATGTCAATTGGATTGGGCCTCGTGTTGAATAACTACTTTTTAAAGCCCCAATGTGACCAAAATTGCCATTTTTACAGCCTTTTTCTCCCACTCAGAAGCTTCTATTTTGACCAATTTCAGGCATTAAAATGACTCTAAACACACTTATTTTAGTTCCAAAAGTGATAATTCACATGCAGTAGTCATTTACAGTCAAAAAGTAAAACATTAAAAAATTACCATTTCTGACCATCTGGAGAAAGTTCAACAGGTCACGGGTCATCGTTTTTCATCAGAAAATTGATTTTTTGGACTGTAGAAAAATTGATTCAAAATGTCATTTGGATTGTGCCTCGTGTTGAATAAGTACTTTTTAAAGCCCCAATGTGACCAAAATTGCCATTTTTACAGCCTTTTTCTCCTACTCAGAAGCTCCTATTTCAACCAATTTCAGGCATTAAAATGACTCTAAACACACTTATTTTAGTTCCAAAAGTGATAATTCACATGCAGTAGTCATTTACAGTCCAAAAAAAAACCATTAAAAAATTAACATTTTTGACCATCTGGAGAAAGTTCGACAGGTCACGGGTCATCGTTTTTCATCAGAAAATTGATTTTATGGACTGTAGAAAAATTGATTCAAAATGTCAATTGGATTGGGCTTCGTGTTGAATAACTACTTTTTAAAGCCCCAATGTGACCAAAATTGCCATTTTTACAGCCTTTTTCTACTACTCAGAAGCTTCTATTTCGACCAATTTCAGGCATGAAAATGACTCTAAACACACTTATTTTAGTTCCAACAGTAATAATTCACATGCAGTAGTCATTTACAGTCAAAAAATAAAACATTAAAAAATTAACATTTCTAACCATCTGGAGAAAGTTCAACAGGTCACGGGTCACCGTTTATCATCAGAAAATTGATTTTTTGGACCGTCGAAAAATTGATTCAAAATGTTATTTGGATTGTGCCTCGTGTTGAATAAGTACTTTTTAAAGCCTCAATGTGACCAAAATTGCCATTTTTACTGCCTTTTTCAACTACTCAGAAGCTTCTATTTCGATCAATTTCAGGCATTAAAATGACTCTAACACACTTATTTTAGTTCCAAAAGTGATAATTCACATGCAGTAGTCATTTACAGTCAAAAAATAAAACATTAAAAAATTACCATTTCTGACCATCTGGAGAAAGTTCGACAGGTCACGGGTCATCGTTTTTCATCAGAAAATCGATTTTTTGGACTGTAGAAAAATTGATTCAAAATGTCAATTGGATTGGGCCTCGTGTTGAATAACTACTTTTTAAAGCCCCAATGTGACCAAAATTGCCATTTTTACAGCCTTTTTCTCCTACTCAGAAGCTTCTATTTCGACCAATTTCAGGCATTAAAATTACTCTAAACACACTTATTTTAGTTCCAAAAGTGATAATTCACATGCAGTAGTCATTTACAGTCAAAAAATAAAACATTAAAAAATTACCATTTCTGACCATCTGGAGAAAGTTCGACAGGTCACGGGTCATCATTTTTCATCAGAAAATTGATTTTTTGGACTGTAGAAAAATTGATTCAAAAATGTCAATTGGATTGGGCCTCGTGTTGAATAACTACTTTTTAAAGCCCCAATGTGACCAAAATTGCCATTTTTACAGCCTTTTTCTCCTACTCAGAAGCTTATATTTCGACCAATTTCAGGCATTAAAATGACTTTAAACACACTTATTTTAGTTCCAAAAGTGATAATTCACATGCAGTAGTCATTTACAGTCCAAAAAAAAAACATTAAAAAATTAACATTTTTGACCATCTGGAGAAAGTTCGACAGGTCACGGGTCATCGTTTTTCATCAGAAAATTGATTTTATGGACTGTAGAAAAATTGATTCAAAATGTCAATTGGATTGGGCTTCGTGTTGAATAACTACTTTTAAAGCCCCAATGTGACCAAAATTGCCATTTTTACAGCCTTTTTCTACTACTCAGAAGCTTCTATTTCGACCAATTTCAGGCATGAAAATGACTCTAAACACACTTATTTTAGTTCCAACAGTAATAATTCACATGCAGTAGTCATTTACAGTCAAAAAATAAAACATTAAAAAATTAACATTTCTAACCATCTGGAGAAAGTTCAACAGGTCACGGGTCACCGTTTATCATCAGAAAATTGATTTTTTGGACCGTCGAAAAATTGATTCAAAATGTTATTTGGATTGTGCCTCGTGTTGAATAAGTACTTTTAAAGCCTCAATGTGACCAAAATTGCCATTTTTACTGCCTTTTTCAACTACTCAGAAGCTTCTATTTCGATCAATTTCAGGCATTAAAATGACTCTAAACACACTTATTTTAGTTCCAAAAGTGATAATTCACATGCAGTAGTCATTTACAGTCAAAAATAAAACATTAAAAAATTACCATTTCTGACCATCTGGAGAAAGTTCGACAGGTCACGGGTCATCGTTTTTCATCAGAAAATCGATTTTTTGGACTGTAGAAAAATTGATTCAAAATGTCAATTGGATTGGGCCTCGTGTTGAATAACTACTTTTTAAAGCCCCAATGTGACCAAAATTGCCATTTTTACAGCCTTTTTCTCCTACTCAGAGGCTTCTATTTCGACCAATTTCAGGCATTAAAATGACTCTAAACACACTTATTTTAGTTCCAAAAGTGATAATTCACATGCAGTAGTCATTTACAGTCAAAAAATAAAACATTAAAAAATTACCATTTCTGACCATCTGGAGAAAGTTTGACAGGTCACGGGTCATCGTTTTTCATCAGAAAATTGATTTTTGACTGTAGAAAAATTGATTCAAAAATGTCAATTGGATTGGGCCTCGTGTTGAATAACTACTTTTTAAAGCCCCAATGTGACCAAAATTGCCATTTTTACAGCCTTTTTCTCCTACTCAGAAGCTTCTATTTTGACCAATTTCAGGCATTAAAATGACTCTAAACACACTTATTTTAGTTCCAAAAGTGATAATTCACATGCAGTAGTCATTTACAGTCAAAAAATAAAACATCAAAAAATTACCACTTCTGACCATCTGGAGAAAGTTCGACAGGTCACGGGTCATCGTTTTTCATCAGAAAATTGATTTTTTGGACTGTAGAAAAATTTATTCAAAATGTCAATTGGATTGGGCCTCGTGTTGAATAAGTACTTTTTAAAGCCCCAATGTGACCAAAATTGCCATTTTTACAGCCTTTTTCTCCTACTCAGAAGCTTCTATTTTGACCAATTTCAGGCATTAAAATGACTCTAAACACACTTATTTTAGTTCCAACAGTGATAATTCACATGCAGTAGTCATTTACAGTCAAAAAATAAAACATTAAAAAATTAACATTTCTAACCATCTGGAGAAAGTTCAACAGGTCACGGGTCACCGTTTATCATCAGAAAATTGATTTTTTGGACCGTCGAAAAATTGATTCAAAATGTTATTTGGATTGTGCCTCGTGTTGAATAAGTACTTTTTAAAGCCCCAATGTGACCAAAATTGCCATTTTTACAGCCTTTTTCTACTACTCAGAAGCTTCTATTTCGACCAATTTCAGGCATGAAAATGACTCTAAACACACTTATTTTAGTTCCAACAGTGATAATTCACATGCAGTGGTCATTTACAGTCAAGAAATAAAACATTAAAAAATTAACATTTCTGACCATCTGGAGAAAGTTCGACAGGTCACGGGTCATCGTTTTTCATCATAAAATAGATTTTTTGGACTGTAGAAAAATTGATTCAAAATGTCAATTGGATTGTGCCTCGTGTTGAATAAGTACTTTTTAAAGCCTCAATTTGACCAAAATTGCCATTTTTACAGCCTTTTTCTCCTACTCAGAAGCTTCTATTTCGACCAATTTCAGGCATTAAAATGACTCTAAACACACTTATCTTAGTTCCAAAGGTGATAATTCACATGCAGTAGTCATTTACAGTCAAAAAATAAAACATTAAAAAATTACCATTTCTGACCATCTGGAGAAAGTTCGACAGGTTACGGGTCATTGTTTTTCATCAGAAAATTGATTTTATGGACTGTAGAAAAATTGATTCAAAATGTCATTTGGATTGTGCCTCGTGTTGAATAACTACTTTTTAAAGCCCCAATGTGAACAAAATTGCCATTTTTACAGCCTTTTTCTACTACTCAGAAGCTTCTATTTCGACCAATTTCAGGCATGAAAATGACTCTAAACACACTTATTTTAGTTCCAAAAGTGATAATTCACATGCAGTAGTCATTTACAGTCAAAAAATAAAACATTAAAAAATTACCATTTCTGACCATCTGGAGAAAGTTCAACAGGTCACGGGTCATCGTTTTTCATCAGAAAATTGATTTTTTGGACCGTAGAAAAATTGATTCAAAATGTCAATTGGATTGGGCCTCGTGTTGAATAACTACTTTTTAAAGCCCCAATGTGACCAAAATTGCCATTTATACAGCCTTTTTCTCCTACTCAGAAGCTTCTATTTTGACCAATTTCAGGCATTAAAATGACTCTAAACACACTTATTTTAGTTCCAAAAGTGATAATTCACATGCAGTAGTCATTTACAGTCAAAAAATAAAACATTAAAAAATTACCATTTCTGACCATCTGGAGAAAGTTCGACAGGTCATCGTTTTTCATCAGAAAATCGATTTTTTGGACTGTAGAAAAATTGATTCAAAATGTCAATTGGATTGGGCCTCGTGTTGAATAACTACTTTTTAAAGCCCAATGTGACCAAAATTGCCATTTTTACAGCCTTTTTCTCCTACTCAGAGGCTTCTATTTCGACCAATTTCAGGCATTAAAATGACTCTAAACACACTTATTTTAGTTCCAAAAGTGATAATTCACATGCAGTAGTCATTTACAGTCAAAAAATAAAACATTAAAAAATTACCATTTCTGACCATCTGGAGAAAGTTTGACAGGTCACGGGTCATCGTTTTTCATCAGAAAATTGATTTTTTGGACTGTAGAAAAATTGATTCAAAAATGTCAATTGGATTGGGCCTCGTGTTGAATAACTACTTTTTAAAGCCCCAATGTGACCAAAATTGCCATTTTTACAGCCTTTTTCTCCTACTCAGAAGCTTCTATTTTGACCAATTTCAGGCATTAAAATGACTCTAAACACACTTATTTTAGTTCCAAAAGTGATAATTCACATGCAGTAGTCATTTACAGTCAAAAAATAAAACATTAAAAAATTACCAATTCTGACCATCTGGAGAAAGTTTGACAGGTCACGGGTCATCGTTTTTCATCAGAAAATAGATTTTTTGGACTGTAGAAAAATTGATTCAAAAATGTCAATTGGATTGGGCCTCGTGTTGAATAACTACTTTTTAAAGCCCCAATGTGACAAAATTGCCATTTTTACAGCCTTTTTCTCCTACTCTGGAAGCTTCTATTTCGACCAATTTCAGGCATTAAAATGACTCTAAACACACTTATTTTAGTTCCAAAAGTGATAATTCACATGCAGTAGTCATTTACAGTCCAAAAATAAAACATTAAAAAATTACAATTTTTGACCATCTGGAGAAAGTTCGACAGGTCACGGGTCATTGTTTTTCATCAGAAAATTGATTTTTTGGACTGTAGAAAAATGTATTCAAAATGTCAATTGGATTGGGCCTCGTGTTGAATAACTACTTTTTAAAGCCCCAATGTGACCAAAATTGCCATTTTTATAGCCTTTTTCTCCTACTCTGGAAGCTTCTATTTCGACCAATTTCAGGCATTAAAATTACTCTAAACACACTTATTTTAGTTCCAAAAGTGATAATTCACATGCAGTAGTCATTTACAGTCAAAAAATAAAACATTACAAAATTGCCATTTCTGACCATCTGGAGAAAGTTCGGCAGGTCACGGGTCATTGTTTTTCATCAGAAAATTGATTTTTTGGACTGTAGAAAAATTGATTCAAAAATGTCAATTGGATTGGGCCTCGTGTTGAATAACTACTTTTTAAAGCCCCAATGTGACCAAAATTGCCATTTTTACAGCCTTTTTCTACTACTCAGAAGCTTCTATTTCGACCAATTTCAGGCATGAAAATGACTCTAAACACACTTATTTTAGTTCCAACAGTGATAATTCACATGCAGTGGTCATTTACAGTCAAGAAATAAAACATTAAAAAATTAACATTTCTGACCATCTGGAGAAAGTTCGACAGGTCACGGGTCATCGTTTTTCATCATAAAATAGATTTTTTGGACTGTAGAAAAATTGATTCAAAATGTCAATTGGATTGTGCCTCGTGTTGAATAAGTACTTTTTAAAGCCTCAATTTGACCAAAATTGCCATTTTTACAGCCTTTTTCTCCTACTCAGAAGCTTCTATTTCGACCAATTTCAGGCATTAAAATGACTCTAAACACACTTATCTTAGTTCCAAAGGTGATAATTCACATGCAGTAGTCATTTACAGTCAAAAAATAAAACATTAAAAAATTACCATTTCTGACCATCTGGAGAAAGTTCGACAGGTTACGGGTCATCGTTTTTCATCAGAAAATTGATTTTATGGACTGTAGAAAAATTGATTCAAAATGTCATTTGGATTGTGCCTCGTGTTGAATAACTACTTTTTAAAGCCCCAATGTGAACAAAATTGCCATTTTTACAGCCTTTTTCTACTACTCAGAAGCTTCTATTTCGACCAATTTCAGGCATGAAAATGACTCTAAACACACTTATTTTAGTTCCAACAGTGATAATTCACATGCAGTAGTCATTTACAGTCAAAAAATAAAACATTAAAAAATTACCATTTCTGACCATCTGGAGAAAGTTCAACAGGTCACGGGTCATCGTTTTTCATCAGAAAATTGATTTTTTGGACCGTAGAAAAATTGATTCAAAATGTCAATTGGATTGGGCCTCGTGTTGAATAACTACTTTTTAAAGCCCCAATGTGACCAAAATTGCCATTTATACAGCCTTTTTCTCCTACTCAGAAGCTTCTATTTCGACCAATTTCAGGCATTAAAATTACTCTAAACACACTTATTTTAGTTCCAAAAGTGATAATTCACATGCAGTAGTCATTTACAGTCAAAAAATAAAACATTAAAAAATTACCATTTCTGACCATCTGGAGAAAGTTCGACAGGTCACGGGTCATCATTTTTCATCAGAAAATTGATTTTTTGGACTGTAGAAAAATTGATTCAAAAATGTCAATTGGATTGGGCCTCGTGTTGAATAACTACTTTTTAAAGCCCCAATGTGACCAAAATTGCCATTTTTACAGCCTTTTTCTCCTACTCAGAAGCTTCTATTTCGACCAATTTCAGGCATTAAAATGACTTTAAACACACTTATTTTAGTTCCAAAAGTGATAATTCACATGCAGTAGTCATTTACAGTCCAAAAAAAAAACATTAAAAAATTAACATTTTTGACCATCTGGAGAAAGTTCGACAGGTCACGGGTCATCGTTTTTCATCAGAAAATTGATTTTATGGACTGTAGAAAAATTGATTCAAAATGTCAATTGGATTGGGCTTCGTGTTGAATAACTACTTTTTAAAGCCCCAATGTGACCAAAATTGCCATTTTTACAGCCTTTTTCTACTACTCAGAAGCTTCTATTTCGACCAATTTCAGGCATGAAAATGACTCTAAACACACTTATTTTAGTTCCAACAGTAATAATTCACATGCAGTAGTCATTTACAGTCAAAAAATAAAACATTAAAAAATTAACATTTCTAACCATCTGGAGAAAGTTCAACAGGTCACGGGTCACCGTTTATCATCAGAAAATTGATTTTTTGGACCGTCGAAAAATTGATTCAAAATGTTATTTGGATTGTGCCTCGTGTTGAATAAGTACTTTTTAAAGCCTCAATGTGACCAAAATTGCCATTTTTACTGCCTTTTTCAACTACTCAGAAGCTTCTATTTCGATCAATTTCAGGCATTAAAATGACTCTAAACACACTTATTTTAGTTCCAAAAGTGATAATTCACATGCAGTAGTCATTTACAGTCAAAAAATAAAACATTAAAAAATTACCATTTCTGACCATCTGGAGAAAGTTCGACAGGTCACGGGTCATCGTTTTTCATCAGAAAATCGATTTTTTGGACTGTAGAAAAATTGATTCAAAATGTCAATTGGATTGGGCCTCGTGTTGAATAACTACTTTTTAAAGCCCCAATGTGACCAAAATTGCCATTTTATAGCCTTTTTCTCCTACTCAGAGGGTTCTATTTCGACCAATTTCAGGCATTAAAATGACTCTAAACACACTTATTTTAGTTCCAAAAGTGATAATTCACATGCAGTAGTCATTTACAGTCAAAAAATAAAACATTAAAAAATTACCATTTCTGACCATCTGGAGAAAGTTTGACAGGTCACGGGTCATCGTTTTTCATCAGAAAATTGATTTTTTGGACTGTAGAAAAATTGATTCAAAAATGTCAATTGGATTGGGCCTCGTGTTGAATAACTACTTTTTAAAGCCCCAATGTGACCAAAATTGCCATTTTTACAGCCTTTTTCTCCTACTCAGAAGCTTCTATTTTGACCAATTTCAGGCATTAAAATGACTCTAAACACACTTATTTTAGTTCCAAAAGTGATAATTCACATGCAGTAGTCATTTACAGTCAAAAAATAAAACATCAAAAAATTACCACTTCTGACCATCTGGAGAAAGTTCGACAGGTCACGGGTCATCGTTTTTCATCAGAAAATTGATTTTTTGGACTGTAGAAAAATTTATTCAAAATGTCAATTGGATTGGGCCTCGTGTTGAATAAGTACTTTTTAAAGCCCCAATGTGACCAAAATTGCCATTTTTACAGCCTTTTTCTCCTACTCTGGAAGCTTCTATTTCGACCAATTTCAGGCATTAAAATGACTCTAAACACACTTATTTTAGTTCCAAAAGTGATAATTCACATGCAGTAGTCATTTACAGTCAAAAAATAAAACATTACAAAATTGCCATTTCTGACCATCTGGAGAAAGTTCGACAGGTCACGGGTCATTGTTTTTCATCAGAAAATTGATTTTTTGGACTGTAGAAAAATTGATTCAAAAATGTCAATTGGATTGGGCCTCGTGTTGAATAACTACTTTTTAAAGCCCCAATGTGACCAAAATTGCCATTTTTACAGCCTTTTTCTACTACTCAGAAGCTTCTATTTCGACCAATTTCAGGCATGAAAATGACTCTAAACACACTTATTTTAGTTCCAAAAGTGATAATTCACATGCAGTAGTCATTTACAGTCAAAAAATAAAACATTAAAAAATTAACATTTCTAACCATCTGGAGAAAGTTCGACAGGTCACGGGTCATCATTTTTCATCAGAAAATAGATTTTTTGGACTGTAGAAAAATTGATTCAAAATGTCAATTGGATTGTGCCTCGTGTTGAATAAGTACTTTTTAAAGCCTCAATTTGACCAAAATTGCCATTTTTACAGCCTTTTTCTCCTACTCAGAAGCTTCTATTTCGACCAATTTCAGGCATTAAAATGACTCTAAACACACTTATCTTAGTTCCAAAAGTGATAATTCACATGCAGTAGTCATTTACAGTCAAAAAATAAAACATTAAAAAATTACCATTTCTGACCATCTGGAGAAAGTTCGACAGGTCACGGGTCATCATTTTTCATCAGAAAATTGATTTTTTGGACTGTAGAAAAATTGATTCAAAAATGTCAATTGGATTGGGCCTCGTGTTGAATAACTACTTTCTAAAGCCCCAATGTGACCAAAATTGCCATTTTTACAGCCTTTTCGCCTACTCAGAAGCTTCTATTTTGACCAATTTCAGGCATTAAAATGACTCTAAACACACTTATTTTAGTTCCAAAAGTGATAATTCACATGCAGTAGTCATTTACAGTCCAAAAATAAAACATTAAAAAATTACCATTTCTGACCATCTGGAGAAAGTTTGACAGGTCACGGGTCATCGTTTTTCATCAGAAAATGGATTTTTTTGACTGTAGAAAAATTCATTCAAAATGTCATTTGGATTGTGCCTCATGTTGAATAAGTACTTTTTAAAGCCTCAATGTGACCAAAATTGCCATTTTTACAGCCTTTTTCTCCTACTCAGAAGCTTCTATTTCAACCAATTTCAGGCATTAAAATGACTCTAAACACACTTATTTTAGTTCCAAAAGTGATAATTCACATGCAGTAGTCATTTACAGTCAAAAAATAAAACTCTAAAAAATTGCCATTTCTGACCATCTGGAGAAAGTTCGACAGGTCACGGGTCATTGTTTTTCATCAGAAAATTGATTTTTTGGACTGTAGAAAAATTGATTCAAAAATGTCAATTGGATTGGGCCTCGTGTTGAATAACTACTTTTTAAAGCCCCAATGTGACCAAAATTGCCATTTTTACAGCCTTTTTCTCCCACTCAGAAGCTTCTATTTTGACCAATTTCAGGCATTAAAATGACTCTAAACACACTTATTTTAGTTCCAAAAGTGATAATTCACATGCAGTAGTCATTTACAGTCAAAAAGTAAAACATTAAAAAATTACCATTTCTGACCATCTGGAGAAAGTTCAACAGGTCACGGGTCATCGTTTTTCATCAGAAAATTGATTTTTTGGACTGTAGAAAAATTGATTCAAAATGTCATTTGGATTGTGCCTCGTGTTGAATAAGTACTTTTTAAAGCCCCAATGTGACCAAAATTGCCATTTTTACAGCCTTTTTCTCCTACTCAGAAGCTCCTATTTCAACCAATTTCAGGCATTAAAATGACTCTAAACACACTTATTTTAGTTCCAAAAGTGATAATTCACATGCAGTAGTCATTTACAGTCAAAAAATAAAACATTAAAAAATTACCATTTCTGACCATCTGGAGAAAGTTCGACAGGTCACGGGTCATCATTTTTCATCAGAAAATAGATTTTTTGGACTGTAGAAAAATTGATTCAAAATGTCAATTGGATTGTGCCTCGTGTTGAATAAGTACTTTTTAAAGCCTCAATTTGACCAAAATTGCCATTTTTACAGCCTTTTTCTCCTACTCAGATGCTTCTATTTCGACCAATTTCAGGCATTAAAATGACTCTAAACACACTTATCTTAGTTCCAAAAGTGATAATTCACATGCAGTAGTCATTTACAGTCAAAAAATAAAACATTAAAAAATTACCATTTCTGACCATCTGGAGAAAGTTCGACAGGTCACGGGTCATCATTTTTCATCAGAAAATTGATTTTTTGGACTGTAGAAAAATTGATTCAAAAATGTCAATTGGATTGGGCCTCGTGTTGAATAACTACTTTCTAAAGCCCCAATGTGACCAAAATTGCCATTTTTACAGCCTTTTTCGCCTACTCAGAAGCTTCTATTTTGACCAATTTCAGGCATTAAAATGACTCTAAACACACTTATTTTAGTTCCAAAAGTGATAATTCACATGCAGTAGTCATTTACAGTCCAAAAATAAAACATTAAAAAATTACCATTTCTGACCATCTGGAGAAAGTTTGACAGGTCACGGGTCATCGTTTTTCATCAGAAAATGGATTTTTTTGACTGTAGAAAAATTCATTCAAAATGTCATTTGGATTGTGCCTCATGTTGAATAAGTACTTTTTAAAGCCTCAATGTGACCAAAATTGCCATTTTTACAGCCTTTTTCTCCTACTCAGAAGCTTCTATTTCGACCAATTTCAGGCATTAAAATGACTCTAAACACACTTATTTTAGTTCCAAAAGTGATAATTCACATGCAGTAGTCATTTACAGTCAAAAAAAAAAACACTAAAAAATTGCCATTTCTGACCATCTGGAGAAAGTTCGACAGGTCACGGGTCATTGTTTTTCATCAGAAAATTGATTTTTTGGACTGTAGAAAAATTGATTCAAAAATGTCAATTGGATTGGGCCTCGTGTTGAATAACTACTTTTTAAAGCCCCAATGTGACCAAAATTGCCATTTTTACAGCCTTTTTCTCCCACTCAGAAGCTTCTATTTTGACCAATTTCAGGCATTAAAATGACTCTAAACACACTTATTTTAGTTCCAAAAGTGATAATTCACATGCAGTAGTCATTTACAGTCAAAAAATAAAACATTAAAAAATTACCATTTCTGACCATCTGGAGAAAGTTCGACAGGTCACGGGTCATCGTTTTTCATCAGAAAATTGATTTTTTGGACTGTAGAAAAATTGATTCAAAATGTCAATTGGATTGGGCCTCGTGTTGAATAACTACTTTTTAAAGCCCCAATGTGACCAAAATTGCCATTTTTACAGCCTTTTTCTCCTACTCAGAAGCTTCTATTTCGACCAATTTCAGGCATTAAAATGACTCTAAACACACTTATTTTAGTTCCAAAAGTGATAATTCACATGCAGTAGTCATTTACAGTCCAAAAATAAAACATTAAAAAATTACAACTTTTGATCATCTTGAGAAAGTTCGACAGGTCACGGGTCATCGTTTTTCATCAGAAAATTGATTTTTTGGACTGTAGAAAAATTCATTCAAAATGTCATTTGGATTGTGCCTCGTGTTGAATAAGTACTTTTTAAAGCCTCAATGTGACCAAAATTGCCATTTTTACAGCCTTTTTCAACTACTCAGAGCGCTATTTCGACGAATTTCAGGCATTAAAATGACTCTAAACACACTTATTTTAGTTCCAAAAGTGATAATTCACATGCAGTAGTCATTTACAGACAAAAAATAAAACATTAAAAAATTACCATTTCTGACCATCTGGAGAAAGTTCGACAGGTCACGGGTCATCGTTTTTCATCAGAAAATCGATTTTTTGGACTGTAGAAAAATTGATTCAAAATGTCAATTGGATTGTGCCTCGTGTTGAATAAGTACTTTTTAAAGCCTCAATGTGACCAAAATTGCCATTTTTACAGCCTTTTTCAACTACTCAGAGCGCTATTTCGACGAATTTCAGGCATTAAAATGACTCTAAACACACTTATTTTAGTTCCAAAAGTGATAATTCACATGCAGTAGTCATTTACAGTCAAAAAATAAAACATTAAAAAATTACCATTTCTGACCATCTGGAGAAAGTTCGACAGGTCACGGGTCATCGTTTTTCATCAGAAAATCGATTTTTTGGACTGTAGAAAAATTGATTCAAAATGTCAATTGGATTGGGCCTCGTGTTGAATAACTACTTTTTAAAGCCCCAATGTGACCAAAATGGCCATTTTTACAGCCTTTTCTCCTACTCAGAGGCTTCTATTTCGACCAATTTCAGGCATTAAAATGACTCTAAACACACTTATTTTAGTTCCAAAAGTGATAATTCACATGCAGTAGTCATTTACAGTCAAAAAATAAAACATTAAAAAATTACCATTTCTGACCATCTGGAGAAAGTTTGACAGGTCACGGGTCATCGTTTTTCATCAGAAAATTGATTTTTTGGACTGTAGAAAAATTGATTCAAAAATGTCAATTGGATTGGGCCTCGTGTTGAATAACTACTTTTTAAAGCCCCAATGTGACCAAAATTGCCATTTTTACAGCCTTTTTCTCCTACTCAGAAGCTTCTATTTTGACCAATTTCAGGCATTAAAATGACTCTAAACACACTTATTTTAGTTCCAAAAGTGATAATTCACATGCAGTAGTCATTTACAGTCAAAAAATAAAACATTAAAAAATTACCATTTCTGACCATCTGGAGAAAGTTCGACAGGTCACGGGTCATCGTTTTTCATCAGAAAATCGATTTTTTGGACTGTAGAAAAATTGATTCAAAATGTCAATTGGATTGGGCCTCGTGTTGAATAACTACTTTTTAAAGCCCCAATGTGACCAAAATTGCCATTTTTACAGCCTTTTTCTCCTACTCAGAGGCTTCTATTTCGACCAATTTCAGGCATTAAAATGACTCTAAACACACTTATTTTAGTTCCAAAAGTGATAATTCACATGCAGTAGTCATTTACAGTCAAAAAATAAAACATTAAAAAATTACCATTTCTGACCATCTGGAGAAAGTTTGACAGGTCACGGGTCATCGTTTTTCATCAGAAAATTGATTTTTTGGACTGTAGAAAAATTGATTCAAAAATGTCAATTGGATTGGGCCTCGTGTTGAATAACTACTTTTTAAAGCCCCAATGTGACCAAAATTGCCATTTTTACAGCCTTTTTCTCCTACTCAGAAGCTTCTATTTTGACCAATTTCAGGCATTAAAATGACTCTAAACACACTTATTTTAGTTCCAAAAGTGATAATTCACATGCAGTAGTCATTTACAGTCAAAAAATAAAACATTAAAAAATTACCAATTCTGACCATCTGGAGAAAGTTTGACAGGTCACGGGTCATCGTTTTTCATCAGAAAATAGATTTTTTGGACTGTAGAAAAATTGATTCAAAAATGTCAATTGGATTGGGCCTCGTGTTGAATAACTACTTTTTAAAGCCCCAATGTGACCAAAATTGCCATTTTTACAGCCTTTTTCTCCTACTCTGGAAGCTTCTATTTCGACCAATTTCAGGCATTAAAATGACTCTAAACACACTTATTTTAGTTCCAAAAGTGATAATTCACATGCAGTAGTCATTTACAGTCGAAAAATAAAACATTAAAAAATTACAATTTTTGACCATCTGGAGAAAGTTCGACAGGTCACGGGTCATCGTTTTTCATCAGAAAATTGATTTTTTGGACTGTAGAAAAATTGATTCAAAATGTCATTTGGATTGTGCCTCGTGTTGAATAAGTACTTTTTAAAGCCTCAATGTGACCAAAATTGCCATTTTTACAGCCTTTTTCTCCTACTCAGAAGCTTCTATTTCGACCAATTTCAGGCATTAAAATGACTCTAAACACACTTATTTTAGTTCCAAAAGTGATAATTCACATGCAGTTGTCATTTACAGTCAAAAAATAAAACATTAAAAAATTACCATTTCTGACCATCTGGAGAAAGTTCGACAGGTCACGGGTCATCGTTTTTCATCAGAAAATTGATTTTTTGGACTGTAGAAAAATGTATTCAAAATGTCAATTGGATTGGGCCTCGTGTTGAATAACTACTTTTTAAAGCCCCAATGTGACCAAAATTGCCATTTTTACAGCCTTTTTCTCCTACTCTGGAAGCTTCTATTTCGACCAATTTCAGGCATTAAAATTACTCTAAACACACTTATTTTAGTTCCAAAAGTGATAATTCACATGCAGTAGTCATTTACAGTCAAAAAATAAAACATTACAAAATTGCCATTTCTGACCATCTGGAGAAAGTTCGGCAGGTCACGGGTCATTGTTTTTCATCAGAAAATTGATTTTTTGGACTGTAGAAAAATTGATTCAAAAATGTCAATTGGATTGGGCCTCGTGTTGAATAACTACTTTTTAAAGCCCCAATGTGACCAAAATTGCCATTTTTACAGCCTTTTTCTACTACTCAGAAGCTTCTATTTCGACCAATTTCAGGCATGAAAATGACTCTAAACACACTTATTTTAGTTCCAACAGTGATAATTCACATGCAGTGGTCATTTACAGTCAAAAAATAAAACATTAAAAAATTAACATTTCTGACCATCTGGAGAAAGTTCGACAGGTCACGGGTCATCGTTTTTCATCATAAAATAGATTTTTTGGACTGTAGAAAAATTGATTCAAAATGTCAATTGGATTGTGCCTCGTGTTGAATAAGTACTTTTTAAAGCCTCAATTTGACCAAAATTGCCATTTTTACAGCCTTTTTCTCCTACTCAGAAGCTTCTATTTCGACCAATTTCAGGCATTAAAATGACTCTAAACACACTTATCTTAGTTCCAAAGGTGATAATTCACATGCAGTTGTCATTTACAGTCAAAAAATAAAACATTAAAAAATTACCATTTCTGACCATCTGGAGAAAGTTCGACAGGTTACGGGTCATCGTTTTTCATCAGAAAATTGATTTTATGGACTGTAGAAAAATTGATTCAAAATGTCATTTGGATTGTGCCTCGTGTTGAATAACTACTTTTTAAAGCCCCAATGTGAACAAAATTGCCATTTTTACAGCCTTTTTCTACTACTCAGAAGCTTCTATTTCGACCAATTTCAGGCATGAAAATGACTCTAAACACACTTATTTTAGTTCCAACAGTGATAATTCACATGCAGTAGTCATTTACAGTCAAAAAATAAAACATTAAAAAATTACAATTTCTGACCATCTGGAGAAAGTTCAACAGGTCACGGGTCATCGTTTTTCATCAGAAAATTGATTTTTTGGACCGTAGAAAAATTGATTCAAAATGTCAATTGGATTGGGCCTCGTGTTGAATAACTACTTTTTAAAGCCCCAATGTGACCAAAATTGCCATTTTTACAGCCTTTTTCTCCTACTCAGAAGCTTCTATTTCGACCAATTTCAGGCATTAAAATGACTCTAAACACACTTATTTTAGTTCCAACAGTAATAATTCACATGCAGTAGTCATTTACAGTCAAAAAATAAAACATTAAAAAATTAACATTTCTAACCATCTGGAGAAAGTTCAACAGGTCACGGGTCACCGTTTATCATCAGAAAATTGATTTTTTGGACCGTCGAAAAATTGATTCAAAATGTTATTTGGATTGTGCCTCGTGTTGAATAAGTACTTTTTAAAGCCTCAATGTGACCAAAATTGCCATTTTTACTGCCTTTTTCAACTACTCAGAAGCTTCTATTTCGATCAATTTCAGGCATTAAAATGACTCTAAACACACTTATTTTAGTTCCAAAAGTGATAATTCACATGCAGTAGTCATTTACAGTCAAAAAATAAAACATTAAAAAATTACCATTTCTGACCATCTGGAGAAAGTTCGACAGGTCACGGGTCATCGTTTTTCATCAGAAAATCGATTTTTTGGACTGTAGAAAAATTGATTCAAAATGTCAATTGGATTGGGCCTCGTGTTGAATAACTACTTTTTAAAGCCCCAATGTGACCAAAATTGCCATTTTTACAGCCTTTTTCTCCTACTCAGAAGCTTCTATTTCGACCAATTTCAGGCATTAAAATTACTCTAAACACACTTATTTTAGTTCCAAAAGTGATAATTCACATGCAGTAGTCATTTACAGTCAAAAAATAAAACATTAAAAAATTACCATTTCTGACCATCTGGAGAAAGTTCGACAGGTCACGGGTCATCATTTTTCATCAGAAAATTGATTTTTTGGACTGTAGAAAAATTGATTCAAAAATGTCAATTGGATTGGGCCTCGTGTTGAATAACTACTTTTTAAAGCCCCAATGTGACCAAAATTGCCATTTTTACAGCCTTTTTCTCCTACTCAGAAGCTTATATTTCGACCAATTTCAGGCATTAAAATGACTTTAAACACACTTATTTTAGTTCCAAAAGTGATAATTCACATGCAGTAGTCATTTACAGTCCAAAAAAAAAACATTAAAAAATTAACATTTTTGACCATCTGGAGAAAGTTCGACAGGTCACGGGTCATCGTTTTTCATCAGAAAATTGATTTTATGGACTGTAGAAAAATTGATTCAAAATGTCAATTGGATTGGGCTTCGTGTTGAATAACTACTTTTTAAAGCCCCAATGTGACCAAAATTGCCATTTTTACAGCCTTTTTCTACTACTCAGAAGCTTCTATTTCGACCAATTTCAGGCATGAAAATGACTCTAAACACACTTATTTTAGTTCCAACAGTAATAATTCACATGCAGTAGTCATTTACAGTCAAAAAATAAAACATTAAAAAATTAACATTTCTAACCATCTGGAGAAAGTTCAACAGGTCACGGGTCACCGTTTATCATCAGAAAATTGATTTTTTGGACCGTCGAAAAATTGATTCAAAATGTTATTTGGATTGTGCCTCGTGTTGAATAAGTACTTTTTAAAGCCTCAATGTGACCAAAATTGCCATTTTTACTGCCTTTTTCAACTACTCAGAAGCTTCTATTTCGATCAATTTCAGGCATTAAAATGACTCTAAACACACTTATTTTAGTTCCAAAAGTGATAATTCACATGCAGTAGTCATTTACAGTCAAAAAATAAAACATTAAAAAATTACAATTTCTGACCATCTGGAGAAAGTTCAACAGGTCACGGGTCATCGTTTTTCATCAGAAAATTGATTTTTTGGACCGTAGAAAAATTGATTCAAAATGTCAATTGGATTGGGCCTCGTGTTGAATAACTACTTTTTAAAGCCCCAATGTGACCAAAATTGCCATTTTTACAGCCTTTTTCTCCTACTCAGAAGCTTCTATTTCGACCAATTTCAGGCATTAAAATTACTCTAAACACACTTATTTTAGTTCCAAAAGTGATAATTCACATGCAGTAGTCATTTACAGTCAAAAAATAAAACATTAAAAAATTACCATTTCTGACCATCTGGAGAAAGTTCGACAGGTCACGGGTCATCATTTTTCATCAGAAAATTGATTTTTTGGACTGTAGAAAAATTGATTCAAAAATGTCAATTGGATTGGGCCTCGTGTTGAATAACTACTTTTTAAAGCCCCAATGTGACCAAAATTGCCATTTTTACAGCCTTTTTCTCCTACTCAGAAGCTTATATTTCGACCAATTTCAGGCATTAAAATGACTTTAAACACACTTATTTTAGTTCCAAAAGTGATAATTCACATGCAGTAGTCATTTACAGTCCAAAAAAAAAACATTAAAAAATTAACATTTTTGACCATCTGGAGAAAGTTCGACAGGTCACGGGTCATCGTTTTTCATCAGAAAATTGATTTTATGGACTGTAGAAAAATTGATTCAAAATGTCAATTGGATTGGGCTTCGTGTTGAATAACTACTTTTTAAAGCCCCAATGTGACCAAAATTGCCATTTTTACAGCCTTTTTCTACTACTCAGAAGCTTCTATTTCGACCAATTTCAGGCATGAAAATGACTCTAAACACACTTATTTTAGTTCCAACAGTAATAATTCACATGCAGTAGTCATTTACAGTCAAAAAATAAAACATTAAAAAATTAACATTTCTAACCATCTGGAGAAAGTTCAACAGGTCACGGGTCACCGTTTATCATCAGAAAATTGATTTTTTGGACCGTCGAAAAATTGATTCAAAATGTTATTTGGATTGTGCCTCGTGTTGAATAAGTACTTTTTAAAGCCTCAATGTGACCAAAATTGCCATTTTTACTGCCTTTTTCAACTACTCAGAAGCTTCTATTTCGATCAATTTCAGGCATTAAAATGACTCTAAACACACTTATGTTAGTTCCAAAAGTGATAATTCACATGCAGTAGTCATTTACAGTCAAAAAATAAAACATTAAAAAATTACCATTTCTGACCATCTGGAGAAAGTTCGACAGGTCACGGGTCATCGTTTTTCATCAGAAAATCGATTTTTTGGACTGTAGAAAAATTGATTCAAAATGTCAATTGGATTGGGCCTCGTGTTGAATAACTACTTTTTAAAGCCCCAATGTGACCAAAATTGCCATTTTTACAGCCTTTTTCTCCTACTCAGAAGCTTCTATTTCGACCAATTTCAGGCATTAAAATTACTCTAAACACACTTATTTTAGTTCCAAAAGTGATAATTCACATGCAGTAGTCATTTACAGTCAAAAAATAAAACATTAAAAAATTACCATTTCTGACCATCTGGAGAAAGTTCGACAGGTCACGGGTCATCATTTTTCATCAGAAAATTGATTTTTTGGACTGTAGAAAAATTGATTCAAAAATGTCAATTGGATTGGGCCTCGTGTTGAATAACTACTTTTTAAAGCCCCAATGTGACCAAAATTGCCATTTTTACAGCCTTTTTCTCCTACTCAGAAGCTTATATTTCGACCAATTTCAGGCATTAAAATGACTTTAAACACACTTATTTTAGTTCCAAAAGTGATAATTCACATGCAGTAGTCATTTACAGTCCAAAAAAAAAACATTAAAAAATTAACATTTTTGACCATCTGGAGAAAGTTCGACAGGTCACGGGTCATCGTTTTTCATCAGAAAATTGATTTTATGGACTGTAGAAAAATTGATTCAAAATGTCAATTGGATTGGGCTTCGTGTTGAATAACTACTTTTTAAAGCCCCAATGTGACCAAAATTGCCATTTTTACAGCCTTTTTCTACTACTCAGAAGCTTCTATTTCGACCAATTTCAGGCATGAAAATGACTCTAAACACACCTATTTTAGTTCCAACAGTAATAATTCACATGCAGTAGTCATTTACAGTCAAAAAATAAAACATTAAAAAATTAACATTTCTAACCATCTGGAGAAAGTTCAACAGGTCACGGGTCACCGTTTATCATCAGAAAATTGATTTTTTGGACCGTCGAAAAATTGATTCAAAATGTTATTTGGATTGTGCCTCGTGTTGAATAAGTACTTTTTAAAGCCTCAATGTGACCAAAATTGCCATTTTTACTGCCTTTTTCAACTACTCAGAAGCTTCTATTTCGATCAATTTCAGGCATTAAAATGACTCTAAACACACTTATTTTAGTTCCAAAAGTGATAATTCACATGCAGTAGTCATTTACAGTCAAAAAATAAAACATTAAAAAATTACCATTTCTGACCATCTGGAGAAAGTTCGACAGGTCACGGGTCATCGTTTTTCATCAGAAAATCGATTTTTTGGACTGTAGAAAAATTGATTCAAAATGTCAATTGGATTGGGCCTCGTGTTGAATAACTACTTTTTAAAGCCCCAATGTGACCAAAATTGCCATTTTTACAGCCTTTTTCTCCTACTCAGAGGCTTCTATTTCGACCAATTTCAGGCATTAAAATGACTCTAAACACACTTATTTTAGTTCCAAAAGTGATAATTCACATGCAGTAGTCATTTACAGTCAAAAAATAAAACATTAAAAAATTACCATTTCTGACCATCTGGAGAAAGTTTAACAGGTCACGGGTCATCGTTTTTCATCAGAAAATTGATTTTTTGGACTGTAGAAAAATTGATTCAAAAATGTCAATTGGATTGGGCCTCGTGTTGAATAACTACTTTTTAAAGCCCCAATGTGACCAAAATTGCCATTTTTACAGCCTTTTTCTCCTACTCAGAAGCTTCTATTTTGACCAATTTCAGGCATTAAAATGACTCTAAACACACTTATTTTAGTTCCAAAAGTGATAATTCACATGCAGTAGTCATTTACAGTCAAAAAATAAAACATCAAAAAATTACCACTTCTGACCATCTGGAGAAAGTTCGACAGGTCACGGGTCATCGTTTTTCATCAGAAAATTGATTTTTTGGACTGTAGAAAAATTTATTCAAAATGTCAATTGGATTGGGCCTCGTGTTGAATAAGTACTTTTTAAAGCCCCAATGTGACCAAAATTGCCATTTTTACAGCCTTTTTCTCCTACTCAGAAGCTTCTATTTTGACCAATTTCAGGCATTAAAATGACTCTAAACACACTTATTTTAGTTCCAACAGTGATAATTCACATGCAGTAGTCATTTACAGTCAAAAAATAAAACATTAAAAAATTAACATTTCTAACCATCTGGAGAAAGTTCAACAGGTCACGGGTCACCGTTTATCATCAGAAAATTGATTTTTTGGACTGTAGAAAAATTGATTCAAAATGTCATTTGGATTGTGCCTCGTGTTGAATAAGTACTTTTTAAAGCCTCAATGTGACCAAAATTGCCATTTTTACAGCCTTTTTCAACTACTCAGAGCGCTATTTCGACGAATTTCAGGCATTAAAATGACTCTAAACACACTTATTTTAGTTCCAAAAGTGATAATTCACATGCAGTAGTCATTTACAGTCAAAAAATAAAACATTAAAAAATTACCATTTCTGACCATCTGGAGAAAGTTTGACAGGTCACGGGTCATCGTTTTTCATCAGAAAATTGATTTTTTGGACTGTAGAAAAATTGATTCAAAAATGTCAATTGGATTGGGCCTCGTGTTGAATAACTACTTTTTAAAGCCCCAATGTGACCAAAATTGCCATTTTTACAGCCTTTTTCTCCTACTCAGAAGCTTCTATTTTGACCAATTTCAGGCATTAAAATGACTCTAAACACACTTATTTTAGTTCCAAAAGTGATAATTCACACGCAGTAGTCATTTACAGTCAAAAAATAAAACATCAAAAAATTACCACTTCTGACCATCTGGAGAAAGTTCGACAGGTCACGGGTCATCGTTTTTCATCAGAAAATTGATTTTTTGGACTGTAGAAAAATTGATTCAAAATGTCATTTGGATTGTGCCTCGTGTTGAATAAGTACTTTTTAAAGCCTCAATGTGACCAAAATTGCCATTTTTACAGCCTTTTTCTCCTACTCAGAAGCTTCTATTTCGACCAATTTCAGGCATTAAAATGACTCTAAACACACTTATTTTAGTTCCAAAAGTGATAATTCACATGCAGTAGTCATTTACAGTCAAAAAATAAAACATTAAAAAATTACCATTTCTGACCATCTGGAGAAAGTTCGACAGGTCACGGGTCATCGTTTTTCATCAGAAAATTGATTTTTTGGACTGTAGAAAAATTTATTCAAAATGTCAATTGGATTGGGCCTCGTGTTGAATAACTACTTTTTAAAGCCCCAATGTGACCAAAATTGCCATTTTTACAGCCTTTTTCTCCTACTCTGGAAGCTTCTATTTCGACCAATTTCAGGCATTGAAATTACTCTAAACACACTTATTTTAGTTCCAAAAGTGATAATTCACATGCAGTAGTCATTTACAGTCAAAAAATAAAACATTTAAAAATTGCCATTTCTGACCATCTGGAGAAAGTTCGACAGGTCACGGGTCATTGTTTTTCATCAGAAAATTGATTTTTTGGACTGTAGAAAAATTGATTAAAAAATGTCAATTGGATTGGGCCTCGTGTTGAATAACTACTTTTTAAAGCCCCAATGTGACCAAAATTGCCATTTTTACAGCCTTTTTCTCCTACTCAGAAGCTTCTATTTCGACCAATTTCAGGCATTAAAATGACTCTAAACACACTTATTTTAGTTCCAAAAGTGATAATTCACATGCAGTAGTCATTTACAGTCCAAAAATAAAACATTAAAAAATTACAACTTTTGATCATCTTGAGAAAGTTCGACAGGTCACGGGTCATCGTTTTTCATCAGAAAATTGATTTTTTGGACTGTAGAAAAATTCATTCAAAATGTCATTTGGATTGTGCCTCGTGTTGAATAAGTACTTTTTAAAGCCTCAATGTGACCAAAATTGCCATTTTTACAGCCTTTTTCTCCTACTCAGAAGCTTCTATTTCGACCAATTTCAGGCATTAAAATGACTCTAAACACACTTATTTTAGTTCCAAAAGTGATAATTCACATGCAGTTGTCATTTACAGTCAAAAAAATAAAACATTAAAAAATTACCATTTCTGACCATCTGGAGAAAGTTCGACAGGTCACGGGTCATCGTTTTTCATCAGAAAATTGATTTTTTGGACTGTAGAAAAATGTATTCAAAATGTCAATTGGATTGGGCCTCGTGTTGAATAACTACTTTTTAAAGCCCCAATGTGACCAAAATTGCCATTTTTACAGCCTTTTTCTCCTACTCTGGAAGCTTCTATTTCGACCAATTTCAGGCATTAAAATTACTCTAAACACACTTATTTTAGTTCCAAAAGTGATAATTCACATGCAGTAGTCATTTACAGTCAAAAAATAAAACATTACAAAATTGCCATTTCTGACCATCTGGAGAAAGTTCGACAGGTCACGGGTCATTGTTTTTCATCAGAAAATGGATTTTTTGGACTGTAGAAAAATTGATTCAAAATGTCATTTGGATTGTGCCTCGTGTTGAATAAGTACTTTTTAAAGCCTCAATGTGACCAAAATTGCCATTTTTACAGCCTTTTTCTACTACTCAGAAGCTTCTATTTCGACCAATTTCAGGCATGAAAATGACTCTAAACACACTTATTTTAGTTCCAACAGTGATAATTCACATGCAGTAGTCATTTACAGTCAAAAAATAAAACATTAAAAAATTAACATTTCTGACCATCTGGAGAAAGTTCGACAGGTTACGGGTCATCGTTTTTCATCAGAAAATTGATTTTATGGACTGTAGAAAAATTGATTCAAAATGTCATTTGGATTGTGCCTCGTGTTGAATAACTACTTTTTAAAGCCCCAATGTGAACAAAATTGCCATTTTTACAGCCTTTTTCTACTACTCAGAAGCTTCTATTTCGACCAATTTCAGGCATGAAAATGACTCTAAACACACTTATTTTAGTTCCAACAGTGATAATTCACATGCAGTAGTCATTTACAGTCAAAAAATAAAACATTAAAAAATTACCATTTCTGACCATCTGGAGAAAGTTCAACAGGTCACGGGTCATCGTTTTTCATCAGAAAATTGATTTTTTGGACCGTAGAAAAATTGATTCAAAATGTCAATTGGATTGGGCCTCGTGTTGAATAACTACTTTTTAAAGCCCCAATGTGACCAAAATTGCCATTTTTACAGCCTTTTTCTCCTACTCAGAAGCTTCTATTTCGACCAATTTCAGGCATTAAAATGACTTTAAACACACTTATTTTAGTTCCAAAAGTGATAATTCACATGCAGTAGGTATTTACAGTCCAAAAAAAAAACATTAAAAAATTAACATTTTTGACCATCTGGAGAAAGTTCGACAGGTCACGGGTCATCGTTTTTCATCAGAAAATTGATTTTATGGACTGTAGAAAAATTGATTCAAAATGTCAATTGGATTGGGCTTCGTGTTGAATAACTACTTTTTAAAGCCCCAATGTGACCAAAATTGCCATTTTTACAGCCTTTTTCTACTACTCAGAAGCTTCTATTTCGACCAATTTCAGGCATGAAAATGACTCTAAACACACTTATTTTAGTTCCAACAGTAATAATTCACATGCAGTAGTCATTTACAGTCAAAAAATAAAACATTAAAAAATTAACATTTCTAACCATCTGGAGAAAGTTCAACAGGTCACGGGTCACCGTTTATCATCAGAAAATTGATTTTTTGGACCGTCGAAAAATTGATTCAAAATGTTATTTGGATTGTGCCTCTTGTTGAATAAGTACTTTTTAAAGCCTCAATGTGACCAAAATTGCCATTTTTACTGCCTTTTTCAACTACTCAGAAGCTTCTATTTCGATCAATTTCAGGCATTAAAATGACTCTAAACACACTTATTTTAGTTCCAAAAGTGATAATTCACATGCAGTAGTCATTTACAGTCAAAAAATAAAACATTAAAAAATTACCATTTCTGACCATCTGGAGAAAGTTCGACAGGTCACGGGTCATCGTTTTTCATCAGAAAATAGATTTTTTGGACTGTAGAAAAATTGATCCAAAATGTCAATTGGATTGTGCCTCGTGTTGAATAAGTACTTTTTAAAGCCTCAATGTGACCAAAATTGCCATTTTTACAGCCTTTTTCTCCTACTCAGAAGCTTCTATTTCGACCAATTTCAGGCATTAAAATGACTCTAAACACACTTATTTTAGTTCCAAAAGTGATAATTCACATGCAGTAGTCATTTACAGTCAAAAAGTAAAACATTAAAAAATTACCATTTCTGACCATCTGGAGAAAGTTCAACAGGTCACGGGTCATCGTTTTTCATCAGAAAATTGATTTTTTGGACTGTAGAAAAATTGATTCAAAATGTCAATTGGATTGTGCCTCGTGTTGAATAAGTACTTTTTAAAGCCTCAATGTGACCAAAATTGCCATTTTTACAGCCTTTTTCTCCTACTCAGAAGCTCCTATTTCAACCAATTTCAGGCATTAAAATGACTCTAAACACACTTATTTTAGTTCCAAAAGTGATAATTCACATGCAGTAGTCATTTACAGTCAAAAAATAAAACATTAAAAAATTACCATTTCTGACCATCTGGAGAAAGTTCGACAGGTCACGGGTCATCGTTTTTCATCAGAAAATTGATTTTTTGGACTGTAGAAAAATTGATTCAAAATGTCAATTGGATTGGGCCTCGTGTTGAATAACTACTTTTTAAAGCCCCAATGTGACCAAAATTGCCATTTTTACAGCCTTTTTCTCCTACTCAGAAGCTTCTATTTCGACCAATTTCAGGCATTAAAATGACTCTAAACACACTTATTTTAGTTCCAAAAGTGATAATTCACATGCAGTAGTCATTTACAGTCCAAAAATAAAACATTAAAAAATTATAACTTTTGATCATCTTGAGAAAGTTCGACAGGTCACGGGTCATCGTTTTTCATCAGAAAATTGATTTTTTGGACTGTGGAAAAATTCATTCAAAATGTCATTTGGATTGTGCCTCGTGTTGAATAAGTACTTTTTAAAGCCTCAATGTGACCAAAATTGCCATTTTTACAGCCTTTTTCAACTACTCAGAGCGCTATTTCGACGAATTTCAGGCATTAAAATGACTCTAAACACACTTATTTTAGTTCCAAAAGTGATAATTCACATGCAGTAGTCATTTACAGTCAAAAATAAAACATTAAAAAATTACCATTTCTGACCATCTGGAGAAAGTTCGACAGGTCACGGGTCATCGTTTTTCATCAGAAAATCGATTTTTTGGACTGTAGAAAAATTGATTCAAAATGTCAATTGGATTGGGCCTCGTGTTGAATAACTACTTTTTAAAGCCCCAATGTGACCAAAAATTGCCATTTTTACAGCCTTTTTCAACTACTCAGAAGCTTCTATTTCGACCAATTTCAGGCATGAAAATGACTCTAAACACACTTATTTTAGTTCCAACAGTAATAATTCACATGCAGTAGTCATTTACAGTCAAAAAATAAAACATTAAAAAATTAACATTTCTAACCATCTGGAGAAAGTTCAACAGGTCTCGGGTCACCGTTTATCATCAGAAAATTGATTTTTTGAACCGTCGAAAAATTGATTCAAAATGTTATTTGGATTGTGCCTCGTGTTGAATAAGTACTTTTTAAAGCCTCAATGTGACCAAAATTGCCATTTTTACTGCCTTTTTCAACTACTCAGAAGCTTCTATTTCGATCAATTTCAGGCATTAAAATGACTCTAAACACACTTATTTTAGTTCCAAAAGTGATAATTCACATGCAGTAGTCATTTACAGTCAAAAAATAAAACATTAAAAAATTACCATTTCTGACCATCTGGAGAAAGTTCGACAGGTCACGGGTCATCGTTTTTCATCAGAAAATCGATTTTTTGGACTGTAGAAAAATTGATTCAAAATGTCAATTGGATTGGGCCTCGTGTTGAATAACTACTTTTTAAAGCCCCAATGTGACCAAAATTGCCATTTTTACAGCCTTTTTCTCCTACTCAGAGGCTTCTATTTCGACCAATTTCAGGCATTAAAATGACTCTAAACACACTTATTTTAGTTCCAAAAGTGATAATTCACATGCAGTAGTCATTTACAGTCAAAAAATAAAACATTACAAAATTCCCATTTCTGACCATCTGGAGAAAGTTTGACAGGTCACGGGTCATCGTTTTTCATCAGAAAATTGATTTTTTGGACTGTAGAAAAATTGATTAAAAAATGTCAATTGGATTGGGCCTCGTGTTGAATAACTACTTTTTAAAGCCCCAATGTGACCAAAATTGCCATTTTTACAGCCTTTTTCTCCTACTCAGAAGCTTCTATTTTGACCAATTTCAGGCATTAAAATGACTCTAAACACACTTATTTTAGTTCCAAAAGTGATAATTCACACGCAGTAGTCATTTACAGTCAAAAAATAAAACATCAAAAAATTACCACTTCTGACCATCTGGAGAAAGTTCGACAGGTCACGGGTCATCGTTTTTCATCAGAAAATTGATTTTTTGGACTGTAGAAAAATTGATTCAAAATGTCATTTGGATTGTGCCTCGTGTTGAATAAGTACTTTTTAAAGCCTCAATGTGACCAAAATTGCCATTTTTACAGCCTTTTTCTCCTACTCAGAAGCTTCTATTTCGACCAATTTCAGGCATTAAAATGACTCTAAACACACTTATTTTAGTTCCAAAAGTGATAATTCACATGCAGTAGTCATTTACAGTCAAAAAATAAAACATTAAAAAATTACCATTTCTGACCATCTGGAGAAAGTTCGACAGGTCACGGGTCATCGTTTTTCATCAGAAAATTGATTTTTTGGACTGTAGAAAAATTTATTCAAAATGTCAATTGGATTGGGCCTCGTGTTGAATAACTACTTTTTAAAGCCCCAATGTGACCAAAATTGCCATTTTTACAGCCTTTTTCTCCTACTCTGGAAGCTTCTATTTCGACCAATTTCAGGCATTAAAATTACTCTAAACACACTTATTTTAGTTCCAAAAGTGATAATTCACATGCAGTAGTCATTTACAGTCAAAAAATAAAACATTTAAAATTGCCATTTCTGACCATCTGGAGAAAGTTCGACAGGTCACGGGTCATCGTTTTTCATCAGAAAATTGATTTTTTGGACTGTAGAAAAATTGATTCAAAATGTCATTTGGATTGTGCCTCGTGTTGAATAAGTACTTTTTAAAGCCTCAATGTGACCAAAATTGCCATTTTTACAGCCTTTTTCTCCTACTCTGGAAGCTTCTATTTTGACCAATTTCAGGCATTAAAATGACTCTAAACACACTTATTTTAGTTCCAAAAGTGATAATTCACACGCAGTAGTCATTTACAGTCAAAAAATAAAACATCAAAAAATTACCACTTCTGACCATCTGGAGAAAGTTCGACAGGTCACGGGTCATCGTTTTTCATCAGAAAATTGATTTTTTGGACTGTAGAAAAATTGATTCAAAATGTCATTTGGATTGTGCCTCGTGTTGAATAAGTACTTTTTAAAGCCTCAATGTGACCAAAATTGCCATTTTTACAGCCTTTTTCTCCTACTCAGAAGCTTCTATTTCGACCAATTTCAGGCATTAAAATGACTCTAAACACACTTATTTTAGTTCCAAAAGTGATAATTCACATGCAGTAGTCATTTACAGTCAAAAAATAAAACATTAAAAAATTACCATTTCTGACCATCTGGAGAAAGTTCGACAGGTCACGGGTCATCGTTTTTCATCAGAAAATTGATTTTTTGGACTGTAGAAAAATTTATTCAAAATGTCAATTGGATTGGGCCTCGTGTTGAATAACTACTTTTTAAAGCCCCAATGTGACCAAAATTGCCATTTTTACAGCCTTTTTCTCCTACTCTGGAAGCTTCTATTTCGACCAATTTCAGGCATTAAAATTACTCTAAACACACTTATTTTAGTTCCAAAAGTGATAATTCACATGCAGTAGTCATTTACAGTCAAAAAATAAAACATTTAAAAATTGCCATTTCTGACCATCTGGAGAAAGTTCGACAGGTCACGGGTCATCGTTTTTCATCAGAAAATTGATTTTTTGGACTGTAGAAAAATTGATTCAAAATGTCATTTGGATTGTGCCTCGTGTTGAATAAGTACTTTTTAAAGCCTCAATGTGACCAAAATTGCCATTTTTACAGCCTTTTTCTCCTACTCTGGAAGCTTCTATTTTGACCAATTTCAGGCATTAAAATGACTCTAAACACACTTATTTTAGTTCCAAAAGTGATAATTCACACGCAGTAGTCATTTACAGTCAAAAAATAAAACATCAAAAAATTACCACTTCTGACCATCTGGAGAAAGTTCGACAGGTCACGGGTCATCGTTTTTCATCAGAAAATTGATTTTTTGGACTGTAGAAAAATTGATTCAAAATGTCATTTGGATTGTGCCTCGTGTTGAATAAGTACTTTTTAAAGCCTCAATGTGACCAAAATTGCCATTTTTACAGCCTTTTTCTCCTACTCAGAAGCTTCTATTTCGACCAATTTAGGGCATTAAAATGACTCTAAACACACTTATTTTAGTTCCAAAAGTGATAATTCACATGCAGTAGTCATTTACAGTCAAAAAATAAAACATTAAAAAATTACCATTTCTGACCATCTGGAGAAAGTTCGACAGGTCACGGGTCATCGTTTTTCATCAGAAAATTGATTTTTTGGACTGTAGAAAAATTTATTCAAAATGTCAATTGGATTGGGCCTCGTGTTGAATAACTACTTTTTAAAGCCCCAATGTGACCAAAATTGCCATTTTTACAGCCTTTTTCTCCTACTCTGGAAGCTTCTATTTCGACCAATTTCAGGCATTAAAATTACTCTAAACACACTTATTTTAGTTCCAAAAGTGATAATTCACATGCAGTAGTCATTTACAGTCAAAAAATAAAACATTTAAAAATTGCCATTTCTGACCATCTGGAGAAAGTTCGACAGGTCACGGGTCATTGTTTTTCATCAGAAAATTGATTTTTTGGACTGTAGAAAAATTGATTAAAAAATGTCAATTGGATTGGGCCTCGTGTTGAATAACTACTTTTTAAAGCCCCAATGTGACCAAAATTGCCATTTTTACAGCCTTTTTCTCCTACTCAGAAGCTTCTATTTCGACCAATTTCAGGCATTAAAATGACTCTAAACACACTTATTTTAGTTCCAAAAGTGATAATTCACATGCAGTAGTCATTTACAGTCCAAAAATAAAACATTAAAAAATTACAACTTTTGATCATCTTGAGAAAGTTCGACAGGTCACGGGTCATCGTTTTTCATCAGAAAATTGATTTTTTGGACTGTAGAAAAATTCATTCAAAATGTCATTTGGATTGTGCCTCGTGTTGAATAAGTACTTTTTAAAGCCTCAATGTGACCAAAATTGCCATTTTTACAGCCTTTTTCAACTACTCAGAGCGCTATTTCGACGAATTTCAGGCATTAAAATGACTCTAAACACACTTATTTTAGTTCCAAAAGTGATAATTCACATGCAGTAGTCATTTACAGTCAAAAAATAAAACATTAAAAAATTACCATTTCTGACCATCTGGAGAAAGTTCGACAGGTCACGGGTCATCGTTTTTCATCAGAAAATCGATTTTTTGGACTGTAGAAAAATTGATTCAAAATGTCATTTGGATTGTGCCTCGTGTTGAATAAGTACTTTTTAAAGCCTCAATGTGACCAAAATTGCCATTTTTACAGCCTTTTTCTCCTACTCAGAAGCTTCTATTTCGACCAATTTCAGGCATTAAAATGACTCTAAACACACTTATTTTAGTTCCAAAAGTGATAATTCACATGCAGTTGTCATTTACAGTCAAAAAATAAAACATTAAAAAATTACCATTTCTGACCATCTGGAGAAAGTTCGACAGGTCACGGGTCATCGTTTTTCATCAGAAAATTGATTTTTTGGACTGTAGAAAAATGTATTCAAAATGTCAATTGGATTGGGCCTCGTGTTGAATAACTACTTTTTAAAGCCCCAATGTGACCAAAATTGCCATTTTTACAGCCTTTTTCTCCTACTCTGGAAGCTTCTATTTCGACCAATTTCAGGCATTAAAATTACTCTAAACACACTTATTTTAGTTCCAAAAGTGATAATTCACATGCAGTAGTCATTTACAGTCAAAAAATAAAACATTACAAAATTGCCATTTCTGACCATCTGGAGAAAGTTCGACAGGTCACGGGTCATTGTTTTTCATCAGAAAATGGATTTTTTGGACTGTAGAAAAATTGATTCAAAATGTCATTTGGATTGTGCCTCGTGTTGAATAAGTACTTTTTAAAGCCTCAATGTGACCAAAATTGCCATTTTTACAGCCTTTTTCTACTACTCAGAAGCTTCTATTTCGACCAATTTCAGGCATGAAAATGACTCTAAACACACTTATTTTAGTTCCAACAGTGATAATTCACATGCAGTAGTCATTTACAGTCAAAAAATAAAACATTAAAAAATTAACATTTCTGACCATCTGGAGAAAGTTCGACAGGTTACGGGTCATCGTTTTTCATCAGAAAATTGATTTTATGGACTGTAGAAAAATTGATTCAAAATGTCATTTGGATTGTGCCTCGTGTTGAATAACTACTTTTTAAAGCCCCAATGTGAACAAAATTGCCATTTTTACAGCCTTTTTCTACTACTCAGAAGCTTCTATTTCGACCAATTTCAGGCATGAAAATGACTCTAAACACACTTATTTTAGTTCCAACAGTGATAATTCACATGCAGTAGTCATTTACAGTCAAAAAATAAAACATTAAAAAATTACCATTTCTGACCATCTGGAGAAAGTTCAACAGGTCACGGGTCATCGTTTTTCATCAGAAAATTGATTTTTTGGACCGTAGAAAAATTGATTCAAAATGTCAATTGGATTGGGCCTCGTGTTGAATAACTACTTTTTAAAGCCCCAATGTGACCAAAATTGCCATTTTTACAGCCTTTTTCTCCTACTCAGAAGCTTCTATTTCGACCAATTTCAGGCATTAAAATGACTTTAAACACACTTATTTTAGTTCCAAAAGTGATAATTCACATGCAGTAGGTATTTACAGTCCAAAAAAAAAACATTAAAAAATTAACATTTTTGACCATCTGGAGAAAGTTCGACAGGTCACGGGTCATCGTTTTTCATCAGAAAATTGATTTTATGGACTGTAGAAAAATTGATTCAAAATGTCAATTGGATTGGGCTTCGTGTTGAATAACTACTTTTTAAAGCCCCAATGTGACCAAAATTGCCATTTTTACAGCCTTTTTCTACTACTCAGAAGCTTCTATTTCGACCAATTTCAGGCATGAAAATGACTCTAAACACACTTATTTTAGTTCCAACAGTAATAATTCACATGCAGTAGTCATTTACAGTCAAAAAATAAAACATTAAAAAATTAACATTTCTAACCATCTGGAGAAAGTTCAACAGGTCACGGGTCACCGTTTATCATCAGAAAATTGATTTTTTGGACCGTCGAAAAATTGATTCAAAATGTTATTTGGATTGTGCCTCGTGTTGAATAAGTACTTTTTAAAGCCTCAATGTGACCAAAATTGCCATTTTTACAGCCTTTTTCTCCTACTCAGAAGCTTCTATTTCGACCAATTTCAGGCATTAAAATGACTCTAAACACACTTATTTTAGTTCCAAAAGTGATAATTCACATGCAGTAGTCATTTACAGTCCAAAAATAAAACATTAAAAAATTATAACTTTTGATCATCTTGAGAAAGTTCGACAGGTCACGGGTCATCGTTTTTCATCAGAAAATTGATTTTTTGGACTGTGGAAAAATTCATTCAAAATGTCATTTGGATTGTGCCTCGTGTTGAATAAGTACTTTTTAAAGCCTCAATGTGACCAAAATTGCCATTTTTACAGCCTTTTTCAACTACTCAGAGCGCTATTTCGACGAATTTCAGGCATTAAAATGACTCTAAACACACTTATTTTAGTTCCAAAAGTGATAATTCACATGCAGTAGTCATTTACAGTCAAAAAATAAAACATTAAAAAATTACCATTTCTGACCATCTGGAGAAAGTTCGACAGGTCACGGGTCATCGTTTTTCATCAGAAAATCGATTTTTTGGACTGTAGAAAAATTGATTCAAAATGTCAATTGGATTGGGCCTCGTGTTGAATAACTACTTTTTAAAGCCCCAATGTGACCAAAAATTGCCATTTTTACAGCCTTTTTCAACTACTCAGAAGCTTCTATTTCGACCAATTTCAGGCATGAAAATGACTCTAAACACACTTATTTTAGTTCCAACAGTAATAATTCACATGCAGTAGTCATTTACAGTCAAAAAATAAAACATTAAAAAATTAACATTTCTAACCATCTGGAGAAAGTTCAACAGGTCTCGGGTCACCGTTTATCATCAGAAAATTGATTTTTTGGACCGTCGAAAAATTGATTCAAAATGTTATTTGGATTGTGCCTCGTGTTGAATAAGTACTTTTTAAAGCCTCAATGTGACCAAAATTGCCATTTTTACTGCCTTTTTCAACTACTCAGAAGCTTCTATTTCGATCAATTTCAGGCATTAAAATGACTCTAAACACACTTATTTTAGTTCCAAAAGTGATAATTCACATGCAGTAGTCATTTACAGTCAAAAAATAAAACATTAAAAAATTACCATTTCTGACCATCTGGAGAAAGTTCGACAGGTCACGGGTCATCGTTTTTCATCAGAAAATCGATTTTTTGGACTGTAGAAAAATTGATTCAAAATGTCAATTGGATTGGGCCTCGTGTTGAATAACTACTTTTTAAAGCCCCAATGTGACCAAAATTGCCATTTTTACAGCCTTTTTCTCCTACTCAGAGGCTTCTATTTCGACCAATTTCAGGCATTAAAATGACTCTAAACACACTTATTTTAGTTCCAAAAGTGATAATTCACATGCAGTAGTCATTTACAGTCAAAAAATAAAACATTACAAAATTCCCATTTCTGACCATCTGGAGAAAGTTTGACAGGTCACGGGTCATCGTTTTTCATCAGAAAATTGATTTTTTGGACTGTAGAAAAATTGATTCAAAAATGTCAATTGGATTGGGCCTCGTGTTGAATAACTACTTTTTAAAGCCCCAATGTGACCAAAATTGCCATTTTTACAGCCTTTTTCTCCTACTCAGAAGCTTCTATTTTGACCAATTTCAGGCATTAAAATGACTCTAAACACACTTATTTTAGTTCCAAAAGTGATAATTCACACGCAGTAGTCATTTACAGTCAAAAAATAAAACATCAAAAAATTACCACTTCTGACCATCTGGAGAAAGTTCGACAGGTCACGGGTCATCGTTTTTCATCAGAAAATTGATTTTTTGGACTGTAGAAAAATTGATTCAAAATGTCATTTGGATTGTGCCTCGTGTTGAATAAGTACTTTTTAAAGCCTCAATGTGACCAAAATTGCCATTTTTACAGCCTTTTTCTCCTACTCAGAAGCTTCTATTTCGACCAATTTCAGGCATTAAAATGACTCTAAACACACTTATTTTAGTTCCAAAAGTGATAATTCACATGCAGTAGTCATTTACAGTCCAAAAATAAAACATTAAAAAATTACAACTTTTGATCATCTTGAGAAAGTTCGACAGGTCACGGGTCATCGTTTTTCATCAGAAAATTGATTTTTTGGACTGTAGAAAAATTCATTCAAAATGTCATTTGGATTGTGCCTCGTGTTGAATAAGTACTTTTTAAAGCCTCAATGTGACCAAAATTGCCATTTTTACAGCCTTTTTCAACTACTCAGAGCGCTATTTCGACGAATTTCAGGCATTAAAATGACTCTAAACACACTTATTTTAGTTCCAAAAGTGATAATTCACATGCAGTAGTCATTTACAGTCAAAAAATAAAACATTAAAAAATTACCATTTCTGACCATCTGGAGAAAGTTCGACAGGTCACGGGTCATCGTTTTTCATCAGAAAATCGATTTTTTGGACTGTAGAAAAATTGATTCAAAATGTCATTTGGATTGTGCCTCGTGTTGAATAAGTACTTTTTAAAGCCTCAATGTGACCAAAATTGCCATTTTTACAGCCTTTTTCTCCTACTCAGAAGCTTCTATTTCGACCAATTTCAGGCATTAAAATGACTCTAAACACACTTATTTTAGTTCCAAAAGTGATAATTCACATGCAGTTGTCATTTACAGTCAAAAAATAAAACATTAAAAAATTACCATTTCTGACCATCTGGAGAAAGTTCGACAGGTCACGGGTCATCGTTTTTCATCAGAAAATTGATTTTTTGGACTGTAGAAAAATGTATTCAAAATGTCAATTGGATTGGGCCTCGTGTTGAATAACTACTTTTTAAAGCCCCAATGTGACCAAAATTGCCATTTTTACAGCCTTTTTCTCCTACTCTGGAAGCTTCTATTTCGACCAATTTCAGGCATGAAAATGACTCTAAACACACTTATTTTAGTTCCAACAGTAATAATTCACATGCAGTAGTCATTTACAGTCAAAAAATAAAACATTAAAAAATTAACATTTCTAACCATCTGGAGAAAGTTCAACAGGTCACGGGTCACCGTTTATCATCAGAAAATTGATTTTTTGGACCGTCGAAAAATTGATTCAAAATGTTATTTGGATTGTGCCTCGTGTTGAATAAGTACTTTTTAAAGCCTCAATGTGACCAAAATTGCCATTTTTACTGCCTTTTTCAACTACTCAGAAGCTTCTATTTCGATCAATTTCAGGCATTAAAATGACTCTAAACACACTTATTTTAGTTCCAAAAGTGATAATTCACATGCAGTAGTCATTTACAGTCAAAAAATAAAACATTAAAAAATTACCATTTCTGACCATCTGGAGAAAGTTCGACAGGTCACGGGTCATCGTTTTTCATCAGAAAATAGATTTTTGGACTGTAGAAAAATTGATCCAAAATGTCAATTGGATTGTGCCTCGTGTTGAATAAGTACTTTTTAAAGCCTCAATGTGACCAAAATTGCCATTTTTACAGCCTTTTTCTCCTACTCAGAAGCTTCTATTTCGACCAATTTCAGGCATTAAAATGACTCTAAACACACTTATTTTAGTTCCAAAAGTGATAATTCACATGCAGTAGTCATTTACAGTCAAAAAGTAAAACATTAAAAAATTACCATTTCTGACCATCTGGAGAAAGTTCAACAGGTCACGGGTCATCGTTTTTCATCAGAAAATTGATTTTTTGGACTGTAGAAAAATTGATTCAAAATGTCAATTGGATTGTGCCTCGTGTTGAATAAGTACTTTTTAAAGCCTCAATGTGACCAAAATTGCCATTTTTACAGCCTTTTTCTCCTACTCAAAAGCTCCTATTTCAACCAATTTCAGGCATTAAAATGACTCTAAACACACTTATTTTAGTTCCAAAAGTGATAATTCACATGCAGTAGTCATTTACAGTCAAAAAATAAAACATTAAAAAATTACCATTTCTGACCATCTGGAGAAAGTTCGACAGGTCACGGGTCATCGTTTTTCATCAGAAAATTGATTTTTTGGACTGTAGAAAAATTGATTCAAAATGTCAATTGGATTGGGCCTCGTGTTGAATAACTAC
Source organism: Triturus cristatus (assembly GCF_964204655.1). Lineage (NCBI taxonomy): Eukaryota > Metazoa > Chordata > Amphibia > Caudata > Salamandridae > Triturus > Triturus cristatus. The sequence continues at coordinate 139,339,480 of NC_140586.1, read as the reverse complement.
TTTTTAAAGCCCCAATGTGACCAAAATTGCCATTTTTACAGCCTTTTTCTCCTACTCAGAAGCTTCTATTTCGACCAATTTCAGGCATTAAAATGACTCTAAACACACTTATTTTAGTTCCAAAAGTGATAATTCACATGCAGTAGTCATTTACAGTCCAAAAATAAAACATTAAAAAATTATAACTTTTGATCATCTTGAGAAAGTTCGACAGGTCACGGGTCATCGTTTTTCATCAGAAAATTGATTTTTTGGACTGTGGAAAAATTCATTCAAAATGTCATTTGGATTGTGCCTCGTGTTGAATAAGTACTTTTTAAAGCCTCAATGTGACCAAAATTGCCATTTTTACAGCCTTTTTCAACTACTCAGAGCGCTATTTCGACGAATTTCAGGCATTAAAATGACTCTAAACACACTTATTTTAGTTCCAAAAGTGATAATTCACATGCAGTAGTCATTTACAGTCAAAAAATAAAACATTAAAAAATTACCATTTCTGACCATCTGGAGAAAGTTCGACAGGTCACGGGTCATCGTTTTTCATCAGAAAATCGATTTTTTGGACTGTAGAAAAATTGATTCAAAATGTCAATTGGATTGGGCCTCGTGTTGAATAACTACTTTTTAAAGCCCCAATGTGACCAAAAATTGCCATTTTTACAGCCTTTTTCAACTACTCAGAAGCTTCTATTTCGACCAATTTCAGGCATGAAAATGACTCTAAACACACTTATTTTAGTTCCAACAGTAATAATTCACATGCAGTAGTCATTTACAGTCAAAAAATAAAACATTAAAAAATTAACATTTCTAACCATCTGGAGAAAGTTCAACAGGTCTCGGGTCACCGTTTATCATCAGAAAATTGATTTTTTGGACCGTCGAAAAATTGATTCAAAATGTTATTTGGATTGTGCCTCGTGTTGAATAAGTACTTTTTAAAGCCTCAATGTGACCAAAATTGCCATTTTTACTGCCTTTTTCAACTACTCAGAAGCTTCTATTTCGATCAATTTCAGGCATTAAAATGACTCTAAACACACTTATTTTAGTTCCAAAAGTGATAATTCACATGCAGTAGTCATTTACAGTCAAAAAATAAAACATTAAAAAATTACCATTTCTGACCATCTGGAGAAAGTTCGACAGGTCACGGGTCATCGTTTTTCATCAGAAAATCGATTTTTTGGACTGTAGAAAAATTGATTCAAAATGTCAATTGGATTGGGCCTCGTGTTGAATAACTACTTTTTAAAGCCCCAATGTGACCAAAATTGCCATTTTTACAGCCTTTTTCTCCTACTCAGAGGCTTCTATTTCGACCAATTTCAGGCATTAAAATGACTCTAAACACACTTATTTTAGTTCCAAAAGTGATAATTCACATGCAGTAGTCATTTACAGTCAAAAAATAAAACATTACAAAATTCCCATTTCTGACCATCTGGAGAAAGTTTGACAGGTCACGGGTCATCGTTTTTCATCAGAAAATTGATTTTTTGGACTGTAGAAAAATTGATTCAAAAATGTCAATTGGATTGGGCCTCGTGTTGAATAACTACTTTTTAAAGCCCCAATGTGACCAAAATTGCCATTTTTACAGCCTTTTTCTCCTACTCAGAAGCTTCTATTTTGACCAATTTCAGGCATTAAAATGACTCTAAACACACTTATTTTAGTTCCAAAAGTGATAATTCACATGCAGTAGTCATTTACAGTCCAAAAATAAAACATTAAAAATTTATAACTTTTGATCATCTTGAGAAAGTTCGACAGGTCACGGGTCATCGTTTTTCATCAGAAAATTGATTTTTTGGACTGTGGAAAAATTCATTCAAAATGTCATTTGGATTGTGCCTCGTGTTGAATAAGTACTTTTTAAAGCCTCAATGTGACCAAAATTGCCATTTTTACAGCCTTTTTCAACTACTCAGAGCGCTATTTCGACGAATTTCAGGCATTAAAATGACTCTAAACACACTTATTTTAGTTCCAAAAGTGATAATTCACATGCAGTAGTCATTTACAGTCAAAAAATAAAACATTAAAAAATTACCATTTCTGACCATCTGGAGAAAGTTCGACAGGTCACGGGTCATCGTTTTTCATCAGAAAATCGATTTTTTGGACTGTAGAAAAATTGATTCAAAATGTCAATTGGATTGGGCCTCGTGTTGAATAACTACTTTTTAAAGCCCCAATGTGACCAAAAATTGCCATTTTTACAGCCTTTTTCAACTACTCAGAAGCTTCTATTTCGACCAATTTCAGGCATGAAAATGACTCTAAACACACTTATTTTAGTTCCAACAGTAATAATTCACATGCAGTAGTCATTTACAGTCAAAAAATAAAACATTAAAAAATTAACATTTCTAACCATCTGGAGAAAGTTCAACAGGTCTCGGGTCACCGTTTATCATCAGAAAATTGATTTTTTGGACCGTCGAAAAATTGATTCAAAATGTTATTTGGATTGTGCCTCGTGTTGAATAAGTACTTTTTTAAGCCTCAATGTGACCAAAATTGCCATTTTTACTGCCTTTTTCAACTACTCAGAAGCTTCTAGTTCGATCAATTTCAGGCATTAAAATGACTCTAAACACACTTATTTTATTTCCAAAAGTGATAATTCACATGCAGTTGTCATTTACAGTCAAAAAATAAAACATTAAAAAATTACCATTTCTGACCATCTGGAGAAAGTTCGACAGGTCACGGGTCATCGTTTTTCATCAGAAAATCGATTTTTTGGACTGTAGAAAAATTGATTCAAAATGTCAATTGGATTGGGCCTCGTGTTGAATAACTACTTTTTAAAGCCCCAATGTGACCAAAATTGCCATTTTTACAGCCTTTTTCTCCTACTCAGAGGCTTCTATTTCGACCAATTTCAGGCATTAAAATGACTCTAAACACACTTATTTTAGTTCCAAAAGTGATAATTCACATGCAGTAGTCATTTACAGTCAAAAAATAAAACATTACAAAATTCCCATTTCTGACCATCTGGAGGAAGTTTGACAGGTCACGGGTCATCGTTTTTCATCAGAAAATTGATTTTTTGGACTGTAGAAAAATTGATTCAAAAATGTCAATTGGATTGGGCCTCGTGTTGAATAACTACTTTTTAAAGCCCCAATGTGACCAAAATTGCCATTTTTACAGCCTTTTTCTCCTACTCAGAAGCTTCTATTTTGACCAATTTCAGGCATTAAAATGACTCTAAACACACTTATTTTAGTTCCAAAAGTGATAATTCACACGCAGTAGTCATTTACAGTCAAAAAATAAAACATCAAAAAATTACCACTTCTGATCATCTGGAGAAAGTTCGACAGGTCACGGGTCATCGTTTTTCATCAGAAAATTGATTTTTTGGACTGTAGAAAAATTGATTCAAAATGTCATTTGGATTGTGCCTCGTGTTGAATAAGTACTTTTTAAAGCCTCAATGTGACCAAAATTGCCATTTTTACAGCCTTTTTCTCCTACTCAGAAGCTTCTATTTCGACCAATTTCAGGCATTAAAATGACTCTAAACACACTTATTTTAGTTCCAAAAGTGATAATTCACATGCAGTAGTCATTTACAGTCCAAAAATCAAACATTAAAAAATTACAACTTTTGATCATCTTGAGAAAGTTCGACAGGTCACGGGTCATCGTTTTTCATCAGAAAATTGATTTTTTGGACTGTAGAAAAATTCATTCAAAATGTCATTTGGATTGTGCCTCGTGTTGAATAAGTACTTTTTAAAGCCTCAATGTGACCAAAATTGCCATTTTTACAGCCTTTTTCAACTACTCAGAGCGCTATTTCGACGAATTTCAGGCATTAAAATGACTCTAAACACACTTATTTTAGTTCCAAAAGTGATAATTCACATGCAGTAGTCATTTACAGTCAAAAAATAAAACATTAAAAAATTACCATTTCTGACCATCTGGAGAAAGTTCGACAGGTCACGGGTCATCGTTTTTCATCAGAAAATCGATTTTTTGGACTGTAGAAAAATTGATTCAAAATGTCATTTGGATTGTGCCTCGTGTTGAATAAGTACTTTTTAAAGCCTCAATGTGACCAAAATTGCCATTTTTACAGCCTTTTTCTCCTACTCAGAAGCTTCTATTTCGACCAATTTCAGGCATTAAAATGACTCTAAACACACTTATTTTAGTTCCAAAAGTGATAATTCACATGCAGTTGTCATTTACAGTCAAAAAATAAAACATTAAAAAATTACCATTTCTGACCATCTGGAGAAAGTTCGACAGGTCACGGGTCATCGTTTTTCATCAGAAAATTGATTTTTTGGACTGTAGAAAAATGTATTCAAAATGTCAATTGGATTGGGCCTCGTGTTGAAATCTACTTTTTAAAGCCCCAATGTGACCAAAATTGCCATTTTTACAGCCTTTTTCTCCTACTGGAAGCTTCTATTTCGACCAATTTCAGGCATTAAAATTACTCTAAACACACTTATTTTAGTTCCAAAAGTGATAATTCACATGCAGTAGTCATTTACAGTCAAAAAATAAAACATTACAAAATTGCCATTTCTGACCATCTGGAGAAAGTTCGACAGGTCACGGGTCATTGTTTTTCATCAGAAAATGGATTTTTTGGACTGTAGAAAAATTGATTCAAAATGTCATTTGGATTGTGCCTCGTGTTGAATAACTACTTTCTAAAGCCCAATGTGACCAAAATTGCCATTTTTACAGCCTTTTTCGCCTACTCAGAAGCTTCTATTTTGACCAATTTCAGGCATTAAAATGACTCTAAACACACTTATTTTAGTTCCAAAAGTGATAATTCACATGCAGTAGTCATTTACAGTCCAAAAATAAAACATTAAAAAATTACCATTTCTGACCATCTGGAGAAAGTTTGACAGGTCACGGGTCATCGTTTTTCATCAGAAAATTGATTTTTTTGACTGTAGAAAAATTCATTCAAAATGTCATTTGGATTGTGCCTCATGTTGAATAAGTACTTTTTAAAGCCTCAATGTGACCAAAATTGCCATTTTTACAGCCTTTTTCTCCTACTCAGAAGCTTCTATTTCGACCAATTTCAGGCATTAAAATGACTCTAAACACACTTATTTTAGTTCCAAAAGTGATAATTCACATGCAGTAGTCATTTACAGTCAAAAAATAAAACACTAAAAAATTGCCATTTCTGACCATCTGGAGAAAGTTCGACAGGTCACGGGTCATTGTTTTTCATCAGAAAATTGATTTTTTGGACTGTAGAAAAATTGATTCAAAAATGTCAATTGGATTGGGCCTCGTGTTGAATAACTACTTTTTAAAGCCCCAATGTGACCAAAATTGCCATTTTTACAGCCTTTTTCTCCCACTCAGAAGCTTCTATTTTGACCAATTTCAGGCATTAAAATGACTCTAAACACACTTATTTTAGTTCCAAAAGTGATAATTCACATGCAGTAGTCATTTACAGTCAAAAAATAAAACATTAAAAAATTACCATTTCTGACCATCTGGAGAAAGTTCGACAGGTCACGGGTCATCGTTTTTCATCAGAAAATAGATTTTTTGGACTGTAGAAAAATTGATCCAAAATGTCAATTGGATTGTGCCTCGTGTTGAATAAGTACTTTTTAAAGCCTCAATGTGACCAAAATTGCCATTTTTACAGCCTTTTTCTCCTACTCAGAAGCTTCTATTTCGACCAATTTCAGGCATTAAAATGACTCTAAACACACTTATTTTAGTTCCAAAAGTGATAATTCACATGCAGTTGTCATTTACAGTCAAAAAATAAAACATTAAAAAATTACCATTTCTGACCATCTGGAGAAAGTTCGACAGGTCACGGGTCATCGTTTTTCATCAGAAAATTGATTTTTTGGACTGTAGAAAAATGTATTCAAAATGTCAATTGGATTGGGCCTCGTGTTGAATAACTACTTTTTAAAGCCCCAATGTGACCAAAATTGCCATTTTTACAGCCTTTTTCTACTACTCAGAAGCTTCTATTTCGACCAATTTCAGGCATGAAAATGACTCTAAACACACTTATTTTAGTTCCAGCAGTGATAATTCACATACAGTAGTCATTTACAGTCAAAAAATAAAACATTAAAAAATTAACATTTCTGACCATCTGGAGAAAGTTCGACAGGTTACGGGTCATCGTTTTTCATCAGAAAATTGATTTTATGGACTGTAGAAAAATTGATTCAAAATGTCATTTGGATTGTGCCTCGTGTTGAATAACTACTTTTTAAAGCCCCAATGTGAACAAAATTGCCATTTTTACAGCCTTTTTCTACTACTCAGAAGCTTCTATTTCGACCAATTTCAGGCATGAAAATGACTCTAAACACACTTATTTTAGTTCCAACAGTGATAATTCACATGCAGTAGTCATTTACAGTCAAAAAATAAAACATTAAAAAATTACCATTTCTGACCATCTGGAGAAAGTTCAACAGGTCAAGGGTCATCGTTTTTCATCAGAAAATTGATTTTTTGGACCGTAGAAAAATTGATTCAAAATGTCAATTGGATTGGGCCTCGTGTTGAATAACTACTTTTTAAAGCCCCAATGTGACCAAAATTGCCATTTTTACAGCCTTTTTCTCCTACTCAGAAGCTTCTATTTCGACCAATTTCAGGCATTAAAATGACTTTAAACACACTTATTTTAGTTCCAAAAGTGATAATTCACATGCAGTAGGTATTTACAGTCCAAAAAAAAAACATTAAAAAATTAACATTTTTGACCATCTGGAGAAAGTTCGACAGGTCACGGGTCATCGTTTTTCATCAGAAAATTGATTTTTTGGACTGTAGAAAAATTTATTCAAAATGTCAATTGGATTGGGCCTCGTGTTGAATAACTACTTTTTAAAGCCCCAATGTGACCAAAATTGCCATTTTTACAGCCTTTTTCTCCTACTCTGGAAGCTTCTATTTCGTCCAATTTCAGGCATTAAAATTACTCTAAACACACTTATTTTAGTTCCAAAAGTGATAATTCACATGCAGTAGTCATTTACAATCAAAAAATAAAACATTACAAAATTGCCATTTCTGACCATCTGGAGAAAGTTCGACAGGTCACGGGTCATTGTTTTTCATCAGAAAATTGATTTTTTGGACTGTAGAAAAATTGATTCAAAAATGTCAATTGGATTTGGCCTCGTGTTGAATAACTACTTTTTAAAGCCCCAATGTGACCAAAATTGCCATTTTTACAGCCTTTTTCTCCTACTCAGAAGCTTCTATTTTGACCAATTTCAGGCATTAAAATGACTCTAAACACACTTATTTTAGTTCCAAAAGTGATAATTCACATGCAGTAGTCATTTACAGTCAAAAAATAAAACATTAAAAAAATTACCATTTCTGACCATCTGGAGAAAGTTCAACTGGTCACGGGTCATCGTTTTTCATCAGAAAATTGATTTTTTGGACTGTAGAAAAATTTATTCAAAATGTCAATTGGATTGGGCCTCGTGTTGAATAACTACTTTTTAAAGCCCCAATGTGACCAAAATTGCCATTTTTACAGCCTTTTTCTACTACTCAGAAGCTTCTATTTTGACCAATTTCAGGCATGAAAATGACTCTAAACACACTTATTTTAGTTCCAACAGTGATAATTCACATGCAGTAGTCATTTACAGTCAAAAAATAAAACATTAAAAAATTACCATTTCTAACCATCTGGAGAAAGTTCAACAGGTCACGGGTCACCGTTTATCATCAGAAAATTGATTTTTTGGACCGTCGAAAAATTGATTCAAAATGTTATTTGGATTGTGCCTCGTGTTGAATAAGTACTTTTTAAAGCCTCAATGTGACCAAAATTGCCATTTTTACAGCCTTTTTCAACTACTCAGAAGCTTCTATTTCGACCAATTTCAGGCATTAAAATTACTCTAAACATACTTATTTTAGTTCCAAAAGTGATAATTCACATGCAGTAGTCATTTACAGTCAAAAAATAAAACATTAAAAAATTACCATTTCTGACCATCTGGAGAAAGTTCGACAGGTCACGGGTCATCGTTTTTCATCATAAAATAGATTTTTTGGACTGTAGAAAAATTGATTCAAAATGTCAATTGGATTGTGCCTCGTGTTGAATAAGTACTTTTTAAAGCCTCAATTTGACCAAAATTGCCATTTTTACAGCCTTTTTCTCCTACTCAGAAGCTTCTATTTCGACCAATTTCAGGCATTAAAATGACTCTAAACACACTTATCTTAGTTCCAAAGGTGATAATTCACATGCAGTAGTCATTTACAGTCAAAAAATAAAACATTAAAAAATTACCATTTCTGACCATCTGGAGAAAGTTCGACAGGTCACGGGTCATCATTTTTCATCAGAAAATTGATTTTATGGACTGTAGAAAAATTGATTCAAAATGTCATTTGGATTGTGCCTCGTGTTGAATAACTACTTTTTAAAGCCCCAATGTGAACAAAATTGCCATTTTTACAGCCTTTTTCTACTACTCAGAAGCTTCTATTTCGACCAATTTCAGGCATTAAAATTACTCTAAACACACTTATTTTAGTTCCAACAGTGATAATTCACATGCAGTAGTCATTTACAGTCAAAAAATAAAACATTAAAAAATTACCATTTCTGACCATCTGGAGAAAGTTCGACAGGTCACGGGTCATCGTTTTTCATCAGAAAATTGATTTTTTGGACTGTAGAAAAATTTATTCCAAATGTCAATTGGATTGGGCCTCGTGTTGAATAACTACTTTTTAAAGCCCCAATGTGACCAAAATTGCCATTTTTACAGCCTTTTTCTCCTACTCTGGAAGCTTCTATTTCGACCAATTTCAGGCATTAAAATTACTCTAAACACACTTATTTTAGTTCCAAAAGTGATAATTCACATGCAGTAGTCATTTACAGTCAAAAAATAAAACATTTAAAAATTGCCATTTCTGACCATCTGGAGAAAGTTCGACAGGTCACGGGTCATTGTTTTTCATCAGAAAATTGATTTTTTGGACTGTAGAAAAATTGATTCAAAAATGTCAATTGGATTGGGCCTCGTGTTGAATAACTACTTTTTAAAGCCCCAATGTGACCAAAATTGCCATTTTTACAGCCTTTTTCTACTACTCAGAAGCTTCTATTTCGACCAATTTCAGGCATGAAAATGACTCTAAACACACTTATTTTAGTTCCAACAGTGATAATTCACATGCAGTAGTCATTTACAGTCAAAAAATAAAACATTAAAAAATTAACATTTCTAACCATCTGGAGAAAGTTCAACAGGTCACGGGTCACCGTTTATCATCAGAAAATTGATTTTTTGGACCGTCGAAAAATTGATTCAAAATGGTATTTGGATTGTGCCTCGTGTTGAATAAGTACCTTTTAAAGCCTCAATGTGACCAAAATTGCCATTTTTACAGCCTTTTTCAACTACTCAGAAGCTTCTATTTCGACCAATTTCAGGCATTAAAATTACTCTAAACACACTTATTTTAGTTCCAAAAGTGATAATTCACATGCAGTAGTCATTTACAGTCAAAAAATAAAACATTAAAAAATTACCATTTCTGACCATCTGGAGAAAGTTCGACAGGTCACGGGTCATCATTTTTCATCAGAAAATAGATTTTTTGGACTGTAGAAAAATTGATTCAAAATGTCAATTGGATTGTGCCTCGTGTTGAATAAGTACTTTTTAAAGCCTCAATTTGACCAAAATTGCCATTTTTACAGCCTTTTTCTCCTACTCAGAAGCTTCTATTTCGACCAATTTCAGGCATTAAAATGACTCTAAACACACTTATCTTAGTTCCAAAAGTGATAATTCACATGCAGTAGTCATTTACAGTCAAAAAATAAAACATTAAAAAATTACCATTTCTGACCATCTGGAGAAAGTTCGACAGGTCACGGGTCATCATTTTTCATCAGAAAATTGATTTTTTGGACTGTAAAAAAATTGATTCAAAAATGTCAATTGGATTGGGCCTCGTGTTGAATAACTACTTTCTAAAGCCCAATGTGACCAAAATTGCCATTTTTACAGCCTTTTTCGCCTACTCAGAAGCTTCTATTTTGACCAATTTCAGGCATTAAAATGACTCTAAACACACTTATTTTAGTTCCAAAAGTGATAATTCACATGCAGTAGTCATTTACAGTCCAAAAATAAAACATTAAAAAATTACCATTTCTGACCATCTGGAGAAAGTTTGACAGGTCACGGGTCATCGTTTTTCATCAGAAAATTGATTTTTTTGACTGTAGAAAAATTCATTCAAAATGTCATTTGGATTGTGCCTCATGTTGAATAAGTACTTTTTAAAGCCTCAATGTGACCAAAATTGCCATTTTTACAGCCTTTTTCTCCTACTCAGAAGCTTCTATTTCGACCAATTTCAGGCATTAAAATGACTCTAAACACACTTATTTTAGTTCCAAAAGTGATAATTCACATGCAGTAGTCATTTACAGTCAAAAAATAAAACACTAAAAAATTGCCATTTCTGACCATCTGGAGAAAGTTCGACAGGTCACGGGTCATTGTTTTTCATCAGAAAATTGATTTTTTGGACTGTAGAAAAATTGATTCAAAAATGTCAATTGGATTGGGCCTCGTGTTGAATAACTACTTTTTAAAGCCCCAATGTGACCAAAATTGCCATTTTTACAGCCTTTTTCTCCCACTCAGAAGCTTCTATTTTGACCAATTTCAGGCATTAAAATGACTCTAAACACACTTATTTTAGTTCCAAAAGTGATAATTCACATGCAGTAGTCATTTACAGTCAAAAAATAAAACATTAAAAAATTACCATTTCTGACCATCTGGAGAAAGTTCGACAGGTCACGGGTCCTCGTTTTTCATCAGAAAATAGATTTTTTGGACTGTAGAAAAATTGATCCAAAATGTCAATTGGATTGTGCCTCGTGTTGAATAAGTACTTTTTAAAGCCTCAATGTGACCAAAATTGCCATTTTTACAGCCTTTTTCTCCTACTCAGAAGCTTCTATTTCGACCAATTTCAGGCATTAAAATGACTCTAAACACACTTATTTTAGTTCCAAAAGTGATAATTCACATGCAGTAGTCATTTACAGTCAAAAAATAAAACATTAAAAAATTACCATTTCTGACCATCTGGAGAAAGTTCGACAGGTCACGGGTCATCGTTTTTCATCAGAAAATTGATTTTTTGGACTGTAGAAAAATTGATTCAAAATGTCAATTGGATTGGGCCTCGTGTTGAATAACTACTTTTTAAAGCCCCAATGTGACCAAAATTGCCATTTTTACAGCCTTTTTCTCCTACTCAGAAGCTTCTATTTCGACCAATTTCAGGCATTAAAATGACTCTAAACACACTTATTTTAGTTCCAAAAGTGATAATTCACATGCAGTAGTCATTTACAGTCCAAAAATAAAACATTAAAAAATTACAACTTTTGATCATCTTGAGAAAGTTCGACAGGTCACGGGTCATCGTTTTTCATCAGAAAATTGATTTTTTGGACTGTAGAAAAATTCATTCAAAATGTCATTTGGATTGTGCCTCGTGTTGAATAAGTACTTTTTAAAGCCTCAATGTGACCAAAATTGTCATTTTTACAGCCTTTTTCAACTACTCAGAGCGCTATTTCGACGAATTTCAGGCATTAAAATGACTCTAAACACAATTATTTTAGTTCCAAAAGTGATAATTCACATGCAGTAGTCATTTACAGTCAAAAAATAAAACATTAAAAAATTACCATTTCTGACCATCTGGAGAAATTTCGACAGGTCACGGGTCATCGTTTTTCATCAGAAAATCGATTTTTTGGACTGTAGAAAAATTGATTCAAAATGTCAATTGGATTGGGCCTCGTGTTGAATAACTACTTTTTAAAGCCCCAATGTGACCAAAAATTGCCATTTTTACAGCCTTTTTCAACTACTCAGAAGCTTCTATTTCGACCAATTTCAGGCATGAAAATGACTCTAAACACACTTATTTTAGTTCCAACAGTAATAATTCACATGCAGTAGTCATTTACAGTCAAAAAATAAAACATTAAAAAATTAACATTTCTAACCATCTGGAGAAAGTTCAACAGGTCACGGGTCACCGTTTATCATCAGAAAATTGATTTTTTGGACCGTCGAAAAATTGATTCAAAATGTTATTTGGATTGTGCCTCGTGTTGAATAAGTACGTTTTAAAGCCTCAATGTGACCAAAATTGCCATTTTTACTGCCTTTTTCAACTACTCAGAAGCTTCTATTTCGATCAATTTCAGGCATTAAAATGACTCTAAACACACTTATTTTAGTTCCAAAAGTGATAATTCACATGCAGTAGTCATTTACAGTCAAAAAATAAAACATTAAAAAATTACCATTTCTGACCATCTGGAGAAAGTTCGACAGGTCACGGGTCATCGTTTTTCATCAGAAAATCGATTTTTTGGACTGTAGAAAAATTGATTCAAAATGTCAATTGGATTGGGCCTCGTGTTGAATAACTACTTTTTAAAGCCCCAATGTGACCAAAATTGCCATTTTTACAGCCTTTTTCTCCTACTCAGAGGCTTCTATTTCGACCAATTTCAGGCATTAAAATGACTCTAAACACACTTATTTTAGTTCCAAAAGTGATAATTCACATGCAGTAGTCATTTACAGTCAAAAAATAAAACATTACAAAATTCCCATTTCTGACCATCTGGAGAAAGTTTGACAGGTCACGGGTCATCGTTTTTCATCAGAAAATTGATTTTTTGGACTGTAGAAAAATTGATTCAAAAATGTCAATTGGATTGGGCCTCGTGTTGAATAACTACTTTTTAAAGCCCCAATGTGACCAAAATTGCCATTTTTACAGCCTTTTTCTCCTACTCAGAGGCTTCTATTTCGACCAATTTCAGGCATTAAAATGACTCTAAACACACTTATTTTAGTTCCAAAAGTGATAATTCACATGCAGTAGTCATTTACAGTCAAAAAATAAAACATTACAAAATTCCCATTTCTGACCATCTGGAGAAAGTTTGACAGGTCACGGGTCATCGTTTTTCATCAGAAAATTGATTTTTTGGACTGTAGAAAAATTGATTCAAAAATGTCAATTGGATTGGGCCTCGTGTTGAATAACTACTTTTTAAAGCCCCAATGTGACCAAAATTGCCATTTTTACAGCCTTTTTCTCCTACTCAGAAGCTTCTATTTTGACCAATTTCAGGCATTAAAATGACTCTAAACACACTTATTTTAGTTCCAAAAGTGATAATTCACACGCAGTAGTCATTTACAGTCAAAAAATAAAACATCAAAAAATTACCACTTCTGACCATCTGGAGAAAGTTCGACAGGTCACGGGTCATCGTTTTTCATCAGAAAATTGATTTTTTGGACTGTAGAAAAATTGATTCAAAATGTCATTTGGATTGTGCCTCGTGTTGAATAAGTACTTTTAAAGCCTCAATGTGACCAAAATTGCCATTTTTACAGCCTTTTTCTCCTACTCAGAAGCTTCTATTTCGACCAATTTCAGGCATTAAAATGACTCTAAACACACTTATTTTAGTTCCAAAAGTGATAATTCACATGCAGTAGTCATTTACAGTCAAAAAATAAAACATTAAAAAATTACCATTTCTGACCATCTGGAGAAAGTTCGACAGGTCACGGGTCATCGTTTTTCATCAGAAAATTGATTTTTTGGACTGTAGAAAAATTTATTCAAAATGTCAATTGGATTGGGCCTCGTGTTGAATAACTACTTTTTAAAGCGCCAATGTGACCAAAATTGCCATTTTTACAGCCTTTTTCTCCTACTCTGGAAGCTTCTATTTCGACCAATTTCAGGCATTAAAATTACTCTAAACACACTTATTTTAGTTCCAAAAGTGATAATTCACATGCAGTAGTCATTTACAGTCAAAAAATAAAACATTTAAAAATTGCCATTTCTGACCATCTGGAGAAAGTTCGACAGGTCACGGGTCATTGTTTTTCATCAGAAAATTGATTTTTTGGACTGTAGAAAAATTGATTCAAAAATGTCAATTGGATTGGGCCTCGTGTTGAATAACTACTTTTTAAAGCCCCAATGTGACCAAAATTGCCATTTTTACAGCCTTTTTCTCCTACTCAGAAGCTTCTATTTCGACCAATTTCAGGCATTAAAATGACTCTAAACACACTTATTTTAGTTCCAAAAGTGATAATTCACATGCAGTAGTCATTTACAGTCCAAAAATAAAACATTAAAAAATTACAACTTTTGATCATCTTGAGAAAGTTCGACAGGTCACAGGTCATCGTTTTTCATCAGAAAATCGATTTTTTGGACTGTAGAAAAATTGATTCAAAATGTCAATTGGATTGGGCCTCGTGTTGAATAACTACTTTTTAAAGCCCCAATGTGACAAAAATTGCCATTTTTACAGCCTTTTTCTCCTACTCAGAGGCTTCTATTTCGATCAATTTCAGGCATTAAAATGACTCTAAACACACTTATTTTAGTTCCAAAAGTGATAATTCACATGCAGTAGTCATTTACAGTCAAAAAATAAAACATTAAAAAATTACCATTTCTGACCATCTGGAGAAAGTTCGACAGGTCACGGGTCATCGTTTTTCATCAGAAAATAGATTTTTTGGACTAGAAAAATTGATTCAAAAATGTCAATTGGATTGGGCCTCGTGTTGAATAACTACTTTTTAAAGCCCCAATGTGACCAAAATTGCCATTTTTACAGCCTTTTTCTCCTACTCAGAAGCTTCAATTTTGACCAATTTCAGGCATTAAAATGACTCTAAACACACTTATTTTAGTTCCAAAAGTGATAATTCACATGCAGTAGTCATTTACAGTCAAAAAATAAAACATTAAAAAATTACCATTTCTGAGCATCAGGAGAAAGTTCGACAGGTCACGGGTCATCGTTTTTCATCAGAAAATTGATTTTTTAGACTGTAGAAAAATTGATTCAAAATGTCAATTGGATTGGGCCTCGAGTTGAATAACTACTTTTTAAAGCCCCAATGTGACCAAAATTGCCATTCACATGCAGTAGTCATTTACAGTCCAAAAATAAAACATTAAAAAATTACAATTTTTGACCATCTGGATAAAGTTCGACAGGTCACGGGTCATCGTTTTTCATCAGAAAATTGATTTTTTGGACTGTAGAAAAATTGATTCAAAATGTCATTTGGATTGTGCCTCGTGTTGAATAAGTACTTTTTAAAGCCTCAATGTGACCAAAATTGCCATTTTTACACCCTTTTTCTCCTACTCAGAAGCTTTTATTTCGACCAATTTCAGGCATTAAAATGACTCTAAACACACTTATTTTAGTTCCAAAAGTGATAATTCACATGCAGTAGTCATTTACAGTCAAAAAATAAAACATTAAAAAATTACCATTTCTGACCATCTGGAGAAAGTTCGACAGGTCACGGGTCATCGTTTTTCATCAGAAAATTGATTTTTTGGACTGTAGAAAAATTTATTCAAAATGTCAATTGGATTGGGCCTCGTGTTGAATAACTACTTTTTAAAGCCCCAATGTGACCAAAATTGCCATTCACATGCAGTAGTCATTTACAGTCAAAAAATAAAACATTAAAAAATTACCATTTCTGAGCATCTGGAGAAAGTTCGACAGGTCATCGTTTTTCATCAGAAAATTGATTTTTTAGACTGTAGAAAAATTGATTCAAAATGTCAATTGGATTGGGCCTCGAGTTGAATAACTACTTTTTAAAGCCCCAATGTGACCAAAATTGCCATTTTTACAGCCTTTTTCTCCTACTCTGGAAGCTTCTATTTCGACCAATTTCAGGCATTAAAATGACTCTAAACACACTTATTTTAGTTCCAAAAGTGATAATTCACATGCAGTAGTCATTTACAGTCAAAAAATAAAACATTAAAAAATTACCATTTCTGAGCATCTGGAGAAAGTTCGACAGGTCATCGTTTTTCATCAGAAAATTGATTTTTTAGACTGTAGAAAAATTGATTCAAAATGTCAATTGGATTGGGCCTCGAGTTGAATAACTACTTTTTAAAGCCCCAATGTGACCAAAATTGCCATTTTTACAGCCTTTTTCTCCTACTCTGGAAGCTTCTATTTCGACCAATTTCAGGCATTAAAATGACTCTAAACACACTTATTTTAGTTCCAAAAGTGATAATTCACATGCAGTAGTCATTTACAGTCCAAAAATAAAACATTAAAAAATTACAATTTTTGACCATCTGGAGAAAGTTCGACAGGTCACGGGTCATCGTTTTTCATCAGAAAATTGATTTTTTGGACTGTAGAAAAATTGATTCAAAATGTCATTTGGATTGTGCCTCGTGTTGAATAAGTACTTTTTAAAGCCTCAATGTGACCAAAATTGCCATTTTTACAGCCTTTTTCTCCTACTCAGAAGCTTCTATTTCGACCAATTTCAGGCATTAAAATGACTCTAAACACACTTATTTTAGTTCCAAAAGTGATAATTCACATGCAGTAGTCATTTACAGTCAAAAAATAAAACATTAAAAAATTACCATTTCTGACCATCTGGAGAAAGTTCGACAGGTCACGGGTCATCGTTTTTCATCAGAAAATTGATTTTTTGGACTGTAGAAAAATGTATTCAAAATGTCAATTGGATTGGGCCTCGTGTTGAATAACTACTTTTTAAAGCCCCAATGTGACCAAAATTGTCATTTTTACAGCCTTTTTCTCCTACTCTGGAAGCTTCTATTTCGTCCAATTTCAGGCATTAAAATTACTCTAAACACACTTATTTTAGTTCCAAAAGTGATAATTCACATGCAGTAGTCATTTACAATCAAAAAATAAAACATTACAAAATTGCCATTTCTGACCATCTGGAGAAAGTTCGACAGGTCACGGGTCATTGTTTTTCATCAGAAAATTGATTTTTTGGACTGTAGAAAAATTGATTCAAAAATGTCAATTGGATTTGGCCTCGTGTTGAATAACTACTTTTTAAAGCCCCAATGTGACCAAAATTGCCATTTTTACAGCCTTTTTCTCCTACTCAGAAGCTTCTATTTTGACCAATTTCAGGCATTAAAATGACTCTAAACACACTTATTTTAGTTCCAAAAGTGATAATTCACATGCAGTAGTCATTTACAGTCAAAAAATAAAACATTAAAAAAATTACCATTTCTGACCATCTGGAGAAAGTTCAACTGGTCACGGGTCATCGTTTTTCATCAGAAAATTGATTTTTTGGACTGTAGAAAAATTTATTCAAAATGTCAATTGGATTGGGCCTCGTGTTGAATAACTACTTTTTAAAGCCCCAATGTGACCAAAATTGCCATTTTTACAGCCTTTTTCTACTACTCAGAAGCTTCTATTTTGACCAATTTCAGGCATGAAAATGACTCTAAACACACTTATTTTAGTTCCAACAGTGATAATTCACATGCAGTAGTCATTTACAGTCAAAAAATAAAACATTAAAAAATTACCATTTCTAACCATCTGGAGAAAGTTCAACAGGTCACGGGTCACCGTTTATCATCAGAAAATTGATTTTTTGGACCGTCGAAAAATTGATTCAAAATGTTATTTGGATTGTGCCTCGTGTTGAATAAGTACTTTTTAAAGCCTCAATGTGACCAAAATTGCCATTTTTACAGCCTTTTTCAACTACTCAGAAGCTTCTATTTCGACCAATTTCAGGCATTAAAATTACTCTAAACATACTTATTTTAGTTCCAAAAGTGATAATTCACATGCAGTAGTCATTTACAGTCAAAAAATAAACATTAAAAAATTACCATTTCTGACCATCTGGAGAAAGTTCGACAGGTCACGGGTCATCGTTTTTCATCATAAAATAGATTTTTTGGACTGTAGAAAAATTGATTCAAAATGTCAATTGGATTGTGCCTCGTGTTGAATAAGTACTTTTTAAAGCCTCAATTTGACCAAAATTGCCATTTTTACAGCCTTTTTCTCCTACTCAGAAGCTTCTATTTCGACCAATTTCAGGCATTAAAATGACTCTAAACACACTTATCTTAGTTCCAAAGGTGATAATTCACATGCAGTAGTCATTTACAGTCAAAAAATAAAACATTAAAAAATTACCATTTCTGACCATCTGGAGAAAGTTCGACAGGTCACGGGTCATCGTTTTTCATCAGAAAATTGATTTTATGGACTGTAGAAAAATTGATTCAAAATGTCATTTGGATTGTGCCTCGTGTTGAATAACTACTTTTTAAAGCCCCAATGTGAACAAAATTGCCATTTTTACAGCCTTTTTCTACTACTCAGAAGCTTCTATTTCGACCAATTTCAGGCATTAAAATTACTCTAAACACACTTATTTTAGTTCCAACAGTGATAATTCACATGCAGTAGTCATTTACAGTCAAAAAATAAAACATTAAAAAATTACCATTTCTGACCATCTGGAGAAAGTTCGACAGGTCACGGGTCATCATTTTTCATCAGAAAATTGATTTTTTGGACTGTAGAAAAATTGATTCAAAAATGTCAATTGGATTGGGCCTCGTGTTGAATAACTACTTTTTAAAGCCCCAATGTGACCAAAATTGCCATTTTTACAGCCTTTTTCGCCTACTCAGAAGCTTCTATTTTGACCAATTTCAGGCATTAAAATGACTCTAAACACACTTATTTTAGTTCCAAAAGTGATAATTCACATGCAGTAGTCATTTACAGTCCAAAAATAAAACATTAAAAAATTACCATTTCTGACCATCTGGAGAAAGTTTGACAGGTCACGGGTCATCGTTTTTCATCAGAAAATTGATTTTTTAGACTGTAGAAAAATTCATTCAAAATGTCATTTGGATTGTGCCTCATGTTGAATAAGTACTTTTTAAAGCCTCAATGTGACCAAAATTGCCATTTTTACAGCCTTTTTCTCCTACTCAGAAGCTTCTATTTCGACCAATTTCAGGCATTAAAATGACTCTAAACACACTTATTTTAGTTCCAAAAGTGATAATTCACATGCAGTAGTCATTTACAGTCAAAAAATAAAACATTAAAAAATTACCATTTCTGACCATCTGGAGAAAGTTCGACAGGTCACGGGTCATCGTTTTTCATCAGAAAATTGATTTTTGGACTGTAGAAAAATTGATTCAAAATGTCATTTGGATTGTGCCTCGTGTTGAATAAGTACTTTTTAAAGCCTCAATGTGACCAAAATTGCCATTTTTACAGCCTTTTTCTCCTACTCAGAAGCTTTTATTTCGACCAATTTCAGGCATTAAAATGACTCTAAACACACTTATTTTAGTTCCAAAAGTGATAATTCACATGCAGTAGTCATTTACAGTCAAAAAATAACACATTAAAAAATTACAATTTCTGACCATCTGGAGAAAGTTCGACAGGTCACGGGTCATCGTTTTTCATCAGAAAATTGATTTTTTGGACTGTAGAAAAATGTATTCAAAATGTCAATTGGATTGGGCCTCGTGTTGAATAACTACTTTTTAAAGCCCCAATGTGACCAAAATTGCCATTTTTACAGCCTTTTTCTCCTACTCAGAGGCTTCTATTTCGATCAATTTCAGGCATTAAAATGACTCTAAACACACTTATTTTAGTTCCAAAAGTGATAATTCACATGCAGTAGTCATTTACAGTCAAAAAATAAAACATTAAAAAATTACCATTTCTGAGCATCTGGAGAAAGTTCGACAGGTCACGGGTCATCGTTTTTCATCAGAAAATTGATTTTTTAGACTGTAGAAAAATTGATTCAAAATGTCAATTGGATTGGGCCTCGAGTTGAATCACTACTTTTTAAAGCCCCAATGTGACCAAAATTGCCATTTTTACAGCCTTTTTCTCCTACTCTGGAAGCTTCTATTTCGACCAATTTCAGGCATTAAAATGACTCTAAACACACTTATTTTAGTTCCAAAAGTGATAATTCACATGCAGTAGTCATTTACAGTCCAAAAATAAAACATTAAAAAATTACAATTTTTGACCATCTGGAGAAAGTTCGACAGGTCACGGGTCATCGTTTTTCATCAGAAAATTGATTTTTTGGACTGTAGAAAAATTGATTCAAAATGTCATTTGGATTGTGCCTCGTGTTGAATAAGTACTTTTTAAAGCCTCAATGTGACCAAAATTGCCATTTTTACAGCCTTTTTCTCCTACTCAGAAGCTTCTATTTCGACCAATTTCAGGCATTAAAATGACTCTAAACACACTTATTTTAGTTCCAAAAGTGATAATTCACATGCAGTAGTCATTTACAGTCAAAAAATAAAACATTAAAAAATTACCATTTCTGACCATCTGGAGAAAGTTCGACAGGTCACGGGTCATCGTTTTTCATCAGAAAATTGATTTTTTTGGACTGTAGAAAAATTTATTCAAAATGTCCATTGGATTGGGCCTCGTGTTGAATAACTACTTTTTAAAGCCCCAATGTGACCAAAATTGCAATTTTTACAGCCTTTTTCTCCTACTCTGGAAGCTTCTATTTCGACCAATTTCAGGAATTAAAATTACTCTAAACACACTTATTTTAGTTCCAAAAGTGATAATTCACATGCAGTAGTCATTTACAATCAAAAAATAAAACATTACAAAATTGCCATTTCTGACCATCTGGAGAAAGTTCGACAGGTCACGGGTCATTGTTTTTCATCAGAAAATTGATTTTTTGGACTGTAGAAAAATTGATTCAAAAATGTCAATTGGATTGGGCCTCGTGTTGAATAACTACTTTTTAAAGCCCCAATGTGACCAAAATTGCCATTTTTACAGCCTTTTTCTACTACTCAGAAGCTTCTATTTCGACCAATTTCAGGCATGAAAATGACTCTAAACACACTTATTTTAGTTCCAACAGTGATAATTCACATGCAGTAGTCATTTACAGTCAAAAAATAAAACATTAAAAAATTAACATTTCTAACCATCTGGAGAAAGTTCAACAGGTCACGGGTCACCGTTTATCATCAGAAAATTGATTTTTTGGACCGTCGAAAAATTGATTCAAAATGTTATTTGGATTGTGCCTCGTGTTGAATAAGTACTTTTTAAAGCCTCAATGTGACCAAAATTGCCATTTTTACAGCCTTTTTCAACTACTCAGAAGCTTCTATTTCGACCAATTTCAGGCATTAAAATTACTCTAAACATACTTATTTTAGTTCCAAAAGTGATAATTCACATGCAGTAGTCATTTACAGTCAAAAAATAAAACATTAAAAAATTACCATTTCTGACCATCTGGAGAAAGTTCGACAGGTCACGGGTCATCGTTTTTCATCATAAAATAGATTTTTTGGACTGTAGAAAAATTGATTCAAAATGTCAATTGGATTGTGCCTCGTGTTGAATAAGTACTTTTTAAAGCCTCAATTTGACCAAAATTGCCATTTTTACAGCCTTTTTCTCCTACTCAGAAGCTTCTATTTCGACCAATTTCAGGCATTAAAATGACTCTAAACACACTTATCTTAGTTCCAAAGGTGATAATTCACATGCAGTAGTCATTTACAGTCAAAAAATAAAACATTAAAAAATTACCATTTCTGACCATCTGGAAAAAGTTCGACAGGTCACGGGTCATCGTTTTTCATCAGAAAATTGATTTTATGGACTGTAGAAAAATTGATTCAAAATGTCATTTGGATTGTGCCTCGTGTTGAATAACTACTTTTTAAAGCCCCAATGTGAACAAAATTGCCATTTTTACAGCCTTTTTCTACTACTCAGAAGCTTCTATTTCGACCAATTTCAGGCATGAAAATGACTCTAAACACACTTATTTTAGTTCCAACAGTGATAATTCACATGCAGTAGTCATTTACAGTCAAAAAATAAAACATTAAAAAATTACCATTTCTGACCATCTGGAGAAGGTTCAACAGGTCACGGGTCATCGTTTTTCATCAGAAAATTGATTTTTTGGACCGTAGAAAAATTGATTCAAAATGGTTTTTGGATTGTGCCTCGTGTTGAATAAGTACTTTTTAAAGCCTCAATGTGATCAAAATTGCCATTTTTACAGCCTTTTTCAACTACTCAGAAGCTTCTATTTCGACCAATTTCAGGCATTAAAATTACTCTAAACACACTTATTTTAGTTCCAAAAGTGATAATTCACATGCAGTAGTCATTTACAGTCAAAAAATAAAACATTAAAAAATTACCATTTCTGACCATCTGGAGAAAGTTCGGCAGGTCACGGGTCATCATTTTTCATCAGAAAATTGATTTTTTGGACCGTAGAAAAATTGATTCAAAAATGTCAATTGGATTGGGCCTCGTGTTGAATAACTACTTTTTAAAGCCCCACTGTGACCAAAATTGCCATTTTTACAGCCTTTTTCGCCTACTCAGAAGCTTCTATTTTGACCAATTTCAGGCATTAAAATGACTCTAAACACACTTATTTTAGTTCCAAAAGTGATAATTCACATGCAGTAGTCATTTACAGTCCAAAAATAAAACATTAAAAAATTACCATTTCTGACCATCTGGAGAAAGTTCGACAGGTCACGGGTCATCGTTTTTCATCAGAAAATCGATTTTTTGGACTGTAGAAAAATTGATTCAAAATGTCATTTGGATTGTGCCTCGTGTTGAATAAGTACTTTTTAAAGCCTCAATGTGACCAAAATTGCCATTTTTACAGCCTTTTTCTCCTACTCAGAAGCTTCTATTTCGACCAATTTCAGGCATTAAAATGACTCTAAACACACTTATTTTAGTTCCAAAAGTGATAATTCACATGCAGTTGTCATTTACAGTCAAAAAATAAAACATTAAAAAATTACCATTTCTGACCATCTGGAGAAAGTTCGACAGGTCACGGGTCATCGTTTTTCAGCAGAAAATTGATTTTTTGGACTGTAGAAAAATGTATTCAAAATGTCAATTGGATTGGGCCTCGTGTTGAATAAGTACTTTTTAAAGCCTCAATGTGACCAAAATTGCCATTTTTACAGCCTTTTTCTCCTACTCAGAAGCTTCTATTTCGACCAATTTCAGGCATTAAAATGACTCTAAACACACTTATTTTAGTTCCAACAGTGATAATTCACATGCAGTAGTCATTTACAGTCAAAAAATAAAACATTAAAAAATTACCATTTCTGACCATCTGGAGAAGGTTCAACAGGTCACGGGTCATCGTTTTTCATCAGAAAATTGATTTTTTGGACCGTAGAAAAATTGATTCAAAATGGTTTTTGGATTGTGCCTCGTGTTGAATAAGTACTTTTTAAAGCCTCAATGTGATCAAAATTGCCATTTTTACAGCCTTTTTCAACTACTCAGAAGCTTCTATTTCGACCAATTTCAGGCATTAAAATTACTCTAAACACACTTATTTTAGTTCCAAAAGTGATAATTCACATGCAGTAGTCATTTACAGTCAAAAAATAAAACATTAAAAAATTACCATTTCTGACCATCTGGAGAAAGTTCGGCAGGTCACGGGTCATCATTTTTCATCAGAAAATTGATTTTTTGGACCGTAGAAAAATTGATTCAAAAATGTCAATTGGATTGGGCCTCGTGTTGAATAACTACTTTTTAAAGCCCCAATGTGACCAAAATTGCCATTTTTACAGCCTTTTTCGCCTACTCAGAAGCTTCTATTTTGACCAATTTCAGGCATTAAAATGACTCTAAACACACTTATTTTAGTTCCAAAAGTGATAATTCACATGCAGTAGTCATTTACAGTCCAAAAATAAAACATTAAAAAATTACCATTTCTGACCATCTGGAGAAAGTTCGACAGGTCACGGGTCATCGTTTTTCATCAGAAAATCGATTTTTTGGACTGTAGAAAAATTGATTCAAAATGTCATTTGGATTGTGCCTCGTGTTGAATAAGTACTTTTTAAAGCCTCAATGTGACCAAAATTGCCATTTTTACAGCCTTTTTCTCCTACTCAGAAGCTTCTATTTCGACCAATTTCAGGCATTAAAATGACTCTAAACACACTTATTTTAGTTCCAAAAGTGATAATTCACATGCAGTAGTCATTTACAGTCAAAAAATAAAACATTAAAAAATTACCATTTCTGACCATCTGGAGAAAGTTCGACAGGTCACGGGTCATCGTTTTTCATCAGAAAATTGATTTTTTTGGACTGTAGAAAAATTTATTCAAAATGTCAATTGGATTGGGCCTCGTGTTGAATAACTACTTTTTAAAGCCCCAATGTGACCAAAATTGCAATTTTTACAGCCTTTTTCTCCTACTCTGGAAGCTTCTATTTCGACCAATTTCAGGAATTAAAATTACTCTAAACACACTTATTTTAGTTCCAAAAGTGATAATTCACATGCAGTAGTCATTTACAATCAAAAAATAAAACATTACAAAATTGCCATTTCTGACCATCTGGAGAAAGTTCGACAGGTCACGGGTCATTGTTTTTCATCAGAAAATTGATTTTTTGGACTGTAGAAAAATTGATTCAAAAATGTCAATTGGATTGGGCCTCGTGTTGAATAACTACTTTTTAAAGCCCCAATGTGACCAAAATTGCCATTTTTACAGCCTTTTTCTACTACTCAGAAGCTTCTATTTCGACCAATTTCAGGCATGAAAATGACTCTAAACACACTTATTTTAGTTCCAACAGTGATAATTCACATGCAGTAGTCATTTACAGTCAAAAAATAAAACATTAAAAAATTAACATTTCTAACCATCTGGAGAAAGTTCAACAGGTCACGGGTCACCGTTTATCATCAGAAAATTGATTTTTTGGACCGTCGAAAAATTGATTCAAAATGTTATTTGGATTGTGCCTCGTGTTGAATAAGTACTTTTTAAAGCCTCAATGTGACCAAAATTGCCATTTTTACAGCCTTTTTCAACTACTCAGAAGCTTCTATTTCGACCAATTTCAGGCATTAAAATTACTCTAAACATACTTATTTTAGTTCCAAAAGTGATAATTCACATGCAGTAGTCATTTACAGTCAAAAAATAAAACATTAAAAAATTACCATTTCTGACCATCTGGAGAAAGTTCGACAGGTCACGGGTCATCGTTTTTCATCATAAAATAGATTTTTTGGACTGTAGAAAAATTGATTCAAAATGTCAATTGGATTGTGCCTCGTGTTGAATAAGTACTTTTTAAAGCCTCAATTTGACCAAAATTGCCATTTTTACAGCCTTTTTCTCCTACTCAGAAGCTTCTATTTCGACCAATTTCAGGCATTAAAATGACTCTAAACACACTTATCTTAGTTCCAAAGGTGATAATTCACATGCAGTAGTCATTTACAGTCAAAAAATAAAACATTAAAAAATTACCATTTCTGACCATCTGGAAAAAGTTCGACAGGTCACGGGTCATCGTTTTTCATCAGAAAATTGATTTTATGGACTGTAGAAAAATTGATTCAAAATGTCATTTGGATTGTGCCTCGTGTTGAATAACTACTTTTTAAAGCCCCAATGTGAACAAAATTGCCATTTTTACAGCCTTTTTCTACTACTCAGAAGCTTCTATTTCGACCAATTTCAGGCATGAAAATGACTCTAAACACACTTATTTTAGTTCCAACAGTGATAATTCACATGCAGTAGTCATTTACAGTCAAAAAATAAAACATTAAAAAATTACCATTTCTGACCATCTGGAGAAGGTTCAACAGGTCACGGGTCATCGTTTTTCATCAGAAAATTGATTTTTTGGACCGTAGAAAAATTGATTCAAAATGGTTTTTGGATTGTGCCTCGTGTTGAATAAGTACTTTTTAAAGCCTCAATGTGATCAAAATTGCCATTTTTACAGCCTTTTTCAACTACTCAGAAGCTTCTATTTCGACCAATTTCAGGCATTAAAATTACTCTAAACACACTTATTTTAGTTCCAAAAGTGATAATTCACATGCAGTAGTCATTTACAGTCAAAAAATAAAACATTAAAAAATTACCATTTCTGACCATCTGGAGAAAGTTCGGCAGGTCACGGGTCATCATTTTTCATCAGAAAATTGATTTTTTGGACCGTAGAAAAATTGATTCAAAAATGTCAATTGGATTGGGCCTCGTGTTGAATAACTACTTTTTAAAGCCCCAATGTGACCAAAATTGCCATTTTTACAGCCTTTTTCGCCTACTCAGAAGCTTCTATTTTGACCAATTTCAGGCATTAAAATGACTCTAAACACACTTATTTTAGTTCCAAAAGTGATAATTCACATGCAGTAGTCATTTACAGTCCAAAAATAAAACATTAAAAAATTACCATTTCTGACCATCTGGAGAAAGTTCGACAGGTCACGGGTCATCGTTTTTCATCAGAAAATCGATTTTTTGGACTGTAGAAAAATTGATTCAAAATGTCATTTGGATTGTGCCTCGTGTTGAATAAGTACTTTTTAAAGCCTCAATGTGACCAAAATTGCCATTTTTACAGCCTTTTTCTCCTACTCAGAAGCTTCTATTTCGACCAATTTCAGGCATTAAAATGACTCTAAACACACTTATTTTAGTTCCAAAAGTGATAATTCACATGCAGTAGTCATTTACAGTCAAAAAATAAAACATTAAAAAATTACCATTTCTGACCATCTGGAGAAAGTTCGACAGGTCACGGGTCATCGTTTTTCATCAGAAAATTGATTTTTTTGGACTGTAGAAAAATTTATTCAAAATGTCAATTGGATTGGGCCTCGTGTTGAATAACTACTTTTTAAAGCCCCAATGTGACCAAAATTGCAATTTTTACAGCCTTTTTCTCCTACTCTGGAAGCTTCTATTTCGACCAATTTCAGGAATTAAAATTACTCTAAACACACTTATTTTAGTTCCAAAAGTGATAATTCACATGCAGTAGTCATTTACAATCAAAAAATAAAACATTACAAAATTGCCATTTCTGACCATCTGGAGAAAGTTCGACAGGTCACGGGTCATTGTTTTTCATCAGAAAATTGATTTTTTGGACTGTAGAAAAATTGATTCAAAAATGTCAATTGGATTGGGCCTCGTGTTGAATAACTACTTTTTAAAGCCCCAATGTGACCAAAATTGCCATTTTTACAGCCTTTTTCTACTACTCAGAAGCTTCTATTTCGACCAATTTCAGGCATGAAAATGACTCTAAACACACTTATTTTAGTTCCAACAGTGATAATTCACATGCAGTAGTCATTTACAGTCAAAAAATAAAACATTAAAAAATTAACATTTCTAACCATCTGGAGAAAGTTCAACAGGTCACGGGTCACCGTTTATCATCAGAAAATGGATTTTTTGGACCGTCGAAAAATTGATTCAAAATGTTATTTGGATTGTGCCTCGTGTTGAATAAGTACTTTTTAAAGCCTCAATGTGACCAAAATTGCCATTTTTACTGCCTTTTTCAACTACTCAGAAGCTTCTATTTCGATCAATTTCAGGCATTAAAATGACTCTAAACACACTTATTTTAGTTCCAAAAGTGATAATTCACATGCAGTAGTCATTTACAGTCAAAAAATAAAACATTAAAAAATTACCATTTCTGACCATCTGGAGAAAGTTCGACAGGTCACGGGTCATCGTTTTTCATCAGAAAATCGATTTTTTGGACTGTAGAAAAATTGATTCAAAATGTCAATTGGATTGGGCCTCGTGTTGAATAACTACTTTTTAAAGCCCCAATGTGACCAAAATTGCCATTTTTACAGCCTTTTTCTCCTACTCAGAAGCTTCTATTTTGACCAATTTCAGGCATTAAAATGACTCTAAACACACTTATTTTAGTTCCAAAAGTGATAATTCACACACAGTAGTCATTTACAGTCAAAAAATAAAACATCAAAAAATTACCACTTCTGACCATCTGGAGAAAGTTCGACAGGTCACGGGTCATCGTTTTTCATCAGAAAATTGATTTTTTGGACTGTAGAAAAATTGATTCAAAATGTCATTTGGATTGTGCCTCGTGTTGAATAAGTACTTTTTAAAGCCTCAATGTGACCAAAATTGCCATTTTTACAGCCTTTTTCTCCTACTCAGAAGCTTCTATTTCGACCAATTTCAGGCATTAAAATGACTCTAAACACACTTATTTTAGTTCCAAAAGTGATAATTCACATGCAGTAGTCATTTACAGTCAAAAAATAAAACATTAAAAAATTACCATTTCTGACCATCTGGAGAAAGTTCGACAGGTCACGGGTCATCGTTTTTCATCAGAAAATTGATTTTTTGGACTGTAGAAAAATTTATTCAAAATGTCAATTGGATTGGGCCTCGTGTTGAATAACTACTTTTTAAAGCCCCAATGTGACCAAAATTGCCATTTTTACAGCCTTTTTCTCCTACTCTGGAAGCTTCTATTTCGACCAATTTCAGGCATTAAAATTACTCTAAACACACTTATTTTAGTTCCAAAAGTGATAATTCACATGCAGTAGTCATTTACAGTCAAAAAATAAAACATTTAAAAATTGCCATTTCTGACCATCTGGAGAAAGTTCGACAGGTCACGGGTCATCGTTTTTCATCAGAAAATTGATTTTTTGGACTGTAGAAAAATTCATTCAAAATGTCATTTGGATTGTGCCTCGTGTTGAATAAGTACTTTTTAAAGCCTCAATGTGACCAAAATTGCCATTTTTACAGCCTTTTTCAACTACTCAGAGCGCTATTTCGACGAATTTCAGGCATTAAAATGACTCTAAACACACTTATTTTAGTTCCAAAAGTGATAATTCACATGCAGTAGTCATTTACAGTCAAAAAATAAAACATTAAAAAATTACCATTTCTGACCATCTGGAGAAAGTTCGACAGGTCACGGGTCATCGTTTTTCATCAGAAAATCGATTTTTTGGACTGTAGAAAAATTGATTCAAAATGTCATTTGGATTGTGCCTCGTGTTGAATAAGTACTTTT
Source organism: Triturus cristatus (assembly GCF_964204655.1). Taxonomy (NCBI): domain Eukaryota; kingdom Metazoa; phylum Chordata; class Amphibia; order Caudata; family Salamandridae; genus Triturus; species Triturus cristatus. Next base: position 139,310,562 of record NC_140586.1, on the reverse strand, counting down.
TAAAGCCCCAATGTGAACAAAATTGCCATTTTTACAGCCTTTTTCTACTACTCAGAAGCTTCTATTTCGACCAATTTCAGGCATTAAAATTACTCTAAACACACTTATTTTAGTTCCAACAGTGATAATTCACATGCAGTAGTCATTTACAGTCAAAAAATAAAACATTAAAAAATTACCATTTCTGACCATCTGGAGAAAGTTCGACAGGTCACGGGTCATCATTTTTCATCAGAAAATTGATTTTTTGGACTGTAGAAAAATTGATTCAAAAATGTCAATTGGATTGTGCCTCATGTTGAATAAGTACTTTTTAAAGCCTCAATGTGACCAAAATTGCCATTTTTACAGCCTTTTTCTCCTACTCAGAAGCTTCTATTTCGACCAATTTCAGGCATTAAAATGACTCTAAACACACTTATTTTAGTTCCAAAAGTGATAATTCACATGCAGTAGTCATTTACAGTCAAAAAATAAAACATTAAAAAATTACCATTTCTGACCATCTGGAGAAAGTTCGACAGGTCACGGGTCATCGTTTTTCATCAGAAAATTGATTTTTGGACTGTAGAAAAATTGATTCAAAATGTCATTTGGATTGTGCCTCGTGTTGAATAAGTACTTTTTAAAGCCTCAATGTGACCAAAATTGCCATTTTTACAGCCTTTTTCTCCTACTCAGAAGCTTTTATTTCGACCAATTTCAGGCATTAAAATGACTCTAAACACACTTATTTTAGTTCCAAAAGTGATAATTCACATGCAGTAGTCATTTACAGTCAAAAAATAAAACATTAAAAAATTACCATTTCCGACCATCTGGAGAAAGTTCGACAGGTCACGGGTCATCGTTTTTCATCAGAAAATTGATTTTTTGGACTGTAGAAAAATTTATTCAAAATGTCAATTGGATTGGGCCTCGTGTTGAATAACTACTTTTTAAAGCCCCAATGTGACCAAAATTGCCATTTTTACAGCCTTTTTCTCCTACTCAGAGGCTTCTATTTCGATCAATTTCAGGCATTAAAATGACTCTAAACACACTTATTTTAGTTCCAAAAGTGATAATTCACATGCAGTAGTCATTTACAGTCAAAAAATAAAACATTAAAAAATTACCATTTCTGAGCATCTGGAGAAAGTTCGACAGGTCACGGGTCATCGTTTTTCATCAGAAAATTGATTTTTTAGACTGTAGAAAAATTGATTCAAAATGTCAATTGGATTGGGCCTCGAGTTGAATCACTACTTTTTAAAGCCCCAATGTGACCAAAATTGCCATTTTTACAGCCTTTTTCTCCTACTCTGGAAGCTTCTATTTCGACCAATTTCAGGCATTAAAATGACTCTAAACACAATTATTTTAGTTCCAAAAGTGATAATTCACATGCAGTAGTCATTTACAGTCCAAAAATAAAACATTAAAAAATTACAATTTTTGACCATCTGGAGAAAGTTCGACAGGTCACGGGTCATCGTTTTTCATCAGAAAATTGATTTTTTGGACTGTAGAAAAATTGATTCAAAATGTCATTTGGATTGTGCCTCGTGTTGAATAAGTACTTTTTAAAGCCTCAATGTGACCAAAATTGCCATTTTTACAGCCTTTTTCTCCTACTCAGAAGCTTCTATTTCGACCAATTTCAGGCATTAAAATGACTCTAAACACACTTATTTTAGTTCCAAAAGTGATAATTCACATGCAGTAGTCATTTACAGTCAAAAAATAAAACATTAAAAAATTACCATTTCTGACCATCTGGAGAAAGTTCGACAGGTCACGGGTCATCGTTTTTCATCAGAAAATTGATTTTTTTGGACTGTAGAAAAATTTATTCAAAATGTCAATTGGATTGGGCCTCGTGTTGAATAACTACTTTTTAAAGCCCCAATGTGACCAAAATTGCAATTTTTACAGCCTTTTTCTCCTACTCTGGAAGCTTCTATTTCGACCAATTTCAGGCATTAAAATTACTCTAAACACACTTATTTTAGTTCCAAAAGTGATAATTCACATGCAGTAGTCATTTACAATCAAAAAATAAAACATTACAAAATTGCCATTTCTGACCATCTGGAGAAAGTTCGACAGGTCACGGGTCATTGTTTTTCATCAGAAAATTGATTTTTTGGACTGTAGAAAAATTGATTCAAAAATGTCAATTGGATTGGGCCTCGTGTTGAATAACTACTTTTTAAAGCCCCAATGTGACCAAAATTGCCATTTTTACAGCCTTTTTCTACTACTCAGAAGCTTCTATTTCGACCAATTTCAGGCATGAAAATGACTCTAAACACACTTATTTTAGTTCCAACAGTGATAATTCACATGCAGTAGTCATTTACAGTCAAAAAATAAAACATTAAAAAATTAACATTTCTAACCATCTGGAGAAAGTTCAACAGGTCACGGGTCACCGTTTATCATCAGAAAATTGATTTTTTGGACCGTCGAAAAATTGATTCAAAATGTTATTTGGATTGTGCCTCGTGTTGAATAAGTACTTTTTAAAGCCTCAATGTGACCAAAATTGCCATTTTTACAGCCTTTTTCAACTACTCAGAAGCTTCTATTTCGACCAATTTCAGGCATTAAAATTACTCTAAACATACTTATTTTAGTTCCAAAAGTGATAATTCACATGCAGTAGTCATTTACAGTCAAAAAATAAAACATTAAAAAATTACCATTTCTGACCATCTGGAGAAAGTTCGACAGGTCACGGGTCATCGTTTTTCATCATAAAATAGATTTTTTGGACTGTAGAAAAATTGATTCAAAATGTCAATTGGATTGTGCCTCGTGTTGAATAAGTACTTTTTAAAGCCTCAATTTGACCAAAATTGCCATTTTTACAGCCTTTTTCTCCTACTCAGAAGCTTCTATTTCGACCAATTTCAGGCATTAAAATGACTCTAAACACACTTATCTTAGTTCCAAAGGTGATAATTCACATGCAGTAGTCATTTACAGTCAAAAAATAAAACATTAAAAAATTACCATTTCTGACCATCTGGAGAAAGTTCGACAGGTCACGGGTCATCGTTTTTCATCAGAAAATTGATTTTATGGACTGTAGAAAAATTGATTCAAAATGTCATTTGGATTGTGCCTCGTGTTGAATAACTACTTTTTAAAGCCCCAATGTGAACAAAATTGCCATTTTTACAGCCTTTTTCTACTACTCAGAAGCTTCTATTTCGACCAATTTCAGGCATGAAAATGACTCTAAACACACTTATTTTAGTTCCAACAGTGATAATTCACATGCAGTAGTCATTTACAGTCAAAAAATAAAACATTAAAAAATTACCATTTCTGACCATCTGGAGAAGGTTCAACAGGTCACGGGTCATCGTTTTTCATCAGAAAATTGATTTTTTGGACCGTAGAAAAATTGATTCAAAATGGTTTTTGGATTGTGCCTCGTGTTGAATAAGTACTTTTTAAAGCCTCAATGTGATCAAAATTGCCATTTTTACAGCCTTTTTCAACTACTCAGAAGCTTCTATTTCGATCAATTTCAGGCATTAAAATTACTCTAAACACACTTATTTTAGTTCCAAAAGTGATAATTCACATGCAGTTGTCATTTACAGTCAAAAAATAAAACATTAAAAAATTACCATTTCTGACCATCTGGAGAAAGTTCGACAGGTCACGGGTCATCATTTTTCATCAGAAAATTGATTTTTTGGACTGTAGAAAAATTGATTCAAAAATGTCAATTGGATTGGGCCTCGTGTTGAATAACTACTTTTTAAAGCCCCAATGTGACCAAAATTGCCATTTTTACAGCCTTTTTCGCCTACTCAGAAGCTTCTATTTTGACCAATTTCAGGCATTAAAATGACTCTAAACACACTTATTTTAGTTCCAAAAGTGATAATTCACATGCAGTAGTCATTTACAGTCCAAAAATAAAACATTAAAAAATTACCATTTCTGACCATCTGGAGAAAGTTCGACAGGTCACGGGTCATCGTTTTTCATCAGAAAATCGATTTTTTGGACTGTAGAAAAATTGATTCAAAATGTCAATTGGATTGGGCCTCGTGTTGAATAACTACTTTTTAAAGCCCCAATGTGACCAAAAATTGCCATTTTTACAGCCTTTTTCAACTACTCAGAAGCTTCTATTTCGACCAATTTCAGGCATGAAAATGACTCTAAACACACTTATTTTAGTTCCAACAGTAATAATTCACATGCAGTAGTCATTTACAGTCAAAAAATAAAACATTAAAAAATTAACATTTCTAACCATCTGGAGAAAGTTCAACAGGTCACGGGTCACCGTTTATCATCAGAAAATGGATTTTTTGGACCGTCGAAAAATTGATTCAAAATGTTATTTGGATTGTGCCTCGTGTTGAATAAGTACTTTTTAAAGCCTCAATGTGACCAAAATTGCCATTTTTACTGCCTTTTTCAACTACTCAGAAGCTTCTATTTCGATCAATTTCAGGCATTAAAATGACTCTAAACACACTTATTTTAGTTCCAAAAGTGATAATTCACATGCAGTAGTCATTTACAGTCAAAAAATAAAACATTAAAAAATTACCATTTCTGACCATCTGGAGAAAGTTCGACAGGTCACGGGTCATCGTTTTTCATCAGAAAATCGATTTTTTGGACTGTAGAAAAATTGATTCAAAATGTCAATTGGATTGGGCCTCGTGTTGAATAACTACTTTTTAAAGCCCCAATGTGACCAAAATTGCCATTTTTACAGCCTTTTTCTCCTACTCAGAGGCTTCTATTTCGACCAATTTCAGGCATTAAAATGACTCTAAACACACTTATTTTAGTTCCAAAAGTGATAATTCACATGCAGTAGTCATTTACAGTCAAAAAATAAAACATTACAAAATTCCCATTTCTGACCATCTGGAGAAAGTTTGACAGGTCACGGGTCATCGTTTTTCATCAGAAAATTGATTTTTTGGACTGTAGAAAAATTGATTCAAAACTGTCAATTGGATTGGGCCTCGTGTTGAATAACTACTTTTTAAAGCCCCAATGTGACCAAAATTGCCATTTTTACAGCCTTTTTCTCCTACTCAGAAGCTTCTATTTTGACCAATTTCAGGCATTAAAATGACTCTAAACACACTTATTTTAGTTCCAAAAGTGATAATTCACACGCAGTAGTCATTTACAGTCAAAAAATAAAACATCAAAAAATTACCACTTCTGACCATCTGGAGAAAGTTCGACAGGTCACGGGTCATCGTTTTTCATCAGAAAATTGATTTTTTGGACTGTAGAAAAATTGATTCAAAATGTCATTTGGATTGTGCCTCGTGTTGAATAAGTACTTTTTAAAGCCTCAATGTGACCAAAATTGCCATTTTTACAGCCTTTTTCTCCTACTCAGAAGCTTCTATTTCGACCAATTTCAGGCATTAAAATGACTCTAAACACACTTATTTTAGTTCCAAAAGTGATAATTCACATGCAGTAGTCATTTACAGTCAAAAAATAAAACATTAAAAAATTACCATTTCTGACCATCTGGAGAAAGTTCGACAGGTCACGGGTCATCGTTTTTCATCAGAAAATTGATTTTTTGGACTGTAGAAAAATGTATTCAAAATGTCAATTGGATTGGGCCTCGTGTTGAATAACTACTTTTTAAAGCCCCAATGTGACCAAAATTGCCATTTTTACAGCCTTTTTCTCCTACTCTGGAAGCTTCTATTTCGACCAATTTCAGGCATTAAAATTACTCTAAACACACTTATTTTAGTTCCAAAAGTGATAATTCACATGCAGTAGTCATTTACAGTCAAAAAATAAAACATTTAAAAATTGCCATTTCTGACCATCTGGAGAAAGTTCGACAGGTCACGGGTCATTGTTTTTCATCAGAAAATTGATTTTTTGGACTGTAGAAAAATTGATTCAAAAATGTCAATTGGATTGGGCCTCGTGTTGAATAACTACTTTTTAAAGCCCCAATGTGACCAAAATTGCCATTTTTACAGCCTTTTTCTCCTACTCAGAAGTTTCTATTTCGACCAATTTCAGGCATTAAAATGACTCTAAACACACTTATTTTAGTTCCAAAAGTGATAATTCACATGCAGTAGTCATTTACAGTCCAAAAATAAAACATTAAAAAATTACAACTTTTGATCATCTTGAGAAAGTTCGACAGGTCACGGGTCATCGTTTTTCATCAGAAAATTGATTTTTTGGACTGTAGAAAAATTCATTCAAAATGTCATTTGGATTGTGCCTCGTGTTGAATAAGTACTTTTTAAAGCCTCAATGTGACCAAAATTGCCATTTTTACAGCCTTTTTCAACTACTCAGAGCGCTATTTCGACGAATTTCAGGCATTAAAATGACTCTAAACACACTTATTTTAGTTCCAAAAGTGATAATTCACATGCAGTAGTCATTTACAGTCAAAAAATAAAACATTAAAAAATTACCATTTCTGACCATCTGGAGAAAGTTCGACAGGTCACGGGTCATCGTTTTTCATCAGAAAATCGATTTTTTGGACTGTAGAAAAATTGATTCAAAATGTCATTTGGATTGTGCCTCGTGTTGAATAAGTACTTTTTAAAGCCTCAATGTGACCAAAATTGCCATTTTTACAGCCTTTTTCTCCTACTCAGAAGCTTCTATTTCGACCAATTTCAGGCATTAAAATGACTCTAAACACACTTATTTTAGTTCCAAAAGTGATAATTCACATGCAGTTGTCATTTACAGTCAAAAAATAAAACATTAAAAAATTACCATTTCTGACCATCTGGAGAAAGTTCGACAGGTCACGGGTCATCGTTTTTCATCAGAAAATTGATTTTTTGGACTGTAGAAAAATGTATTCAAAATGTCAATTGGATTGGGCCTCGTGTTGAATAACTACTTTTTAAAGCCCCAATGTGACCAAAATTGCCATTTTTACAGCCTTTTTCTCCTACTCTGGAAGCTTCTATTTCGACCAATTTCAGGCATTAAAATTACTCTAAACACACTTATTTTAGTTCCAAAAGTGATAATTCACATGCAGTAGTCATTTACAGTCAAAAAATAAAACATTACAAAATTGCCATTTCTGACCATCTGGAGAAAGTTCGACAGGTCACGGGTCATTGTTTTTCATCAGAAAATGGATTTTTTGGACTGTAGAAAAATTGATTCAAAAATGTCGATTGGATTGGGCCTCGTGTTGAATAACTACTTTTTAAAGCCCCAATGTGACCAAAATTGCCATTTTTACAGCCTTTTTCTACTACTCAGAAGCTTCTATTTCGACCAATTTCAGGCATGAAAATGACTCTAAACACACTTATTTTAGTTCCAGCAGTGATAATTCACATACAGTAGTCATTTACAGTCAAAAAATAAAACATTAAAAAATTAACATTTCTGACCATCTGGAGAAAGTTCGACAGGTTACGGGTCATCGTTTTTCATCAGAAAATTGATTTTATGGACTGTAGAAAAATTGATTCAAAATGTCATTTGGATTGTGCCTCGTGTTGAATAACTACTTTTTAAAGCCCCAATGTGAACAAAATTGCCATTTTTACAGCCTTTTTCTACTACTCAGAAGCTTCTATTTCGACCAATTTCAGGCATGAAAATGACTCTAAACACACTTATTTTAGTTCCAACAGTGATAATTCACATGCAGTAGTCATTTACAGTCAAAAAATAAAACATTAAAAAATTACCATTTCTGACCATCTGGAGAAAGTTCGACAGGTCACGGGTCATCATTTTTCATCAGAAAATTGATTTTTTGGACTGTAGAAAAATTGATTCAAAAATGTCAATTGGATTGGGCCTCGTGTTGAATAACTACTTTTTAAAGCCCCAATGTGACCAAAATTGCCATTTTTACAGCCTTTTTCGCCTACTCAGAAGCTTCTATTTTGACCAATTTCAGGCATTAAAATGACTCTAAACACACTTATTTTAGTTCCAAAAGTGATAATTCACATGCAGTAGTCATTTACAGTCCAAAAATAAAACATTAAAAAATTACCATTTCTGACCATCTGGAGAAAGTTTGACAGGTCACGGGTCATCGTTTTTCATCAGAAAATTGATTTTTTAGACTGTAGAAAAATTCATTCAAAATGTCATTTGGATTGTGCCTCATGTTGAATAAGTACTTTTTAAAGCCTCAATGTGACCAAAATTGCCATTTTTACAGCCTTTTTCTCCTACTCAGAAGCTTCTATTTCGACCAATTTCAGGCATTAAAATGACTCTAAACACACTTATTTTAGTTCCAAAAGTGATAATTCACATGCAGTAGTCATTTACAGTCAAAAAATAAAACATTAAAAAATTACCATTTCTGACCATCTGGAGAAAGTTCGACAGGTCACGGGTCATCGTTTTTCATCAGAAAATTGATTTTTTGGACTGTAGAAAAATTGATTCAAAATGTCATTTGGATTGTGCCTCGTGTTGAATAAGTACTTTTTAAAGCCTCAATGTGACCAAAATTGCCATTTTTACAGCCTTTTTCTCCTACTCAGAAGCTTTTATTTCGACCAATTTCAGGCATTAAAATGACTCTAAACACACTTATTTTAGTTCCAAAAGTGATAATTCACATGCAGTAGTCATTTACAGTGAAAAAATAAAACATTAAAAAATTACCATTTCTGACCATCTGGAGAAAGTTCGACAGGTCACGGGTCATCGTTTTTCATCAGAAAATTGATTTTTTGGACTGTAGAAAAATTTATTCAAAATGTCAATTGGATTGGGCCTCGTGTTGAATAACTACTTTTTAAAGCCCCAATGTGACCAAAATTGCCATTTTTACAGCCTTTTTCTCCTACTCAGAGGCTTCTATTTCGATCAATTTCAGGCATTAAAATGACTCTAAACACACTTATTTTAGTTCCAAAAGTGATAATTCACATGCAGTAGTCATTTACAGTCAAAAAATAAAACATTAAAAAATTACCATTTCTGAGCATCTGGAGAAAGTTCGACAGGTCACGGGTCATCGTTTTTCATCAGAAAATTGATTTTTTAGACTGTAGAAAAATTGATTCAAAATGTCAATTGGATTGGGCCTCGAGTTGAATCACTACTTTTTAAAGCCCCAATGTGACCAAAATTGCCATTTTTACAGCCTTTTTCTCCTACTCTGGAAGCTTCTATTTCGACCAATTTCAGGCATTAAAATGACTCTAAACACACTTATTTTAGTTCCAAAAGTGATAATTCACATGCAGTAGTCATTTACAGTCCAAAAATAAAACATTAAAAAATTACAATTTTTGACCATCTGGAGAAAGTTCGACAGGTCACGGGTCATCGTTTTTCATCAGAAAATTGATTTTTTGGACTGTAGAAAAATTGATTCAAAATGTCATTTGGATTGTGCCTCGTGTTGAATAAGTACTTTTTAAAGCCTCAATGTGACCAAAATTGCCATTTTTACAGCCTTTTTCTCCTACTCAGAAGCTTCTATTTCGACCAATTTCAGGCATTAAAATGACTCTAAACACACTTATTTTAGTTCCAAAAGTGATAATTCACATGCAGTAGTCATTTACAGTCAAAAAATAAAACATTAAAAAATTACCATTTCTGACCATCTGGAGAAAGTTCGACAGGTCACGGGTCATCGTTTTTCATCAGAAAATTGATTTTTTTGGACTGTAGAAAAATTTATTCAAAATGTCAATTGGATTGGGCCTCGTGTTGAATAACTACTTTTTAAAGCCCCAATGTGACCAAAATTGCAATTTTTACAGCCTTTTTCTCCTACTCTGGAAGCTTCTATTTCGACCAATTTCAGGCATTAAAATTACTCTAAACACACTTATTTTAGTTCCAAAAGTGATAATTCACATGCAGTAGTCATTTACAATCAAAAAATAAAACATTACAAAATTGCCATTTCTGACCATCTGGAGAAAGTTCGACAGGTCACGGGTCATTGTTTTTCATCAGAAAATTGATTTTTTGGACTGTAGAAAAATTGATTCAAAAATGTCAATTGGATTGGGCCTCGTGTTGAATAACTACTTTTTAAAGCCCCAATGTGACCAAAATTGCCATTTTTACAGCCTTTTTCTACTACTCAGAAGCTTCTATTTCGACCAATTTCAGGCATGAAAATGACTCTAAACACACTTATTTTAGTTCCAACAGTGATAATTCACATGCAGTAGTCATTTACAGTCAAAAAATAAAACATTAAAAAATTAACATTTCTAACCATCTGGAGAAAGTTCAACAGGTCACGGGTCACCGTTTATCATCAGAAAATTGATTTTTTGGACCGTCGAAAAATTGATTCAAAATGTTATTTGGATTGTGCCTCGTGTTGAATAAGTACTTTTTAAAGCCTCAATGTGACCAAAATTGCCATTTTTACAGCCTTTTTCAACTACTCGGAAGCTTCTATTTCGACCAATTTCAGGCATTAAAATTACTCTAAACATACTTATTTTAGTTCCAAAAGTGATAATTCACATGCAGTAGTCATTTACAGTCAAAAAATTAAACATTAAAAAATTACCATTTCTGACCATCTGGAGAAAGTTCGACAGGTCACGGGTCATCGTTTTTCATCATAAAATAGATTTTTTGGACTGTAGAAAAATTGATTCAAAATGTCAATTGGATTGTGCCTCGTGTTGAATAAGTACTTTTTAAAGCCTCAATTTGACCAAAATTGCCATTTTTACAGCCTTTTTCTCCTACTCAGAAGCTTCTATTTCGACCAATTTCAGGCATTAAAATGACTCTAAACACACTTATCTTAGTTCCAAAGGTGATAATTCACATGCAGTAGTCATTTACAGTCAAAAAATAAAACATTAAAAAATTACCATTTCTGACCATCTGGAGAAAGTTCGACAGGTCACGGGTCATCGTTTTTCATCAGAAAATTGATTTTATGGACTGTAGAAAAATTGATTCAAAATGTCATTTGGATTGTGCCTCGTGTTGAATAACTACTTTTTAAAGCCCCAATGTGAACAAAATTGCCATTTTTACAGCCTTTTTCTACTACTCAGAAGCTTCTATTTCGACCAATTTCAGGCATGAAAATGACTCTAAACACACTTATTTTAGTTCCAACAGTGATAATTCACATGCAGTAGTCATTTACAGTCAAAAAATAAAACATTAAAAAATTACCATTTCTGACCATCTGGAGAAGGTTCAACAGGTCACGGGTCATCGTTTTTCATCAGAAAATTGATTTTTTGGACCGTAGAAAAATTGATTCAAAATGGTTTTTGGATTGTGCCTCGTGTTGAATAAGTACTTTTTAAAGCCTCAATGTGATCACAATTGCCATTTTTACAGCCTTTTTCAACTACTCAGAAGCTTCTATTTCGACCAATTTCAGGCATTAAAATTACTCTAAACACACTTATTTTAGTTCCAAAAGTGATAATTCACATGCAGTAGTCATTTACAGTCAAAAAATAAAACATTAAAAAATTACCATTTCTGACCATCTGGAGAAAGTTCGACAGGTCACGGGTCATCATTTTTCATCAGAAAATTGATTTTTTGGACTGTAGAAAAATTGATTCAAAAATGTCAATTGGATTGGGCCTCGTGTTGAATAACTACTTTTTAAAGCCCCAATGTGACCAAAATTGCCATTTTTACAGCCTTTTTCGCCTACTCAGAAGCTTCTATTTTGACCAATTTCAGGCATTAAAATGACTCTAAACACACTTATTTTAGTTCCAAAAGTGATAATTCACATGCAGTAGTCATTTACAGTCCAAAAATAAAACATTAAAAAATTACCATTTCTGACCATCTGGAGAAAGTTCGACAGGTCACGGGTCATCGTTTTTCATCAGAAAATCGATTTTTTGGACTGTAGAAAAATTGATTCAAAATGTCAATTGGATTGGGCCTCGTGTTGAATAACTACTTTTTAAAGCCCCAATGTGACCAAAAATTGCCATTTTTACAGCCTTTTTCAACTACTCAGAAGCTTCTATTTCGACCAATTTCAGGCATGAAAATGACTCTAAACACACTTATTTTAGTTCCAACAGTAATAATTCACATGCAGTAGTCATTTACAGTCAAAAAATAAAACATTAAAAAATTAACATTTCTAACCATCTGGAGAAAGTTCAACAGGTCACGGGTCACCGTTTATCATCAGAAAATGGATTTTTTGGACCGTCGAAAAATTGATTCAAAATGTTATTTGGATTGTGCCTCGTGTTGAATAAGTACTTTTTAAAGCCTCAATGTGACCAAAATTGCCATTTTTACTGCCTTTTTCAACTACTCAGAAGCTTCTATTTCGATCAATTTCAGGCATTAAAATGACTCTAAACACACTTATTTTAGTTCCAAAAGTGATAATTCACGTGCAGTAGTCATTTACAGTCAAAAAATAAAACATTAAAAAATTACCATTTCTGACCATCTGGAGAAAGTTCGACAGGTCACGGGTCATCGTTTTTCATCAGAAAATCGATTTTTTGGACTGTAGAAAAATTGATTCAAAATGTCAATTGGATTGGGCCTCGTGTTGAATAACTACTTTTTAAAGCCCCAATGTGACCAAAATTGCCATTTTTACAGCCTTTTTCTCCTACTCAGAGGCTTCTATTTCGACCAATTTCAGGCATTAAAATGACTCTAAACACACTTATTTTAGTTCCAAAAGTGATAATTCACATGCAGTAGTCATTTACAGTCAAAAAATAAAACATTACAAAATTCCCATTTCTGACCATCTGGAGAAAGTTTGACAGGTCACGGGTCATCGTTTTTCATCAGAAAATTGATTTTTTGGACTGTAGAAAAATTGATTCAAAAATGTCAATTGGATTGGGCCTCGTGTTGAATAACTACTTTTTAAAGCCCCAATGTGACCAAAATTGCCATTTTTACAGCCTTTTTCTCCTACTCAGAAGCTTCTATTTCGACCAATTTCAGGCATTAAAATGACTCTAAACACACTTATTTTAGTTCCAAAAGTGATAATTCACATGCAGTAGTCATTTACAGTCCAAAAATAAAACATTAAAAAATTACAACTTTTGATCATCTTGAGAAAGTTCGACAGGTCACGGGTCATCGTTTTTCATCAGAAAATTGATTTTTTGGACTGTAGAAAAATTCATTCAAAATGTCATTTGGATTGTGCCTCGTGTTGAATAAGTACTTTTTAAAGCCTCAATGTGACCAAAATTGCCATTTTTACAGCCTTTTTCAACTACTCAGAGCGCTATTTCGACGAATTTCAGGCATTAAAATGACTCTAAACACACTTATTTTAGTTCCAAAAGTGATAATTCACATGCAGTAGTCATTTACAGTCAAAAAATAAAACATTAAAAAATTACCATTTCTGACCATCTGGAGAAAGTTCGACAGGTCACGGGTCATCGTTTTTCATCAGAAAATCGATTTTTTGGACTGTAGAAAAATTGATTCAAAATGTCATTTGGATTGTGCCTCGTGTTGAATAAGTACTTTTTAAAGCCTCAATGTGACTAAAATTGCCATTTTTACAGCCTTTTTCTCCTACTCAGAAGCTTCTATTTCGACCAATTTCAGGCATTAAAATGACTCTAAACACACTTATTTTAGTTCCAAAAGTGATAATTCACATGCAGTTGTCATTTACAGTCAAAAAATAAAACATTAAAAAATTACCATTTCTGACCATCTGGAGAAAGTTCGACAGGTCACGGGTCATCGTTTTTCATCAGAAAATTGATTTTTTGGACTGTAGAAAAATGTATTCAAAATGTCAATTGGATTGGGCCTCGTGTTGAATAACTACTTTTTAAAGCCCCAATGTGACCAAAATTGCCATTTTTACAGCCTTTTTCTCCTACTCTGGAAGCTTCTATTTCGACCAATTTCAGGCATTAAAATTACTCTAAACACACTTATTTTAGTTCCAAAAGTGATAATTCACATGCAGTAGTCATTTACAGTCAAAAAATAAAACATTACAAAATTGCCATTTCTGACCATCTGGAGAAAGTTCGACAGGTCACGGGTCATTGTTTTTCATCAGAAAATGGATTTTTTGGACTGTAGAAAAATTGATTCAAAAATGTCGATTGGATTGGGCCTCGTGTTGAATAACTACTTTTTAAAGCCCCAATGTGACCAAAATTGCCATTTTTACAGCCTTTTTCTACTACTCAGAAGCTTCTATTTCGACCAATTTCAGGCATGAAAATGACTCTAAACACACTTATTTTAGTTACAGCAGTGATAATTCACATACAGTAGTCATTTACAGTCAAAAAATAAAACATTACAAAATTCCCATTTCTGACCATCTGGAGAAAGTTTGACAGGTCACGGGTCATCGTTTTTCATCAGAAAATTGATTTTTTGGACTGTAGAAAAATTGATTCAAAAATGTCAATTGGATTGGGCCTCGTGTTGAATAACTACTTTTTAAAGCCCCAATGTGACCAAAATTGCCATTTTTACAGCCTTTTTCTCCTACTCAGAAGCTTCTATTTCGACCAATTTCAGGCATTAAAATGACTCTAAACACACTTATTTTAGTTCCAAAAGTGATAATTCACATGCAGTAGTCATTTACAGTCAAAAAATAAAACATTAAAAAATTACCATTTCTGACCATCTGGAGAGAGTTCGACAGGTCACGGGTCATTGTTTTTCATCAGAAAATTGATTTTTTGGACTGTAGAAAAATTGATTCAAAAATGTCAATTGGATTGGGCCTCGTGTTGAATAACTACTTTTTAAAGCCCCAATGTGACCAAAATTGCCATTTTTACAGCCTTTTTCTCCTACTCAGAAGCTTCTATTTCGACCAATTTCAGGCATTAAAATGACTCTAAACACACTTATTTTAGTTCCAAAAGTGATAATTCACATGCAGTAGTCATTTACAGTCCAAAAATAAAACATTAAAAAATTACAACTTTTGATCATCTTGAGAAAGTTCGACAGGTCACGGGTCATCGTTTTTCATCAGAAAATTGATTTTTTGGACTGTAGAAAAATTCATTCAAAATGTCATTTGGATTGTGCCTCGTGTTGAATAAGTACTTTTTAAAGCCTCAATGTGACCAAAATTGCCATTTTTACAGCCTTTTTCAACTACTCAGAGCGCTATTTCGACGAATTTCAGGCATTAAAATGACTCTAAACACACTTATTTTAGTTCCAAAAGTGATAATTCACATGCAGTAGTCATTTACAGTCAAAAAATAAAACATTAAAAAATTACCATTTCTGACCATCTGGAGAAAGTTCGACAGGTCACGGGTCATCGTTTTTCATCAGAAAATCGATTTTTTGGACTGTAGAAAAATTGATTCAAAATGTCATTTGGATTGTGCCTCGTGTTGAATAAGTACTTTTTAAAGCCTCAATGTGACTAAAATTGCCATTTTTACAGCCTTTTTCTCCTACTCAGAAGCTTCTATTTCGACCAATTTCAGGCATTAAAATGACTCTAAACACACTTATTTTAGTTCCAAAAGTGATAATTCACATGCAGTTGTCATTTACAGTCAAAAAATAAAACATTAAAAAATTACCATTTCTGACCATCTGGAGAAAGTTCGACAGGTCACGGGTCATCGTTTTTCATCAGAAAATTGATTTTTTGGACTGTAGAAAAATGTATTCAAAATGTCAATTGGATTGGGCCTCGTGTTGAATAACTACTTTTTAAAGCCCCAATGTGACCAAAATTGCCATTTTTACAGCCTTTTTCTCCTACTCTGGAAGCTTCTATTTCGACCAATTTCAGGCATTAAAATTACTCTAAACACACTTATTTTAGTTCCAAAAGTGATAATTCACATGCAGTAGTCATTTACAGTCAAAAAATAAAACATTACAAAATTGCCATTTCTGACCATCTGGAGAAAGTTCGACAGGTCACGGGTCATTGTTTTTCATCAGAAAATGGATTTTTTGGACTGTAGAAAAATTGATTCAAAAATGTCGATTGGATTGGGCCTCGTGTTGAATAACTACTTTTTAAAGCCCCAATGTGACCAAAATTGCCATTTTTACAGCCTTTTTCTACTACTCAGAAGCTTCTATTTCGACCAATTTCAGGCATGAAAATGACTCTAAACACACTTATTTTAGTTCCAGCAGTGATAATTCACATACAGTAGTCATTTACAGTCAAAAAATAAAACATTAAAAAATTAACATTTCTGACCATCTGGAGAAAGTTCGACAGGTTACGGGTCATCGTTTTTCATCAGAAAATTGATTTTATGGACTGTAGAAAAATTGATTCAAAATGTCATTTGGATTGTGCCTCGTGTTGAATAACTACTTTTTAAAGCCCCAATGTGAACAAAATTGCCATTTTTACAGCCTTTTTCTACTACTCAGAAGCTTCTATTTCGACCAATTTCAGGCATGAAAATGACTCTAAACACACTTATTTTAGTTCCAACAGTGATAATTCACATGCAGTAGTCATTTACAGTCAAAAAATAAAACATTAAAAAATTACCATTTCTGACCATCTGGAGAAAGTTCAACAGGTCACGGGTCATCGTTTTTCATCAGAAAATTGATTTTTTGGACCGTAGAAAAATTGATTCAAAATGTCAATTGGATTGGGCCTCGTGTTGAATAACTACTTTTTAAAGCCCCAATGTGACCAAAATTGCCATTTTTACAGCCTTTTTCTCCTACTCTGGAAGCTTCTATTTCGACCAATTTCAGGCATTAAAATTACTCTAAACACACTTATTTTAGTTCCAAAAGTGATAATTCACATGCAGTAGTCATTTACAGTCAAAAAATAAAACATTACAAAATTGCCATTTCTGACCATCTGGAGAAAGTTCGACAGGTCACGGGTCATTGTTTTTCATCAGAAAATGGATCTTTTGGACTGTAGAAAAATTGATTCAAAAATGTCGATTGGATTGGGCCTCGTGTTGAATAACTACTTTTTAAAGCCCCAATGTGACCAAAATTGCCATTTTTACAGCCTTTTTCTACTACTCAGAAGCTTCTATTTCGACCAATTTCAGGCATGAAAATGACTCTAAACACACTTATTTTAGTTCCAGCAGTGATAATTCACATACAGTAGTCATTTACAGTCAAAAAATAAAACATTAAAAAATTAACATTTCTGACCATCTGGAGAAAGTTCGACAGGTTACGGGTCATCGTTTTTCATCAGAAAATTGATTTTATGGACTGTAGAAAAATTGATTCAAAATGTCATTTGGATTGTGCCTCGTGTTGAATAACTACTTTTTAAAGCCCCAATGTGAACAAAATTGCCATTTTTACAGCCTTTTTCTACTACTCAGAAGCTTCTATTTCGACCAATTTCAGGCATGAAAATGACTCTAAACACACTTATT
The DNA here is from genome assembly GCF_964204655.1 of Triturus cristatus. Lineage (NCBI taxonomy): Eukaryota > Metazoa > Chordata > Amphibia > Caudata > Salamandridae > Triturus > Triturus cristatus. Next base: position 139,293,217 of record NC_140586.1, on the reverse strand, counting down.
TTAGTTCCAACAGTGATAATTCACATGCAGTAGTCATTTACAGTCAAAAAATAAAACATTAAAAAATTACCATTTCTGACCATCTGGAGAAAGTTCAACAGGTCACGGGTCATCGTTTTTCATCAGAAAATTGATTTTTTGGACCGTAGAAAAATTGATTCAAAATGTCAATTGGATTGGGCCTCGTGTTGAATAACTACTTTTTAAAGCCCCAATGTGACCAAAATTGCCATTTTTACAGCCTTTTTCTCCTACTCAGAAGCTTCTATTTCGACCAATTTCAGGCATTAAAATGACTTTAAACACACTTATTTTAGTTCCAAAAGTGATAATTCACATGCAGTAGGTATTTACAGTCCAAAAAAAAAACATTAAAAAATTAACATTTTTGACCATCTGGAGAAAGTTCAACAGGTCACGGGTCATCGTTTTTCATCAGAAAATTGATTTTATGGACTGTAGAAAAATTGATTCAAAATGTCAATTGGATTGGGCTTCGTGTTGAATAACTACTTTTTAAAGCCCCAATGTGACCAAAATTGCCATTTTTACAGCCTTTTTCTACTACACAGAAGCTTCTATTTCGACCAATTTCAGGCATGAAAATGACTCTAAACACACTTATTTTAGTTCCAACAGTAATAATTCACATGCAGTAGTCATTTACAGTCAAAAAATAAAACATTAAAAAATTAACATTTCTAACCATCTGGAGAAAGTTCAACAGGTCACGGGTCACCGTTTATCATCAGAAAATTGATTTTTTGGACCGTCGAAAAATTGATTCAAAATGTTATTTGGATTGTGCCTCGTGTTGAATAAGTACTTTTTAAACCCGCAATGTGACCAAAATTGCCATTTTTACTGCCTTTTTCAACTACTCAGAAGCTTCTATTTCGATCAATTTCAGGCATTAAAATGACTCTAAACACACTTATTTTAGTTCCAAAAGTGATAATTCACATGCAGTAGTCATTTACAGTCAAAAAATAAAACATTAAAAAATTACCATTTCTGACCATCTGGAGAAAGTTCGACAGGTCACGGGTCATCGTTTTTCATCAGAAAAAGGATTTTTTGGACTGTAGAAAAATTGATTCAAAATGTCAATTGGATTGGGCCTCGTGTTGAATAACTACTTTTTAAAGCCCAAATGTGACCAAAATTGCCATTTTTACAGCCTTTTTCTCCTACTCAGAGGCTTCTATTTCGACCAATTTCAGGCATTAAAATGACTCTAAACACACTTATTTTAGTTCCAAAAGTGATAATTCACATGCAGTAGTCATTTACAGTCCAAAAATAAAACATTAAAAAATTACAACTTTTGATCATCTTGAGAAAGTTCGACAGGTCACGGGTCATCGTTTTTCATCAGAAAATTGATTTTTTGGACTGTAGAAAAATTCATTCAAATTGTCATTTGGATTGTGCCTCGTGTTGAATAAGTACTTTTTAAAGCCTCAATGTGACCAAAATTGCCATTTTTACAGCCTTTTTCAACTACTCAGAGCGCTATTTCGACGAATTTCAGGCATTAAAATGACTCTAAACACACTTATTTTAGTTCCAAAAGTGATAATTCACATGCAGTAGTCATTTACAGTCAAAAAATAAAACATTAAAAAATTACCATTTCTGACCATCTGGAGAAAGTTCGACAGGTCACGGGTCATCGTTTTTCATCAGAAAATCGATTTTTTGGACTGTAGAAAAATTGATTCAAAATGTCATTTGGATTGTGCCTCGTGTTGAATAAGTACTTTTTAAAGCCTCAATGTGACCAAAATTGCCATTTTTACAGCCTTGTTCTCCTACTCAGAAGCTTCTATTTCGACCAATTTCAGGCATTAAAATGACTCTAAACACACTTATTTTAGTTCCAAAAGTGATAATTCACATGCAGTTGTCATTTACAGTCAAAAAATAAAACATTAAAAAATTACCATTTCTGACCATCTGGAGAAAGTTCGACAGGTCACGGGTCATCGTTTTTCATCAGAAAATTGATTTTTTGGACTGTAGAAAAATGTATTCAAAATGTCAATTGGATTGGGCCTCGTGTTGAATAACTACTTTTTAAAGCCCCAATGTGACCAAAATTGCCATTTTTACAGCCTTTTTCTCCTACTCTGGAAGCTTCTATTTCGACCAATTTCAGGCATTAAAATTACTCTAAACACACTTATTTTAGTTCCAAAAGTGATAATTCACATGCAGTAGTCATTTACAGTCAAAAAATAAAACATTACAAAATTGCCATTTCTGACCATCTGGAGAAAGTTCGACAGGTCACGGGTCATTGTTTTTCATCAGAAAATGGATTTTTTGGACTGTAGAAAAATTGATTCAAAAATGTCGATTGGATTGGGCCTCGTGTTGAATAACTACTTTTTAAAGCCCCAATGTGACCAAAATTGCCATTTTTACAGCCTTTTTCTACTACTCAGAAGCTTCTATTTCGACCAATTTCAGGCATGAAAATGACTCTAAACACACTTATTTTAGTTCCAGCAGTGATAATTCACATACAGTAGTCATTTACAGTCAAAAAATAAAACATTAAAAAATTAACATTTCTGACCATCTGGAGAAAGTTCGACAGGTTACGGGTCATCGTTTTTCATCAGAAAATTGATTTTATGGACTGTAGAAAATTTGATTCAAAATGTCATTTGGATTGTGCCTCGTGTTGAATAACTACTTTTTAAAGCCCCAATGTGAACAAAATTGCCATTTTTACAGCCTTTTTCTACTACTCAGAAGCTTCTATTTCGACCAATTTCAGGCATGAAAATGACTCTAAACACACTTATTTTAGTTCCAACAGTGATAATTCACATGCAGTAGTCATTTACAGTCAAAAAATAAAACATTAAAAAATTACCATTTCTGACCATCTGGAGAAAGTTCAACAGGTCACGGGTCATCGTTTTTCATCAGAAAATTGATTTTTTGGACCGTAGAAAAATTGATTCAAAATGTCAATTGGATTGGGCCTCGTGTTGAATAACTACTTTTTAAAGCCCCAATGTGACCAAAATTGCCATTTTTACAGCCTTTTTCTCCTACTCAGAAGCTTCTATTTCGACCAATTTCAGGCATTAAAATGACTTTAAACACACTTATTTTAGTTCCAAAAGTGATAATTCACATGCAGTAGGTATTTACAGTCCAAAAAAAAAACATTAAAAAATTAACATTTTTGACCATCTGGAGAAAGTTCGACAGGTCACGGGTCATCGTTTTTCATCAGAAAATTGATTTTATGGACTGTAGAAAAATTGATTCAAAATGTCAATTGGATTGGGCTTCGTGTTGAATAACTACTTTTTAAAGCCCCAATGTGACCAAAATTGCCATTTTTACAGCCTTTTTCTACTACACAGAAGCTTCTATTTCGACCAATTTCAGGCATGAAAATGACTCTAAACACACTTATTTTAGTTCCAACAGTAATAATTCACATGCAGTAGTCATTTACAGTCAAAAAATAAAACATTAAAAAATTAACATTTCTAACCATCTGGAGAAAGTTCAACAGGTCACGGGTCACCGTTTATCATCAGAAAATTGATTTTTTGGACCGTCGAAAAATTGATTCAAAATGTTATTTGGATTGTGCCTCGTGTTGAATAAGTACTTTTTAAAGCCGCAATGTGACCAAAATTGCCATTTTTACTGCCTTTTTCAACTACTCAGAAGCTTCTATTTCGATCAATTTCAGGCATTAAAATGACTCTAAACACACTTATTTTAGTTCCAAAAGTGATAATTCACATGCAGTAGTCATTTACAGTCAAAAAATAAAACATTAAAAAATTACCATTTCTGACCATCTGGAGAAAGTTCGACAGGTCACGGGTCATCGTTTTTCATCAGAAAAAGGATTTTTTGGACTGTAGAAAAATTGATTCAAAATGTCAATTGGATTGGGCCTCGTGTTGAATAACTACTTTTTAAAGCCCAAATGTGACCAAAATTGCCATTTTTACAGCCTTTTTCTCCTACTCAGAGGCTTCTATTTCGACCAATTTCAGGCATTAAAATGACTCTAAACACACTTATTTTAGTTCCAAAAGTGATAATTCACATGCAGTAGTCATTTACAGTCAAAAAATAAAACATTAAAAAATTACCATTTCTGACCATCTGGAGAAAGTTTGACAGGTCACGGGTCATCGTTTTTCATCAGAAAATTGATTTTTTGGACTGTAGAAAAATTGATTCAAAAATGTCAATTGGATTGGGCCTCGTGTTGAATAACTACTTTTTAAAGCCCCAATGTGACCAAAATTGCCATTTTTACAGCCTTTTTCTCCTACTCAGAAGCTTCTATTTTGACCAATTTCAGGCATTAAAATGACTCTAAACACACTTATTTTAGTTCCAAAAGTGATAATTCACACGCAGTAGTCATTTACAGTCAAAAAATAAAACATCAAAAAATTACCACTTCTGACCATCTGGAGAAAGTTCGACAGGTCCCGGGTCATCGTTTTTCATCAGAAAATTGATTTTTTGGACTGTAGAAAAATTGATTCAAAATGTCATTTGGATTGTGCCTCGTGTTGAATACGTACTTTTTAAAGCCTCAATGTGACCAAAATTGCCATTTTTACAGCCTTTTTCTCCTACTCAGAAGCTTCTATTTCGACCAATTTCAGGCATTAAAATGACTCTAAACACACTTATTTTAGTTCCAAAAGTGATAATTCACATGCAGTAGTCATTTACAGTCAAAAAATAAAACATTAAAAAATTACCATTTCTGACCATCTGGAGAAAGTTCGACAGGTCACGGGTCATCGTTTTTCATCAGAAAATTGATTTTTTGGACTGTAGAAAAATTTATTCCAAATGTCAATTGGATTGGGCCTCGTGTTGAATAACTACTTTTTAAAGCCCCAATGTGACCAAAATTGCCATTTTTACAGCCTTTTTCTCCTACTCTGGAAGCTTCTATTTCGACCAATTTCAGGCATTAAAATTACTCTAAACACACTTATTTTAGTTCCAAAAGTGATAATTCACATGCAGTAGTCATTTACAGTCAAAAAATAAAACATTACAAAATTGCCATTTCTGACCATCTGGAGAAAGTTCGACAGGTCACGGGTCATTGTTTTTCATCAGAAAATGGATTTTTTGGACTGTAGAAAAATTGATTCAAAAATGTCGATTGGATTGGGCCTCGTGTTGAATAACTACTTTTTAAAGCCCCAATGTGACCAAAATTGCCATTTTTACAGCCTTTTTCTACTACTCAGAAGCTTCTATTTCGACCAATTTCAGGCATGAAAATGACTCTAAACACACTTATTTTAGTTCCAGCAGTGATAATTCACATACAGTAGTCATTTACAGTCAAAAAATAAAACATTAAAAAATTAACATTTCTGACCATCTGGAGAAAGTTCGACAGGTTACGGGTCATCGTTTTTCATCAGAAAATTGATTTTATGGACTGTAGAAAAATTGATTCAAAATGTCATTTGGATTGTGCCTCGTGTTGAATAACTACTTTTTAAAGCCCCAATGTGAACAAAATTGCCATTTTTACAGCCTTTTTCTACTACTCAGAAGCTTCTATTTCGACCAATTTCAGGCATGAAAATGACTCTAAACACACTTATTTTAGTTCCAACAGTGATAATTCACATGCAGTAGTCATTTACAGTCAAAAAATAAAACATTAAAAAATTACCATTTCTGACCATCTGGAGAAAGTTCAACAGGTCACGGGTCATCGTTTTTCATCAGAAAATTGATTTTTTGGACCGTAGAAAAATTGATTCAAAATGTCAATTGGATTGGGCCTCGTGTTGAATAACTACTTTTTAAAGCCCCAATGTGACCAAAATTGCCATTTTTACAGCCTTTTTCTCCTACTCAGAAGCTTCTATTTCGACCAATTTCAGGCATTAAAATGACTTTAAACACACTTATTTTAGTTCCAAAAGTGATAATTCACATGCAGTAGGTATTTACAGTCCAAAAAAAAAACATTAAAAAATTAACATTTTTGACCATCTGGAGAAAGTTCGACAGGTCACGGGTCATCGTTTTTCATCAGAAAATTGATTTTATGGACTGTAGAAAAATTGATTCAAAATGTCAATTGGATTGGGCTTCGTGTTGAATAACTACTTTTTAAAGCCCCAATGTGACCAAAATTGCCATTTTTACAGCCTTTTTCTACTACACAGAAGCTTCTATTTCGACCAATTTCAGGCATGAAAATGACTCTAAACACACTTATTTTAGTTCCAACAGTAATAATTCACATGCAGTAGTCATTTACAGTCAAAAAATAAAACATTAAAAAATTAACATTTCTAACCATCTGGAGAAAGTTCAACAGGTCACGGGTCACCGTTTATCATCAGAAAATTGATTTTTTGGACCGTCGAAAAATTGATTCAAAATGTTATTTGGATTGTGCCTCGTGTTGAATAAGTACTTTTTAAAGCCGCAATGTGACCAAAATTGCCATTTTTACTGCCTTTTTCAACTACTCAGAAGCTTCTATTTCGATCAATTTCAGGCATTAAAATGACTCTAAACACACTTATTTTAGTTCCAAAAGTGATAATTCACATGCAGTGGTCATTTACAGTCAAAAAATAAAACATTAAAAAATTACCATTTCTGACCATCTGGAGAAAGTTCGACAGGTCACGGGTCATCGTTTTTCATCAGAAAAAGGATTTTTTGGACTGTAGAAAAATTGATTCAAAATGTCAATTGGATTGGGCCTCGTGTTGAATAACTACTTTTTAAAGCCCAAATGTGACCAAAATTGCCATTTTTACAGCCTTTTTCTCCTACTCAGAGGCTTCTATTTCGACCAATTTCAGGCATTAAAATGACTCTAAACACACTTATTTTAGTTCCAAAAGTGATAATTCACATGCAGTAGTCATTTACAGTCAAAAAATAAAACATTAAAAAATTACCATTTCTGACCATCTGGAGAAAGTTTGACAGGTCACGGGTCATCGTTTTTCATCAGAAAATTGATTTTTTGGACTGTAGAAAAATTGATTCAAAAATGTCAATTGGATTGGGCCTGGTGTTGAATAACTACTTTTTAAAGCCCCAATGTGACCAAAATTGCCATTTTTACAGCCTTTTTCTCCTACTCAGAAGCTTCTATTTTGACCAATTTCAGGCATTAAAATGACTCTAAACACACTTATTTTAGTTCCAAAAGTGATAATTCACACGCAGTAGTCATTTACAGTCAAAAAATAAAACATCAAAAAATTACCACTTCTGACCATCTGGAGAAAGTTCGACAGGTCCCGGGTCATCGTTTTTCATCAGAAAATTGATTTTTTGGACTGTAGAAAAATTGATTCAAAATGTCATTTGGATTGTGCCTCGTGTTGAATAAGTACTTTTTAAAGCCTCAATGTGACCAAAATTGCCATTTTTACAGCCTTTTTCTCCTACTCAGAAGCTTCTATTTCGACCAATTTCAGGCATTAAAATGACTCTAAACACACTTATTTTAGTTCCAAAAGTGATAATTCACATGCAGTAGTCATTTACAGTCAAAAAATAAAACATTAAAAAATTACCATTTCTGACCATCTGGAGAAAGTTCGACAGGTCACGGGTCATCGTTTTTCATCAGAAAATTGATTTTTTGGACTGTAGAAAAATTTATTCCAAATGTCAATTGGATTGGGCCTCGTGTTGAATAACTACTTTTTAAAGCCCCAATGTGACCAAAATTGCCATTTTTACAGCCTTTTTCTCCTACTCTGGAAGCTTCTATTTCGACCAATTTCAGGCATTAAAATTACTCTAAACACACTTATTTTAGTTCCAAAAGTGATAATTCACATGCAGTAGTCATTTACAGTCCAAAAATAAAACATTAAAAAATTACCATTTCTGACCATCTGGAGAAAGTTCGACAGGTCACGGGTCATCGTTTTTCATCAGAAAATTGATTTTATGGACTGTAGAAAAATTGATTCAAAATGTCATTTGGATTGTGCCTCGTGTTGAATAACTACTTTTTAAAGCCCCAATGTGAACAAAATTGCCATTTTTACAGCCTTTTTCTACTACTCAGAAGCTTCTATTTCGACCAATTTCAGGCATTAAAATTACTCTAAACACACTTATTTTAGTTCCAACAGTGATAATTCACATGCAGTAGTCATTTACAGTCAAAAAATAAAACATTAAAAAATTACCATTTCTGACCATCTGGAGAAAGTTCGACAGGTCACGGGTCATCATTTTTCATCAGAAAATTGATTTTTTGGACTGTAGAAAAATTGATTCAAAAATGTCAATTGGATTGGGCCTCGTGTTGAATAACTACTTTTTAAAGCCCCAATGTGACCAAAATTGCCATTTTTACAGCCTTTTTCGCCTACTCAGAAGCTTCTATTTTGACCAATTTCAGGCATTAAAATGACTCTAAACACACTTATTTTAGTTCCAAAAGTGATAATTCACATGCAGTAGTCATTTACAGTCCAAAAATAAAACATTAAAAAATTACCATTTCTGACCATCTGGAGAAAGTTTGACAGGTCACGGGTCATCGTTTTTCATCAGAAAATTGATTTTTTAGACTGTAGAAAAATTCATTCAAAATGTCAATTGGATTGGGCCTCGTGTTGAATAACTACTTTTTAAAGCCCCAATGTGACCAAAATTGCCATTTTTACAGCCTTTTTCTCCTACTCTGGAAGCTTCTATTTCGACCAATTTCAGGCATTAAAATTACTCTAAACACACTTATTTTAGTTCCAAAAGTGATAATTCACATGCAGTAGTCATTTACAGTCAAAAAATAAAACATTACAAAATTGCCATTTCTGACCATCTGGAGAAAGTTCGACAGGTCACGGGTCATTGTTTTTCATCAGAAAATGGATTTTTTGGACTGTAGAAAAATTGATTCAAAAATGTCGATTGGATTGGGCCTCGTGTTGAATAACTACTTTTTAAAGCCCCAATGTGACCAAAATTGCCATTTTTACAGCCTTTTTCTACTACTCAGAAGCTTCTATTTCGACCAATTTCAGGCATGAAAATGACTCTAAACACACTTATTTTAGTTCCAGCAGTGATAATTCACATACAGTAGTCATTTACAGTCAAAAAATAAAACATTAAAAAATTAACATTTCTGACCATCTGGAGAAAGTTCGACAGGTTACGGGTCATCGTTTTTCATCAGAAAATTGATTTTATGGACTGTAGAAAAATTGATTCAAAATGTCATTTGGATTGTGCCTCGTGTTGAATAACTACTTTTTAAAGCCCCAATGTGAACAAAATTGCCATTTTTACAGCCTTTTTCTACTACTCAGAAGCTTCTATTTCGACCAATTTCAGGCATGAAAATGACTCTAAACACACTTATTTTAGTTCCAACAGTGATAATTCACATGCAGTAGTCATTTACAGTCAAAAAATAAAACATTAAAAAATTACCATTTCTGACCATCTGGAGAAAGTTCAACAGGTCACGGGTCATCGTTTTTCATCAGAAAATTGATTTTTTGGACCGTAGAAAAATTGATTCAAAATGTCAATTGGATTGGGCCTCGTGTTGAATAACTACTTTTTAAAGCCCCAATGTGACCAAAATTGCCATTTTTACAGCCTTTTTCTCCTACTCAGAAGCTTCTATTTCGACCAATTTCAGGCATTAAAATGACTTTAAACACACTTATTTTAGTTCCAAAAGTGATAATTCACATGCAGTAGGTATTTACAGTCCAAAAAAAAAACATTAAAAAATTAACATTTTTGACCATCTGGAGAAAGTTCGACAGGTCACGGGTCATCGTTTTTCATCAGAAAATTGATTTTATGGACTGTAGAAAAATTGATTCAAAATGTCAATTGGATTGGGCTTCGTGTTGAATAACTACTTTTTAAAGCCCCAATGTGACCAAAATTGCCATTTTTACAGCCTTTTTCTACTACACAGAAGCTTCTATTTCGACCAATTTCAGGCATGAAAATGACTCTAAACACACTTATTTTAGTTCCAACAGTAATAATTCACATGCAGTAGTCATTTACAGTCAAAAAATAAAACATTAAAAAATTAACATTTCTAACCATCTGGAGAAAGTTCAACAGGTCACGGGTCACCGTTTATCATCAGAAAATTGATTTTTTGGACCGTCGAAAAATTGATTCAAAATGTTATTTGGATTGTGCCTCGTGTTGAATAAGTACTTTTTAAAGCCGCAATGTGACCAAAATTGCCATTTTTACTGCCTTTTTCAACTACTCAGAAGCTTCTATTTCGATCAATTTCAGGCATTAAAATGACTCTAAACACACTTATTTTAGTTCCAAAAGTGATAATTCACATGCAGTAGTCATTTACAGTCAAAAAATAAAACATTAAAAAATTACCATTTCTGACCATCTGGAGAAAGTTCGACAGGTCACGGGTCATCGTTTTTCATCAGAAAAAGGATTTTTTGGACTGTAGAAAAATTGATTCAAAATGTCAATTGGATTGGGCCTCGTGTTGAATAACTACTTTTTAAAGCCCAAATGTGACCAAAATTGCCATTTTTACAGCCTTTTTCTCCTACTCAGAGGCTTCTATTTCGACCAATTTCAGGCATTAAAATGACTCTAAACACACTTATTTTAGTTCCAAAAGTGATAATTCACATGCAGTAGTCATTTACAGTCAAAAAATAAAACATTAAAAAATTACCATTTCTGACCATCTGGAGAAAGTTTGACAGGTCACGGGTCATCGTTTTTCATCAGAAAATTGATTTTTTGGACTGTAGAAAAATTGATTCAAAAATGTCAATTGGATTGGGCCTCGTGTTGAATAACTACTTTTTAAAGCCCCAATGTGACCAAAATTGCCATTTTTACAGCCTTTTTCTCCTACTCAGAAGCTTCTATTTTGACCAATTTCAGGCATTAAAATGACTCTAAACACACTTATTTTAGTTCCAAAAGTGATAATTCACACGCAGTAGTCATTTACAGTCAAAAAATAAAACATCAAAAAATTACCACTTCTGACCATCTGGAGAAAGTTCGACAGGTCCCGGGTCATCGTTTTTCATCAGAAAATTGATTTTTTGGACTGTAGAAAAATTGATTCAAAATGTCATTTGGATTGTGCCTCGTGTTGAATACGTACTTTTTAAAGCCTCAATGTGACCAAAATTGCCATTTTTACAGCCTTTTTCTCCTACTCAGAAGCTTCTATTTCGACCAATTTCAGGCATTAAAATGACTCTAAACACACTTATTTTAGTTCCAAAAGTGATAATTCACATGCAGTAGTCATTTACAGTCAAAAAATAAAACATTAAAAAATTACCATTTCTGACCATCTGGAGAAAGTTCGACAGGTCACGGGTCATCGTTTTTCATCAGAAAATTGATTTTTTGGACTGTAGAAAAATTTATTCCAAATGTCAATTGGATTGGGCCTCGTGTTGAATAACTACTTTTTAAAGCCCCAATGTGACCAAAATTGCCATTTTTACAGCCTTTTTCTCCTACTCTGGAAGCTTCTATTTCGACCAATTTCAGGCATTAAAATTACTCTAAACACACTTATTTTAGTTCCAAAAGTGATAATTCACATGCAGTAGTCATTTACAGTCAAAAAATAAAACATTACAAAATTGCCATTTCTGACCATCTGGAGAAAGTTCGACAGGTCACGGGTCATTGTTTTTCATCAGAAAATGGATTTTTTGGACTGTAGAAAAATTGATTCAAAAATGTCGATTGGATTGGGCCTCGTGTTGAATAACTACTTTTTAAAGCCCCAATGTGACCAAAATTGCCATTTTTACAGCCTTTTTCTACTACTCAGAAGCTTCTATTTCGACCAATTTCAGGCATGAAAATGACTCTAAACACACTTATTTTAGTTCCAGCAGTGATAATTCACATACAGTAGTCATTTACAGTCAAAAAATAAAACATTAAAAAATTAACATTTCTGACCATCTGGAGAAAGTTCGACAGGTTACGGGTCATCGTTTTTCATCAGAAAATTGATTTTATGGACTGTAGAAAAATTGATTCAAAATGTCATTTGGATTGTGCCTCGTGTTGAATAACTACTTTTTAAAGCCCCAATGTGAACAAAATTGCCATTTTTACAGCCTTTTTCTACTACTCAGAAGCTTCTATTTCGACCAATTTCAGGCATGAAAATGACTCTAAACACACTTATTTTAGTTCCAACAGTGATAATTCACATGCAGTAGTCATTTACAGTCAAAAAATAAAACATTAAAAAATTACCATTTCTGACCATCTGGAGAAAGTTCAACAGGTCACGGGTCATCGTTTTTCATCAGAAAATTGATTTTTTGGACCGTAGAAAAATTGATTCAAAATGTCAATTGGATTGGGCCTCGTGTTGAATAACTACTTTTTAAAGCCCCAATGTGACCAAAATTGCCATTTTTACAGCCTTTTTCTCCTACTCAGAAGCTTCTATTTCGACCAATTTCAGGCATTAAAATGACTTTAAACACACTTATTTTAGTTCCAAAAGTGATAATTCACATGCAGTAGGTATTTACAGTCCAAAAAAAAAACATTAAAAAATTAACATTTTTGACCATCTGGAGAAAGTTCGACAGGTCACGGGTCATCGTTTTTCATCAGAAAATTGATTTTATGGACTGTAGAAAAATTGATTCAAAATGTCAATTGGATTGGGCTTCGTGTTGAATAACTACTTTTTAAAGCCCCAATGTGACCAAAATTGCCATTTTTACAGCCTTTTTCTACTACACAGAAGCTTCTATTTCGACCAATTTCAGGCATGAAAATGACTCTAAACACACTTATTTTAGTTCCAACAGTAATAATTCACATGCAGTAGTCATTTACAGTCAAAAAATAAAACATTAAAAAATTAACATTTCTAACCATCTGGAGAAAGTTCAACAGGTCACGGGTCACCGTTTATCATCAGAAAATTGATTTTTTGGACCGTCGAAAAATTGATTCAAAATGTTATTTGGATTGTGCCTCGTGTTGAATAAGTACTTTTTAAAGCCGCAATGTGACCAAAATTGCCATTTTTACTGCCTTTTTCAACTACTCAGAAGCTTCTATTTCGATCAATTTCAGGCATTAAAATGACTCTAAACACACTTATTTTAGTTCCAAAAGTGATAATTCACATGCAGTGGTCATTTACAGTCAAAAAATAAAACATTAAAAAATTACCATTTCTGACCATCTGGAGAAAGTTCGACAGGTCACGGGTCATCGTTTTTCATCAGAAAAAGGATTTTTTGGACTGTAGAAAAATTGATTCAAAATGTCAATTGGATTGGGCCTCGTGTTGAATAACTACTTTTTAAAGCCCAAATGTGACCAAAATTGCCATTTTTACAGCCTTTTTCTCCTACTCAGAGGCTTCTATTTCGACCAATTTCAGGCATTAAAATGACTCTAAACACACTTATTTTAGTTCCAAAAGTGATAATTCACATGCAGTAGTCATTTACAGTCAAAAAATAAAACATTAAAAAATTACCATTTCTGACCATCTGGAGAAAGTTTGACAGGTCACGGGTCATCGTTTTTCATCAGAAAATTGATTTTTTGGACTGTAGAAAAATTGATTCAAAAATGTCAATTGGATTGGGCCTCGTGTTGAATAACTACTTTTTAAAGCCCCAATGTGACCAAAATTGCCATTTTTACAGCCTTTTTCTCCTACTCAGAAGCTTCTATTTTGACCAATTTCAGGCATTAAAATGACTCTAAACACACTTATTTTAGTTCCAAAAGTGATAATTCACACGCAGTAGTCATTTACAGTCAAAAAATAAAACATCAAAAAATTACCACTTCTGACCATCTGGAGAAAGTTCGACAGGTCCCGGGTCATCGTTTTTCATCAGAAAATTGATTTTTTGGACTGTAGAAAAATTGATTCAAAATGTCATTTGGATTGTGCCTCGTGTTGAATAAGTACTTTTTAAAGCCTCAATGTGACCAAAATTGCCATTTTTACAGCCTTTTTCTCCTACTCAGAAGCTTCTATTTCGACCAATTTCAGGCATTAAAATGACTCTAAACACACTTATTTTAGTTTCAAAAGTGATAATTCACATGCAGTAGTCATTTACAGTCAAAAAATAAAACATTAAAAAATTACCATTTCTGACCATCTGGAGAAAGTTCGACAGGTCACGGGTCATCGTTTTTCATCAGAAAATTGATTTTTTGGACTGTAGAAAAATTTATTCCAAATGTCAATTGGATTGGGCCTCGTGTTGAATAACTACTTTTTAAAGCCCCAATGTGACCAAAATTGCCATTTTTACAGCCTTTTTCTCCTACTCTGGAAGCTTCTATTTCGACCAATTTCAGGCATTAAAATTACTCTAAACACACTTATTTTAGTTCCAAAAGTGATAATTCACATGCAGTAGTCATTTACAGTCCAAAAATAAAACATTAAAAAATTACCATTTCTGACCATCTGGAGAAAGTTCGACAGGTCACGGGTCATCGTTTTTCATCAGAAAATTGATTTTATGGACTGTAGAAAAATTGATTCAAAATGTCATTTGGATTGTGCCTCGTGTTGAATAACTACTTTTTAAAGCCCCAATGTGAACAAAATTGCCATTTTTACAGCCTTTTTCTACTACTCAGAAGCTTCTATTTCGACCAATTTCAGGCATTAAAATTACTCTAAACACACTTATTTTAGTTCCAACAGTGATAATTCACATGCAGTAGTCATTTACAGTCAAAAAATAAAACATTAAAAAATTACCATTTCTGACCATCTGGAGAAAGTTCGACAGGTCACGGGTCATCATTTTTCATCAGAAAATTGATTTTTTGGACTGTAGAAAAATTGATTCAAAAATGTCAATTGGATTGGGCCTCGTGTTGAATAACTACTTTTTAAAGCCCCAATGTGACCAAAATTGCCATTTTTACAGCCTTTTTCGCCTACTCAGAAGCTTCTATTTTGACCAATTTCAGGCATTAAAATGACTCTAAACACACTTATTTTAGTTCCAAAAGTGATAATTCACATGCAGTAGTCATTTACAGTCCAAAAATAAAACATTAAAAAATTACCATTTCTGACCATCTGGAGAAAGTTTGACAGGTCACGGGTCATCGTTTTTCATCAGAAAATTGATTTTTTAGACTGTAGAAAAATTCATTCAAAATGTCATTTGGATTGTGCTTCATGTTGAATAAGTACTTTTTAAAGCCTCAATGTGACCAAAATTGCCATTTTTACAGCCTTTTTCTCCTACTCAGAAGCTTCTATTTCGACCAATTTCAGGCATTAAAATGACTCTAAACACACTTATTTTAGTTCCAAAAGTGATAATTCACATGCAGTAGTCATTTACAGTCAAAAAATAAAACATTAAAAAATTACCATTTCTGACCATCTGGAGAAAGTTCGACAGGTCACGGGTCATCGTTTTTCATCAGAAAATTGATTTTTTGGACTGTAGAAAAATTGATTCAAAATGTCATTTGGATTGTGCCTCGTGTTGAATAAGTACTTTTTAAAGCCTCAATGTGACCAAAATTGCCATTTTTACAGCCTTTTTCTCCTACTCAGAAGCTTTTATTTCGACCAATTTCAGGCATTAAAATGACTCTAAACACACTTATTTTAGTTCCAAAAGTGATAATTCACATGCAGTAGTCATTTACAATCAAAAAATAAAACATTACAAAATTGCCATTTCTGACCATCTGGAGAAAGTTCGACAGGTCACGGGTCATCGTTTTTCATCAGAAAATTGATTTTTTGGACTGTAGAAAAATTGATTCAAAATGTCAATTGGATTGGGCCTCGTGTTGAATAACTACTTTTTAAAGCCCCAATGTGACCAAAATTGCCATTTTTACAGCCTTTTTCTCCTACTCAGAGGCTTCTATTTCGATCAATTTCAGGCATTAAAATGACTCTAAACACACTTATTTTAGTTCCAAAAGTGATAATTCACATGCAGTAGTCATTTACAGTCAAAAAATAAAACATTAAAAAATTACCATTTCTGAGCATCTGGAGAAAGTTCGACAGGTCACGGGTCATCGTTTTTCATCAGAAAATTGATTTTTTAGACTGTAGAAAAATTGATTCAAAATGTCAATTGGATTGGGCCTCGAGTTGAATAACTACTTTTTAAAGCCCCAATGTGACCAAAATTGCCATTTTTACAGCCTTTTTCTCCTACTCTGGAAGCTTCTATTTCGACCAATTTCAGGCATTAAAATGACTCTAAACACACTTATTTTAGTTCCAAAAGTGATAATTCACATGCAGTAGTCCTTTACAGTCAAAAAATAAAACATTAAAAAATTACCATTTCTGACCATCTGGAGAAAGTTCGACAGGTCACGGGTCATCGTTTTTCATCAGAAAATCGATTTTTTGGACTGTAGAAAAATTGATTCAAAATGTCAATTGGATTGGGCCTCGTGTTGAATAACTACTTTTTAAAGCCCCAATGTGACCAAAATTGCCATTTTTACAGCCTTTTTCTCCTACTCAGAGGCTTCTATTTCGACCAATTTCAGGCATTAAAATGACTCTAAACACACTTATTTTAGTTCCAAAAGTGATAATTCACATGCAGTAGTCATTTACAGTCAAAAAATAAAACATTACAAAATTCCCATTTCTGACCATCTGGAGAAAGTTTGACAGGTCACGGGTCATCGTTTTTCATCAGAAAATTGATTTTTTGGACTGTAGAAAAATTGATTCAAAAATGTCAATTGGATTGGGCCTCGTGTTGAATAACTACTTTTTAAAGCCCCAATGTGACCAAAATTGCCATTTTTACAGCCTTTTTATCCTACTCAGAAGCTTCTATTTTGACCAATTTCAGGCATTAAAATGACTCTAAACACACTTATTTTAGTTCCAAAAGTGATAATTCACACGCAGTAGTCATTTACAGTCAAAAAATAAAACATCAAAAAATTACCACTTCTGACCATCTGGAGAAAGTTCGACAGGTCACGGGTCATCGTTTTTCATCAGAAAATTGATTTTTTGGACTGTAGAAAAATTGATTCAAAATGTCATTTGGATTGTGCCTCGTGTTGAATAAGTACTTTTTAAAGCCTCAATGTGACCAAAATTGCCATTTTTACAGCCTTTTTCTCCTACTCAGAAGCTTCTATTTCGACCAATTTCAGGCATTAAAATGACTCTAAACACACTTATTTTAGTTCCAAAAGTGATAATTCACATGCAGTAGTCATTTACAGTCAAAAAATAAAACATTAAAAAATTACCATTTCTGACCATCTGGAGAAAGTTCGACAGGTCACGGGTCATCGTTTTTCATCAGAAAATTGATTTATTGGACTGTAGAAAAATTTATTCAAAATGTCAATTGGATTGGGCCTCGTGTTGAATAACTACTTTTTAAAGCCCCAATGTGACCAAAATTGCCATTTTTACAGCCTTTTTCTCCTACTCTGGAAGCTTCTATTTCGACCAATTTCAGGCATTAAAATTACTCTAAACACACTTATTTTAGTTCCAAAAGTGATAATTCACATGCAGTAGTCATTTACAGTCAAAAAATAAAACATTTAAAAATTGCCATTTCTGACCATCTGGAGAAAGTTCGACAGGTCACGGGTCATTGTTTTTCATCAGAAAATTGATTTTTTGGACTGTAGAAAAATTGATTCAAAAATGTCAATTGGATTGGGCCTCGTGTTGAATAACTACTTTTTAAAGCCCCAATGTGACCAAAATTGCCATTTTTACAGCCTTTTTCTCCTACTCAGAAGCTTCTATTTCGACCAATTTCAGGCATTAAAATGACTCTAAACACACTTATTTTAGTTCCAAAAGTGATAATTCACATGCAGTAGTCATTTACAGTCCAAAAATAAAACATTAAAAAATTACAACTTTTGATCATCTTGAGAAAGTTCGACAGGTCACGGGTCATCGTTTTTCATCAGAAAATTGATTTTTTGGACTGTAGAAAAATTCATTCAAAATGTCATTTGGATTGTGCCTCGTGTTGAATAAGTACTTTTTAAAGCCTCAATGTGACCAAAATTGCCATTTTTACAGCCTTTTTCAACTACTCAGAGCGCTATTTCGACGAATTTCAGGCATTAAAATGACTCTAAACACACTTATTTTAGTTCCAAAAGTGATAATTCACATGCAGTAGTCATTTACAGTCAAAAAATAAAACATTAAAAAATTACCATTTCTGACCATCTGGAGAAAGTTCGACAGGTCACGGGTCATCGTTTTTCATCAGAAAATCGATTTTTTGGACTGTAGAAAAATTGATTCAAAATGTCAATTGGATTGGGCCTCGTGTTGAATAACTACTTTTTAAAGCCCCAATGTGACAAAAATTGCCATTTTTACAGCCTTTTTCTTCTACTCAGAGGCTTCTATTTCGATCAATTTCAGGCATTAAAATGACTCTAAACACACTTATTTTAGTTCCAAAAGTGATAATTCACATGCAGTAGTCATTTACAGTCAAAAAATAAAACATTAAAAAATTACCATTTCTGACCATCTGGAGAAAGTTCGACAGGTCACGGGTCATCGTTTTTCATCAGAAAATAGATTTTTTGGACTAGAAAAATTGATTCAAAAATGTCAATTGGATTGGGCCTCGTGTTGAATAACTACTTTTTAAAGCCCCAATGTGACCAAAATTGCCATTTTTACAGCCTTTTTCTCCTACTCAGAAGCTTCTATTTTGACCAATTTCAGGCATTAAAATGACTCTAAACACACTTATTTTAGTTCCAAAAGTGATAATTCACATGCAGTAGTCATTTACAGTCAAAAAATAAAACATTAAAAAATTACCATTTCTGAGCATCTGGAGAAAGTTCGACAGGTCACGGGTCATCGTTTTTCATCAGAAAATTGATTTTTTAGACTGTAGAAAAATTGATTCAAAATGTCAATTGGATTGGGCCTCGAGTTGAATAACTACTTTTTAAAGCCCCAATGTGACCAAAATTGCCATTCACATGCAGTAGTCATTTACAGTCCAAAAATAAAACATTAAAAAATTACAATTTTTGACCATCTGGAGAAAGTTCGACAGGTCACGGGTCATCGTTTTTCATCAGAAAATTGATTTTTTGGACTGTAGAAAAATTGATTCAAAATGTCATTTGGATTGTGCCTCGTGTTGAATAAGTACTTTTTAAAGCCTCAATGTGACCAAAATTGCCATTTTTACACCCTTTTTCTCCTACTCAGAGGCTTCTATTTCGACCAATTTCAGGCATTAAAATGACTCTAAACACACTTATTTTAGTTCCAAAAGTGATAATTCACATGCAGTAGTCATTTACAGTCAAAAAATAAAACATTAAAAAATTACCATTTCTGACCATCTGGAGAAAGTTTGACAGGTCACGGGTCATCGTTTTTCATCAGAAAATTGATTTTTTGGACTGTAGAAAAATTGATTCAAAAATGTCAATTGGATTGGGCCTCGTGTTGAATAACTACTTTTTAAAGCCCCAATGTGACCAAAATTGCCATTTTTACAGCCTTTTTCTCCTACTCAGAAGCTTCTATTTTGACCAATTTCAGGCATTAAAATGACTCTAAACACACTTATTTTAGTTCCAAAAGTGATAATTCACACGCAGTAGTCATTTACAGTCAAAAAATAAAACATCAAAAAATTACCACTTCTGACCATCTGGAGAAAGTTCGACAGGTCCCGGGTCATCGTTTTTCATCAGAAAATTGATTTTTTGGACTGTAGAAAAATTGATTCAAAATGTCATTTGGATTGTGCCTCGTGTTGAATAAGTACTTTTTAAAGCCTCAATGTGACCAAAATTGCCATTTTTACAGCCTTTTTCTCCTACTCAGAAGCTTCTATTTCGACCAATTTCAGGCATTAAAATGACTCTAAACACACTTATTTTAGTTCCAAAAGTGATAATTCACATGCAGTAGTCATTTACAGTCAAAAAATAAAACATTAAAAAATTACCATTTCTGACCATCTGGAGAAAGTTCGACAGGTCACGGGTCATCGTTTTTCATCAGAAAATTGATTTTTTGGACTGTAGAAAAATTTATTCCAAATGTCAATTGGATTGGGCCTCGTGTTGAATAACTACTTTTTAAAGCCCCAATGTGACCAAAATTGCCATTTTTACAGCCTTTTTCTCCTACTCTGGAAGCTTCTATTTCGACCAATTTCAGGCATTAAAATTACTCTAAACACACTTATTTTAGTTCCAAAAGTGATAATTCACATGCAGTAGTCATTTACAGTCCAAAAATAAAACATTAAAAAATTACCATTTCTGACCATCTGGAGAAAGTTCGACAGGTCACGGGTCATCGTTTTTCATCAGAAAATTGATTTTATGGACTGTAGAAAAATTGATTCAAAATGTCATTTGGATTGTGCCTCGTGTTGAATAACTACTTTTTAAAGCCCCAATGTGAACAAAATTGCCATTTTTACAGCCTTTTTCTACTACTCAGAAGCTTCTATTTCGACCAATTTCAGGCATTAAAATTACTCTAAACACACTTATTTTAGTTCCAACAGTGATAATTCACATGCAGTAGTCATTTACAGTCAAAAAATAAAACATTAAAAAATTACCATTTCTGACCATCTGGAGAAAGTTCGACAGGTCACGGGTCATCATTTTTCATCAGAAAATTGATTTTTTGGACTGTAGAAAAATTGATTCAAAAATGTCAATTGGATTGGGCCTCGTGTTGAATAACTACTTTTTAAAGCCCCAATGTGACCAAAATTGCCATTTTTACAGCCTTTTTCGCCTACTCAGAAGCTTCTATTTTGACCAATTTCAGGCATTAAAATGACTCTAAACACACTTATTTTAGTTCCAAAAGTGATAATTCACATGCAGTAGTCATTTACAGTCCAAAAATAAAACATTAAAAAATTACCATTTCTGACCATCTGGAGAAAGTTTGACAGGTCACGGGTCATCGTTTTTCATCAGAAAATTGATTTTTTAGACTGTAGAAAAATTCATTCAAAATGTCATTTGGATTGTGCTTCATGTTGAATAAGTACTTTTTAAAGCCTCAATGTGACCAAAATTGCCATTTTTACAGCCTTTTTCTCCTACTCAGAAGCTTCTATTTCGACCAATTTCAGGCATTAAAATGACTCTAAACACACTTATTTTAGTTCCAAAAGTGATAATTCACATGCAGTAGTCATTTACAGTCAAAAAATAAAACATTAAAAAATTACCATTTCTGACCATCTGGAGAAAGTTCGACAGGTCACGGGTCATCGTTTTTCATCAGAAAATTGATTTTTTGGACTGTAGAAAAATTGATTCAAAATGTCATTTGGATTGTGCCTCGTGTTGAATAAGTACTTTTTAAAGCCTCAATGTGACCAAAATTGCCATTTTTACAGCCTTTTTCTCCTACTCAGAAGCTTTTATTTCGACCAATTTCAGGCATTAAAATGACTCTAAACACACTTATTTTAGTTCCAAAAGTGATAATTCACATGCAGTAGTCATTTACAATCAAAAAATAAAACATTACAAAATTGCCATTTCTGACCATCTGGAGAAAGTTCGACAGGTCACGGGTCATCGTTTTTCATCAGAAAATTGATTTTTTGGACTGTAGAAAAATTGATTCAAAATGTCAATTGGATTGGGCCTCGTGTTGAATAACTACTTTTTAAAGCCCCAATGTGACCAAAATTGCCATTTTTACAGCCTTTTTCTCCTACTCAGAGGCTTCTATTTCGATCAATTTCAGGCATTAAAATGACTCTAAACACACTTATTTTAGTTCCAAAAGTGATAATTCACATGCAGTAGTCATTTACAGTCAAAAAATAAAACATTAAAAAATTACCATTTCTGAGCATCTGGAGAAAGTTCGAC
The DNA here is from genome assembly GCF_964204655.1 of Triturus cristatus. Lineage (NCBI taxonomy): Eukaryota > Metazoa > Chordata > Amphibia > Caudata > Salamandridae > Triturus > Triturus cristatus. Next base: position 139,271,290 of record NC_140586.1, on the reverse strand, counting down.
AGGTCACGGGTCATCGTTTTTCATCAGAAAATTGATTTTTTAGACTGTAGAAAAATTGATTCAAAATGTCAATTGGATTGGGCCTCGAGTTGAATAACTACTTTTTAAAGCCCCAATGTGACCAAAATTGCCATTTTTACAGCCTTTTTATCCTACTCAGAAGCTTCTATTTTGACCAATTTCAGGCATTAAAATGACTCTAAACACACTTATTTTAGTTCCAAAAGTGATAATTCACACGCAGTAGTCATTTACAGTCAAAAAATAAAACATCAAAAAATTACCACTTCTGACCATCTGGAGAAAGTTCGACAGGTCACGGGTCATCGTTTTTCATCAGAAAATTGATTTTTTGGACTGTAGAAAAATTGATTCAAAATGTCATTTGGATTGTGCCTCGTGTTGAATAAGTACTTTTTAAAGCCTCAATGTGACCAAAATTGCCATTTTTACAGCCTTTTTCTCCTACTCAGAAGCTTCTATTTCGACCAATTTCAGGCATTAAAATGACTCTAAACACACTTATTTTAGTTCCAAAAGTGATAATTCACATGCAGTAGTCATTTATAGTCAAAAAATAAAACATTAAAAAATTACCATTTCTGACCATCTGGAGAAAGTTCGACAGGTCACGGGTCATCGTTTTTCATCAGAAAATTGATTTTTTGGACTGTAGAAAAATTTATTCAAAATGTCAATTGGATTGGGCCTCGTGTTGAATAACTACTTTTTAAAGCCCCAATGTGACCAAAATTGCCATTTTTACAGCCTTTTTCTCCTACTCTGGAAGCTTCTATTTCGACCAATTTCAGGCATTAAAATTACTCTAAACACACTTATTTTAGTTCCAAAAGTGATAATTCACATGCAGTAGTCATTTACAGTCAAAAAATAAAACATTTAAAAATTGCCATTTCTGACCATCTGGAGAAAGTTCGACAGGTCACGGGTCATTGTTTTTCATCAGAAAATTGATTTTTTGGACTGTAGAAAAATTGATTCAAAAATGTCAATTGGATTGGGCCTCGTGTTGAATAACTACTTTTTAAAGCCCCAATGTGACCAAAATTGCCATTTTTACAGCCTTTTTCTCCTACTCAGAAGCTTCTATTTCGACCAATTTCAGGCATTAAAATGACTCTAAACACACTTATTTTAGTTCCAAAAGTGATAATTCACATGCAGTAGTCATTTACAGTCCAAAAATAAAACATTAAAAAATTACAACTTTTGATCATCTTGAGAAAGTTCGACAGGTCACGGGTCATCGTTTTTCATCAGAAAATTGATTTTTTGGACTGTAGAAAAATTCATTCAAAATGTCATTTGGATTGTGCCTCGTGTTGAATAAGTACTTTTTAAAGCCTCAATGTGACCAAAATTGCCATTTTTACAGCCTTTTTCAACTACTCAGAGCGCTATTTCGACGAATTTCAGGCATTAAAATGACTCTAAACACACTTATTTTAGTTCCAAAAGTGATAATTCACATGCAGTAGTCATTTACAGTCAAAAAATAAAACATTAAAAAATTACCATTTCTGACCATCTGGAGAAAGTTCGACAGGTCACGGGTCATCGTTTTTCATCAGAAAATCGATTTTTTGGACTGTAGAAAAATTGATTCAAAATGTCAATTGGATTGGGCCTCGTGTTGAATAACTACTTTTTAAAGCCCCAATGTGACAAAAATTGCCATTTTTACAGCCTTTTTCTTCTACTCAGAGGCTTCTATTTCGATCAATTTCAGGCATTAAAATGACTCTAAACACACTTATTTTAGTTCCAAAAGTGATAATTCACATGCAGTAGTCATTTACAGTCAAAAAATAAAACATTAAAAAATTACCATTTCTGACCATCTGGAGAAAGTTCGACAGGTCACGGGTCATCGTTTTTCATCAGAAAATAGATTTTTTGGACTAGAAAAATTGATTCAAAAATGTCAATTGGATTGGGCCTCGTGTTGAATAACTACTTTTTAAAGCCCCAATGTGACCAAAATTGCCATTTTTACAGCCTTTTTCTCCTACTCAGAAGCTTCTATTTTGACCAATTTCAGGCATTAAAATGACTCTAAACACACTTATTTTAGTTCCAAAAGTGATAATTCACATGCAGAAGTCATTTACAGTCAAAAAATAAAACATTAAAAAATTACCATTTCTGAGCATCTGGAGAAAGTTCGACAGGTCACGGGTCATCGTTTTTCATCAGAAAATTGATTTTTTAGACTGTAGAAAAATTGATTCAAAATGTCAATTGGATTGGGCCTCGAGTTGAATAACTACTTTTTAAAGCCCCAATGTGACCAAAATTGCCATTCACATGCAGTAGTCATTTACAGTCCAAAAATAAAACATTAAAAAATTACAATTTTTGACCATCTGGAGAAAGTTCGACAGGTCACGGGTCATCGTTTTTCATCAGAAAATTGATTTTTTGGACTGTAGAAAAATTGATTCAAAATGTCATTTGGATTGTGCCTCGTGTTGAATAAGTACTTTTTAAAGCCTCAATGTGACCAAAATTGCCATTTTTACACCCTTTTTCTCCTACTCAGAAGCTTTTATTTCGACCAATTTCAGGCATTAAAATGACTCTAAACACACTTATTTTAGTTCCAAAAGTGATAATTCACATGCAGTAGTCATTTACAGTCAAAAAATAAAACATTAAAAAATTACCATTTCTGACCATCTGGAGAAAGTTCGACAGGTCACGGGTCATCGTTTTTCATCAGAAAATTGATTTTTTGGACTGTAGAAAAATGTATTCAAAATGTCAATTGGATTGGGCCTCGTGTTGAATAACTACTTTTTAAAGCCCCAATGTGACCAAAATTGCCATTCACATGCAGTAGTCATTTACAGTCAAAAAATAAAACATTAAAAAATTACCATTTCTGAGCATCTGGAGAAAGTTCGACAGGTCATCGTTTTTCATCAGAAAATTGATTTTTTAGACTGTAGAAAAATTGATTCAAAATGTCAATTGGATTGGGCCTCGAGTTGAATAACTACTTTTTAAAGCCCCAATGTGACCAAAATTGCCATTTTTACAGCCTTTTTCTCCTACTCTGGAAGCTTCTATTTCGACCAATTTCAGGCATTAAAATGACTCTAAACACACTTATTTTAGTTCCAAAAGTGATAATTCACATGCAGTAGTCATTTACAGTCAAAAAATAAAACATTAAAAAATTACCATTTCTGACCATCTGGAGAAAGTTCGACAGGTCACGGGTCATCGTTTTTCATCAGAAAATTGATTTTTTGGACTGTAGAAAAATTGATTCAAAATGTCATTTGGATTGTGCCTCGTGTTGAATAAGTACTTTTTAAAGCCTCAATGTGACCAAAATTGCCATTTTTACAGCCTTTTTCTCCTACTCAGAAGCTTTTATTTCGACCAATTTCAGGCATTAAAATGACTCTAAACACACTTATTTTAGTTCCAAAAGTGATAATTCACATGCAGTAGTCATTTACAGTCAAAAAATAAAACATTAAAAAATTACCATTTCTGACCATCTGGAGAAAGTTCTACAGGTCACGGGTCATCATTTTTCATCAGAAAATTGATTTTTTGGACTGTAGAAAAATTTATTCAAAATGTCAATTGGATTGGGCCTCGTGTTGAATAACTACTTTTTAAAGCCCCAATGTGACCAAAATTGCCATTTTTACAGCCTTTTTCTCCTACTCTGGAAGCTTCTATTTCGACCAATTTCAGGCATTAAAATTACTCTAAACACACTTATTTTAGTTCCAAAAGTGATAATTCACATGCAGTAGTCATTTACAATCAAAAAATAAAACATTACAAAATTGCCATTTCTGACCATCTGGAGAAAGTTCGACAGGTCACGGGTCATCGTTTTTCATCAGAAAATTGATTTTTTGGACTGTAGAAAAATTGATTCAAAATGTCAATTGGATTGGGCCTCGTGTTGAATAACTACTTTTTAAAGCCCCAATGTGACCAAAATTGCCATTTTTACAGCCTTTTTCTCCTACTCTGGAAGCTTCTATTTCGACCAATTTCAGGCATTAAAATGACTCTAAACACACTTATTTTAGTTCCAAAAGTGATAATTCACATGCAGTAGTCCTTTACAGTCAAAAAATAAAACATTAAAAAATTACCATTTCTGACCATCTGGAGAAAGTTCGACAGGTCACGGGTCATCGTTTTTCATCAGAAAATCGATTTTTTGGACTGTAGAAAAATTGATTCAAAATGTCAATTGGATTGGGCCTCGTGTTGAATAACTACTTTTTAAAGCCCCAATGTGACCAAAATTGCCATTTTTACAGCCTTTTTCTCCTACTCAGAGGCTTCTATTTCGACCAATTTCAGGCATTAAAATGACTCTAAACACACTTATTTTAGTTCCAAAAGTGATAATTCACATGCAGTAGTCATTTACAGTCAAAAAATAAAACATTACAAAATTCCCATTTCTGACCATCTGGAGAAAGTTTGACAGGTCACGGGTCATCGTTTTTCATCAGAAAATTGATTTTTTGGACTGTAGAAAAATTGATTCAAAAATGTCAATTGGATTGGGCCTCGTGTTGAATAACTACTTTTTAAAGCCCCAATGTGACCAAAATTGCCATTTTTACAGCCTTTTTATCCTACTCAGAAGCTTCTATTTTGACCAATTTCAGGCATTAAAATGACTCTAAACACACTTATTTTAGTTCCAAAAGTGATAATTCACACGCAGTAGTCATTTACAGTCAAAAAATAAAACATCAAAAAATTACCACTTCTGACCATCTGGAGAAAGTTCGACAGGTCACGGGTCATCGTTTTTCATCAGAAAATTGATTTTTTGGACTGTAGAAAAATTGATTCAAAATGTCATTTGGATTGTGCCTCGTGTTGAATAAGTACTTTTTAAAGCCTCAATGTGACCAAAATTGCCATTTTTACAGCCTTTTTCTCCTACTCAGAAGCTTCTATTTCGACCAATTTCAGGCATTAAAATGACTCTAAACACACTTATTTTAGTTCCAAAAGTGATAATTCACATGCAGTAGTCATTTACAGTCAAAAAATAAAACATTAAAAAATTACCATTTCTGACCATCTGGAGAAAGTTCGACAGGTCACGGGTCATCGTTTTTCATCAGAAAATTGATTTTTTGGACTGTAGAAAAATTTATTCAAAATGTCAATTGGATTGGGCCTCGTGTTGAATAACTACTTTTTAAAGCCCCAATGTGACCAAAATTGCCATTTTTACAGCCTTTTTCTCCTACTCTGGAAGCTTCTATTTCGACCAATTTCAGGCATTAAAATTACTCTAAACACACTTATTTTAGTTCCAAAAGTGATAATTCACATGCAGTAGTCATTTACAGTCAAAAAATAAAACATTTAAAAATTGCCATTTCTGACCATCTGGAGAAAGTTCGACAGGTCACGGGTCATTGTTTTTCATCAGAAAATTGATTTTTTGGACTGTAGAAAAATTGATTCAAAAATGTCAATTGGATTGGGCCTCGTGTTGAATAACTACTTTTTAAAGCCCCAATGTGACCAAAATTGCCATTTTTACAGCCTTTTTCTCCTACTCAGAAGCTTCTATTTCGACCAATTTCAGGCATTAAAATGACTCTAAACACACTTATTTTAGTTCCAAAAGTGATAATTCACATGCAGTAGTCATTTACAGTCCAAAAATAAAACATTAAAAAATTACAACTTTTGATCATCTTGAGAAAGTTCGACAGGTCACGGGTCATCGTTTTTCATCAGAAAATTGATTTTTTGGACTGTAGAAAAATTCATTCAAAATGTCATTTGGATTGTGCCTCGTGTTGAATAAGTACTTTTTAAAGCCTCAATGTGACCAAAATTGCCATTTTTACAGCCTTTTTCAACTACTCAGAGCGCTATTTCGACGAATTTCAGGCATTAAAATGACTCTAAACACACTTATTTTAGTTCCAAAAGTGATAATTCACATGCAGTAGTCATTTACAGTCAAAAAATAAAACATTAAAAAATTACCATTTCTGACCATCTGGAGAAAGTTCGACAGGTCACGGGTCATCGTTTTTCATCAGAAAATCGATTTTTTGGACTGTAGAAAAATTGATTCAAAATGTCAATTGGATTGGGCCTCGTGTTGAATAACTACTTTTTAAAGCCCCAATGTGACAAAAATTGCCATTTTTACAGCCTTTTTCTTCTACTCAGAGGCTTCTATTTCGATCAATTTCAGGCATTAAAATGACTCTAAACACACTTATTTTAGTTCCAAAAGTGATAATTCACATGCAGTAGTCATTTACAGTCAAAAAATAAAACATTAAAAAATTACCATTTCTGACCATCTGGAGAAAGTTCGACAGGTCACGGGTCATCGTTTTTCATCAGAAAATAGATTTTTTGGACTAGAAAAATTGATTCAAAAATGTCAATTGGATTGGGCCTCGTGTTGAATAACTACTTTTTAAAGCCCCAATGTGACCAAAATTGCCATTTTTACAGCCTTTTTCTCCTACTCAGAAGCTTCTATTTTGACCAATTTCAGGCATTAAAATGACTCTAAACACACTTATTTTAGTTCCAAAAGTGATAATTCACATGCAGTAGTCATTTACAGTCAAAAAATAAAACATTAAAAAATTACCATTTCTGAGCATCTGGAGAAAGTTCGACAGGTCACGGGTCATCGTTTTTCATCAGAAAATTGATTTTTTAGACTGTAGAAAAATTGATTCAAAATGTCAATTGGATTGGGCCTCGAGTTGAATAACTACTTTTTAAAGCCCCAATGTGACCAAAATTGCCATTCACATGCAGTAGTCATTTACAGTCCAAAAATAAAACATTAAAAAATTACAATTTTTGACCATCTGGAGAAAGTTCGACAGGTCACGGGTCATCGTTTTTCATCAGAAAATTGATTTTTTGGACTGTAGAAAAATTGATTCAAAATGTCATTTGGATTGTGCCTCGTGTTGAATAAGTACTTTTTAAAGCCTCAATGTGACCAAAATTGCCATTTTTACACCCTTTTTCTCCTACTCAGAAGCTTTTATTTCGACCAATTTCAGGCATTAAAATGACTCTAAACACACTTATTTTAGTTCCAAAAGTGATAATTCACATGCAGTAGTCATTTACAGTCAAAAAATAAAACATTAAAAAATTACCATTTCTGACCATCTGGAGAAAGTTCGACAGGTCACGGGTCATCGTTTTTCATCAGAAAATTGATTTTTTGGACTGTAGAAAAATGTATTCAAAATGTCAATTGGATTGGGCCTCGTGTTGAATAACTACTTTTTAAAGCCCCAATGTGACCAAAATTGCCATTCACATGCAGTAGTCATTTACAGTCAAAAAATAAAACATTAAAAAATTACCATTTCTGAGCATCTGGAGAAAGTTCGACAGGTCATCGTTTTTCATCAGAAAATTGATTTTTTAGACTGTAGAAAAATTGATTCAAAATGTCAATTGGATTGGGCCTCGAGTTGAATAACTACTTTTTAAAGCCCCAATGTGACCAAAATTGCCATTTTTACAGCCTTTTTCTCCTACTCTGGAAGCTTCTATTTCGACCAATTTCAGGCATTAAAATGACTCTAAACACACTTATTTTAGTTCCAAAAGTGATAATTCACATGCAGTAGTCATTTACAGTCAAAAAATAAAACATTAAAAAATTACCATTTCTGACCATCTGGAGAAAGTTCGACAGGTCACGGGTCATCGTTTTTCATCAGAAAATTGATTTTTTGGACTGTAGAAAAATTGATTCAAAATGTCATTTGGATTGTGCCTCGTGTTGAATAAGTACTTTTTAAAGCCTCAATGTGACCAAAATTGCCATTTTTACAGCCTTTTTCTCCTACTCAGAAGCTTTTATTTCGACCAATTTCAGGCATTAAAATGACTCTAAACACACTTATTTTAGTTCCAAAAGTGATAATTCACATGCAGTAGTCATTTACAGTCAAAAAATAAAACATTAAAAAATTACCATTTCTGACCATCTGGAGAAAGTTCTACAGGTCACGGGTCATCGTTTTTCATCAGAAAATTGATTTTTTGGACTGTAGAAAAATTTATTCAAAATGTCAATTGGATTGGGCCTCGTGTTGAATAACTACTTTTTAAAGCCCCAATGTGACCAAAATTGCCATTTTTACAGCCTTTTTCTCCTACTCTGGAAGCTTCTATTTCGACCAATTTCAGGCATTAAAATTACTCTAAACACACTTATTTTAGTTCCAAAAGTGATAATTCACATGCAGTAGTCATTTACAATCAAAAAATAAAACATTACAAAATTGCCATTTCTGACCATCTGGAGAAAGTTCGACAGGTCACGGGTCATCGTTTTTCATCAGAAAATTGATTTTTTGGACTGTAGAAAAATTGATTCAAAATGTCAATTGGATTGGGCCTCGTGTTGAATAACTACTTTTTAAAGCCCCAATGTGACCAAAATTGCCATTTTTACAGCCTTTTTCTCCTACTCAGAGGCTTCTATTTCGATCAATTTCAGGCATTAAAATGACTCTAAACACACTTATTTTAGTTCCAAAAGTGATAATTCACATGCAGTAGTCATTTACAGTCAAAAAATAAAACATTAAAAAATTACCATTTCTGAGCATCTGGAGAAAGTTCGACAGGTCACGGGTCATCGTTTTTCATCAGAAAATTGATTTTTTAGACTGTAGAAAAATTGATTCAAAATGTCAATTGGATTGGGCCTCGTGTTGAATAACTACTTTTTAAAGCCCCAATGTGACCAAAATTGCCATTTTTACAGCCTTTTTCTCCTACTCAGAGGCTTCTATTTCGACCAATTTCAGGCATTAAAATGACTCTAAACACACTTATTTTAGTTCCAAAAGTGATAATTCACATGCAGTAGTCATTTACAGTCAAAAAATAAAACATTACAAAATTCCCATTTCTGACCATCTGGAGAAAGTTTGACAGGTCACGGGTCATCGTTTTTCATCAGAAAATTGATTTTTTGGACTGTAGAAAAATTGATTCAAAAATGTCAATTGGATTGGGCCTCGTGTTGAATAACTACTTTTTAAAGCCCCAATGTGACCAAAATTGCCATTTTTACAGCCTTTTTATCCTACTCAGAAGCTTCTATTTTGACCAATTTCAGGCATTAAAATGACTCTAAACACACTTATTTTAGTTCCAAAAGTGATAATTCACACGCAGTAGTCATTTACAGTCAAAAAATAAAACATCAAAAAATTACCACTTCTGACCATCTGGAGAAAGTTCGACAGGTCACGGGTCATCGTTTTTCATCAGAAAATTGATTTTTTGGACTGTAGAAAAATTGATTCAAAATGTCATTTGGATTGTGCCTCGTGTTGAATAAGTACTTTTTAAAGCCTCAATGTGACCAAAATTGCCATTTTTACAGCCTTTTTCTCCTACTCAGAAGCTTCTATTTCGACCAATTTCAGGCATTAAAATGACTCTAAACACACTTATTTTAGTTCCAAAAGTGATAATTCACATGCAGTAGTCATTTACAGTCAAAAAATAAAACATTAAAAAATTACCATTTCTGACCATCTGGAGAAAGTTCGACAGGTCACGGGTCATCGTTTTTCATCAGAAAATTGATTTTTTGGACTGTAGAAAAATTTATTCAAAATGTCAATTGGATTGGGCCTCGTGTTGAATAACTACTTTTTAAAGCCCCAATGTGACCAAAATTGCCATTCACATGCAGTAGTCATTTACAGTCAAAAAATAAAACATTAAAAAATTACCATTTCTGAGCATCTGGAGAAAGTTCGACAGGTCATCGTTTTTCATCAGAAAATTGATTTTTTAGACTGTAGAAAAATTGATTCAAAATGTCAATTGGATTGGGCCTCGAGTTGAATAACTACTTTTTAAAGCCCCAATGTGACCAAAATTGCCATTTTTACAGCCTTTTTCTCCTACTCTGGAAGCTTCTATTTCGACCAATTTCAGGCATTAAAATGACTCTAAACACACTTATTTTAGTTCCAAAAGTGATAATTCACATGCAGTAGTCATTTACAGTCAAAAAATAAAACATTAAAAAATTACCATTTCTGACCATCTGGAGAAAGTTCGACAGGTCACGGGTCATCGTTTTTCATCAGAAAATTGATTTTTTGGACTGTAGAAAAATTGATTCAAAATGTCATTTGGATTGTGCCTCGTGTTGAATAAGTACTTTTTAAAGCCTCAATGTGACCAAAATTGCCATTTTTACAGCCTTTTTCTCCTACTCAGAAGCTTTTATTTCGACCAATTTCAGGCATTAAAATGACTCTAAACACACTTATTTTAGTTCCAAAAGTGATAATTCACATGCAGTAGTCATTTACAGTCAAAAAATAAAACATTAAAAAATTACCATTTCTGACCATCTGGAGAAAGTTCTACAGGTCACGGGTCATCGTTTTTCATCAGAAAATTGATTTTTTGGACTGTAGAAAAATTTATTCAAAATGTCAATTGGATTGGGCCTCGTGTTGAATAACTACTTTTTAAAGCCCCAATGTGACCAAAATTGCCATTTTTACAGCCTTTTTCTCCTACTCTGGAAGCTTCTATTTCGACCAATTTCAGGCATTAAAATTACTCTAAACACACTTATTTTAGTTCCAAAAGTGATAATTCACATGCAGTAGTCATTTACAATCAAAAAATAAAACATTACAAAATTGCCATTTCTGACCATCTGGAGAAAGTTCGACAGGTCACGGGTCATCGTTTTTCATCAGAAAATTGATTTTTTGGACTGTAGAAAAATTGATTCAAAATGTCAATTGGATTGGGCCTCGTGTTGAATAACTACTTTTTAAAGCCCCAATGTGACCAAAATTGCCATTTTTACAGCCTTTTTCTCCTACTCAGAGGCTTCTATTTCGATCAATTTCAGGCATTAAAATGACTCTAAACACACTTATTTTAGTTCCAAAAGTGATAATTCACATGCAGTAGTCATTTACAGTCAAAAAATAAAACATTAAAAAATTACCATTTCTGAGCATCTGGAGAAAGTTCGACAGGTCACGGGTCATCGTTTTTCATCAGAAAATTGATTTTTTAGACTGTAGAAAAATTGATTCAAAATGTCAATTGGATTGGGCCTCGTGTTGAATAACTACTTTTTAAAGCCCCAATGTGACCAAAATTGCCATTTTTACAGCCTTTTTCTCCTACTCAGAGGCTTCTATTTCGACCAATTTCAGGCATTAAAATGACTCTAAACACACTTATTTTAGTTCCAAAAGTGATAATTCACATGCAGTAGTCATTTACAGTCAAAAAATAAAACATTACAAAATTCCCATTTCTGACCATCTGGAGAAAGTTTGACAGGTCACGGGTCATCGTTTTTCATCAGAAAATTGATTTTTTGGACTGTAGAAAAATTGATTCAAAAATGTCAATTGGATTGGGCCTCGTGTTGAATAACTACTTTTTAAAGCCCCAATGTGACCAAAATTGCCATTTTTACAGCCTTTTTATCCTACTCAGAAGCTTCTATTTTGACCAATTTCAGGCATTAAAATGACTCTAAACACACTTATTTTAGTTCCAAAAGTGATAATTCACACGCAGTAGTCATTTACAGTCAAAAAATAAAACATCAAAAAATTACCACTTCTGACCATCTGGAGAAAGTTCGACAGGTCACGGGTCATCGTTTTTCATCAGAAAATTGATTTTTTGGACTGTAGAAAAATTGATTCAAAATGTCATTTGGATTGTGCCTCGTGTTGAATAAGTACTTTTTAAAGCCTCAATGTGACCAAAATTGCCATTTTTACAGCCTTTTTCTCCTACTCAGAAGCTTCTATTTCGACCAATTTCAGGCATTAAAATGACTCTAAACACACTTATTTTAGTTCCAAAAGTGATAATTCACATGCAGTAGTCATTTACAGTCAAAAAATAAAACATTAAAAAATTACCATTTCTGACCATCTGGAGAAAGTTCGACAGGTCACGGGTCATCGTTTTTCATCAGAAAATTGATTTTTTGGACTGTAGAAAAATTTATTCAAAATGTCAATTGGATTGGGCCTCGTGTTGAATAACTACTTTTTAAAGCCCCAATGTGACCAAAATTGCCATTTTTACAGCCTTTTTCTCCTACTCTGGAAGCTTCTATTTCGACCAATTTCAGGCATTAAAATTACTCTAAACACACTTATTTTAGTTCCAAAAGTGATAATTCACATGCAGTAGTCATTTACAGTCAAAAAATAAAACATTTAAAAATTGCCATTTCTGACCATCTGGAGAAAGTTCGACAGGTCACGGGTCATTGTTTTTCATCAGAAAATTGATTTTTTGGACTGTAGAAAAATTGATTCAAAAATGTCAATTGGATTGGGCCTCGTGTTGAATAACTACTTTTTAAAGCCCCAATGTGACCAAAATTGCCATTTTTACAGCCTTTTTCTCCTACTCAGAAGCTTCTATTTCGACCAATTTCAGGCATTAAAATGACTCTAAACACACTTATTTTAGTTCCAAAAGTGATAATTCACATGCAGTAGTCATTTACAGTCCAAAAATAAAACATTAAAAAATTACAACTTTTGATCATCTTGAGAAAGTTCGACAGGTCACGGGTCATCGTTTTTCATCAGAAAATTGATTTTTTGGACTGTAGAAAAATTCATTCAAAATGTCATTTGGATTGTGCCTCGTGTTGAATAAGTACTTTTTAAAGCCTCAATGTGACCAAAATTGCCATTTTTACAGCCTTTTTCAACTACTCAGAGCGCTATTTCGACGAATTTCAGGCATTAAAATGACTCTAAACACACTTATTTTAGTTCCAAAAGTGATAATTCACATGCAGTAGTCATTTACAGTCAAAAAATAAAACATTAAAAAATTACCATTTCTGACCATCTGGAGAAAGTTCGACAGGTCACAGGTCATCGTTTTTCATCAGAAAATCGATTTTTTGGACTGTAGAAAAATTGATTCAAAATGTCAATTGGATTGGGCCTCGTGTTGAATAACTACTTTTTAAAGCCCCAATGTGACAAAAATTGCCATTTTTACAGCCTTTTTCTTCTACTCAGAGGCTTCTATTTCGATCAATTTCAGGCATTAAAATGACTCTAAACACACTTATTTTAGTTCCAAAAGTGATAATTCACATGCAGTAGTCATTTACAGTCAAAAAATAAAACATTAAAAAATTACCATTTCTGACCATCTGGAGAAAGTTCGACAGGTCACGGGTCATCGTTTTTCATCAGAAAATAGATTTTTTGGACTAGAAAAATTGATTCAAAAATGTCAATTGGATTGGGCCTCGTGTTGAATAACTACTTTTTAAAGCCCCAATGTGACCAAAATTGCCATTTTTACAGCCTTTTTCTCCTACTCAGAAGCTTCTATTTTGACCAATTTCAGGCATTAAAATGACTCTAAACACACTTATTTTAGTTCCAAAAGTGATAATTCACATGCAGTAGTCATTTACAGTCAAAAAATAAAACATTAAAAAATTACCATTTCTGAGCATCTGGAGAAAGTTCGACAGGTCACGGGTCATCGTTTTTCATCAGAAAATTGATTTTTTAGACTGTAGAAAAATTGATTCAAAATGTCAATTGGATTGGGCCTCGAGTTGAATAACTACTTTTTAAAGCCCCAATGTGACCAAAATTGCCATTCACATGCAGTAGTCATTTACAGTCCAAAAATAAAACATTAAAAAATTACAATTTTTGACCATCTGGAGAAAGTTCGACAGGTCACGGGTCATCGTTTTTCATCAGAAAATTGATTTTTTGGACTGTAGAAAAATTGATTCAAAATGTCATTTGGATTGTGCCTCGTGTTGAATAAGTACTTTTTAAAGCCTCAATGTGACCAAAATTGCCATTTTTACACCCTTTTTCTCCTACTCAGAAGCTTTTATTTCGACCAATTTCAGGCATTAAAATGACTCTAAACACACTTATTTTAGTTCCAAAAGTGATAATTCACATGCAGTAGTCATTTACAGTCAAAAAATAAAACATTAAAAAATTACCATTTCTGACCATCTGGAGAAAGTTCGACAGGTCACGGGTCATCGTTTTTCATCAGAAAATTGATTTTTTGGACTGTAGAAAAATGTATTCAAAATGTCAATTGGATTGGGCCTCGTGTTGAATAACTACTTTTTAAAGCCCCAATGTGACCAAAATTGCCATTCACATGCAGTAGTCATTTACAGTCAAAAAATAAAACATTAAAAAATTACCATTTCTGAGCATCTGGAGAAAGTTCGACAGGTCATCGTTTTTCATCAGAAAATTGATTTTTTAGACTGTAGAAAAATTGATTCAAAATGTCAATTGGATTGGGCCTCGAGTTGAATAACTACTTTTTAAAGCCCCAATGTGACCAAAATTGCCATTTTTACAGCCTTTTTCTCCTACTCTGGAAGCTTCTATTTCGACCAATTTCAGGCATTAAAATGACTCTAAACACACTTATTTTAGTTCCAAAAGTGATAATTCACATGCAGTAGTCATTTACAGTCCAAAAATAAAACATTAAAAAATTACAATTTTTGACCATCTGGAGAAAGTTCGACAGGTCACGGGTCATCGTTTTTCATCAGAAAATTGATTCTTTGGACTGTAGAAAAATTGATTCAAAATGTCATTTGGATTGTGCCTCGTGTTGAATAAGTACTTTTTAAAGCCTCAATGTGACCAAAATTGCCATTTTTACAGCCTTTTTCTCCTACTCAGAAGCTTCTATTTCGACCAATTTCAGGCATTAAAATGACTCTAAACACACTTATTTTAGTTCCAAAAGTGATAATTCACATGCAGTAGTCATTTACAGTCAAAAAATAAAACATTAAAAAATTACCATTTCTGACCATCTGGAGAAAGTTCGACAGGTCACGGGTCATCGTTTTTCATCAGAAAATTGATTTTTTGGACTGTAGAAAAATTTATTCAAAATGTCAATTGGATTGGGCCTCGTGTTGAATAACTACTTTTTAAAGCCCCAATGTGACCAAAATTGCCATTTTTACAGCCTTTTTCTCCTACTCTGGAAGCTTCTATTTCGACCAATTTCAGGCATTAAAATTACTCTAAACACACTTATTTTAGTTCCAAAAGTGATAATTCACATGCAGTAGTCATTTACAATAAAAAAATAAAACATTACAAAATTGCCATTTCTGACCATCTGGAGAAAGTTCGACAGGTCACGGGTCATTGTTTTTCATCAGAAAATTGATTTTTTGGACTGTAGAAAAATTGATTCAAAAATGTCAATTGGATTTGGCCTCGTGTTGAATAACTACTTTTTAAAGCCCCAATGTGACCAAAATTGCCATTTTTACAGCCTTTTTCTCCTACTCAGAAGCTTCTATTTCGACCAATTTCAGGCATTAAAATGACTCTAAACACACTTATTTTAGTTCCAAAAGTGATAATTCACATGCAGTAGTCATTTACAGTCCAAAAATAAAACATTAAAAAATTACAACTTTTGATCATCTTGAGAAAGTTCGACAGGTCACGGGTCATCGTTTTTCATCAGAAAATTGATTTTTTGGACTGTAGAAAAATTCATTCAAAATGTCATTTGGATTGTGCCTCGTGTTGAATAAGTACTTTTTAAAGCCTCAATGTGACCAAAATTGCCATTTTTACAGCCTTTTTCAACTACTCAGAGCGCTATTTCGACGAATTTCAGGCATTAAAATGACTCTAAACACACTTATTTTAGTTCCAAAAGTGATAATTCACATGCAGTAGTCATTTACAGTCAAAAAATAAAACATTAAAAAATTACCATTTCTGACCATCTGGAGAAAGTTCGACAGGTCACAGGTCATCGTTTTTCATCAGAAAATCGATTTTTTGGACTGTAGAAAAATTGATTCAAAATGTCAATTGGATTGGGCCTCGTGTTGAATAACTACTTTTTAAAGCCCCAATGTGACAAAAATTGCCATTTTTACAGCCTTTTTCTTCTACTCAGAGGCTTCTATTTCGATCAATTTCAGGCATTAAAATGACTCTAAACACACTTATTTTAGTTCCAAAAGTGATAATTCACATGCAGTAGTCATTTACAGTCAAAAAATAAAACATTAAAAAATTACCATTTCTGACCATCTGGAGAAAGTTCGACAGGTCACGGGTCATCGTTTTTCATCAGAAAATAGATTTTTTGGACTAGAAAAATTGATTCAAAAATGTCAATTGGATTGGGCCTCGTGTTGAATAACTACTTTTTAAAGCCCCAATGTGACCAAAATTGCCATTTTTACAGCCTTTTTCTCCTACTCAGAAGCTTCTATTTTGACCAATTTCAGGCATTAAAATGACTCTAAACACACTTATTTTAGTTCCAAAAGTGATAATTCACATGCAGTAGTCATTTACAGTCAAAAAATAAAACATTAAAAAATTACCATTTCTGAGCATCTGGAGAAAGTTCGACAGGTCACGGGTCATCGTTTTTCATCAGAAAATTGATTTTTTAGACTGTAGAAAAATTGATTCAAAATGTCAATTGGATTGGGCCTCGAGTTGAATAACTACTTTTTAAAGCCCCAATGTGACCAAAATTGCCATTCACATGCAGTAGTCATTTACAGTCCAAAAATAAAACATTAAAAAATTACAATTTTTGACCATCTGGAGAAAGTTCGACAGGTCACGGGTCATCGTTTTTCATCAGAAAATTGATTTTTTGGACTGTAGAAAAATTGATTCAAAATGTCATTTGGATTGTGCCTCGTGTTGAATAAGTACTTTTTAAAGCCTCAATGTGACCAAAATTGCCATTTTTACACCCTTTTTCTCCTACTCAGAAGCTTTTATTTCGACCAATTTCAGGCATTAAAATGACTCTAAACACACTTATTTTAGTTCCAAAAGTGATAATTCACATGCAGTAGTCATTTACAGTCAAAAAATAAAACATTAAAAAATTACCATTTCTGACCATCTGGAGAAAGTTCGACAGGTCACGGGTCATCGTTTTTCATCAGAAAATTGATTTTTTGGACTGTAGAAAAATGTATTCAAAATGTCAATTGGATTGGGCCTCATGTTGAATAACTACTTTTTAAAGCCCCAATGTGACCAAAATTGCCATTCACATGCAGTAGTCATTTACAGTCAAAAAATAAAACATTAAAAAATTACCATTTCTGAGCATCTGGAGAAAGTTCGACAGGTCATCGTTTTTCATCAGAAAATTGATTTTTTAGACTGTAGAAAAATTGATTCAAAATGTCAATTGGATTGGGCCTCGAGTTGAATAACTACTTTTTAAAGCCCCAATGTGACCAAAATTGCCATTTTTACAGCCTTTTTCTCCTACTCTGGAAGCTTCTATTTCGACCAATTTCAGGCATTAAAATGACTCTAAACACACTTATTTTAGTTCCAAAAGTGATAATTCACATGCAGTAGTCATTTACAGTCCAAAAATAAAACATTAAAAAATTACAATTTTTGACCATCTGGAGAAAGTTCGACAGGTCACGGGTCATCGTTTTTCATCAGAAAATTGATTCTTTGGACTGTAGAAAAATTGATTCAAAATGTCATTTGGATTGTGCCTCGTGTTGAATAAGTACTTTTTAAAGCCTCAATGTGACCAAAATTGCCATTTTTACAGCCTTTTTCTCCTACTCAGAAGCTTCTATTTCGACCAATTTCAGGCATTAAAATGACTCTAAACACACTTATTTTAGTTCCAAAAGTGATAATTCACATGCAGTAGTCATTTACAGTCAAAAAATAAAACATTAAAAAATTACCATTTCTGACCATCTGGAGAAAGTTCGACAGGTCACGGGTCATCGTTTTTCATCAGAAAATTGATTTTTTGGACTGTAGAAAAATTTATTCAAAATGTCAATTGGATTGGGCCTCGTGTTGAATAACTACTTTTTAAAGCCCCAATGTGACCAAAATTGCCATTTTTACAGCCTTTTTCTCCTACTCTGGAAGCTTCTATTTCGACCAATTTCAGGCATTAAAATTACTCTAAACACACTTATTTTAGTTCCAAAAGTGATAATTCACATGCAGTAGTCATTTACAATCAAAAAATAAAACATTACAAAATTGCCATTTCTGACCATCTGGAGAAAGTTCGACAGGTCACGGGTCATTGTTTTTCATCAGAAAATTGATTTTTTGGACTGTAGAAAAATTGATTCAAAAATGTCAATTGGATTTGGCCTCGTGTTGAATAACTACTTTTTAAAGCCCCAATGTGACCAAAATTGCCATTTTTACAGCCTTTTTCTCCTACTCAGAAGCTTCTATTTTGACCAATTTCAGGCATTAAAATGACTCTAAACACACTTATTTTAGTTCCAAAAGTGATAATTCACATGCAGTAGTCATTTACAGTCAAAAAATAAAACATTAAAAAATTACCATTTCTGACCATCTGGAGAAAGTTCAACTGGTCACGGGTCATCGTTTTTCATCAGAAAATTGATTTTTTGGACTGTAGAAAAATTTATTCAAAATGTCAATTGGATTGGGCCTCGTGTTGAATAACTACTTTTTAAAGCCCCAATGTGACCAAAATTGCCATTTTTACAGCCTTTTTCTACTACTCAGGCTTCTATTTCGACCAATTTCAGGCATGAAAATGACTCTAAACACACTTATTTTAGTTCCAACAGTGATAATTCACATGCAGTAGTCATTTACAGTCAAAAAATAAAACATTAAAAAATTACCATTTCTAACCATCTGGAGAAAGTTCAACAGGTCACGGGTCACCGTTTATCATCAGAAAATTGATTTTTTGGACCGTCGAAAAATTGATTCAAAATGTTATTTGGATTGTGCCTCGTGTTGAATAAGTACTTTTTAAAGCCTCAATGTGACCAAAATTGCCATTTTTACAGCCTTTTTCAACTACTCAGAAGCTTCTATTTCGACCAATTTCAAGCATTAAAATTACTCTAAACATACTTATTTTAGTTCCAAAAGTGATAATTCACATGCAGTAGTCATTTACAGTCAAAAAATAAAACATTAAAAAATTACCATTTCTGACCATCTGGAGAAAGTTCGACAGGTCACGGGTCATCATTTTTCATCATAAAATAGATTTTTGGACTGTAGAAAAATTGATTCAAAATGTCAATTGGATTGTGCCTCGTGTTGAATAAGTACTTTTTAAAGCCTCAATTTGACCAAAATTGCCATTTTTACAGCCTTTTTCTCCTACTCAGAAGCTTCTATTTCGACCAATTTCAGGCATTAAAATGACTCTAAACACACTTATCTTAGTTCCAAAGGTGATAATTCACATGCAGTAGTCATTTACAGTCAAAAAATAAAACATTAAAAAATTACCATTTCTGACCATCTGGAGAAAGTTCGACAGGTCACGGGTCATCGTTTTTCATCAGAAAATTGATTTTATGGACTGTAGAAAAATTGATTCAAAATGTCATTTGGATTGTGCCTCGTGTTGAATAACTACTTTTTAAAGCCCCAATGTGAACAAAATTGCCATTTTTACAGCCTTTTTCTACTACTCAGAAGCTTCTATTTCGACCAATTTCAGGCATTAAAATTACTCTAAACACACTTATTTTAGTTCCAACAGTGATAATTCACATGCAGTAGTCATTTACAGTCAAAAAATAAAACATTAAAAAATTACCATTTCTGACCATCTGGAGAAAGTTCGACAGGTCACGGGTCATCATTTTTCATCAGAAAATTGATTTTTTGGACTGTAGAAAAATTGATTCAAAAATGTCAATTGGATTGGGCCTCGTGTTGAATAACTACTTTTTAAAGCCCCAATGTGACCAAAATTGCCATTTTTACAGCCTTTTTCGCCTACTCAGAAGCTTCTATTTTGACCAATTTCAGGCATTAAAATGACTCTAAACACACTTATTTTAGTTCCAAAAGTGATAATTCACATGCAGTAGTCATTTACAGTCCAAAAATAAAACATTAAAAAATTACCATTTCTGACCATCTGGAGAAAGTTTGACAGGTCACGGGTCATCGTTTTTCATCAGAAAATTGATTTTTTAGACTGTAGAAAAATTCATTCAAAATGTCATTTGGATTGTGCCTCATGTTGAATAAGTACTTTTTAAAGCCTCAATGTGACCAAAATTGCCATTTTTACAGCCTTTTTCTCCTACTCAGAAGCTTCTATTTCGACCAATTTTAGGCATTAAAATGACTCTAAACACACTTATTTTAGTTCCAAAAGTGATAATTCACATGCAGTAGTCATTTACAGTCAAAAAATAAAACATTAAAAAATTACCATTTCTGACCATCTGGAGAAAGTTCGACAGGTCACGGGTCATCGTTTTTCATCAGAAAATTGATTTTTTGGACTGTAGAAAAATTGATTCAAAATGTCATTTGGATTGTGCCTCGTGTTGAATAAGTACTTTTTAAAGCCTCAATGTGACCAAAATTGCCATTTTTACAGCCTTTTTCTCCTACTCAGAAGCTTTTATTTCGACCAATTTCAGGCATTAAAATGACTCTAAACACACTTATTTTAGTTCCAAAAGTGATAATTCACATGCAGTAGTCATTTACAGTCAAAAAATAAAACATTAAAAAATTACCATTTCTGACCATCTGGAGAAAGTTCGACAGGTCACGGGTCATCGTTTTTCATCAGAAAATTGATTTTTTTGGACTGTAGAAAGATTTATTCAAAATGTCAATTGGATTGGGCCTCGTGTTGAATAACTACTTTTTAAAGCCCCAATGTGACCAAAATTGCAATTTTTACAGCCTTTTTCTCCTACTCTGGAAGCTTCTATTTCGACCAATTTCAGGCATTAAAATTACTCTAAACACACTTATTTTAGTTCCAAAAGTGATAATTCACATGCAGTAGTCATTTACAATCAAAAAATAAAACATTACAAAATTGCCATTTCTGACGATCTGGAGAAAGTTCGACAGGTCACGGGTCATCGTTTTTCATCAGAAAATTGATTTTATGGACTGTAGAAAAATTGATTCAAAATGTCATTTGGATTGTGCCTCGTGTTGAATAACTACTTTTTAAAGCCCCAATGTGAACAAAATTGCCATTTTTACAGCCTTTTTCTACTACTCAGAAGCTTCTATTTCGACCAATTTCAGGCATGAAAATGACTCTAAACACACTTATTTTAGTTCCAACAGTGATAATTCACATGCAGTAGTCATTTACAGTCAAAAAATAAAACATTAAAAAATTACCATTTCTGACCATCTGGAGAAAGTTCAACAGGTCACGGGTCATCGTTTTTCATCAGAAAATTGATTTTTTGGACCGTAGAAAAATTGATTCAAAATGTTATTTGGATTGTGCCTCGTGTTGAATAAGTACTTTTTAAAGCCTCAATGTGATCAAAATTGCCATTTTTACAGCCTTTTTCAACTACTCAGAAGCTTCTATTTCGACCAATTTCAGGCATTAAAATTACTCTAAACACACTTATTTTAGTTCCAAAAGTGATAATTCACATGCAGTAGTCATTTACAGTCAAAAAATAAAACATTAAAAAATTACCATTTCTGACCATCTGGAGAAAGTTCGACAGGTCACGGGTCATCATTTTTCATCAGAAAATTGATTTTTTGGACTGTAGAAAAATTGATTCAAAAATGTCAATTGGATTGGGCCTCGTGTTGAATAACTACTTTTTAAAGCCCCAATGTGACCAAAATTGCCATTTTTACAGCCTTTTTCGCCTACTCAGAAGCTTCTATTTTGACCAATTTCAGGCATTAAAATGACTCTAAACACACTTATTTTAGTTCCAAAAGTGATAATTCACATGCAGTAGTCATTTACAGTCCAAAAATAAAACATTAAAAAATTACCATTTCTGACCATCTGGAGAAAGTTTGACAGGTCACGGGTCATCGTTTTTCATCAGAAAATTGATTTTTTGGACCGTAGAAAAATTGATTCAAAATGTTATTTGGATTGTGCCTCGTGTTGAATAAGTACTTTTTAAAGCCTCAATGTGATCAAAATTGCCATTTTTACAGCCTTTTTCAACTACTCAGAAGCTTCTATTTCGACCAATTTCAGGCATTAAAATTACTCTAAACACACTTATTTTAGTTCCAAAAGTGATAATTCACATGCAGTAGTCATTTACAGTCAAAAAATAAAACATTAAAAAATTACCATTTCTGACCATCTGGAGAAAGTTCGACAGGTCACGGGTCATCATTTTTCATCAGAAAATTGATTTTTTGGACTGTAGAAAAATTGATTCAAAAATGTCAATTGGATTGGGCCTCGTGTTGAATAACTACTTTTTAAAGCCCCAATGTGACCAAAATTGCCATTTTTACAGCCTTTTTCGCCTACTCAGAAGCTTCTATTTTGACCAATTTCAGGCATTAAAATGACTTTAAACACACTTATTTTAGTTCCAAAAGTGATAATTCACATGCAGTAGTCATTTACAGTCCAAAAATAAAACATTAAAAAATTACCATTTCTGACCATCTGGAGAAAGTTTGACAGGTCACGGGTCATCGTTTTTCATCAGAAAATTGATTTTTTAGACCGTAGAAAAATTCATTCAAAATGTCATTTGGATTGTGCCTCATGTTGAATAAGTACTTTTTAAAGCCTCAATGTGACCAAAATTGCCATTTTTACAGCCTTTTTCTCCTACTCAGAAGCTTCTATTTCGACCAATTTCAGGCATTAAAATGACTCTAAACACACTTATTTTAGTTCCAAAAGTGATAATTCACATGCAGTAGTCATTTACAGTCAAAAAATAAAACATTAAAAAATTATCATTTCTGACCATCTGGAGAAAGTTCGACAGGTCACGGGTCATCGTTTTTCATCAGAAAAAAGATTTTTTGGACTGTAGAAAAATTTATTCAAAATGTCAATTGGATTGTGCCTCGTGTTGAATAAGTACTTTTTAAAGCCTCAATGTGACCAAAATTGCCATTTTTACAGCCTTTTTCTCCTACTCAGAAGCTTCTATTTCGACCAATTTCAGGCATTAAAATGACTCTAAACACACTTATTTTAGTTCCAAAAGTGATAATTCACATGCAGTAGTCATTTACAGTCAAAAAGTAAAACATTAAAAAATTACCATTTCTGACCATCTGGAGAAAGTTCAACAGGTCACGGGTCATCATTTTTCATCAGAAAATTGATTTTTTGGACTGTAGAAAAATTGATTCAAAAATGTCAATTGGATTGGGCCTCGTGTTGAATAACTACTTTTTAAAGCCCCAATGTGACCAAAATTGCCATTTTTACAGCCTTTTTCGCCTACTCAGAAGCTTCTATTTTGACCAATTTCAGGCATTAAAATGACTTTAAACACACTTATTTTAGTTCCAAAAGTGATAATTCACATGCAGTAGTCATTTACAGTCCAAAAATAAAACATTAAAAAATTACCATTTCTGACCATCTGGAGAAAGTTTGACAGGTCACGGGTCATCGTTTTTCATCAGAAAAAAGATTTTTTGGACTGTAGAAAAATTTATTCAAAATGTCAATTGGATTGTGCCTCGTGTTGAATAAGTACTTTTTAAAGCCTCAATGTGACCAAAATTGCCATTTTTACAGCCTTTTTCTCCTACTCAGAAGCTTCTATTTCGACCAATTTCAGGCATTAAAATGACTCTAAACACACTTATTTTAGTTCCAAAAGTGATAATTCACATGCAGTAGTCATTTACAGTCAAAAAGTAAAACATTAAAAAATTACCATTTCTGACCATCTGGAGAAAGTTCAACTGGTCACGGGTCATCGTTTTTCATCAGAAAATTGATTTTTTAGACTGTAGAAAAATTCATTCAAAATGTCATTTGGATTGTGCCTCATGTTGAATAAGTACTTTTAAAGCCTCAATGTGACCAAAATTGCCATTTTTACAGCCTTTTTCTCCTACTCAGAAGCTTCTATTTCGACCAATTTCAGGCATTAAAATGACTCTAAACACACTTATTTTAGTTCCAAAAGTGATAATTCACATGCAGTAGTCATTTACAGTCAAAAAATAAAACATTAAAAAATTACCATTTCTGACCATCTGGAGAAAGTTCGACAGGTCACGGGTCATCGTTTTTCATCAGAAAATAGATTTTTTGGACTGTAGAAAAATTGATTCAAAATGTCAATTGGATTGTGCCTCGTGTTGAATAAGTACTTTTTAAAGCCTCAATGTGACCAAAATTGCCATTTTTACAGCCTTTTTCTCCTACTCAGAAGCTTCTATTTCGACCAATTTCAGGCATTAAAATGACTCTAAACACACTTATTTTAGTTCCAAAAGTGATAATTCACATGCAGTAGTCATTTACAGTCAAAAAATAAAACATTAAAAAATTACCATTTCTGACCATCTGGAGAAAGTTCGACAGGTCACGGGTCATCGTTTTTCATCAGAAAATTGATTTTTTGGACTGTAGAAAAATTGATTCAAAATGTCAATTGGATTGTGCCTCGTGTTGAATAAGTACTTTTTAAAGCCTCAATGTGACCAAAATTGCCATTTTTACAGCCTTTTTCTCCTACTCAGAAGCTTCTATTTCAACCAATTTCAGGCATTAAAATGACTCTAAACACACTTATTTTAGTTCCAAAAGTGATAATTCACATGCAGTAGTCATTTACAGTCAAAAAATAAAACATTAAAAAATTACCATTTCTGACCATCTGGAGAAAGTTCGACAGGTCACGGGTCATCGTTTTTCATCAGAAAATTGATTTTTTGGACTGTAGAAAAATTGATTCAAAATGTCAATTGGATTGTGCCTCGTGTTGAATAAGTACTTTTTAAAGCCTCAATGTGACCAAAATTGCCATTTTTACAGCCTTTTTCTCCTACTCAGAAGCTTCTATTTCGACCAATTTCAGGCATTAAAATGACTCTAAACACACTTATTTTAGTTCCAAAAGTGATAATTCACATGCAGTAGTCATTTACAGTCAAAAAGTAAAACATTAAAAAATTACCATTTCTGACCATCTGGAGAAAGTTTAACTGGTCACGGGTCATCGTTTTTCATCAGAAAATTGATTTTTTAGACTGTAGAAAAATTCATTCAAAATGTCATTTGGATTGTGCCTCATGTTGAATAAGTACTTTTTAAAGCCTCAATGTGACCAAAATTGCCATTTTTACAGCCTTTTTCTCCTACTCAGAAGCTTCTATTTCGACCAATTTCAGGCATTAAAATGACTCTAAACACACTTATTTTAGTTCCAAAAGTGATAATTCACATGCAGTAGCCATTTACAGTCAAAAAATAAAACATTAAAAAATTACCATTTCTGACCATCTGGAGAAAGTTCGACAGGCCACGGGTCATCGTTTTTCATCACAAAATAGATTTTTTGGACTGTAGAAAAATTGATTCAAAATGTCAATTGGATTGTGCCTCGTGTTGAATAAGTACTTTTTAAAGCCTCAATGTGACCAAAATTGCCATTTTTACAGCCTTTTTCTCCTACTCAGAAGCTTCTATTTCGACCAATTTCAGGCATTAAAATGACTCTAAACACACTTATTTTAGTTCCAAAAGTGATAATTCACATGCAGTAGTCATTTACAGTCAAAAAGTAAAACATTAAAAAATTACCATTTCTGACCATCTGGAGAAAGTTCAACTGGTCACGGGTCATCGTTTTTCATCAGAAAATTGATTTTTTGGACTGTAGAAAAATTGATTCAAAATGTCAATTGGATTGGGCCTCGTGTTGAATAACTACTTTTTAAAGCCCCAATGTGACCAAAATTGCCATTTTTACAGCCTTTTTCTCCTACTCAGAAGCTTCTATTTCGACCAATTTCAGGCATTAAAATGACTCTAAACACACTTATTTTAGTTCCAAAAGTGATAATTCACATGCAGTAGTCATTTACAGTCCAAAAATAAAACATTAAAAAATTACAACTTTTGATCATCTTGAGAAAGTTCGACAGGTCACGGGTCATCGTTTTTCATCAGAAAATCGATTTTTTGGATTGTAGAAAAATTCATTAAAAATGTCATTTGGATTGTGCCTCGTGTTGAATAAGTACTTTTTAAAGCCCCAATGTGACCAAAATTGCCATTTTTACAGCCTTTTTCTCCTACTCAGAAGCTTCTATTTCGACCAATTTCAGGCATTAAAATGACTCTAAACACACTTATTTTAGTTCCAAAAGTGATAATTCACATGCAGTAGTCATTTACAGTCCAAAAATAAAACATTAAAAAATTACAACTTTTGATCATCTTGAGAAAGTTCGACAGGTCACGGGTCATCGTTTTTCATCAGAAAATTGATTTTTTGGACTGTAGAAAAATTCATTCAAAATGTCATTTGGATTGTGCCTCGTGTTGAATAAGTACTTTTTAAAGCCCCAATGTGACCAAAATTGCCATTTTTACAGCCTTTTTCTCCTACTCAGAAGCTTCTATTTTGACCAATTTCAGGCATTAAAATGACTCTAAACACACTTATTTTAGTTCCAAAAGTGATAATTCACATGCAGTAGTCATTTACAGTCAAAAAATAAAACATTAAAAAATTACCATTTCTGACCATCTGGAGAAAGTTCGACAGGTCACGGGTCATCGTTTTTCATCAGAAAATCGATTTTTTGGACTGTAGAAAAATTGATTCAAAATGTCAATTGGATTGGGCCTCGTGTTGAATAACTACTTTTTAAAGCCTCAATGTGACCAAAATTGCCATTTTTACAGCCTTTTTCTCCTACTCAGAAGCTTTTATTTCGACCAATTTCAGGCATTAAAATGACTCTAAACACACTTATTTTAGTTCCAAAAGTGATAATTCACATGCAGTAGTCATTTACAGTCAAAAAATAAAACATTAAAAAATTACCATTTCTGACCATCTGGAGAAAGTTCGACAGGTCACGGGTCATCGTTTTTCATCAGAAAATTGATTTTTTGGACTGTAGAAAAATTTATTCAAAATGTCAATTGGATTGGGCCTCGTGTTGAATAACTACTTTTTAAAGCCCCAATGTGACCAAAATTGCCATTTTTACAGCCTTTTTCTCCTACTCAGAGGCTTCTATTTCGATCAATTTCAGGCATTAAAATGACTCTAAACACACTTATTTTAGTTCCAAAAGTGATAATTCACATGCAGTAGTCATTTACAGTCAAAAAATAAAACATTAAAAAATTACCATTTCTGACCATCTGGAGAAAGTTCGACAGGTCACGGGTCATCGTTTTTCATCAGAAAATTGATTTTTTTGGACTGTAGAAAGATTTATTCAAAATGTCAATTGGATTGGGCCTCGTGTTGAATAACTACTTTTTAAAGCCCCAATGTGACCAAAATTGCAATTTTTACAGCCTTTTTCTCCTACTCTGGAAGCTTCTATTTCGACCAATTTCAGGCATTAAAATTACTCTAAACACACTTATTTTAGTTCCAAAAGTGATAATTCACATGCAGTAGTCATTTACAATCAAAAAATAAAACATTACAAAATTGCCATTTCTGACGATCTGGAGAAAGTTCGACAGGTCACGGGTCATCGTTTTTCATCAGAAAATTGATTTTATGGACTGTAGAAAAATTGATTCAAAATGTCATTTGGATTGTGCCTCGTGTTGAATAACTACTTTTTAAAGCCCCAATGTGAACAAAATTGCCATTTTTACAGCCTTTTTCTACTACTCAGAAGCTTCTATTTCGACCAATTTCAGGCATGAAAATGACTCTAAACACACTTATTTTAGTTCCAACAGTGATAATTCACATGCAGTAGTCATTTACAGTCAAAAAATAAAACATTAAAAAATTACCATTTCTGACCATCTGGAGAAAGTTCAACAGGTCACGGGTCATCATTTTTCATCAGAAAATTGATTTTTTGGACTGTAGAAAAATTGATTCAAAAATGTCAATTGGATTGGGCCTCGTGTTGAATAACTACTTTTTAAAGCCCCAATGTGACCAAAATTGCCATTTTTACAGCCTTTTTCGCCTACTCAGAAGCTTCTATTTCGACCAATTTCAGGCATTAAAATTACTCTAAACACACTTATTTTAGTTCCAAAAGTGATAATTCACATGCAGTAGTCATTTACAGTCAAAAAATAAAACATTAAAAAATTACCATTTCTGACCATCTGGAGAAAGTTCGACAGGTCACGGGTCATCATTTTTCATCAGAAAATTGATTTTTTGGACTGTAGAAAAATTGATTCAAAAATGTCAATTGGATTGGGCCTCGTGTTGAATAACTACTTTTTAAAGCCCCAATGTGACCAAAATTGCCATTTTTACAGCCTTTTTCGCCTACTCAGAAGCTTCTATTTTGACCAATTTCAGGCATTAAAATGACTTTAAACACACTTATTTTAGTTCCAAAAGTGATAATTCACATGCAGTAGTCATTTACAGTCCAAAAATAAAACATTAAAAAATTACCATTTCTGACCATCTGGAGAAAGTTTGACAGGTCACGGGTCATCGTTTTTCATCAGAAAATTGATTTTTTAGACCGTAGAAAAATTCATTAAAAATGTCATTTGGATTGTGCCTCATGTTGAATAAGTACTTTTTAAAGCCTCAATGTGACCAAAATTGCCATTTTTACAGCCTTTTTCTCCTACTCAGAAGCTTCTATTTCGACCAATTTCAGGCATTAAAATGACTCTAAACACACTTATTTTAGTTCCAAAAGTGATAATTCACATGCAGTAGTCATTTACAGTCAAAAAATAAAACATTAAAAAATTATCATTTCTGACCATCTGGAGAAAGTTCGACAGGTCACGGGTCATCGTTTTTCATCAGAAAAAAGATTTTTTGGACTGTAGAAAAATTTATTCAAAATGTCAATTGGATTGTGCCTCGTGTTGAATAAGTACTTTTTAAAGCCTCAATGTGACCAAAATTGCCATTTTTACAGCCTTTTTCTCCTACTCAGAAGCTTCTATTTCGACCAATTTCAGGCATTAAAATGACTCTAAACACACTTATTTTAGTTCCAAAAGTGATAATTCACATGCAGTAGTCATTTACAGTCAAAAAGTAAAACATTAAAAAATTACCATTTCTGACCATCTGGAGAAAGTTCAACTGGTCACGGGTCATCGTTTTTCATCAGAAAATTGATTTTTTAGACTGTAGAAAAATTCATTCAAAATGTCATTTGGATTGTGCCTCATGTTGAATAAGTACTTTTAAAGCCTCAATGTGACCAAAATTGCCATTTTTACAGCCTTTTTCTCCTACTCAGAAGCTTCTATTTCGACCAATTTCAGGCATTAAAATGACTCTAAACACACTTATTTTAGTTCCAAAAGTGATAATTCACATGCAGTAGTCATTTACAGTCAAAAAATAAAACATTAAAAAATTACCATTTCTGACCATCTGGAGAAAGTTCGACAGGTCACGGGTCATCGTTTTTCATCAGAAAATAGATTTTTTGGACTGTAGAAAAATTGATTCAAAATGTCAATTGGATTGTGCCTCGTGTTGAATAAGTACTTTTTAAAGCCTCAATGTGACCAAAATTGCCATTTTTACAGCCTTTTTCTCCTACTCAGAAGCTTCTATTTCGACCAATTTCAGGCATTAAAATGACTCTAAACACACTTATTTTAGTTCCAAAAGTGATAATTCACATGCAGTAGTCATTTACAGTCAAAAAATAAAACATTAAAAAATTACCATTTCTGACCATCTGGAGAAAGTTCGACAGGTCACGGGTCATCGTTTTTCATCAGAAAATTGATTTTTTGGACTGTAGAAAAATTGATTCAAAATGTCAATTGGATTGTGCCTCGTGTTGAATAAGTACTTTTTAAAGCCTCAATGTGACCAAAATTGCCATTTTTACAGCCTTTTTCTCCTACTCAGAAGCTTCTATTTCAACCAATTTCAGGCATTAAAATGACTCTAAACACACTTATTTTAGTTCCAAAAGTGATAATTCACATGCAGTAGTCATTTACAGTCAAAAAATAAAACATTAAAAAATTACCATTTCTGACCATCTGGAGAAAGTTCGACAGGTCACGGGTCATCGTTTTTCATCAGAAAATTGATTTTTTGGACTGTAGAAAAATTGATTCAAAATGTCAATTGGATTGTGCCTCGTGTTGAATAAGTACTTTTTAAAGCCTCAATGTGACCAAAATTGCCATTTTTACAGCCTTTTTCTCCTACTCAGAAGCTTCTATTTCGACCAATTTCAGGCATTAAAATGACTCTAAACACACTTATTTTAGTTCCAAAAGTGATAATTCACATGCAGTAGTCATTTACAGTCAAAAAGTAAAACATTAAAAAATTACCATTTCTGACCATCTGGAGAAAGTTTAACTGGTCACGGGTCATCGTTTTTCATCAGAAAATTGATTTTTTAGACTGTAGAAAAATTCATTCAAAATGTCATTTGGATTGTGCCTCATGTTGAATAAGTACTTTTTAAAGCCTCAATGTGACCAAAATTGCCATTTTTACAGCCTTTTTCTCCTACTCAGAAGCTTCTATTTCGACCAATTTCAGGCATTAAAATGACTCTAAACACACTTATTTTAGTTCCAAAAGTGATAATTCACATGCAGTAGTCATTTACAGTCAAAAAATAAAACATTAAAAAATTACCATTTCTGACCATCTGGAGAAAGTTCGACAGGCCACGGGTCATCGTTTTTCATCACAAAATAGATTTTTTGGACTGTAGAAAAATTGATTCAAAATGTCAATTGGATTGTGCCTCGTGTTGAATAAGTACTTTTTAAAGCCTCAATGTGACCAAAATTGCCATTTTTACAGCCTTTTTCTCCTACTCAGAAGCTTCTATTTCGACCAATTTCAGGCATTAAAATGACTCTAAACACACTTATTTTAGTTCCAAAAGTGATAATTCACATGCAGTAGTCATTTACAGTCAAAAAGTAAAACATTAAAAAATTACCATTTCTGACCATCTGGAGAAAGTTCAACTGGTCACGGGTCATCGTTTTTCATCAGAAAATTGATTTTTTGGACTGTAGAAAAATTGATTCAAAATGTCAATTGGATTGGGCCTCGTGTTGAATAACTACTTTTTAAAGCCCCAATGTGACCAAAATTGCCATTTTTACAGCCTTTTTCTCCTACTCAGAAGCTTCTATTTCGACCAATTTCAGGCATTAAAATGACTCTAAACACACTTATTTTAGTTCCAAAAGTGATAATTCACATGCAGTAGTCATTTACAGTCCAAAAATAAAACATTAAAAAATTACAACTTTTGATCATCTTGAGAAAGTTCGACAGGTCACGGGTCATCGTTTTTCATCAGAAAATCGATTTTTTGGATTGTAGAAAAATTCATTAAAAATGTCATTTGGATTGTGCCTCGTGTTGAATAAGTACTTTTTAAAGCCCCAATGTGACCAAAATTGCCATTTTTACAGCCTTTTTCTCCTACTCAGAAGCTTCTATTTCGACCAATTTCAGGCATTAAAATGACTCTAAACACACTTATTTTAGTTCCAAAAGTGATAATTCACATGCAGTAGTCATTTACAGTCCAAAAATAAAACATTAAAAAATTACAACTTTTGATCATCTTGAGAAAGTTCGACAGGTCACGGGTCATCGTTTTTCATCAGAAAATTGATTTTTTGGACTGTAGAAAAATTCATTCAAAATGTCATTTGGATTGTGCCTCGTGTTGAATAAGTACTTTTTAAAGCCCCAATGTGACCAAAATTGCCATTTTTACAGCCTTTTTCTCCTACTCAGAAGCTTCTATTTTGACCAATTTCAGGCATTAAAATGACTCTAAACACACTTATTTTAGTTCCAAAAGTGATAATTCACATGCAGTAGTCATTTACAGTCAAAAAATAAAACATTAAAAAATTACCATTTCTGACCATCTGGAGAAAGTTCGACAGGTCACGGGTCATCGTTTTTCATCAGAAAATCGATTTTTTGGACTGTAGAAAAATTGATTCAAAATGTCAATTGGATTGGGCCTCGTGTTGAATAACTACTTTTTAAAGCCCCAATGTGACCAAAATTGCCATTTTTACAGCCTTTTTCTCCTACTCTGGAAGCTTCTATTTCGACCAATTTCAGGCATTAAAATGACTCTAAACACACTTATTTTAGTTCCAAAAGTGATAATTCACATGCAGTAGTCATTTACAGTCCAAAAATAAAACATTAAAAAATTACAATTTTTGACCATCTGGAGAAAGTTCGACAGGTCACGGGTCATCGTTTTTCATCAGAAAATTGATTTTTTGGACTGTAGAAAAATTGATTCAAAATGTCATTTGGATTGTGCCTCGTGTTGAATAAGTACTTTTTAAAGCCTCAATGTGACCAAAATTGCCATTTTTACAGCCTTTTTCTCCTACTCAGAAGCTTCTATTTCGACCAATTTCAGGCATTAAAATGACTCTAAACACACTTATTTTAGTTCCAACAGTGATAATTCACATGCAGTAGTCATTTACAGTCAAAAAATAAAACATTAAAAAATTACCATTTCTGACCATCTGGAGAAAGTTCAACAGGTCACGGGTCATCGTTTTTCATCAGAAAATTGATTTTTTGGACCGTAGAAAAATTGATTCAAAATGTTATTTGGATTGTGCCTCGTGTTGAATAAGTACTTTTTAAAGCCTCAATGTGATCAAAATTGCCATTTTTACAGCCTTTTTCAACTACTCAGAAGCTTCTATTTCGACCAATTTCAGGCATTAAAATTACTCTAAACACACTTATTTTAGTTCCAAAAGTGATAATTCACATGCAGTAGTCATTTACAGTCAAAAAATAAAACATTAAAAAATTACCATTTCTGACCATCTGGAGAAAGTTCGACAGGTCACGACGGGTCATCGTTTTTCATCATAAAATAGATTTTTTGGACTGTAGAAAAATTGATTCAAAATGTCAATTGGATTGTGCCTCGTGTTGAATAACTACTTTTTAAAGCCCCAATGTGAACAAAATTGCCATTTTTACAGCCTTTTTCTACTACTCAGAAGCTTCTATTTCGACCAATTTCAGGCATGAAAATGACTCTAAACACACTTATTTTAGTTCCAACAGTGATAATTCACATGCAGTAGTCATTTACAGTCAAAAAATAAAACATTAAAAAATTACCATTTCTGACCATCTGGAGAAAGTTCGACAGGTCACGGGTCATCATTTTTCATCAGAAAATTGATTTTTTGGACTGTAGAAAAATTGATTCAAAAATGTCAATTGGATTGGGCCTCGTGTTGAATAACTACTTTTTAAAGCCCCAATGTGACCAAAATTGCCATTTTTACAGCCTTTTTCGCCTACTCAGAAGCTTCTATTTTGACCAATTTCAGGCATTAAAATGACTCTAAACACACTTATTTTAGTTCCAAAAGTGATAATTCACATGCAGTAGTCATTTACAGTCCAAAAATAAAACATTAAAAAATTACCATTTCTGACCATCTGGAGAAAGTTTGACAGGTCACGGGTCATCGTTTTTCATCAGAAAATTGATTTTTTAGACCGTAGAAAAATTCATTCAAAATGTCATTTGGATTGTGCCTCATGTTGAATAAGTACTTTTTAAAGCCTCAATGTGACCAAAATTGCCATTTTTACAGCCTTTTTCTCCTACTCAGAAGCTTCTATTTCGACCAATTTCAGGCATTAAAATGACTCTAAACACACTTATTTTAGTTCCAAAAGTGATAATTCACATGCAGTAGTCATTTACAGTCAAAAAATAAAACATTAAAAAATTACCATTTCTGACCATCTGGAGAAAGTTCGACAGGTCACGGGTCATCGTTTTTCATCAGAAAAAAGATTTTTTGGACTGTAGAAAAATTTATTCAAAATGTCAATTGGATTGTGCCTCGTGTTGAATAAGTACTTTTTAAAGCCTCAATGTGACCAAAATTGCCATTTTTACAGCCTTTTTCTCCTACTCAGAAGCTTCTATTTCGACCAATTTCAGGCATTAAAATGACTCTAAACACACTTATTTTAGTTCCAAAAGTGATAATTCACATGCAGTAGTCATTTACAGTCAAAAAGTAAAACATTAAAAAATTACCATTTCTGACCATCTGGAGAAAGTTCAACTGGTCACGGGTCATCGTTTTTCATCAGAAAATTGATTTTTTAGACTGTAGAAAAATTCATTCAAAATGTCATTTGGATTGTGCCTCATGTTGAATAAGTACTTTTAAAGCCTCAATGTGACCAAAATTGCCATTTTTACAGCCTTTTTCTCCTACTCAGAAGCTTCTATTTCGACCAATTTCAGGCATTAAAATGACTCTAAACACACTTATTTTAGTTCCAAAAGTGATAATTCACATGCAGTAGTCATTTACAGTCAAAAAATAAAACATTAAAAAATTACCATTTCTGACCATCTGGAGAAAGTTCGACAGGTCACGGGTCATCGTTTTTCATCAGAAAATAGATTTTTTGGACTGTAGAAAAATTGATTCAAAATGTCAATTGGATTGTGCCTCGTGTTGAATAAGTACTTTTTAAAGCCTCAATGTGACCAAAATTGCCATTTTTACAGCCTTTTTCTCCTACTCAGAAGCTTCTATTTCGACCAATTTCAGGCATTAAAATGACTCTAAACACACTTATTTTAGTTCCAAAAGTGATAATTCACATGCAGTAGTCATTTACAGTCAAAAAGTAAAACATTAAAAAATTACCATTTCTGACCATCTGGAGAAAGTTCGACAGGTCACGGGTCATCGTTTTTCATCAGAAAATTGATTTTTTGGACTGTAGAAAAATTGATTCAAAATGTCATTTGGATTGTGCCTCGTGTTGAATAAGTACTTTTTAAAGCCTCAATGTGACCAAAATTGCCATTTTTACAGCCTTTTTCTCCTACTCAGAAGCTTCTATTTCAACCAATTTCAGGCATTAAAATGACTCTAAACACACTTATTTTAGTTCCAAAAGTGATAATTCACACGCAGTAGTCATTTACAGTCAAAAAATAAAACATTAAAAAATTACCATTTCTGACCATCTGGAGAAAGTTCGACAGGTCACGGGTCATCGTTTTTCATCAGAAAATTGATTTTTTGGACTGTAGAAAAATTGATTCAAAATGTCAATTGGATTGTGCCTCGTGTTGAATAAGTACTTTTTAAAGCCTCAATGTGACCAAAATTGCCATTTTTACAGCCTTTTTCTCCTACTCAGAAGCTTCTATTTCGACCAATTTCAGGCATTAAAATGACTCTAAACACACTTATTTTAGTTCCAAAAGTGATAATTCACATGCAGTAGTCATTTACAGTCAAAAAGTAAAACATTAAAAAATTACCATTTCTGACCATCTGGAGAAAGTTCAACTGGTCACGGGTCATCGTTTTTCATCAGAAAATTGATTTTTTAGACTGTAGAAAAATTCATTCAAAATGTCATTTGGATTGTGCCTCATGTTGAATAAGTACTTTTTAAAGCCTCAATGTGACCAAAATTGCCATTTTTACAGCCTTTTTCTCCTACTCAGAAGCTTCTATTTCGACCAATTTCAGGCATTAAAATGACTCTAAACACACTTATTTTAGTTCCAAAAGTGATAATTCACATGCAGTAGTCATTTACAGTCAAAAAATAAAACATTAAAAAATTACCATTTCTGACCATCTGGAGAAAGTTCGACAGGCCACGGGTCATCGTTTTTCATCAGAAAATAGATTTTTTGGACTGTAGAAAAATTGATTCAAAATGTCAATTGGATTGTGCCTCGTGTTGAATAAGTACTTTTTAAAGCCTCAATGTGACCAAAATTGCCATTTTTACAGCCTTTTTCTCCTACTCAGAAGCTTCTATTTCGACCAATTTCAGGCATTAAAATGACTCTAAACACACTTATTTTAGTTCCAAAAGTGATAATTCACATGCAGTAGTCATTTACAGTCAAAAAGTAAAACATTAAAAAATTACCATTTCTGACCATCTGGAGAAAGTTCAACTGGTCACGGGTCATCGTTTTTCATCAGAAAATTGATTTTTTGGACTGTAGAAAAATTGATTCAAAATGTCAATTGGATTGGGCCTCGTGTTGAATAACTACTTTTTAA
Source organism: Triturus cristatus (assembly GCF_964204655.1). Taxonomy (NCBI): domain Eukaryota; kingdom Metazoa; phylum Chordata; class Amphibia; order Caudata; family Salamandridae; genus Triturus; species Triturus cristatus. Next base: position 139,235,164 of record NC_140586.1, on the reverse strand, counting down.
AGCCCCAATGTGACCAAAATTGCGATTTTTACAGCCTTTTTCTCCTACTCAGAAGCTTCTATTTCGACCAATTTCAGGCATTAAAATGACTCTAAACACACTTATTTTAGTTCCAAAAGTGATAATTCACATGCAGTAGTCATTTACAGTCCAAAAATAAAACATTAAAAAATTACAACTTTTGATCATCTTGAGAAAGTTCGACAGGTCACGGGTCATCGTTTTTCATCAGAAAATCGATTTTTTGGATTGTAGAAAAATTCATTAAAAATGTCATTTGGATTGTGCCTCGTGTTGAATAAGTACTTTTTAAAGCCCCAATGTGACCAAAATTGCCATTTTTACAGCCTTTTTCTCCTACTCAGAAGCTTCTATTTCGACCAATTTCAGGCATTAAAATGACTCTAAACACACTTATTTTAGTTCCAAAAGTGATAATTCACATGCAGTAGTCATTTACAGTCCAAAAATAAAACATTAAAAAATTACAACTTTTGATCATCTTGAGAAAGTTCGACAGGTCACGGGTCATCGTTTTTCATCAGAAAATTGATTTTTTGGACTGTAGAAAAATTCATTCAAAATGTCATTTGGATTGTGCCTCGTGTTGAATAAGTACTTTTTAAAGCCCCAATGTGACCAAAATTGCCATTTTTACAGCCTTTTTCTCCTACTCAGAAGCTTCTATTTTGACCAATTTCAGGCATTAAAATGACTCTAAACACACTTATTTTAGTTCCAAAAGTGATAATTCACATGCAGTAGTCATTTACAGTCAAAAAATAAAACATTAAAAAATTACCATTTCTGACCATCTGGAGAAAGTTCGACAGGTCACGGGTCATCGTTTTTCATCAGAAAATCGATTTTTTGGACTGTAGAAAAATTGATTCAAAATGTCAATTGGATTGGGCCTCGTGTTGAATAACTACTTTTTAAAGCCCCAATGTGACCAAAATTGCCATTTTTACAGCCTTTTTCTCCTACTCAGAGGCTTCTCTTTCGACCAATTTCAGGCATTAAAATGACTCTAAACACACTTATTTTAGTTCCAAAAGTGATAATTCACATGCAGTAGTCATTTACAGTCAAAAAATAAAACATTAAAAAATTACCATTTCTGAGCATCTGGAGAAAGTTCGACAGGTCACGGGTCATCGTTTTTCATCAGAAAATTGATTTTTTAGACTGTAGAAAAATTGATTCAAAATGTCAATTGGATTGGGCCTCGTGTTGAATAACTACTTTTTAAAGCCCCAATGTGACCAAAATTGCCATTTTTACAGCCTTTTTCTCCTACTCTGGAAGCTTCTATTTCGACCAATTTCAGGCATTAAAATGACTCTAAACACACTTATTTTAGTTCCAAAAGTGATAATTCACATGCAGTTGTCATTTACAGTCAAAAAATAAAACATTAAAAAATTACCATTTCTGACCATCTGGAGAAAGTTCGACAGGTCACGGGTCATCGTTTTTCATCAGAAAATTGATTTTTTGGACTGTAGAAAAATTTATTCAAAATGTCAATTGGATTGGGCCTCGTGTTGAATAACTACTTTTTAAAGCCCCAATGTGACCAAAATTGCCATTTTTACAGCCTTTTTCTCCTACTCAGAAGCTTCTATTTCGACCAATTTCAGGCATTAAAATGACTTTAAACACACTTATTTTAGTTCCAAAAGTGATAATTCACATGCAGTAGGTATTTACAGTCCAAAAAAAAAACATTAAAAAATTACAATTTTTGACCATCTGGAGAAAGTTCGACAGGTCACGGGTCATCGTTTTTCATCAGAAAATTGATTTTTTGGACTGTAGAAAAATTGATTCAAAATGTCATTTGGATTGTGCCTCGTGTTGAATAAGTACTTTTTAAAGCCTCAATGTGACCAAAATTGCCATTTTTACAGCCTTTTTCTCCTACTCAGAAGCTTCTATTTCGACCAATTTCAGGCATTAAAATGACTCTAAACACACTTATTTTAGTTCCAAAAGTGATAATTCACATGCAGTTGTCATTTACAGTCAAAAAATAAAACATTAAAAAATTACCATTTCTGACCATCTGGAGAAAGTTCGACAGGTCACGGGTCATCGTTTTTCATCAGAAAATTGATTTTTTGGACTGTAGAAAAATTTATTCAAAATGTCAATTGGATTGGGCCTCGTGTTGAATAACTACTTTTTAAAGCCCCAATGTGACCAAAATTGCCATTTTTACAGCCTTTTTCTCCTACTCAGAAGCTTCTATTTCGACCAATTTCAGGCATTAAAATGACTTTAAACACACTTATTTTAGTTCCAAAAGTGATAATTCACATGCAGTAGGTATTTACAGTCCAAAAAAAAAACATTAAAAAATTAACATTTTTGACCATCTGGAGAAAGTTCGACAGGTCACGGGTCATCGTTTTTCATCAGAAAATTGATTTTATGGACTGTAGAAAAATTGATTCAAAATGTCAATTGGATTGGGCTTCGTGTTGAATAACTACTTTTTAAAGCCCCAATGTGACCAAAATTGCCATTTTTACAGCCTTTTTCTACTACACAGAAGCTTCTATTTCGAACAATTTCAGGCATGAAAATGACTCTAAACACACTTATTTTAGTTCCAACAGTAATAATTCACATGCAGTAGTCATTTACAGTCAAAAAATAAAACATTAAAAAATTAACATTTCTAACCATCTGGAGAAAGTTCAACAGGTCACGGGTCACCGTTTATCATCAGAAAATTGATTTTTTGGACCGTCGAAAAATTGATTCAAAATGTTATTTGGATTGTGCCTCGTGTTGAATAAGTACTTTTTAAAGCCGCAATGTGACCAAAATTGCCATTTTTACAGCCTTTTTCAACTACTCAGAAGCTTCTATTTCGATCAATTTCAGGCATTAAAATGACTCTAAACACACTTATTTTAGTTCCAAAAGTGATAATTCACATGCAGTAGTCATTTACAGTCAAAAAATAAAACATTAAAAAATTACCATTTCTGACCATCTGGAGAAAGTTTGACAGGTCACGGGTCATCGTTTTTCATCAGAAAATTGATTTTTTGGACTGTAGAAAAATTGATTCAAAAATGTCAATTGGATTGGGCCTCGTGTTGAATAACTACTTTTTAAAGCCCCAATGTGACCAAAATTGCCATTTTTACAGCCTTTTTCTCCTACTCAGAAGCTTCTATTTTGACCAATTTCAGGCATTAAAATGACTCTAAACACACTTATTTTAGTTCCAAAAGTGATAATTCACACGCAGTAGTCATTTACAGTCAAAAAATAAAACATCAAAAAATTACCACTTCTGACCATCTGGAGAAAGTTCGACAGGTCCCGGGTCATCGTTTTTCATCAGAAAATTGATTTTTTGGACTGTAGAAAAATTGATTCAAAATGTCATTTGGATTGTGCCTCGTGTTGAATAAGTACTTTTTAAAGCCTCAATGTGACCAAAATTGCCATTTTTACAGCCTTTTTCTCCTACTCAGAAGCTTCTATTTCGACCAATTTCAGGCATTAAAATGACTCTAAACACACTTATTTTAGTTCCAAAAGTGATAATTCACATGCAGTAGTCATTTACAGTCCAAAAATAAAACATTAAAAAATTACCATTTCTGACCATCTGGAGAAAGTTTGACAGGTCACGGGTCATCGTTTTTCATCAGAAAATTGATTTTTTAGACTGTAGAAAAATTCATTCAAAATGTCATTTGGATTGTGCTTCATGTTGAATAAGTACTTTTTAAAGCCTCAATGTGACCAAAATTGCCATTTTTACAGCCTTTTTCTCCTACTCAGAAGCTTCTATTTCGACCAATTTCAGGCATTAAAATGACTCTAAACACACTTATTTTAGTTCCAAAAGTGATAATTCACATGCAGTAGTCATTTACAGTCAAAAAATAAAACATTAAAAAATTACCATTTCTGACCATCTGGAGAAAGTTCGACAGGTCACGGGTCATCGTTTTTCATCAGAAAATTGATTTTTTGGACTGTAGAAAAATTGATTCAAAATGTCATTTGGATTGTGCCTCGTGTTGAATAAGTACTTTTTAAAGCCTCAATGTGACCAAAATTGCCATTTTTACAGCCTTTTTCTCCTACTCAGAAGCTTTTATTTCGACCAATTTCAGGCATTAAAATGACTCTAAACACACTTATTTTAGTTCCAAAAGTGATAATTCACATGCAGTAGTCATTTACAGTCAAAAAATAAAACATTAAAAAATTACCATTTCTGACCATCTGGAGAAAGTTCTACAGGTCACGGGTCATCGTTTTTCATCAGAAAATTGATTTTTTGGACTGTAGAAAAATGTATTCAAAATGTCAATTGGATTGGGCCTCGTGTTGAATAACTACTTTTTAAAGCCCCAATGTGACCAAAATTGCCATTTTTACAGCCTTTTTCTCCTACTCTGGAAGCTTCTATTTCGACCAATTTCAGGCATTAAAATTACTCTAAACACACTTATTTTAGTTCCAAAAGTGATAATTCACATGCAGTAGTCATTTACAATCAAAAAATAAAACATTACAAAATTGCCATTTCTGACCATCTGGAGAAAGTTCGACAGGTCACGGGTCATCGTTTTTCATCAGAAAATTGATTTTTTGGACTGTAGAAAAATTGATTCAAAATGTCAATTGGATTGGGCCTCGTGTTGAATAACTACTTTTTAAAGCCCCAATGTGACCAAAATTGCCATTTTTACAGCCTTTTTCTCCTACTCAGAGGCTTCTATTTCGATCAATTTCAGGCATTAAAATGACTCTAAACACACTTATTTTAGTTCCAAAAGTGATAATTCACATGCAGTAGTCATTTACAGTCAAAAAATAAAACATTAAAAAATTACCATTTCTGAGCATCTGGAGAAAGTTCGACAGGTCACGGGTCATCGTTTTTCATCAGAAAATTGATTTTTTAGACTGTAGAAAAATTGATTCAAAATGTCAATTGGATTGGGCCTCGAGTTGAATAACTACTTTTTAAAGCCCCAATGTGACCAAAATTGCCATTTTTACAGCCTTTTTCTCCTACTCTGGAAGCTTCTATTTCGACCAATTTCAGGCATTAAAATGACTCTAAACACACTTATTTTAGTTCCAAAAGTGATAATTCACATGCAGTAGTCCTTTACAGTCAAAAAATAAAACATTAAAAAATTACCATTTCTGACCATCTGGAGAAAGTTCGACAGGTCACGGGTCATCGTTTTTCATCAGAAAATCGATTTTTTGGACTGTAGAAAAATTGATTCAAAATGTCAATTGGATTGGGCCTCGTGTTGAATAACTACTTTTTAAAGCCCCAATGTGACCAAAATTGCCATTTTTACAGCCTTTTTCTCCTACTCAGAGGCTTCTATTTCGACCAATTTCAGGCATTAAAATGACTCTAAACACACTTATTTTAGTTCCAAAAGTGATAATTCACATGCAGTAGTCATTTACAGTCAAAAAATAAAACATTACAAAATTCCCATTTCTGACCATCTGGAGAAAGTTTGACAGGTCACGGGTCATCGTTTTTCATCAGAAAATTGATTTTTTGGACTGTAGAAAAATTGATTCAAAAATGTCAATTGGATTGGGCCTCGTGTTGAATAACTACTTTTTAAAGACCCAATGTGACCAAAATTGCCATTTTTACAGCCTTTTTATCCTACTCAGAAGCTTCTATTTTGACCAATTTCAGGCATTAAAATGACTCTAAACACACTTATTTTAGTTCCAAAAGTGATAATTCACACGCAGTAGTCATTTACAGTCAAAAAATAAAACATCAAAAAATTACCACTTCTGACCATCTGGAGAAAGTTCGACAGGTCACGGGTCATCGTTTTTCATCAGAAAATTGATTTTTTGGACTGTAGAAAAATTGATTCAAAATGTCATTTGGATTGTGCCTCGTGTTGAATAAGTACTTTTTAAAGCCTCAATGTGACCAAAATTGCCATTTTTACAGCCTTTTTCTCCTACTCAGAAGCTTCTATTTCGACCAATTTCAGGCATTAAAATGACTCTAAACACACTTATTTTAGTTCCAAAAGTGATAATTCACATGCAGTAGTCATTTACAGTCAAAAAATAAAACATTAAAAAATTACCATTTCTGACCATCTGGAGAAAGTTCGACAGGTCACGGGTCATCGTTTTTCATCAGAAAATTGATTTTTTGGACTGTAGAAAAATTTATTCAAAATGTCAATTGGATTGGGCCTCGTGTTGAATAACTACTTTTTAAAGCCCCAATGTGACCAAAATTGCCATTTTTACAGCCTTTTTCTCCTACTCTGGAAGCTTCTATTTCGACCAATTTCAGGCATTAAAATTACTCTAAACACACTTATTTTAGTTCCAAAAGTGATAATTCACATGCAGTAGTCATTTACAGTCAAAAAATAAAACATTTAAAAATTGCCATTTCTGACCATCTGGAGAAAGTTCGACAGGTCACGGGTCATTGTTTTTCATCAGAAAATTGATTTTTTGGACTGTAGAAAAATTGATTCAAAAATGTCAATTGGATTGGGCCTCGTGTTGAATAACTACTTTTTAAAGCCCCAATGTGACCAAAATTGCCATTTTTACAGCCTTTTTCTCCTACTCAGAAGCTTCTATTTCGACCAATTTCAGGCATTAAAATGACTCTAAACACACTTATTTTAGTTCCAAAAGTGATAATTCACATGCAGTAGTCATTTACAGTCCAAAAATAAAACATTAAAAAATTACAACTTTTGATCATCTTGAGAAAGTTCGACAGGTCACGGGTCATCGTTTTTCATCAGAAAATTGATTTTTTGGACTGTAGAAAAATTCATTCAAAATGTCATTTGGATTGTGCCTCGTGTTGAATAAGTACTTTTTAAAGCCTCAATGTGACCAAAATTGCCATTTTTACAGCCTTTTTCAACTACTCAGAGCGCTATTTCGACGAATTTCAGGCATTAAAATGACTCTAAACACACTTATTTTAGTTCCAAAAGTGATAATTCACATGCAGTAGTCATTTACAGTCAAAAAATAAAACATTAAAAAATTACCATTTCTGACCATCTGGAGAAAGTTCGACAGGTCACGGGTCATCGTTTTTCATCAGAAAATCGATTTTTTGGACTGTAGAAAAATTGATTCAAAATGTCAATTGGATTGGGCCTCGTGTTGAATAACTACTTTTTAAAGCCCCAATGTGACAAAAATTGCCATTTTTACAGCCTTTTTCTTCTACTCAGAGGCTTCTATTTCGATCAATTTCAGGCATTAAAATGACTCTAAACACACTTATTTTAGTTCCAAAAGTGATAATTCACATGCAGTAGTCATTTACAGTCAAAAAATAAAACATTAAAAAATTACCATTTCTGACCATCTGGAGAAAGTTCGACAGGTCACGGGTCATCGTTTTTCATCAGAAAATAGATTTTTTGGACTAGAAAAATTGATTCAAAAATGTCAATTGGATTGGGCCTCGTGTTGAATAACTACTTTTTAAAGCCCCAATGTGACCAAAATTGCCATTTTTACAGCCTTTTTCTCCTACTCAGAAGCTTCTATTTTGACCAATTTCAGGCATTAAAATGACTCTAAACACACTTATTTTAGTTCCAAAAGTGATAATTCACATGCAGTAGTCATTTACAGTCAAAAAATAAAACATTAAAAAATTACCATTTCTGAGCATCTGGAGAAAGTTCGACAGGTCACGGGTCATCGTTTTTCATCAGAAAATTGATTTTTTAGACTGTAGAAAAATTGATTCAAAATGTCAATTGGATTGGGCCTCGAGTTGAATAACTACTTTTTAAAGCCCCAATGTGACCAAAATTGCCATTCACATGCAGTAGTCATTTACAGTCCAAAAATAAAACATTAAAAAATTACAATTTTTGACCATCTGGAGAAAGTTCGACAGGTCACGGGTCATCGTTTTTCATCAGAAAATTGATTTTTTGGACTGTAGAAAAATTGATTCAAAATGTCATTTGGATTGTGCCTCGTGTTGAATAAGTACTTTTTAAAGCCTCAATGTGACCAAAATTGCCATTTTTACACCCTTTTTCTCCTACTCAGAAGCTTTTATTTCGACCAATTTCAGGCATTAAAATGACTCTAAACACACTTATTTTAGTTCCAAAAGTGATAATTCACATGCAGTAGTCATTTACAGTCAAAAAATAAAACATTAAAAAATTACCATTTCTGACCATCTGGAGAAAGTTCGACAGGTCACGGGTCATCGTTTTTCATCAGAAAATTGATTTTTTGGACTGTAGAAAAATGTATTCAGAATGTCAATTGGATTGGGCCTCGTGTTGAATAACTACTTTTTAAAGCCCCAATGTGACCAAAATTGCCATTCACATGCAGTAGTCATTTACAGTCAAAAAATAAAACATTAAAAAATTACCATTTCTGAGCATCTGGAGAAAGTTCGACAGGTCATCGTTTTTCATCAGAAAATTGATTTTTTAGACTGTAGAAAAATTGATTCAAAATGTCAATTGGATTGGGCCTCGAGTTGAATAACTACTTTTTAAAGCCCCAATGTGACCAAAATTGCCATTTTTACAGCCTTTTTCTCCTACTCTGGAAGCTTCTATTTCGACCAATTTCAGGCATTAAAATGACTCTAAACACACTTATTTTAGTTCCAAAAGTGATAATTCACATGCAGTAGTCATTTACAGTCCAAAAATAAAACATTAAAAAATTACAATTTTTGACCATCTGGAGAAAGTTCGACAGGTCACGGGTCATCGTTTTTCATCAGAAAATTGATTCTTTGGACTGTAGAAAAATTGATTCAAAATGTCATTTGGATTGTGCCTCGTGTTGAATAAGTACTTTTTAAAGCCTCAATGTGACCAAAATTGCCATTTTTACAGCCTTTTTCTCCTACTCAGAAGCTTCTATTTCGACCAATTTCAGGCATTAAAATGACTCTAAACACACTTATTTTAGTTCCAAAAGTGATAATTCACATGCAGTAGTCCTTTACAGTCAAAAAATAAAACATTAAAAAATTACCATTTCTGACCATCTGGAGAAAGTTCGACAGGTCACGGGTCATCGTTTTTCATCAGAAAATCGATTTTTTGGACTGTAGAAAAATTGATTCAAAATGTCAATTGGATTGGGCCTCGTGTTGAATAACTACTTTTTAAAGCCCCAATGTGACCAAAATTGCCATTTTTACAGCCTTTTTCTCCTACTCAGAGGCTTCTATTTCGACCAATTTCAGGCATTAAAATGACTCTAAACACACTTATTTTAGTTCCAAAAGTGATAATTCACATGCAGTAGTCATTTACAGTCAAAAAATAAAACATTACAAAATTCCCATTTCTGACCATCTGGAGAAAGTTTGACAGGTCACGGGTCATCGTTTTTCATCAGAAAATTGATTTTTTGGACTGTAGAAAAATTGATTCAAAAATGTCAATTGGATTGGGCCTCGTGTTGAATAACTACTTTTTAAAGACCCAATGTGACCAAAATTGCCATTTTTACAGCCTTTTTATCCTACTCAGAAGCTTCTATTTTGACCAATTTCAGGCATTAAAATGACTCTAAACACACTTATTTTAGTTCCAAAAGTGATAATTCACACGCAGTAGTCATTTACAGTCAAAAAATAAAACATCAAAAAATTACCACTTCTGACCATCTGGAGAAAGTTCGACAGGTCACGGGTCATCGTTTTTCATCAGAAAATTGATTTTTTGGACTGTAGAAAAATTGATTCAAAATGTCATTTGGATTGTGCCTCGTGTTGAATAAGTACTTTTTAAAGCCTCAATGTGACCAAAATTGCCATTTTTACAGCCTTTTTCTCCTACTCAGAAGCTTCTATTTCGACCAATTTCAGGCATTAAAATGACTCTAAACACACTTATTTTAGTTCCAAAAGTGATAATTCACATGCAGTAGTCATTTACAGTCAAAAAATAAAACATTAAAAAATTACCATTTCTGACCATCTGGAGAAAGTTCGACAGGTCACGGGTCATCGTTTTTCATCAGAAAATTGATTTTTTGGACTGTAGAAAAATTTATTCAAAATGTCAATTGGATTGGGCCTCGTGTTGAATAACTACTTTTTAAAGCCCCAATGTGACCAAAATTGCCATTTTTACAGCCTTTTTCTCCTACTCTGGAAGCTTCTATTTCGACCAATTTCAGGCATTAAAATTACTCTAAACACACTTATTTTAGTTCCAAAAGTGATAATTCACATGCAGTAGTCATTTACAGTCAAAAAATAAAACATTTAAAAATTGCCATTTCTGACCATCTGGAGAAAGTTCGACAGGTCACGGGTCATTGTTTTTCATCAGAAAATTGATTTTTTGGACTGTAGAAAAATTGATTCAAAAATGTCAATTGGATTGGGCCTCGTGTTGAATAACTACTTTTTAAAGCCCCAATGTGACCAAAATTGCCATTTTTACAGCCTTTTTCTCCTACTCAGAAGCTTCTATTTCGACCAATTTCAGGCATTAAAATGACTCTAAACACACTTATTTTAGTTCCAAAAGTGATAATTCACATGCAGTAGTCATTTACAGTCCAAAAATAAAACATTAAAAAATTACAACTTTTGATCATCTTGAGAAAGTTCGACAGGTCACGGGTCATCGTTTTTCATCAGAAAATTGATTTTTTGGACTGTAGAAAAATTCATTCAAAATGTCATTTGGATTGTGCCTCGTGTTGAATAAGTACTTTTTAAAGCCTCAATGTGACCAAAATTGCCATTTTTACAGCCTTTTTCAACTACTCAGAGCGCTATTTCGACGAATTTCAGGCATTAAAATGACTCTAAACACACTTATTTTAGTTCCAAAAGTGATAATTCACATGCAGTAGTCATTTACAGTCAAAAAATAAAACATTAAAAAATTACCATTTCTGACCATCTGGAGAAAGTTCGACAGGTCACGGGTCATCGTTTTTCATCAGAAAATCGATTTTTTGGACTGTAGAAAAATTGATTCAAAATGTCAATTGGATTGGGCCTCGTGTTGAATAACTACTTTTTAAAGCCCCAATGTGACAAAAATTGCCATTTTTACAGCCTTTTTCTTCTACTCAGAGGCTTCTATTTCGATCAATTTCAGGCATTAAAATGACTCTAAACACACTTATTTTAGTTCCAAAAGTGATAATTCACATGCAGTAGTCATTTACAGTCAAAAAATAAAACATTAAAAAATTACCATTTCTGACCATCTGGAGAAAGTTCGACAGGTCACGGGTCATCGTTTTTCATCAGAAAATAGATTTTTTGGACTAGAAAAATTGATTCAAAAATGTCAATTGGATTGGGCCTCGTGTTGAATAACTACTTTTTAAAGCCCCAATGTGACCAAAATTGCCATTTTTACAGCCTTTTTCTCCTACTCAGAAGCTTCTATTTTGACCAATTTCAGGCATTAAAATGACTCTAAACACACTTATTTTAGTTCCAAAAGTGATAATTCACATGCAGTAGTCATTTACAGTCAAAAAATAAAACATTAAAAAATTACCATTTCTGAGCATCTGGAGAAAGTTCGACAGGTCACGGGTCATCGTTTTTCATCAGAAAATTGATTTTTTAGACTGTAGAAAAATTGATTCAAAATGTCAATTGGATTGGGCCTCGAGTTGAATAACTACTTTTTAAAGCCCCAATGTGACCAAAATTGCCATTCACATGCAGTAGTCATTTACAGTCCAAAAATAAAACATTAAAAAATTACAATTTTTGACCATCTGGAGAAAGTTCGACAGGTCACGGGTCATCGTTTTTCATCAGAAAATTGATTTTTTGGACTGTAGAAAAATTGATTCAAAATGTCATTTGGATTGTGCCTCGTGTTGAATAAGTACTTTTTAAAGCCTCAATGTGACCAAAATTGCCATTTTTACACCCTTTTTCTCCTACTCAGAAGCTTTTATTTCGACCAATTTCAGGCATTAAAATGACTCTAAACACACTTATTTTAGTTCCAAAAGTGATAATTCACATGCAGTAGTCATTTACAGTCAAAAAATAAAACATTAAAAAATTACCATTTCTGACCATCTGGAGAAAGTTCGACAGGTCACGGGTCATCGTTTTTCATCAGAAAATTGATTTTTTGGACTGTAGAAAAATGTATTCAGAATGTCAATTGGATTGGGCCTCGTGTTGAATAACTACTTTTTAAAGCCCCAATGTGACCAAAATTGCCATTCACATGCAGTAGTCATTTACAGTCAAAAAATAAAACATTAAAAAATTACCATTTCTGAGCATCTGGAGAAAGTTCGACAGGTCATCGTTTTTCATCAGAAAATTGATTTTTTAGACTGTAGAAAAATTGATTCAAAATGTCAATTGGATTGGGCCTCGAGTTGAATAACTACTTTTTAAAGCCCCAATGTGACCAAAATTGCCATTTTTACAGCCTTTTTCTCCTACTCTGGAAGCTTCTATTTCGACCAATTTCAGGCATTAAAATGACTCTAAACACACTTATTTTAGTTCCAAAAGTGATAATTCACATGCAGTAGTCATTTACAGTCCAAAAATAAAACATTAAAAAATTACAATTTTTGACCATCTGGAGAAAGTTCGACAGGTCACGGGTCATCGTTTTTCATCAGAAAATTGATTCTTTGGACTGTAGAAAAATTGATTCAAAATGTCATTTGGATTGTGCCTCGTGTTGAATAAGTACTTTTTAAAGCCTCAATGTGACCAAAATTGCCATTTTTACAGCCTTTTTCTCCTACTCAGAAGCTTCTATTTCGACCAATTTCAGGCATTAAAATGACTCTAAACACACTTATTTTAGTTCCAAAAGTGATAATTCACATGCAGTAGTCATTTACAGTCAAAAAATAAAACATTAAAAAATTACCATTTCTGACCATCTGGAGAAAGTTCGACAGGTCACGGGTCATCGTTTTTCATCAGAAAATTGATTTTTTGGACTGTAGAAAAATGTATTCAAAATGTCAATTGGATTGGGCCTCGTGTTGAATAACTACTTTTTAAAGCCCCAATGTGACCAAAATTGCCATTTTTACAGCCTTTTTCTCCTACTCTGGAAGCTTCTATTTCGACCAATTTCAGGCATTAAAATTACTCTAAACACACTTATTTTAGTTCCAAAAGTGATAATTCACATGCAGTAGTCATTTACAATCAAAAAATAAAACATTACAAAATTGCCATTTCTGACCATCTGGAGAAAGTTCGACAGGTCACGGGTCATTGTTTTTCATCAGAAAATTGATTTTTTGGACTGTAGAAAAATTGATTCAAAAATGTCAATTGGATTTGGCCTCGTGTTGAATAACTACTTTTTAAAGCCCCAATGTGACCAAAATTGCCATTTTTACAGCCTTTTTCTCCTACTCAGAAGCTTCTATTTTGACCAATTTCAGGCATTAAAATGACTCTAAACACACTTATTTTAGTTCCAAAAGTGATAATTCACATGCAGTAGTCATTACAGTCAAAAATAAAACATTAAAAAATTACCATTTCTGACCATCTGGAGAAAGTTCAACTGGTCACGGGTCATCGTTTTTCATCAGAAAATTGATTTTTTGGACTGTAGAAAAATTTATTCAAAATGTCAATTGGATTGGGCCTCGTGTTGAATAACTACTTTTAAAGCCCCAATGTGACCAAAATTGCCCATTTTTACAGCCTTTTTCTACTACTCAGAAGCTTCTATTTCGACCAATTTCAGGCATGAAAATGACTCTAAACACACTTATTTTAGTTCCAACAGTGATAATTCACATGCAGTAGTCATTTACAGTCAAAAAATAAAACATTAAAAAATTACCATTTCTAACCATCTGGGAGAAAGTTCAACAGGTCACGGGTCACCGTTTATCATCAGAAAATTGATTTTTTGGACCGTCGAAAAATTGATTCAAAATGTTATTTGGATTGTGCCTCGTGTTGAATAAGTACTTTTTAAAGCCTCAATGTGACCAAAATTGCCATTTTTACAGCCTTTTTCAACTACTCAGAAGCTTCTATTTCGACCAATTTCAAGCATTAAAATTACTCTAAACATACTTATTTTAGTTCCAAAAGTGATAATTCACATGCAGTAGTCATTTACAGTCAAAAATAAAACATTAAAAAATTACCATTTCTGACCATCTGGAGAAAGTTCGACAGGTCACGGGTCATCGTTTTTCATCATAAAATAGATTTTTTTGGACTGTAGAAAAATTGATTCAAAATGTCAATTGGATTGTGCCTCGTGTTGAATAAGTACTTTTTAAAGCCTCAATTTGACCAAAATTGCCATTTTTACAGCCTTTTTCTCCTACTCAGAAGCTTCTATTTCGACCAATTTCAGGCATTAAAATGACTCTAAACACATTTATCTTAGTTCCAAAGGTGATAATTCACATGCAGTAGTCATTTACAGTCAAAAAATAAAACATTAAAAAATACCATTTCTGACCATCTGGAGAAAGTTCGACAGGTCACGGGTCATCGTTTTTCATCAGAAAATTGATTTTATGGACTGTAGAAAAATTGATTCAAAATGTCATTTGGATTGTGCCTCGTGTTGAATAACTACTTTTTAAAGCCCCAATGTGAACAAAATTGCCATTTTTACAGCCTTTTTCTACTACTCAGAAGCTTCTATTTCGACCAATTTCAGGCATTAAAATTACTCTAAACACACTTATTTTAGTTCCAACAGTGATAATTCACATGCAGTAGTCATTTACAGTCAAAAAATAAAACATTAAAAAATTACCATTCTGACCATCTGGAGAAAGTTCGACAGGTCACGGGTCATCATTTTTCATCAGAAAATTGATTTTTTGGACTGTAGAAAAATTGATTCAAAAATGTCAATTGGATTGGGCCTCGTGTTGAATAACTACTTTTTAAAGCCCCAATGTGACCAAAATTGCCATTTTTACAGCCTTTTTCGCCTACTCAGAAGCTTCTATTTTGACCAATTTCAGGCATTAAAATGACTCTAAACACACTTATTTTAGTTCCAAAAGTGATAATTCACATGCAGTAGTCATTTACAGTCCAAAAATAAAACATTAAAAAATTACCATTTCTGACCATCTGGAGAAAGTTTGACAGGTCACGGGTCATCGTTTTTCATCAGAAAATTGATTTTTTAGACTGTAGAAAAATTCATTCAAAATGTCATTTGGATTGTGCCTCATGTTGAATAAGTACTTTTTAAAGCCTCAATGTGACCAAAATTGCCATTTTTACAGCCTTTTTCTCCTACTCAGAAGCTTCTATTTCGACCAATTTCAGGCATTAAAATGACTCTAAACACACTTATTTTAGTTCCAAAAGTGATAATTCACATGCAGTAGTCATTTACAGTCAAAAAATAAAACATTAAAAAATTACCATTTCTGACCATCTGGAGAAAGTTCGACAGGTCACGGGTCATCGTTTTTCATCAGAAAATTGATTTTTTGGACTGTAGAAAAATTGATTCAAAATGTCATTTGGATTGTGCCTCGTGTTGAATAAGTACTTTTTAAAGCCCCAAGTGACCAAAATTGCCATTTTTTACAGCCTTTTTCTCCTACTCAGAGGCTTCTATTTCGATCAATTTCAGGCATTAAAATGACTCTAAACACACTTATTTTAGTTCCAAAAGTGATAATTCACATGCAGTAGTCATTTACAGTCAAAAAATAAAACATTAAAAAATTACCATTTCTGACCATCTGGAGAAAGTTCGACAGGTCACGGGTCATCGTTTTTCATCAGAAAATTGATTTTTTTGGACTGTAGAAAGATTTATTCAAAATGTCAATTGGATTGGGCCTCGTGTTGAATAACTACTTTTTAAAGCCCCAATGTGACCAAAATTGCAATTTTTACAGCCTTTTTCTCCTACTCTGGAAGCTTCTATTTCGACCAATTTCAGGCATTAAAATTACTCTAAACACACTTATTTTAGTTCCAAAAGTGATAATTCACATGCAGTAGTCATTTACAATCAAAAAATAAAACATTACAAAATTGCCATTTCTGACCATCTGGAGAAAGTTCGACAGGTCACGGGTCATTGTTTTTCATCAGAAAATTGATTTTTTGGACTGTAGAAAAATTGATTCAAAAATGTCAATTGGATTGGGCCTCGTGTTGAATAACTATTTTATAAAGCCCCAATGTGACCAAAATTGCCATTTTTACAGCCTTTTTCTACTACTCAGAAGCTTCTATTTCGACCAATTTCAGGCATGAAAATGACTCTAAACACACTTATTTTAGTTCCAACAGTGATAATTCACATGCAGTAGTCATTTACCGTCAAAAAATAAAACATTAAAAAATTAACATTTCTAACCATCTGGAGAAAGTTCAACAGGTCACGGGTCACCGTTTATCATCAGAAAATTGATTTTTTGGACCGTCGAAAAATTGATTCAAAATGTTATTTGGATTGTGCCTCGTGTTGAATAAGTACTTTTTAAAGCCTCAATGTGACCAAAATTGCCATTTTTACAGCCTTTTTCAACTACTCAGAAGCTTCTATTTCGACCAATTTCAGGCATTAAAATTACTCTAAACATACTTATTTTAGTTCCAAAAGTGATAATTCACATGCAGTAGTCATTTACAGTCAAAAAATAAAACATTAAAAAATTACCATTTCTGACCATCTGGAGAAAGTTCGACAGGTCACGGGTCATCATTTTTCATCAGAAAATTGATTTTATGGACTGTAGAAAAATTGATTCAAAATGTCATTTGGATTGTGCCTCGTGTTGAATAACTACTTTTTAAAGCCCCAATGTGAACAAAATTGCCATTTTTACAGCCTTTTTCTACTACTCAGAAGCTTCTATTTCGACCAATTTCAGGCATGAAAATGACTCTAAACACACTTATTTTAGTTCCAACAGTGATAATTCACATGCAGTAGTCATTTACAGTCAAAAAATAAAACATTAAAAAATTACCATTTCTGACCATCTGGAGAAGGTTCAACAGGTCACGGGTCATCGTTTTTCATCAGAAAATTGATTTTTTGGACCGTAGAAAAATTGATTCAAAATGGTTTTTGGATTGTGCCTCGTGTTGAATAAGTACTTTTTAAAGCCTCAATGTGATCAAAATTGCCATTTTTACAGCCTTTTTCAACTACTCAGAAGCTTCTATTTCGACCAATTTCAGGCATTAAAATTACTCTAAACACACTTATTTTAGTTCCAAAAGTGATAATTCACATGCAGTAGTCATTTACAGTCAAAAAATAAAACATTAAAAAATTACCATTTCTGACCATCTGGAGAAAGTTCGACAGGTCACGGGTCATCATTTTTCATCAGAAAATTGATTTTTTGGACTGTAGAAAAATTGATTCAAAAATGTCAATTGGATTGGGCCTCGTGTTGAATAACTACTTTTTAAAGCCCCAATGTGACCAAAATTGCCATTTTTACAGCCTTTTTCGCCTACTCAGAAGCTTCTATTTTGACCAATTTCAGGCATTAAAATGACTCTAAACACACTTATTTTAGTTCCAAAAGTGATAATTCACATGCAGTAGTCATTTACAGTCCAAAAATAAAACATTAAAAAATTACCATTTCTGACCATCTGGAGAAAGTTTGACAGGTCACGGGTCATCGTTTTTCATCAGAAAATTGATTTTTTAGACTGTAGAAAAATTCATTCAAAATGTCATTTGGATTGTGCCTCATGTTGAATAAGTACTTTTTAAAGCCTCAATGTGACCAAAATTGCCATTTTTACAGCCTTTTTCTCCTACTCAGAAGCTTCTATTTCGACCAATTTCAGGCATTAAAATGACTCTAAACACACTTATTTTAGTTCCAAAAGTGATAATTCACATGCAGTAGTCATTTACAGTCAAAAAATAAAACATTAAAAAATTACCATTTCTGACCATCTGGAGAAAGTTCGACAGGTCACGGGTCATCGTTTTTCATCAGAAAATTGATTTTTTGGACTGTAGAAAAATTGATTCAAAATGTCATTTGGATTGTGCCTCGTGTTGAATAAGTACTTTTTAAAGCCTCAATGTGACCAAAATTGCCATTTTTACAGCCTTTTTCTCCTACTCAGAAGCTTTTATTTCGACCAATTTCAGGCATTAAAATGACTCTAAACACACTTATTTTAGTTCCAAAAGTGATAATTCACATGCAGTAGTCATTTACAGTCAAAAAATAAAACATTAAAAAATTACCATTTCTGACCATCTGGAGAAAGTTCGACAGGTCACGGGTCATCGTTTTTCATCAGAAAATTGATTTTTTGGACTGTAGAAAAATTTATTCAAAATGTCAATTGGATTGGGCCTCGTGTTGAATAACTACTTTTTAAAGCCCCAATGTGACCAAAATTGCCATTTTTACAGCCTTTTTCTCCTACTCTGGAAGCTTCTATTTCGACCAATTTCAGGCATTAAAATTACTCTAAACACACTTATTTTAGTTCCAAAAGTGATAATTCACATGCAGTAGTCATTTACAATCAAAAAATAAAACATTACAAAATTGCCATTTCTGACCATCTGGAGAAAGTTCGACAGGTCACGGGTCATCGTTTTTCATCAGAAAATTGATTTTTTGGACTGTAGAAAAATTGATTCAAAATGTCAATTGGATTGGGCCTCGTGTTGAATAACTACTTTTTAAAGCCCCAATGTGACCAAAATTGCCATTTTTACAGCCTTTTTCTCCTACTCAGAGGCTTCTATTTCGATCAATTTCAGGCATTAAAATGACTCTAAACACACTTATTTTAGTTCCAAAAGTGATAATTCACATGCAGTAGTCATTTACAGTCAAAAAATAAAACATTAAAAAATTACCATTTCTGAGCATCTGGAGAAAGTTCGACAGGTCACGGGTCATCGTTTTTCATCAGAAAATTGATTTTTTAGACTGTAGAAAAATTGATTCAAAATGTCAATTGGATTGGGCCTCGAGTTGAATAACTACTTTTTAAAGCCCCAATGTGACCAAAATTGCCATTTTTACAGCCTTTTTCTCCTACTCTGGAAGCTTCTATTTCGACCAATTTCAGGCATTAAAATGACTCTAAACACACTTATTTTAGTTCCAAAAGTGATAATTCACATGCAGTAGTCATTTACAGTCCAAAAATAAAACATTAAAAAATTACAATTTTTGACCATCTGGAGAAAGTTCGACAGGTCACGGGTCATCGTTTTTCATCAGAAAAGTGATTTTTTGGACTGTAGAAAAATTGATTCAAAATGTCATTTGGATTGTGCCTCGTGTTGAATAAGTACTTTTTAAAGCCTCAATGTGACCAAAATTGCCATTTTTACAGCCTTTTTCTCCTACTCAGAAGCTTCTATTTCGACCAATTTCAGGCATTAAAATGACTCTAAACACACTTATTTTAGTTCCAAAAGTGATAATTCACATGCAGTAGTCATTTACAGTCAAAAAATAAAACATTAAAAAATTACCATTTCTGAGCATCTGGAGAAAGTTCGACAGGTCACGGGTCATCGTTTTTCATCAGAAAATTGATTTTTTAGACTGTAGAAAAATTGATTCAAAATGTCAATTGGATTGGGCCTCGAGTTGAATAACTACTTTTTAAAGCCCCAATGTGACCAAAATTGCCATTTTTACAGCCTTTTTCTCCTACTCTGGAAGCTTCTATTTCGACCAATTTCAGGCATTAAAATGACTCTAAACACACTTATTTTAGTTCCAAAAGTGATAATTCACATGCAGTAGTCATTTACAGTCCAAAAATAAAACATTAAAAAATTACCATTTCTGACCATCTGGAGAAAGTTCGACAGGTCACGGGTCATCGTTTTTCATCAGAAAATTGATTTTTTGGACTGTAGAAAAATTGATTCAAAATGTCATTTGGATTGTGCCTCGTGTTGAATAAGTACTTTTTAAAGCCTCAATGTGACCAAAATTGCCATTTTTACAGCCTTTTTCTCCTACTCAGAAGCTTTTATTTCGACCAATTTCAGGCATTAAAATGACTCTAAACACACTTATTTTAGTTCCAAAAGTGATAATTCACATGCAGTAGTCATTTACAGTCAAAAAATAAAACATTAAAAAATTACCATTTCTGACCATCTGGAGAAAGTTCAACTGGTCACGGGTCATCGTTTTTCATCAGAAAATTGATTTTTTGGACTGTAGAAAAATTTATTCAAAATGTCAATTGGATTGGGCCTCGTGTTGAATAACTACTTTTTAAAGCCCCAATGTGACCAAAATTGCCATTTTTACAGCCTTTTTCTACTACTCAGAAGCTTCTATTTCGACCAATTTCAGGCATGAAAATGACTCTAAACACACTTATTTTAGTTCCAACAGTGATAATTCACATGCAGTAGTCATTTACAGTCAAAAAATAAAACATTAAAAAATTACCATTTCTAACCATCTGGAGAAAGTTCGACAGGTCACGGGTCATCGTTTTTCATCAGAAAATTGATTTTTTGGACTGTAGAAAAATGTATTCAAAATGTCAATTGGATTGGGCCTCGTGTTGAATAACTACTTTTTAAAGCCCCAATGTGACCAAAATTGCCATTTTTACAGCCTTTTTCTCCTACTCTGGAAGCTTCTATTTCGACCAATTTCAGGCATTAAAATTACTCTAAACACACTTATTTTAGTTCCAAAAGTGATAATTCACATGCAGTAGTCATTTACAATCAAAAAATAAAACATTACAAAATTGCCATTTCTGACCATCTGGAGAAAGTTCGACAGGTCACGGGTCATTGTTTTTCATCAGAAAATTGATTTTTTGGACTGTAGAAAAATTGATTCAAAAATGTCAATTGGATTTGGCCTCGTGTTGAATAACTACTTTTTAAAGCCCCAATGTGACCAAAATTGCCATTTTTACAGCCTTTTTCTCCTACTCAGAAGCTTCTATTTTGACCAATTTCAGGCATTAAAATGACTCTAAACACACTTATTTTAGTTCCAAAAGTGATAATTCACATGCAGTAGTCATTTACAGTCAAAAAATAAAACATTAAAAAATTACCATTTCTGACCATCTGGAGAAAGTTCAACTGGTCACGGGTCATCGTTTTTCATCAGAAAATTGATTTTTTGGACTGTAGAAAAATTTATTCAAAATGTCAATTGGATTGGGCCTCGTGTTGAATAACTACTTTTTAAAGCCCCAATGTGACCAAAATTGCCATTTTTACAGCCTTTTTCTACTACTCAGAAGCTTCTATTTCGACCAATTTCAGGCATGAAAATGACTCTAAACACACTTATTTTAGTTCCAACAGTGATAATTCACATGCAGTAGTCATTTACAGTCAAAAAATAAAACATTAAAAAATTACCATTTCTAACCATCTGGAGAAAGTTCAACAGGTCACGGGTCACCGTTTATCATCAGAAAATTGATTTTTTGGACCGTCGAAAAATTGATTCAAAATGTTATTTGGATTGTGCCTCGTGTTGAATAAGTACTTTTTAAAGCCTCAATGTGACCAAAATTGCCATTTTTACAGCCTTTTTCAACTACTCAGAAGCTTCTATTTCGACCAATTTCAAGCATTAAAATTACTCTAAACATACTTATTTTAGTTCCAAAAGTGATAATTCACATGCAGTAGTCATTTACAGTCAAAAAATAAAACATTAAAAAATTACCATTTCTGACCATCTGGAGAAAGTTCGACAGGTCACGGGTCATCGTTTTTCATCATAAAATAGATTTTTTGGACTGTAGAAAAATTGATTCAAAATGTCAATTGGATTGTGCCTCGTGTTGAATAAGTACTTTTTAAAGCCTCAATTTGACCAAAATTGCCATTTTTACAGCCTTTTTCTCCTACTCAGAAGCTTCTATTTCGACCAATTTCAGGCATTAAAATGACTCTAAACACACTTATTTTAGTTCCAAAAGTGATAATTCACATGCAGTAGTCATTTACAGTCCAAAAATAAAACATTAAAAAATTACCATTTCTGACCATCTGGAGAAAGTTTGACAGGTCACGGGTCATCGTTTTTCATCAGAAAATTGATTTTTTAGACTGTAGAAAAATTCATTCAAAATGTCATTTGGATTGTGCTTCATGTTGAATAAGTACTTTTTAAAGCCTCAATGTGACCAAAATTGCCATTTTTACAGCCTTTTTCTCCTACTCAGAAGCTTCTATTTCGACCAATTTCAGGCATTAAAATGACTCTAAACACACTTATTTTAGTTCCAAAAGTGATAATTCACATGCAGTAGTCATTTACAGTCAAAAAATAAAACATTAAAAAATTACCATTTCTGACCATCTGGAGAAAGTTCGACAGGTCACGGGTCATCGTTTTTCATCAGAAAATTGATTTTTTGGACTGTAGAAAAATTGATTCAAAATGTCATTTGGATTGTGCCTCGTGTTGAATAAGTACTTTTTAAAGCCTCAATGTGACCAAAATTGCCATTTTTACAGCCTTTTTCTCCTACTCAGAAGCTTTTATTTCGACCAATTTCAGGCATTAAAATGACTCTAAACACACTTATTTTAGTTCCAAAAGTGATAATTCACATGCAGTAGTCATTTACAGTCAAAAAATAAAACATTAAAAAATTACCATTTCTGACCATCTGGAGAAAGTTCTACAGGTCACGGGTCATCGTTTTTCATCAGAAAATTGATTTTTTGGACTGTAGAAAAATTTATTCAAAATGTCAATTGGATTGGGCCTCGTGTTGAATAACTACTTTTTAAAGCCCCAATGTGACCAAAATTGCCATTTTTACAGCCTTTTTCTCCTACTCTGGAAGCTTCTATTTCGACCAATTTCAGGCATTAAAATTACTCTAAACACACTTATTTTAGTTCCAAAAGTGATAATTCACATGCAGTAGTCATTTACAATCAAAAAATAAAACATTACAAAATTGCCATTTCTGACCATCTGGAGAAAGTTCGACAGGTCACGGGTCATTGTTTTTCATCAGAAAATTGATTTTTTGGACTGTAGAAAAATTGATTCAAAAATGTCAATTGGATTTGGCCTCGTGTTGAATAACTACTTTTTAAAGCCCCAATGTGACCAAAATTGCCATTTTTACAGCCTTTTTCTCCTACTCAGAAGCTTCTATTTTGACCAATTTCAGGCATTAAAATGACTCTAAACACACTTATTTTAGTTCCAAAAGTGATAATTCACATGCAGTAGTCATTTACAGTCAAAAAATAAAACATTAAAAAATTACCATTTCTGACCATCTGGAGAAAGTTCAACTGGTCACGGGTCATCGTTTTTCATCAGAAAATTGATTTTTTGGACTGTAGAAAAATTTATTCAAAATGTCAATTGGATTGGGCCTCGTGTTGAATAACTACTTTTTAAAGCCCCAATGTGACCAAAATTGCCATTTTTACAGCCTTTTTCTACTACTCAGAAGCTTCTATTTCGACCAATTTCAGGCATGAAAATGACTCTAAACACACTTATTTTAGTTCCAACAGTGATAATTCACATGCAGTAGTCATTTACAGTCAAAAAATAAAACATTAAAAAATTACCATTTCTAACCATCTGGAGAAAGTTCGACAGGTCACGGGTCATCGTTTTTCATCAGAAAATTGATTTTTTGGACTGTAGAAAAATGTATTCAAAATGTCAATTGGATTGGGCCTCGTGTTGAATAACTACTTTTTAAAGCCCCAATGTGACCAAAATTGCCATTTTTACAGCCTTTTTCTCCTACTCTGGAAGCTTCTATTTCGACCAATTTCAGGCATTAAAATTACTCTAAACACACTTATTTTAGTTCCAAAAGTGATAATTCACATGCAGTAGTCATTTACAATCAAAAAATAAAACATTACAAAATTGCCATTTCTGACCATCTGGAGAAAGTTCGACAGGTCACGGGTCATTGTTTTTCATCAGAAAATTGATTTTTTGGACTGTAGAAAAATTGATTCAAAAATGTCAATTGGATTTGGCCTCGTGTTGAATAACTACTTTTTAAAGCCCCAATGTGACCAAAATTGCCATTTTTACAGCCTTTTTCTCCTACTCAGAAGCTTCTATTTTGACCAATTTCAGGCATTAAAATGACTCTAAACACACTTATTTTAGTTCCAAAAGTGATAATTCACATGCAGTAGTCATTTACAGTCAAAAAATAAAACATTAAAAAATTACCATTTCTGACCATCTGGAGAAAGTTCAACTGGTCACGGGTCATCGTTTTTCATCAGAAAATTGATTTTTTGGACTGTAGAAAAATTTATTCAAAATGTCAATTGGATTGGGCCTCGTGTTGAATAACTACTTTTTAAAGCCCCAATGTGACCAAAATTGCCATTTTTACAGCCTTTTTCTACTACTCAGAAGCTTCTATTTCGACCAATTTCAGGCATGAAAATGACTCTAAACACACTTATTTTAGTTCCAACAGTGATAATTCACATGCAGTAGTCATTTACAGTCAAAAAATAAAACATTAAAAAATTACCATTTCTAACCATCTGGAGAAAGTTCAACAGGTCACGGGTCACCGTTTATCATCAGAAAATTGATTTTTTGGACCGTCGAAAAATTGATTCAAAATGTTATTTGGATTGTGCCTCGTGTTGAATAAGTACTTTTTAAAGCCTCAATGTGACCAAAATTGCCATTTTTACAGCCTTTTTCAACTACTCAGAAGCTTCTATTTCGACCAATTTCAAGCATTAAAATTACTCTAAACATACTTATTTTAGTTCCAAAAGTGATAATTCACATGCAGTAGTCATTTACAGTCAAAAAATAAAACATTAAAAAATTACCATTTCTGACCATCTGGAGAAAGTTCGACAGGTCACGGGTCATCGTTTTTCATCATAAAATAGATTTTTTGGACTGTAGAAAAATTGATTCAAAATGTCAATTGGATTGTGCCTCGTGTTGAATAAGTACTTTTTAAAGCCTCAATTTGACCAAAATTGCCATTTTTACAGCCTTTTTCTCCTACTCAGAAGCTTCTATTTCGACCAATTTCAGGCATTAAAATGACTCTAAACACACTTATTTTAGTTCCAAAAGTGATAATTCACATGCAGTAGTCATTTACAGTCCAAAAATAAAACATTAAAAAATTACCATTTCTGACCATCTGGAGAAAGTTTGACAGGTCACGGGTCATCGTTTTTCATCAGAAAATTGATTTTTTAGACTGTAGAAAAATTCATTCAAAATGTCATTTGGATTGTGCTTCATGTTGAATAAGTACTTTTTAAAGCCTCAATGTGACCAAAATTGCCATTTTTACAGCCTTTTTCTCCTACTCAGAAGCTTCTATTTCGACCAATTTCAGGCATTAAAATGACTCTAAACACACTTATTTTAGTTCCAAAAGTGATAATTCACATGCAGTAGTCATTTACAGTCAAAAAATAAAACATTAAAAAATTACCATTTCTGACCATCTGGAGAAAGTTCGACAGGTCACGGGTCATCGTTTTTCATCAGAAAATTGATTTTTTGGACTGTAGAAAAATTGATTCAAAATGTCATTTGGATTGTGCCTCGTGTTGAATAAGTACTTTTTAAAGCCTCAATGTGACCAAAATTGCCATTTTTACAGCCTTTTTCTCCTACTCAGAAGCTTTTATTTCGACCAATTTCAGGCATTAAAATGACTCTAAACACACTTATTTTAGTTCCAAAAGTGATAATTCACATGCAGTAGTCATTTACAGTCAAAAAATAAAACATTAAAAAATTACCATTTCTGACCATCTGGAGAAAGTTCTACAGGTCACGGGTCATCGTTTTTCATCAGAAAATTGATTTTTTGGACTGTAGAAAAATTTATTCAAAATGTCAATTGGATTGGGCCTCGTGTTGAATAACTACTTTTTAAAGCCCCAATGTGACCAAAATTGCCATTTTTACAGCCTTTTTCTCCTACTCTGGAAGCTTCTATTTCGACCAATTTCAGGCATTAAAATTACTCTAAACACACTTATTTTAGTTCCAAAAGTGATAATTCACATGCAGTAGTCATTTACAATCAAAAAATAAAACATTACAAAATTGCCATTTCTGACCATCTGGAGAAAGTTCGACAGGTCACGGGTCATCGTTTTTCATCAGAAAATTGATTTTTTGGACTGTAGAAAAATTGATTCAAAATGTCAATTGGATTGGGCCTCGTGTTGAATAACTACTTTTTAAAGCCCCAATGTGACCAAAATTGCCATTTTTACAGCCTTTTTCTCCTACTCAGAGGCTTCTATTTCGATCAATTTCAGGCATTAAAATGACTCTAAACACACTTATTTTAGTTCCAAAAGTGATAATTCACATGCAGTAGTCATTTACAGTCAAAAAATAAAACATTAAAAAATTACCATTTCTGAGCATCTGGAGAAAGTTCGACAGGTCACGGGTCATCGTTTTTCATCAGAAAATTGATTTTTTAGACTGTAGAAAAATTGATTCAAAATGTCAATTGGATTGGGCCTCGAGTTGAATAACTACTTTTTAAAGCCCCAATGTGACCAAAATTGCCATTTTTACAGCCTTTTTCTCCTACTCTGGAAGCTTCTATTTCGACCAATTTCAGGCATTAAAATGACTCTAAACACACTTATTTTAGTTCCAAAAGTGATAATTCACATGCAGTAGTCCTTTACAGTCAAAAAATAAAACATTAAAAAATTACCATTTCTGACCATCTGGAGAAAGTTCGACAGGTCACGGGTCATCGTTTTTCATCAGAAAATCGATTTTTTGGACTGTAGAAAAATTGATTCAAAATGTCAATTGGATTGGGCCTCGTGTTGAATAACTACTTTTTAAAGCCCCAATGTGACCAAAATTGCCATTTTTACAGCCTTTTTCTCCTACTCAGAGGCTTCTATTTCGACCAATTTCAGGCATTAAAATGACTCTAAACACACTTATTTTAGTTCCAAAAGTGATAATTCACATGCAGTAGTCATTTACAGTCAAAAAATAAAACATTACAAAATTCCCATTTCTGACCATCTGGAGAAAGTTTGACAGGTCACGGGTCATCGTTTTTCATCAGAAAATTGATTTTTTGGACTGTAGAAAAATTGATTCAAAAATGTCAATTGGATTGGGCCTCGTGTTGAATAACTACTTTTTAAAGACCCAATGTGACCAAAATTGCCATTTTTACAGCCTTTTTATCCTACTCAGAAGCTTCTATTTTGACCAATTTCAGGCATTAAAATGACTCTAAACACACTTATTTTAGTTCCAAAAGTGATAATTCACACGCAGTAGTCATTTACAGTCAAAAAATAAAACATCAAAAAATTACCACTTCTGACCATCTGGAGAAAGTTCGACAGGTCACGGGTCATCGTTTTTCATCAGAAAATTGATTTTTTGGACTGTAGAAAAATTGATTCAAAATGTCATTTGGATTGTGCCTCGTGTTGAATAAGTACTTTTTAAAGCCTCAATGTGACCAAAATTGCCATTTTTACAGCCTTTTTCTCCTACTCAGAAGCTTCTATTTCGACCAATTTCAGGCATTAAAATGACTCTAAACACACTTATTTTAGTTCCAAAAGTGATAATTCACATGCAGTAGTCATTTACAGTCAAAAAATAAAACATTAAAAAATTACCATTTCTGACCATCTGGAGAAAGTTCGACAGGTCACGGGTCATCGTTTTTCATCAGAAAATTGATTTTTTGGACTGTAGAAAAATTTATTCAAAATGTCAATTGGATTGGGCCTCGTGTTGAATAACTACTTTTTAAAGCCCCAATGTGACCAAAATTGCCATTTTTACAGCCTTTTTCTCCTACTCTGGAAGCTTCTATTTCGACCAATTTCAGGCATTAAAATTACTCTAAACACACTTATTTTAGTTCCAAAAGTGATAATTCACATGCAGTAGTCATTTACAGTCAAAAAATAAAACATTTAAAAATTGCCATTTCTGACCATCTGGAGAAAGTTCGACAGGTCACGGGTCATTGTTTTTCATCAGAAAATTGATTTTTTGGACTGTAGAAAAATTGATTCAAAAATGTCAATTGGATTGGGCCTCGTGTTGAATAACTACTTTTTAAAGCCCCAATGTGACCAAAATTGCCATTTTTACAGCCTTTTTCTCCTACTCAGAAGCTTCTATTTCGACCAATTTCAGGCATTAAAATGACTCTAAACACACTTATTTTAGTTCCAAAAGTGATAATTCACATGCAGTAGTCATTTACAGTCCAAAAATAAAACATTAAAAAATTACAACTTTTGATCATCTTGAGAAAGTTCGACAGGTCACGGGTCATCGTTTTTCATCAGAAAATTGATTTTTTGGACTGTAGAAAAATTCATTCAAAATGTCATTTGGATTGTGCCTCGTGTTGAATAAGTACTTTTTAAAGCCTCAATGTGACCAAAATTGCCATTTTTACAGCCTTTTTCAACTACTCAGAGCACTATTTCGACGAATTTCAGGCATTAAAATGACTCTAAACACACTTATTTTAGTTCCAAAAGTGATAATTCACATGCAGTAGTCATTTACAGTCAAAAAATAAAACATTAAAAAATTACCATTTCTGACCATCTGGAGAAAGTTCGACAGGTCACGGGTCATCGTTTTTCATCAGAAAATCGATTTTTTGGACTGTAGAAAAATTGATTCAAAATGTCAATTGGATTGGGCCTCGTGTTGAATAACTACTTTTTAAAGCCCCAATGTGACAAAAATTGCCATTTTTACAGCCTTTTTCTTCTACTCAGAGGCTTCTATTTCGATCAATTTCAGGCATTAAAATGACTCTAAACACACTTATTTTAGTTCCAAAAGTGATAATTCACATGCAGTAGTCATTTACAGTCAAAAAATAAAACATTAAAAAATTACCATTTCTGACCATCTGGAGAAAGTTCGACAGGTCACGGGTCATCGTTTTTCATCAGAAAATAGATTTTTTGGACTAGAAAAATTGATTCAAAAATGTCAATTGGATTGGGCCTCGTGTTGAATAACTACTTTTTAAAGCCCCAATGTGACCAAAATTGCCATTTTTACAGCCTTTTTCTCCTACTCAGAAGCTTCTATTTTGACCAATTTCAGGCATTAAAATGACTCTAAACACACTTATTTTAGTTCCAAAAGTGATAATTCACATGCAGTAGTCATTTACAGTCAAAAAATAAAACATTAAAAAATTACCATTTCTGAGCATCTGGAGAAAGTTCGACAGGTCACGGGTCATCGTTTTTCATCAGAAAATTGATTTTTTAGACTGTAGAAAAATTGATTCAAAATGTCAATTGGATTGGGCCTCGAGTTGAATAACTACTTTTTAAAGCCCCAATGTGACCAAAATTGCCATTCACATGCAGTAGTCATTTACAGTCCAAAAATAAAACATTAAAAAATTACAATTTTTGACCATCTGGAGAAAGTTCGACAGGTCACGGGTCATCGTTTTTCATCAGAAAATTGATTTTTTGGACTGTAGAAAAATTGATTCAAAATGTCATTTGGATTGTGCCTCGTGTTGAATAAGTACTTTTTAAAGCCTCAATGTGACCAAAATTGCCATTTTTACACCCTTTTTCTCCTACTCAGAAGCTTTTATTTCGACCAATTTCAGGCATTAAAATGACTCTAAACACACTTATTTTAGTTCCAAAAGTGATAATTCACATGCAGTAGTCATTTACAGTCAAAAAATAAAACATTAAAAAATTACCATTTCTGACCATCTGGAGAAAGTTCGACAGGTCACGGGTCATCGTTTTTCATCAGAAAATTGATTTTTTGGACTGTAGAAAAATGTATTCAAAATGTCAATTGGATTGGGCCTCGTGTTGAATAACTACTTTTTAAAGCCCCAATGTGACCAAAATTGCCATTCACATGCAGTAGTCATTTACAGTCAAAAAATAAAACATTAAAAAATTACCATTTCTGAGCATCTGGAGAAAGTTCGACAGGTCATCGTTTTTCATCAGAAAATTGATTTTTTAGACTGTAGAAAAATTGATTCAAAATGTCAATTGGATTGGGCCTCGAGTTGAATAACTACTTTTTAAAGCCCCAATGTGACCAAAATTGCCATTTTTACAGCCTTTTTCTCCTACTCTGGAAGCTTCTATTTTGACCAATTTCAGGCATTAAAATGACTCTAAACACACTTATTTTAGTTCCAAAAGTGATAATTCACATGCAGTAGTCATTTACAGTCCAAAAATAAAACATTAAAAAATTACAATTTTTGACCATCTGGAGAAAGTTCGACAGGTCACGGGTCATCGTTTTTCATCAGAAAATTGATTCTTTGGACTGTAGAAAAATTGATTCAAAATGTCATTTGGATTGTGCCTCGTGTTGAATAAGTACTTTTTAAAGCCTCAATGTGACCAAAATTGCCATTTTTACAGCCTTTTTCTCCTACTCAGAAGCTTCTATTTCGACCAATTTCAGGCATTAAAATGACTCTAAACACACTTATTTTAGTTCCAAAAGTGATAATTCACATGCAGTAGTCATTTACAGTCAAAAAATAAAACATTAAAAAATTACCATTTCTGACCATCTGGAGAAAGTTCGACAGGTCACGGGTCATCGTTTTTCATCAGAAAATTGATTTTTTGGACTGTAGAAAAATGTATTCAAAATGTCAATTGGATTGGGCCTCGTGTTGAATAACTACTTTTTAAAGCCCCAATGTGACCAAAATTGCCATTTTTACAGCCTTTTTCTCCTACTCTGGAAGCTTCTATTTCGACCAATTTCAGGCATTAAAATTACTCTAAACACACTTATTTTAGTTCCAAAAGTGATAATTCACATGCAGTAGTCATTTACAATCAAAAAATAAAACATTACAAAATTGCCATTTCTGACCATCTGGAGAAAGTTCGACAGGTCACGGGTCATTGTTTTTCATCAGAAAATTGATTTTTTGGACTGTAGAAAAATTGATTCAAAAATGTCAATTGGATTTGGCCTCGTGTTGAATAACTACTTTTTAAAGCCCCAATGTGACCAAAATTGCCATTTTTACAGCCTTTTTCTCCTACTCAGAAGCTTCTATTTTGACCAATTTCAGGCATTAAAATGACTCTAAACACACTTATTTTAGTTCCAAAAGTGATAATTCACATGCAGTAGTCATTTACAGTCAAAAAATAAAACATTAAAAAATTACCATTTCTGACCATCTGGAGAAAGTTCAACTGGTCACGGGTCATCGTTTTTCATCAGAAAATTGATTTTTTGGACTGTAGAAAAATTTATTCAAAATGTCAATTGGATTGGGCCTCGTGTTGAATAACTACTTTTTAAAGCCCCAATGTGACCAAAATTGCCATTTTTACAGCCTTTTTCTACTACTCAGAAGCTTCTATTTCGACCAATTTCAGGCATGAAAATGACTCTAAACACACTTATTTTAGTTCCAACAGTGATAATTCACATGCAGTAGTCATTTACAGTCAAAAAATAAAACATTAAAAAATTACCATTTCTAACCATCTGGAGAAAGTTCAACAGGTCACGGGTCACCGTTTATCATCAGAAAATTGATTTTTTGGACCGTCGAAAAATTGATTCAAAATGTTATTTGGATTGTGCCTCGTGTTGAATAAGTACTTTTTAAAGCCTCAATGTGACCAAAATTGCCATTTTTACAGCCTTTTTCAACTACTCAGAAGCTTCTATTTCGACCAATTTCAAGCATTAAAATTACTCTAAACATACTTATTTTAGTTCCAAAAGTGATAATTCACATGCAGTAGTCATTTACAGTCAAAAAATAAAACATTAAAAAATTACCATTTCTGACCATCTGGAGAAAGTTCGACAGGTCACGGGTCATCGTTTTTCATCATAAAATAGATTTTTTGGACTGTAGAAAAATTGATTCAAAATGTCAATTGGATTGTGCCTCGTGTTGAATAAGTACTTTTTAAAGCCTCAATTTGACCAAAATTGCCATTTTTACAGCCTTTTTCTCCTACTCAGAAGCTTCTATTTCGACCAATTTCAGGCATTAAAATGACTCTAAACACACTTATCTTAGTTCCAAAGGTGATAATTCACATGCAGTAGTCATTTACAGTCAAAAAATAAAACATTAAAAAATTACCATTTCTGACCATCTGGAGAAAGTTCGACAGGTCACGGGTCATCGTTTTTCATCAGAAAATTGATTTTATGGACTGTAGAAAAATTGATTCAAAATGTCATTTGGATTGTGCCTCGTGTTGAATAACTACTTTTTAAAGCCCCAATGTGAACAAAATTGCCATTTTTACAGCCTTTTTCTACTACTCAGAAGCTTCTATTTCGACCAATTTCAGGCATTAAAATTACTCTAAACACACTTATTTTAGTTCCAACAGTGATAATTCACATGCAGTAGTCATTTACAGTCAAAAAATAAAACATTAAAAAATTACCATTTCTGACCATCTGGAGAAAGTTCGACAGGTCACGGGTCATCATTTTTCATCAGAAAATTGATTTTTTGGACTGTAGAAAAATTGATTCAAAAATGTCAATTGGATTGGGCCTCGTGTTGAATAACTACTTTTTAAAGCCCCAATGTGACCAAAATTGCCATTTTTACAGCCTTTTTCGCCTACTCAGAAGCTTCTATTTTGACCAATTTCAGGCATTAAAATGACTCTAAACACACTTATTTTAGTTCCAAAAGTGATAATTCACATGCAGTAGTCATTTACAGTCCAAAAATAAAACATTAAAAAATTACCATTTCTGACCATCTGGAGAAAGTTTGACAGGTCACGGGTCATCGTTTTTCATCAGAAAATTGATTTTTTGGACTGTAGAAAAATTGATTCAAAATGTCATTTGGATTGTGCCTCGTGTTGAATAAGTACTTTTTAAAGCCTCAATGTGACCAAAATTGCCATTTTTACAGCCTTTTTCTCCTACTCAGAAGCTTTTATTTCGACCAATTTCAGGCATTAAAATGACTCTAAACACACTTATTTTAGTTCCAAAAGTGATAATTCACATGCAGTAGTCATTTACAGTCAAAAAATAAAACATTAAAAAATTACCATTTCTGACCATCTGGAGAAAGTTCGACAGGTCACGGGTCATCGTTTTTCATCAGAAAATTGATTTTATGGACTGTAGAAAAATTTATTCAAAATGTCAATTGGATTGGGCCTCGTGTTGAATAACTACTTTTTAAAGCCCCAATGTGACCAAAATTGCAATTTTTACAGCCTTTTTCTCCTACTCTGGAAGCTTCTATTTCGACCAATTTCAGGCATTAAAATTACTCTAAACACACTTATTTTAGTTCCAAAAGTGATAATTCACATGCAGTAGTCATTTACAATCAAAAAATAAAACATTACAAAATTGCCATTTCTGACCATCTGGAGAAAGTTCGACAGGTCACGGGTCATTGTTTTTCATCAGAAAATTGATTTTTTGGACTGTAGAAAAATTGATTCAAAAATGTCAATTGGATTGGGCCTCGTGTTGAATAACTACTTTATAAAGCCCCAATGTGACCAAAATTGCCATTTTTACAGCCTTTTTCTACTACTCAGAAGCTTCTATTTCGACCAATTTCAGGCATGAAAATGACTCTAAACACACTTATTTTAGTTCCAACAGTGATAATTCACATGCAGTAGTCATTTACCGTCAAAAAATAAAACATTAAAAAATTAACATTTCTAACCATCTGGAGAAAGTTCAACAGGTCACGGGTCACCGTTTATCATCAGAAAATTGATTTTTTGGACCGTCGAAAAATTGATTCAAAATGTTATTTGGATTGTGCCTCGTGTTGAATAAGTACTTTTTAAAGCCTCAATGTGACCAAAATTGCCATTTTTACAGCCTTTTTCAACTACTCAGAAGCTTCTATTTCGACCAATTTCAGGCATTAAAATTACTCTAAACATACTTATTTTAGTTCCAAAAGTGATAATTCACATGCAGTAGTCATTTACAGTCAAAAAATAAAACATTAAAAAATTACCATTTCTGACCATCTGGAGAAAGTTCGACAGGTCACGGGTCATCGTTTTTCATCAGAAAATTGATTTTATGGACTGTAGAAAAATTGATTCAAAATGTCATTTGGATTGTGCCTCGTGTTGAATAACTACTTTTTAAAGCCCCAATGTGAACAAAATTGCCATTTTTACAGCCTTTTTCTACTACTCAGAAGCTTCTATTTCGACCAATTTCAGGCATGAAAATGACTCTAAACACACTTATTTTAGTTCCAACAGTGATAATTCACATGCAGTAGTCATTTACAGTCAAAAAATAAAACATTAAAAAATTACCATTTCTGACCATCTGGAGAAGGTTCAACAGGTCACGGGTCATCGTTTTTCATCAGAAAATTGATTTTTTGGACCGTAGAAAAATTGATTCAAAATGGTTTTTGGATTGTGCCTCGTGTTGAATAAGTACTTTTTAAAGCCTCAATGTGATCAAAATTGCCATTTTTACAGCCTTTTTCAACTACTCAGAAGCTTCTATTTCGACCAATTTCAGGCATTAAAATTACTCTAAACACACTTATTTTAGTTCCAAAAGTGATAATTCACATGCAGTAGTCATTTACAGTCAAAAAATAAAACATTAAAAAATTACCATTTCTGACCATCTGGAGAAAGTTCGACAGGTCACGGGTCATCATTTTTCATCAGAAAATTGATTTTTTGGACTGTAGAAAAATTGATTCAAAAATGTCAATTGGATTGGGCCTCGTGTTGAATAACTACTTTTTAAAGCCCCAATGTGACCAAAATTGCCATTTTTACAGCCTTTTTCGCCTACTCAGAAGCTTCTATTTTGACCAATTTCAGGCATTAAAATGACTCTAAACACACTTATTTTAGTTCCAAAAGTGATAATTCACATGCAGTAGTCATTTACAGTCCAAAAATAAAACATTAAAAAATTACCATTTCTGACCATCTGGAGAAAGTTTGACAGGTCACGGGTCATCGTTTTTCATCAGAAAATTGATTTTTTAGACTGTAGAAAAATTCATTCAAAATGTCATTTGGATTGTGCCTCATGTTGAATAAGTACTTTTTAAAGCCTCAATGTGACCAAAATTGCCATTTTTACAGCCTTTTTCTCCTACTCAGAAGCTTCTATTTCGACCAATTTCAGGCATTAAAATGACTCTAAACACACTTATTTTAGTTCCAAAAGTGATAATTCACATGCAGTAGTCATTTACAGTCAAAAAATAAAACATTAAAAAATTACCATTTCTGACCATCTGGAGAAAGTTCGACAGGTCACGGGTCATCGTTTTTCATCAGAAAATTGATTTTTTGGACTGTAGAAAAATTGATTCAAAATGTCATTTGGATTGTGCCTCGTGTTGAATAAGTACTTTTTAAAGCCTCAATGTGACCAAAATTGCCATTTTTACAGCCTTTTTCTCCTACTCAGAAGCTTTTATTTCGACCAATTTCAGGCATTAAAATGACTCTAAACACACTTATTTTAGTTCCAAAAGTGATAATTCACATGCAGTAGTCATTTACAGTCAAAAAATAAAACATTAAAAAATTACCATTTCTGACCATCTGGAGAAAGTTCGACAGGTCACGGGTCATCGTTTTTCATCAGAAAATTGATTTTTTGGACTGTAGAAAAATTTATTCAAAATGTCAATTGGATTGGGCCTCGTGTTGAATAACTACTTTTTAAAGCCCCAATGTGACCAAAATTGCCATTTTTACAGCCTTTTTCTCCTACTCTGGAAGCTTCTATTTCGACCAATTTCAGGCATTAAAATTACTCTAAACACACTTATTTTAGTTCCAAAAGTGATAATTCACATGCAGTAGTCATTTACAATCAAAAAATAAAACATTACAAAATTGCCATTTCTGACCATCTGGAGAAAGTTCGACAGGTCACGGGTCATCGTTTTTCATCAGAAAATTGATTTTTTGGACTGTAGAAAAATTGATTCAAAATGTCAATTGGATTGGGCCTCGTGTTGAATAACTACTTTTTAAAGCCCCAATGTGACCAAAATTGCCATTTTTACAGCCTTTTTCTCCTACTCAGAGGCTTCTATTTCGATCAATTTCAGGCATTAAAATGACTCTAAACACACTTATTTTAGTTCCAAAAGTGATAA
This sequence comes from Triturus cristatus, assembly GCF_964204655.1. Classification (NCBI taxonomy): domain Eukaryota; kingdom Metazoa; phylum Chordata; class Amphibia; order Caudata; family Salamandridae; genus Triturus; species Triturus cristatus. The sequence goes on along the minus strand of NC_140586.1, from coordinate 139,199,010 downwards.
TTCACATGCAGTAGTCATTTACAATCAAAAAATAAAACATTACAAAATTGCCATTTCTGACCATCTGGAGAAAGTTCGACAGGTCACGGGTCATTGTTTTTCATCAGAAAATTGATTTTTTGGACTGTAGAAAAATTGATTCAAAAATGTCAATTGGATTGGGCCTCGTGTTGAATAACTACTTTATAAAGCCCCAATGTGACCAAAATTGCCATTTTTACAGCCTTTTTCTACTACTCAGAAGCTTCTATTTCGACCAATTTCAGGCATGAAAATGACTCTAAACACACTTATTTTAGTTCCAACAGTGATAATTCACATGCAGTAGTCATTTACCGTCAAAAAATAAAACATTAAAAAATTAACATTTCTAACCATCTGGAGAAAGTTCAACAGGTCACGGGTCACCGTTTATCATCAGAAAATTGATTTTTTGGACCGTCGAAAAATTGATTCAAAATGTTATTTGGATTGTGCCTCGTGTTGAATAAGTACTTTTTAAAGCCTCAATGTGACCAAAATTGCCATTTTTACAGCCTTTTTCAACTACTCAGAAGCTTCTATTTCGACCAATTTCAGGCATTAAAATTACTCTAAACATACTTATTTTAGTTCCAAAAGTGATAATTCACATGCAGTAGTCATTTACAGTCAAAAAATAAAACATTAAAAAATTACCATTTCTGACCATCTGGAGAAAGTTCGACAGGTCACGGGTCATCGTTTTTCATCAGAAAATTGATTTTATGGACTGTAGAAAAATTGATTCAAAATGTCATTTGGATTGTGCCTCGTGTTGAATAACTACTTTTTAAAGCCCCAATGTGAACAAAATTGCCATTTTTACAGCCTTTTTCTACTACTCAGAAGCTTCTATTTCGACCAATTTCAGGCATGAAAATGACTCTAAACACACTTATTTTAGTTCCAACAGTGATAATTCACATGCAGTAGTCATTTACAGTCAAAAAATAAAACATTAAAAAATTACCATTTCTGACCATCTGGAGAAGGTTCAACAGGTCACGGGTCATCGTTTTTCATCAGAAAATTGATTTTTTGGACCGTAGAAAAATTGATTCAAAATGGTTTTTGGATTGTGCCTCGTGTTGAATAAGTACTTTTTAAAGCCTCAATGTGATCAAAATTGCCATTTTTACAGCCTTTTTCAACTACTCAGAAGCTTCTATTTCGACCAATTTCAGGCATTAAAATTACTCTAAACACACTTATTTTAGTTCCAAAAGTGATAATTCACATGCAGTAGTCATTTACAGTCAAAAAATAAAACATTAAAAAATTACCATTTCTGACCATCTGGAGAAAGTTCGACAGGTCACGGGTCATCATTTTTCATCAGAAAATTGATTTTTTGGACTGTAGAAAAATTGATTCAAAAATGTCAATTGGATTGGGCCTCGTGTTGAATAACTACTTTTTAAAGCCCCAATGTGACCAAAATTGCCATTTTTACAGCCTTTTTCGCCTACTCAGAAGCTTCTATTTTGACCAATTTCAGGCATTAAAATGACTCTAAACACACTTATTTTAGTTCCAAAAGTGATAATTCACATGCAGTAGTCATTTACAGTCCAAAAATAAAACATTAAAAAATTACCATTTCTGACCATCTGGAGAAAGTTTGACAGGTCACGGGTCATCGTTTTTCATCAGAAAATTGATTTTTTAGACTGTAGAAAAATTCATTCAAAATGTCATTTGGATTGTGCCTCATGTTGAATAAGTACTTTTTAAAGCCTCAATGTGACCAAAATTGCCATTTTTACAGCCTTTTTCTCCTACTCAGAAGCTTCTATTTCGACCAATTTCAGGCATTAAAATGACTCTAAACACACTTATTTTAGTTCCAAAAGTGATAATTCACATGCAGTAGTCATTTACAGTCAAAAAATAAAACATTAAAAAATTACCATTTCTGACCATCTGGAGAAAGTTCGACAGGTCACGGGTCATCGTTTTTCATCAGAAAATTGATTTTTTGGACTGTAGAAAAATTGATTCAAAATGTCATTTGGATTGTGCCTCGTGTTGAATAAGTACTTTTTAAAGCCTCAATGTGACCAAAATTGCCATTTTTACAGCCTTTTTCTCCTACTCAGAAGCTTTTATTTCGACCAATTTCAGGCATTAAAATGACTCTAAACACACTTATTTTAGTTCCAAAAGTGATAATTCACATGCAGTAGTCATTTACAGTCAAAAAATAAAACATTAAAAAATTACCATTTCTGACCATCTGGAGAAAGTTCGACAGGTCACGGGTCATCGTTTTTCATCAGAAAATTGATTTTTTGGACTGTAGAAAAATTTATTCAAAATGTCAATTGGATTGGGCCTCGTGTTGAATAACTACTTTTTAAAGCCCCAATGTGACCAAAATTGCCATTTTTACAGCCTTTTTCTCCTACTCTGGAAGCTTCTATTTCGACCAATTTCAGGCATTAAAATTACTCTAAACACACTTATTTTAGTTCCAAAAGTGATAATTCACATGCAGTAGTCATTTACAATCAAAAAATAAAACATTACAAAATTGCCATTTCTGACCATCTGGAGAAAGTTCGACAGGTCACGGGTCATCGTTTTTCATCAGAAAATTGATTTTTTGGACTGTAGAAAAATTGATTCAAAATGTCAATTGGATTGGGCCTCGTGTTGAATAACTACTTTTTAAAGCCCCAATGTGACCAAAATTGCCATTTTTACAGCCTTTTTCTCCTACTCAGAGGCTTCTATTTCGATCAATTTCAGGCATTAAAATGACTCTAAACACACTTATTTTAGTTCCAAAAGTGATAATTCACATGCAGTAGTCATTTACAGTCAAAAAATAAAACATTAAAAAATTACCATTTCTGAGCATCTGGAGAAAGTTCGACAGGTCACGGGTCATCGTTTTTCTTCAGAAAATTGATTTTTTAGACTGTAGAAAAATTGATTCAAAATGTCAATTGGATTGGGCCTCGAGTTGAATAACTACTTTTTAAAGCCCCAATGTGACCAAAATTGCCATTTTTACAGCCTTTTTCTCCTACTCTGGAAGCTTCTATTTCGACCAATTTCAGGCATTAAAATGACTCTAAACACACTTATTTTAGTTCCAAAAGTGATAATTCACATGCAGTAGTCATTTACAGTCCAAAAATAAAACATTAAAAAATTACAATTTTTGACCATCTGGAGAAAGTTCGACAGGTCACGGGTCATCGTTTTTCATCAGAAAAGTGATTTTTTGGACTGTAGAAAAATTGATTCAAAATGTCATTTGGATTGTGCCTCGTGTTGAATAAGTACTTTTTAAAGCCTCAATGTGACCAAAATTGCCATTTTTACAGCCTTTTTCTCCTACTCAGAAGCTTCTATTTCGACCAATTTCAGGCATTAAAATGACTCTAAACACACTTATTTTAGTTCCAAAAGTGATAATTCACATGCAGTAGTCATTTACAGTCAAAAAATAAAACATTAAAAAATTACCATTTCTGAGCATCTGGAGAAAGTTCGACAGGTCACGGGTCATCGTTTTTCATCAGAAAATTGATTTTTTAGACTGTAGAAAAATTGATTCAAAATGTCAATTGGATTGGGCCTCGAGTTGAATAACTACTTTTTAAAGCCCCAATGTGACCAAAATTGCCATTTTTACAGCCTTTTTCTCCTACTCTGGAAGCTTCTATTTCGACCAATTTCAGGCATTAAAATGACTCTAAACACACTTATTTTAGTTCCAAAAGTGATAATTCACATGCAGTAGTCATTTACAGTCCAAAAATAAAACATTAAAAAATTACCATTTCTGACCATCTGGAGAAAGTTCGACAGGTCACGGGTCATCGTTTTTCATCAGAAAATTGATTTTTTGGACTGTAGAAAAATTGATTCAAAATGTCATTTGGATTGTGCCTCGTGTTGAATAAGTACTTTTTAATGCCTCAATGTGACCAAAATTGCCATTTTTACAGCCTTTTTCTCCTACTCAGAAGCTTTTATTTCGACCAATTTCAGGCATTAAAATGACTCTAAACACACTTATTTTAGTTCCAAAAGTGATAATTCACATGCAGTAGTCATTTACAGTCAAAAAATAAAACATTAAAAAATTACCATTTCTGACCATCTGGAGAAAGTTCGACAGGTCACGGGTCATCGTTTTTCATCAGAAAATTGATTTTTTGGACTGTAGAAAAATGTATTCAAAATGTCAATTGGATTGGGCCTCGTGTTGAATAACTACTTTTTAAAGCCCCAATGTGACCAAAATTGCCATTTTTACAGCCTTTTTCTCCTACTCTGGAAGCTTCTATTTCGACCAATTTCAGGCATTAAAATTACTCTAAACACACTTATTTTAGTTCCAAAAGTGATAATTCACATGCAGTAGTCATTTACAATCAAAAAATAAAACATTACAAAATTGCCATTTCTGACCATCTGGAGAAAGTTCGACAGGTCACGGGTCATTGTTTTTCATCAGAAAATTGATTTTTTGGACTGTAGAAAAATTGATTCAAAAATGTCAATTGGATTTGGCCTCGTGTTGAATAACTACTTTTTAAAGCCCCAATGTGACCAAAATTGCCATTTTTACAGCCTTTTTCTCCTACTCAGAAGCTTCTATTTTGACCAATTTCAGGCATTAAAATGACTCTAAACACACTTATTTTAGTTCCAAAAGTGATAATTCACATGCAGTAGTCATTTACAGTCAAAAAATAAAACATTAAAAAATTACCATTTCTGACCATCTGGAGAAAGTTCAACTGGTCACGGGTCATCGTTTTTCATCAGAAAATTGATTTTTTGGACTGTAGAAAAATTTATTCAAAATGTCAATTGGATTGGGCCTCGTGTTGAATAACTACTTTTTAAAGCCCCAATGTGACCAAAATTGCCATTTTTACAGCCTTTTTCTACTACTCAGAAGCTTCTATTTCGACCAATTTCAGGCATGAAAATGACTCTAAACACACTTATTTTAGTTCCAACAGTGATAATTCACATGCAGTAGTCATTTACAGTCAAAAAATAAAACATTAAAAAATTACCATTTCTAACCATCTGGAGAAAGTTCAACAGGTCACGGGTCACCGTTTATCATCAGAAAATTGATTTTTTGGACCGTCGAAAAATTGATTCAAAATGTTATTTGGATTGTGCCTTGTGTTGAATAAGTACTTTTTAAAGCCTCAATGTGACCAAAATTGCCATTTTTACAGCCTTTTTCAACTACTCAGAAGCTTCTATTTCGACCAATTTCAAGCATTAAAATTACTCTAAACATACTTATTTTAGTTCCAAAAGTGATAATTCACATGCAGTAGTCATTTACAGTCAAAAAATAAAACATTAAAAAATTACCATTTCTGACCATCTGGAGAAAGTTCGACAGGTCACGGGTCATCGTTTTTCATCATAAAATAGATTTTTTGGACTGTAGAAAAATTGATTCAAAATGTCAATTGGATTGTGCCTCGTGTTGAATAAGTACTTTTTAAAGCCTCAATTTGACCAAAATTGCCATTTTTACAGCCTTTTTCTCCTACTCAGAAGCTTCTATTTCGACCAATTTCAGGCATTAAAATGACTCTAAACACACTTATCTTAGTTCCAAAGGTGATAATTCACATGCAGTAGTCATTTACAGTCAAAAAATAAAACATTAAAAAATTACCATTTCTGACCATCTGGAGAAAGTTCGACAGGTCACGGGTCATCGTTTTTCATCAGAAAATTGATTTTATGGACTGTAGAAAAATTGATTCAAAATGTCATTTGGATTGTGCCTCGTGTTGAATAACTACTTTTTAAAGCCCCAATGTGAACAAAATTGCCATTTTTACAGCCTTTTTCTACTACTCAGAAGCTTCTATTTCGACCAATTTCAGGCATTAAAATTACTCTAAACACACTTATTTTAGTTCCAACAGTGATAATTCACATGCAGTAGTCATTTACAGTCAAAAAATAAAACATTAAAAAATTACCATTTCTGACCATCTGGAGAAAGTTCGACAGGTCACGGGTCATCATTTTTCATCAGAAAATTGATTTTTTGGACTGTAGAAAAATTGATTCAAAAATGTCAATTGGATTGGGCCTCGTGTTGAATAACTACTTTTTAAAGCCCCAATGTGACCAAAATTGCCATTTTTACAGCCTTTTTCGCCTACTCAGAAGCTTCTATTTTGACCAATTTCAGGCATTAAAATGACTCTAAACACACTTATTTTAGTTCCAAAAGTGATAATTCACATGCAGTAGTCATTTACAGTCCAAAAATAAAACATTAAAAAATTACCATTTCTGACCATCTGGAGAAAGTTTGACAGGTCACTGGTCATCGTTTTTCATCAGAAAATTGATTTTTTAGACTGTAGAAAAATTCATTCAAAATGTCATTTGGATTGTGCCTCATGTTGAATAAGTACTTTTTAAAGCCTCAATGTGACCAAAATTGCCATTTTTACAGCCTTTTTCTCCTACTCAGAAGCTTCTATTTCGACCAATTTCAGGCATTAAAATGACTCTAAACACACTTATTTTAGTTCCAAAAGTGATAATTCACATGCAGTAGTCATTTACAGTCAAAAAATAAAACATTAAAAAATTACCATTTCTGACCATCTGGAGAAAGTTCGACAGGTCACGGGTCATCGTTTTTCATCAGAAAATTGATTTTTTGGACTGTAGAAAAATTGATTCAAAATGTCATTTGGATTGTGCCTCGTGTTGAATAAGTACTTTTTAAAGCCTCAATGTGACCAAAATTGCCATTTTTACAGCCTTTTTCTCCTACTCAGAAGCTTTTATTTCGACCAATTTCAGGCATTAAAATGACTCTAAACACACTTATTTTAGTTCCAAAAGTGATAATTCACATGCAGTAGTCATTTACAGTCAAAAAATAAAACATTAAAAAATTACCATTTCTGACCATCTGGAGAAAGTTCGACAGGTCACGGGTCATCGTTTTTCATCAGAAAATTGATTTTTTGGACTGTAGAAAAATTTATTCAAAATGTCAATTGGATTGGGCCTCGTGTTGAATAACTACTTTTTAAAGCCCCAATGTGACCAAAATTGCCATTTTTACAGCCTTTTTCTCCTACTCAGAGGCTTCTATTTCGATCAATTTCAGGCATTAAAATGACTCTAAACACACTTATTTTAGTTCCAAAAGTGATAATTCACATGCAGTAGTCATTTACAGTCAAAAAATAAAACATTAAAAAATTACCATTTCTGACCATCTGGAGAAAGTTCGACAGGTCACGGGTCATCGTTTTTCATCAGAAAATTGATTTTTTTGGACTGTAGAAAGATTTATTCAAAATGTCAATTGGATTGGGCCTCGTGTTGAATAACTACTTTTTAAAGCCCCAATGTGACCAAAATTGCAATTTTTACAGCCTTTTTCTCCTACTCTGGAAGCTTCTATTTCGACCAATTTCAGGCATTAAAATTACTCTAAACACACTTATTTTAGTTCCAAAAGTGATAATTCACATGCAGTAGTCATTTACAATCAAAAAATAAAACATTACAAAATTGCCATTTCTGACCATCTGGAGAAAGTTCGACAGGTCACGGGTCATTGTTTTTCATCAGAAAATTGATTTTTTGGACTGTAGAAAAATTGATTCAAAAATGTCAATTGGATTGGGCCTCGTGTTGAATAACTACTTTATAAAGCCCCAATGTGACCAAAATTGCCATTTTTACAGCCTTTTTCTACTACTCAGAAGCTTCTATTTCGACCAATTTCAGGCATGAAAATGACTCTAAACACACTTATTTTAGTTCCAACAGTGATAATTCACATGCAGTAGTCATTTACCGTCAAAAAATAAAACATTAAAAAATTAACATTTCTAACCATCTGGAGAAAGTTCAACAGGTCACGGGTCACCGTTTATCATCAGAAAATTGATTTTTTGGACCGTCGAAAAATTGATTCAAAATGTTATTTGGATTGTGCCTCGTGTTGAATAAGTACTTTTTAAAGCCTCAATGTGACCAAAATTGCCATTTTTACAGCCTTTTTCAACTACTCAGAAGCTTCTATTTCGACCAATTTCAGGCATTAAAATTACTCTAAACATACTTATTTTAGTTCCAAAAGTGATAATTCACATGCAGTAGTCATTTACAGTCAAAAAATAAAACATTAAAAAATTACCATTTCTGACCATCTGGAGAAAGTTCGACAGGTCACGGGTCATCGTTTTTCATCAGAAAATTGATTTTATGGACTGTAGAAAAATTGATTCAAAATGTCATTTGGATTGTGCCTCGTGTTGAATAACTACTTTTTAAAGCCCCAATGTGAACAAAATTGCCATTTTTACAGCCTTTTTCTACTACTCAGAAGCTTCTATTTCGACCAATTTCAGGCATGAAAATGACTCTAAACACACTTATTTTAGTTCCAACAGTGATAATTCACATGCAGTAGTCATTTACAGTCAAAAAATAAAACATTAAAAAATTACCATTTCTGACCATCTGGAGAAGGTTCAACAGGTCACGGGTCATCGTTTTTCATCAGAAAATTGATTTTTTGGACCGTAGAAAAATTGATTCAAAATGGTTTTTGGATTGTGCCTCGTGTTGAATAAGTACTTTTTAAAGCCTCAATGTGATCAAAATTGCCATTTTTACAGCCTTTTTCAACTACTCAGAAGCTTCTATTTCGACCAATTTCAGGCATTAAAATTACTCTAAACACACTTATTTTAGTTCCAAAAGTGATAATTCACATGCAGTAGTCATTTACAGTCAAAAAATAAAACATTAAAAAATTACCATTTCTGACCATCTGGAGAAAGTTCGACAGGTCACGGGTCATCATTTTTCATCAGAAAATTGATTTTTTGGACTGTAGAAAAATTGATTCAAAAATGTCAATTGGATTGGGCCTCGTGTTGAATAACTACTTTTTAAAGCCCCAATGTGACCAAAATTGCCATTTTTACAGCCTTTTTCGCCTACTCAGAAGCTTCTATTTTGACCAATTTCAGGCATTAAAATGACTCTAAACACACTTATTTTAGTTCCAAAAGTGATAATTCACATGCAGTAGTCATTTACAGTCCAAAAATAAAACATTAAAAAATTACCATTTCTGACCATCTGGAGAAAGTTTGACAGGTCACGGGTCATCGTTTTTCATCAGAAAATTGATTTTTTAGACTGTAGAAAAATTCATTCAAAATGTCATTTGGATTGTGCCTCATGTTGAATAAGTACTTTTTAAAGCCTCAATGTGACCAAAATTGCCATTTTTGCAGCCTTTTTCTCCTACTCAGAAGCTTCTATTTCGACCAATTTCAGGCATTAAAATGACTCTAAACACACTTATTTTAGTTCCAAAAGTGATAATTCACATGCAGTAGTCATTTACAGTCAAAAAATAAAACATTAAAAAATTACCATTTCTGACCATCTGGAGAAAGTTCGACAGGTCACGGGTCATCGTTTTTCATCAGAAAATTGATTTTTTGGACTGTAGAAAAATTGATTCAAAATGTCATTTGGATTGAGCCTCGTGTTGAATAAGTACTTTTTAAAGCCTCAATGTGACCAAAATTGCCATTTTTACAGCCTTTTTCTCCTACTCAGAAGCTTTTATTTCGACCAATTTCAGGCATTAAAATGACTCTAAACACACTTATTTTAGTTCCAAAAGTGATAATTCACATGCAGTAGTCATTTACAGTCAAAAAATAAAACATTAAAAAATTACCATTTCTGACCATCTGGAGAAAGTTCGACAGGTCACGGGTCATCGTTTTTCATCAGAAAATTGATTTTTTGGACTGTAGAAAAATTTATTCAAAATGTCAATTGGATTGGGCCTCGTGTTGAATAACTACTTTTTAAAGCCCCAATGTGACCAAAATTGCCATTTTTACAGCCTTTTTCTCCTACTCTGGAAGCTTCTATTTCGACCAATTTCAGGCATTAAAATTACTCTAAACACACTTATTTTAGTTCCAAAAGTGATAATTCACATGCAGTAGTCATTTACAATCAAAAAATAAAACATTACAAAATTGCCATTTCTGACCATCTGGAGAAAGTTCGACAGGTCACGGGTCATCGTTTTTCATCAGAAAATTGATTTTTTGGACTGTAGAAAAATTGATTCAAAATGTCAATTGGATTGGGCCTCGTGTTGAATAACTACTTTTTAAAGCCCCAATGTGACCAAAATTGCCATTTTTACAGCCTTTTTCTCCTACTCAGAGGCTTCTATTTCGATCAATTTCAGGCATTAAAATGACTCTAAACACACTTATTTTAGTTCCAAAAGTGATAATTCACATGCAGTAGTCATTTACAGTCAAAAAATAAAACATTAAAAAATTACCATTTCTGAGCATCTGGAGAAAGTTCGACAGGTCACGGGTCATCGTTTTTCATCAGAAAATTGATTTTTTAGACTGTAGAAAAATTGATTCAAAATGTCAATTGGATTGGGCCTCGAGTTGAATAACTACTTTTTAAAGCCCCAATGTGACCAAAATTGCCATTTTTACAGGCTTTTTCTCCTACTCTGGAAGCTTCTATTTCGACCAATTTCAGGCATTAAAATGACTCTAAACACACTTATTTTAGTTCCAAAAGTGATAATTCACATGCAGTAGTCATTTACAGTCCAAAAATAAAACATTAAAAAATTACAATTTTTGACCATCTGGAGAAAGTTCGACAGGTCACGGGTCATCGTTTTTCATCAGAAAAGTGATTTTTTGGACTGTAGAAAAATTGATTCAAAATGTCATTTGGATTGTGCCTCGTGTTGAATAAGTACTTTTTAAAGCCTCAATGTGACCAAAATTGCCATTTTTACAGCCTTTTTCTCCTACTCAGAAGCTTCTATTTCGACCAATTTCAGGCATTAAAATGACTCTAAACACACTTATTTTAGTTCCAAAAGTGATAATTCACATGCAGTAGTCATTTACAGTCAAAAAATAAAACATTAAAAAATTACCATTTCTGAGCATCTGGAGAAAGTTCGACAGGTCACGGGTCATCGTTTTTCATCAGAAAATTGATTTTTTAGACTGTAGAAAAATTGATTCAAAATGTCAATTGGATTGGGCCTCGAGTTGAATAACTACTTTTTAAAGCCCCAATGTGACCAAAATTGCCATTTTTACAGCCTTTTTCTCCTACTCTGGAAGCTTCTATTTCGACCAATTTCAGGCATTAAAATGACTCTAAACACACTTATTTTAGTTCCAAAAGTGATAATTCACATGCAGTAGTCATTTACAGTCCAAAAATAAAACATTAAAAAATTACCATTTCTGACCATCTGGAGAAAGTTCGACAGGTCACGGGTCATCGTTTTTCATCAGAAAATTGATTTTTTGGACTGTAGAAAAATTGATTCAAAATGTCATTTGGATTGTGCCTCATGTTGAATAAGTACTTTTTAAAGCCTCAATGTGACCAAAATTGCCATTTTTACAGCCTTTTTCTCCTACTCAGAAGCTTTTATTTCGACCAATTTCAGGCATTAAAATGACTCTAAACACACTTATTTTAGTTCCAAAAGTGATAATTCACATGCAGTAGTCATTTACAGTCAAAAAATAAAACATTAAAAAATTACCATTTCTGACCATCTGGAGAAAGTTCGACAGGTCACGGGTCATCGTTTTTCATCAGAAAATTGATTTTTTGGACTGTAGAAAAATGTATTCAAAATGTCAATTGGATTGGGCCTCGTGTTGAATAACTACTTTTTAAAGCCCCAATGTGACCAAAATTGCCATTTTTACAGCCTTTTTCTCCTACTCTGGAAGCTTCTATTTCGACCAATTTCAGGCATTAAAATTACTCTAAACACACTTATTTTAGTTCCAAAAGTGATAATTCACATGCAGTAGTCATTTACAATCAAAAAATAAAACATTAAAAAATTACCATTTCTGACCATCTGGAGAAAGTTCAACTGGTCACGGGTCATCGTTTTTCATCAGAAAATTGATTTTTTGGACTGTAGAAAAATTTATTCAAAATGTCAATTGGATTGGGCCTCGTGTTGAATAACTACTTTTTAAAGCCCCAATGTGACCAAAATTGCCATTTTTACAGCCTTTTTCTACTACTCAGAAGCTTCTATTTCGACCAATTTCAGGCATGAAAATGACTCTAAACACACTTATTTTAGTTCCAACAGTGATAATTCACATGCAGTAGTCATTTACAGTCAAAAAATAAAACATTAAAAAATTACCATTTCTAACCATCTGGAGAAAGTTCAACAGGTCACGGGTCACCGTTTATCATCAGAAAATTGATTTTTTGGACCGTCGAAAAATTGATTCAAAATGTTATTTGGATTGTGCCTCGTGTTGAATAAGTACTTTTTAAAGCCTCAATGTGACCAAAATTGCCATTTTTACAGCCTTTTTCAACTACTCAGAAGCTTCTATTTCGACCAATTTCAAGCATTAAAATTACTCTAAACATACTTATTTTAGTTCCAAAAGTGATAATTCACATGCAGTAGTCATTTACAGTCAAAAAATAAAACATTAAAAAATTACCATTTCTGACCATCTGGAGAAAGTTCGACAGGTCACGGGTCATCGTTTTTCATCATAAAATAGATTTTTTGGACTGTAGAAAAATTGATTCAAAATGTCAATTGGATTGTGCCTCGTGTTGAATAAGTACTTTTTAAAGCCTCAATTTGACCAAAATTGCCATTTTTACAGCCTTTTTCTCCTACTCAGAAGCTTCTATTTCGACCAATTTCAGGCATTAAAATGACTCTAAACACACTTATCTTAGTTCCAAAGGTGATAATTCACATGCAGTAGTCATTTACAGTCAAAAAATAAAACATTAAAAAATTACCATTTCTGACCATCTGGAGAAAGTTCGACAGGTCACGGGTCATCGTTTTTCATCAGAAAATTGATTTTATGGACTGTAGAAAAATTGATTCAAAATGTCATTTGGATTGTGCCTCGTGTTGAATAACTACTTTTTAAAGCCCCAATGTGAACAAAATTGCCATTTTTACAGCCTTTTTCTACTACTCAGAAGCTTCTATTTCGACCAATTTCAGGCATTAAAATTACTCTAAACACACTTATTTTAGTTCCAACAGTGATAATTCACATGCAGTAGTCATTTACAGTCAAAAAATAAAACATTAAAAAATTACCATTTCTGACCATCTGGAGAAAGTTCGACAGGTCACGGGTCATCATTTTTCATCAGAAAATTGATTTTTTGGACTGTAGAAAAATTGATTCAAAAATGTCAATTGGATTGGGCCTCGTGTTGAATAACTACTTTTTAAAGCCCCAATGTGACCAAAATTGCCATTTTTACAGCCTTTTTCGCCTACTCAGAAGCTTCTATTTTGACCAATTTCAGGCATTAAAATGACTCTAAACACACTTATTTTAGTTCCAAAAGTGATAATTCACATGCAGTAGTCATTTACAGTCCAAAAATAAAACATTAAAAAATTACCATTTCTGACCATCTGGAGAAAGTTTGACAGGTCACGGGTCATCGTTTTTCATCAGAAAATTGATTTTTTAGACTGTAGAAAAATTCATTCAAAATGTCATTTGGATTGTGCCTCATGTTGAATAAGTACTTTTTAAAGCCTCAATGTGACCAAAATTGCCATTTTTACAGCCTTTTTCTCCTACTCAGAAGCTTCTATTTCGACCAATTTCAGGCATTAAAATGACTCTAAACACACTTATTTTAGTTCCAAAAGTGATAATTCACATGCAGTAGTCATTTACAGTCAAAAAATAAAACATTAAAAAATTACCATTTCTGACCATCTGGAGAAAGTTCGACAGGTCACGGGTCATCGTTTTTCATCAGAAAATTGATTTTTTGGACTGTAGAAAAATTGATTCAAAATGTCATTTGGATTGTGCCTCGTGTTGAATAAGTACTTTTTAAAGCCTCAATGTGACCAAAATTGCCATTTTTACAGCCTTTTTCTCCTACTCAGAAGCTTTTATTTCGACCAATTTCAGGCATTAAAATGACTCTAAACACACTTATTTTAGTTCCAAAAGTGATAATTCACATGCAGTAGTCATTTACAGTCAAAAAATAAAACATTAAAAAATTACCATTTCTGACCATCTGGAGAAAGTTCGACAGGTCACGGGTCATCGTTTTTCATCAGAAAATTGATTTTTTGGACTGTAGAAAAATTTATTCAAAATGTCAATTGGATTGGGCCTCGTGTTGAATAACTACTTTTTAAAGCCCCAATGTGACCAAAATTGCCATTTTTACAGCCTTTTTCTCCTACTCAGAGGCTTCTATTTCGATCAATTTCAGGCATTAAAATGACTCTAAACACACTTATTTTAGTTCCAAAAGTGATAATTCACATGCAGTAGTCATTTACAGTCAAAAAATAAAACATTAAAAAATTACCATTTCTGACCATCTGGAGAAAGTTCGACAGGTCACGGGTCATCGTTTTTCATCAGAAAATTGATTTTTTTGGACTGTAGAAAGATTTATTCAAAATGTCAATTGGATTGGGCCTCGTGTTGAATAACTACTTTTTAAAGCCCCAATGTGACCAAAATTGCAATTTTTACAGCCTTTTTCTCCTACTCTGGAAGCTTCTATTTCGACCAATTTCAGGCATTAAAATTACTCTAAACACACTTATTTTAGTTCCAAAAGTGATAATTCACATGCAGTAGTCATTTACAATCAAAAAATAAAACATTACAAAATTGCCATTTCTGACCATCTGGAGAAAGTTCGACAGGTCACGGGTCATTGTTTTTCATCAGAAAATTGATTTTTTGGACTGTAGAAAAATTGATTCAAAAATGTCAATTGGATTGGGCCTCGTGTTGAATAACTACTTTTTAAAGCCCCAATGTGACCAAAATTGCCATTTTTACAGCCTTTTTCTACTACTCAGAAGCTTCTATTTCGACCAATTTCAGGCATGAAAATGACTCTAAACACACTTATTTTAGTTCCAACAGTGATAATTCACATGCAGTAGTCATTTACAGTCAAAAAATAAAACATTAAAAAATTAACATTTCTAACCATCTGGAGAAAGTTCAACAGGTCACGGGTCACCGTTTATCATCAGAAAATTGATTTTTTGGACCGTCGAAAAATTGATTCAAAATGTTATTTGGATTGTGCCTCGTGTTGAATAAGTACTTTTTAAAGCCTCAATGTGACCAAAATTGTCATTTTTACAGCCTTTTTCAACTACTCAGAAGCTTCTATTTCGACCAATTTCAGGCATTAAAATTACTCTAAACATACTTATTTTAGTTCCAAAAGTGATAATTCACATGCAGTAGTCATTTACAGTCAAAAAATAAAACATTAAAAAATTACCATTTCTGACCATCTGGAGAAAGTTCGACAGGTCACGGGTCATCGTTTTTCATCAGAAAATTGATTTTATGGACTGTAGAAAAATTGATTCAAAATGTCATTTGGATTGTGCCTCGTGTTGAATAACTACTTTTTAAAGCCCCAATGTGAACAAAATTGCCATTTTTACAGCCTTTTTCTACTACTCAGAAGCTTCTATTTCGACCAATTTCAGGCATGAAAATGACTCTAAACACACTTATTTTAGTTCCAACAGTGATAATTCACATGCAGTAGTCATTTACAGTCAAAAAATAAAACATTAAAAAATTACCATTTCTGACCATCTGGAGAAGGTTCAACAGGTCACGGGTCATCGTTTTTCATCAGAAAATTGATTTTTTGGACCGTAGAAAAATTGATTCAAAATGGTTTTTGGATTGTGCCTCGTGTTGAATAAGTACTTTTTAAAGCCTCAATGTGATCAAAATTGCCATTTTTACAGCCTTTTTCGCCTACTCAGAAGCTTCTATTTTGACCAATTTCAGGCATTAAAATGACTCTAAACACACTTATTTTAGTTCCAAAAGTGATAATTCACATGCAGTAGTCATTTACAGTCCAAAAATAAAACATTAAAAAATTACCATTTCTGACCATCTGGAGAAAGTTTGACAGGTCACGGGTCATCGTTTTTCATCAGAAAATTGATTTTTTAGACTGTAGAAAAATTCATTCAAAATGTCATTTGGATTGTGCCTCATGTTGAATAAGTACTTTTTAAAGCCTCAATGTGACCAAAATTGCCATTTTTACAGCCTTTTTCTCCTACTCAGAAGCTTTTATTTCGACCAATTTCAGGCATTAAAATGACTCTAAACACACTTATTTTAGTTCCAAAAGTGATAATTCACATGCAGTAGTCATTTACAGTCAAAAAATAAAACATTAAAAAATTACCATTTCTGACCATCTGGAGAAAGTTCGACAGGTCACGGGTCATCGTTTTTCATCAGAAAATTGATTTTTTGGACTGTAGAAAAATTTATTCAAAATGTCAATTGGATTGGGCCTCGTGTTGAATAACTACTTTTTAAAGCCCCAATGTGACCAAAATTGCCATTTTTACAGCCTTTTTCTCCTACTCTGGAAGCTTCTATTTCGACCAATTTCAGGCATTAAAATTACTCTAAACACACTTATTTTAGTTCCAAAAGTGATAATTCACATGCAGTAGTCATTTACAATCAAAAAATAAAACATTACAAAATTGCCATTTCTGACCATCTGGAGAAAGTTCGACAGGTCACGGGTCATCGTTTTTCATCAGAAAATTGATTTTTTGGACTGTAGAAAAATTGATTCAAAATGTCAATTGGATTGGGCCTCGTGTTGAATAACTACTTTTTAAAGCCCCAATGTGACCAAAATTGCCATTTTTACAGCCTTTTTCTCCTACTCAGAGGCTTCTATTTCGATCAATTTCAGGCATTAAAATGACTCTAAACACACTTATTTTAGTTCCAAAAGTGATAATTCACATGCAGTAGTCATTTACAGTCAAAAAATAAAACATTAAAAAATTACCATTTCTGAGCATCTGGAGAAAGTTCGACAGGTCACGGGTCATCGTTTTTCATCAGAAAATTGATTTTTTAGACTGTAGAAAAATTGATTCAAAATGTCAATTGGATTGGGCCTCGAGTTGAATAACTACTTTTTAAAGCCCCAATGTGACCAAAATTGCCATTTTTACAGCCTTTTTCTCCTACTCTGGAAGCTTCTATTTCGACCAATTTCAGGCATTAAAATGACTCTAAACACACTTATTTTAGTTCCAAAAGTGATAATTCACATGCAGTAGTCATTTACAGTCCAAAAATAAAACATTAAAAAATTACAATTTTTGACCATCTGGAGAAAGTTCGACAGGTCACGGGTCATCGTTTTTCATCAGAAAAGTGATTTTTTGGACTGTAGAAAAATTGATTCAAAATGTCATTTGGATTGTGCCTCGTGTTGAATAAGTACTTTTTAAAGCCTCAATGTGACCAAAATTGCCATTTTTACAGCCTTTTTCTCCTACTCAGAAGCTTCTATTTCGACCAATTTCAGGCATTAAAATGACTCTAAACACACTTATTTTAGTTCCAAAAGTGATAATTCACATGCAGTAGTCATTTACAGTCAAAAAATAAAACATTAAAAAATTACCATTTCTGACCATCTGGAGAAAGTTCGACAGGTCACGGGTCATCGTTTTTCATCAGAAAATTGATTTTTTGGACTGTAGAAAAATTTATTCAAAATGTCGATTGGATTGGGCCTCGTGTTGAATAACTACTTTTTAAAGCCCCAATGTGACCAAAATTGCCATTTTTACAGCCTTTTTCTCCTACTCTGGAAGCTTCTATTTCGACCAATTTCAGGCATTAAAATTACTCTAAACACACTTATTTTAGTTCCAAAAGTGATAATTCACATGCAGTAGTCATTTACAATCAAAAAATAAAACATTACAAAATTGCCATTTCTGACGATCTGGAGAAAGTTCTACAGGTCACGGGTCATCGTTTTTCATCAGAAAATTGATTTTATGGACTGTAGAAAAATTGATTCAAAATGTCATTTGGATTGTCCCTCGTGTTGAATAAGTACTTTTTAAAGCCTCAATGTGACCAAAATTGCCATTTTTACAGCCTTTTTCAACTACTCAGAGCGCTATTTCGACGAATTTCAGGCATTAAAATGACTCTAAACACACTTATTTTAGTTCCAAAAGTGATAATTCACATGCAGTAGTCATTTACAGTCAAAAAATAAAACATTAAAAAATTACCATTTCTGACCATCTTGAGAAAGTTTGACAGGTCACGGGTCATCGTTTTTCATCAGAAAATTGATTTTTTGGACTGTAGAAAAATTGATTCAAAAATGTCAATTGGATTGGGCCTCGTGTTGAATAACTACTTTTTAAAGCCCCAATGTGACCAAAATTGCCATTTTTACAGCCTTTTTCTCCTACTCAGAAGCTTCTATTTTGACCAATTTCAGGCATTAAAATGACTCTAAACACACTTATTTTAGTTCCAAAAGTGATAATTCACATGCAGTAGTCATTTACAGTCAAAAAATAAAACATTAAAAAATTACCATTTCTGACCATCTGGAGAAAGTTCGACAGGTCACGGGTCATCGTTTTTCATCAGAAAATAGATTTTTTGGACTAGAAAAATTGATTAAAAAATGTCAATTTGATTGGGCCTCGTGTTGAATAACTACTTTTTAAAGCCCCAATGTGACCAAAATTGCCATTTTTACAGCCTTTTTCTCCTACTCAGAAGCTTCTATTTTGACCAATTTCAGGCATTAAAATGACTCTAAACACACTTATTTTAGTTCCAAAAGTGATAATTCACATGCAGTAGTCATTTAAAGTCAAAAAATAAAACATTAAAAAATTACCATTTCTGAGCATCTGGAGAAAGTTCGACAGGTCACGGGTCATCGTTTTTCATCAGAAAATTGATTTTTTAGACTGTAGAAAAATTGATTCAAAATGTCAATTGGATTGGGCCTCGTGTTGAATAACTACTTTTTAAAGCCCCAATGTGACCAAAATTGCCATTTTTACAGCCTTTTTCTCCTACTCTGGAAGCTTCTATTTCGACCAATTTCAGGCATTAAAATTACTCTAAACACACTTATTTTAGTTCCAAAAGTGATAATTCACATGCAGTAGTCATTTACAGTCAAAAAATAAAACATTAAAAAATTACCATTTCTGACCATCTGGAGAAAGTTCGACAGGTCACGGATCATCATTTTTCATCAGAAAATTGATTTTTTGGACTGTAGAAAAATTGATTCAAAAATGTCAATTGGATTGGGCCTCGTGTTGAATAACTACTTTTTAAAGCCCCAATGTGACCAAAATTGCCATTTTTACAGCCTTTTTCGCCTACTCAGAAGCTTCTATTTTGACCAATTTCAGGCATTAAAATGACTCTAAACACACTTATTTTAGTTCCAAAAGTGATAATTCACATGCAGTAGTCATTTACAGTCCAAAAATAAAACATTAAAAAATTACCATTTCTGACCATCTGGAGAAAGTTTGACAGGTCACGGGTCATCGTTTTTCATCAGAAAATTGATTTTTTAGACCGTAGAAAAATTCATTCAAAATGTCATTTGGATTGTGCCTCATGTTGAATAAGTACTTTTTAAAGCCTCAATGTGACCAAAATTGCCATTTTTACAGCCTTTTTCTCCTACTCAGAAGCTTCTATTTCGACCAATTTCAGGCATTAAAATGACTCTAAACATACTTATTTTAGTTCCAAAAGTGATAATTCACATGCAGTAGTCATTTACAGTCAAAAAATAAAACATTAAAAAATTACCATTTCTGACCATCTGGAGAAAGTTCGACAGGTCACGGGTCATCGTTTTTCATCAGAAAAAAGATTTTTTGGACTGTAGAAAAATTTATTCAAAATGTCAATTGGATTGTGCCTCGTGTTGAATAAGTACTTTTTAAAGCCTCAATGTGACCAAAATTGCCATTTTTACAGCCTTTTTCTCCTACTCAGAAGCTTCTATTTCGACCAATTTCAGGCATTAAAATGACTCTAAACACACTTATTTTAGTTCCAAAAGTGATAATTCACATGCAGTAGTCATTTACAGTCAAAAAGTAAAACATTAAAAAATTACCATTTCTGACCATCTGGAGAAAGTTCAACTGGTCACGGGTCATCGTTTTTCATCAGAAAATTGATTTTTTAGACTGTAGAAAAATTCATTCAAAATGTCATTTGGATTGTGCCTCATGTTGAATAAGTACTTTTAAAGCCTCAATGTGACCAAAATTGCCATTTTTACAGCCTTTTTCTCCTACTCAGAAGCTTCTATTTCGACCAATTTCAGGCATTAAAATGACTCTAAACACACTTATTTTAGTTCCAAAAGTGATAATTCACATGCAGTAGTCATTTACAGTCAAAAAATAAAACATTAAAAAATTACCATTTCTGACCATCTGGAGAAAGTTCGACAGGTCACGGGTCATCGTTTTTCATCAGAAAATAGATTTTTTGGACTGTAGAAAAATTGATTCAAAATGTCAATTGGATTGTGCCTCGTGTTGAATAAGTACTTTTTAAAGCCTCAATGTGACCAAAATTGCCATTTTAACAGCCTTTTTCTCCTACTCAGAAGCTTCTATTTCGACCAATTTCAGGCATTAAAATGACTCTAAACACACTTATTTTAGTTCCAAAAGTGATAATTCACATGCAGTAGTCATTTACAGTCAAAAAGTAAAACATTAAAAAATTACCATTTCTGACCATCTGGAGAAAGTTCAACTGGTCACGGGTCATCGTTTTTCATCAGAAAATTGATTTTTTGGACTGTAGAAAAATTGATTCAAAATGTCAATTGGATTGTGCCTCGTGTTGAATAAGTACTTTTTAAAGCCTCAATGTGACCAAAATTGCCATTTTTACAGCCTTTTTCTCCTACTCAGAAGCTTCTATTTCGACCAATTTCAGGCATTAAAATGACTCTAAACACACTTATTTTAGTTCCAAAAGTGATAATTCACATGCAGTAGTCATTTACAGTCAAAAAGTAAAACATTAAAAAATTACCATTTCTGACCATCTGGAGAAAGTTCAACTGGTCACGGGTCATCGTTTTTCATCAGAAAATTGATTTTTTAGACTGTAGAAAAATTCATTCAAAATGTCATTTGGATTGTGCCTCATGTTGAATAAGTACTTTTTAAAGCCTCAATGTGACCAAAATTGCCATTTTTACAGCCTTTTTCTCCTACTCAGAAGCTTCTATTTCGACCAATTTCAGGCATTAAAATGACTCTAAACACACTTATTTTAGTTCCAAAAGTGATAATTCACATGCAGTAGTCATTTACAGTCAAAAAATAAAACATTAAAAAATTACCATTTCTGACCATCTGGAGAAAGTTCGACAGGCCACGGGTCATCGTTTTTCATCAGAAAATAGATTTTTTGGACCGTAGAAAAATTGATTCAAAATGTCAATTGGATTGTGCCTCGTGTTGAATAAGTACTTTTTAAAGCCTCAATGTGACCAAAATTGCCATTTTTACAGCCTTTTTCTCCTACTCAGAAGCTTCTATTTCGACCAATTTCAGGCATTAAAATGACTCTAAACACACTTATTTTAGTTCCAAAAGTGATAATTCACATGCAGTAGTCATTTACAGTCAAAAAGTAAAACATTAAAAAATTACCATTTCTGACCATCTGGAGAAAGTTCAACTGGTCACGGGTCATCGTTTTTCATCAGAAAATCGATTTTTTGGATTGTAGAAAAATTCATTAAAAATGTCATTTGGATTGTGCCTCGTGTTGAATAAGTACTTTTTAAAGCCCCAATGTGACCAAAATTGCCATTTTTACAGCCTTTTTCTCCTACTCAGAAGCTTCTATTTCGACCAATTTCAGGCATTAAAATGACTCTAAACACACTTATTTTAGTTCCAAAAGTGATAATTCACATGCAGTAGTCATTTACAGTCCAAAAATAAAACATTAAAAAATTACAACTTTTGATCATCTTGAGAAAGTTCGACAGGTCACGGGTCATCGTTTTTCATCAGAAAATTGATTTTTTGGACTGTAGAAAAATTCATTCAAAATGTCATTTGGATTGTGCCTCGTGTTGAATAAGTACTTTTTAAAGCCCCAATGTGACCAAAATTGCCATTTTTACAGCCTTTTTCTCCTACTCAGAAGCTTCTATTTTGACCAATTTCAGGCATTAAAATGACTCTAAACACACTTATTTTAGTTCCAAAAGTGATAATTCACATGCAGTAGTCATTTACAGTCAAAAAATAAAACATTAAAAAATTACCATTTCTGACCATCTGGAGAAAGTTCGACAGGTCACGGGTCATCGTTTTTCATCAGAAAATCGATTTTTTGGACTGTAGAAAAATTGATTCAAAATGTCAATTGGATTGGGCCTCGTGTTGAATAACTACTTTTTAAAGCCCCAATGTGACCAAAATTGCCATTTTTACAGCCTTTTTCTCCTACTCAGAGGCTTCTCTTTCGACCAATTTCAGGCATTAAAATGACTCTAAACACACTTATTTTAGTTCCAAAAGTGATAATTCACATGCAGTAGTCATTTACAGTCAAAAAATAAAACATTAAAAAATTACCATTTCTGAGCATCTGGAGAAAGTTCGACAGGTCACGGGTCATCGTTTTTCATCAGAAAATTGATTTTTTAGACTGTAGAAAAATTGATTCAAAATGTCAATTGGATTGGGCCTCGTGTTGAATAACTACTTTTTAAAGCCCCAATGTGACCAAAATTGCCATTTTTACAGCCTTTTTCTCCTACTCTGGAAGCTTCTATTTCGACCAATTTCAGGCATTAAAATGACTCTAAACACACTTATTTTAGTTCCAAAAGTGATAATTCACATGCAGTAGTCATTTACAGTCCAAAAATAAAACATTAAAAAATTACAATTTTTGACCATCTGGAGAAAGTTCGACAGGTCACGGGTCATCGTTTTTCATCAGAAAATTGATTTTTTGGACTGTAGAAAAATTGATTCAAAATGTCATTTGGATTGTGCCTCGTGTTGAATAAGTACTTTTTAAAGCCTCAATGTGACCAAAATTGCCATTTTTACAGCCTTTTTCTCCTACTCAGAAGCTTCTATTTCGACCAATTTCAGGCATTAAAATGACTCTAAACACACTTATTTTAGTTCCAAAAGTGATAATTCACATGCAGTTGTCATTTACAGTCAAAAAATAAAACATTAAAAAATTACCATTTCTGACCATCTGGAGAAAGTTCGACAGGTCACGGGTCATCGTTTTTCATCAGAAAATTGATTTTTTGGACTGTAGAAAAATTTATTCAAAATGTCAATTGGATTGGGCCTCGTGTTGAATAACTACTTTTTAAAGCCCCAATGTGACCAAAATTGCCATTTTTACAGCCTTTTTCTCCTACTCTGGAAGCTTCTATTTCGACCAATTTCAGGCATTAAAATTACTCTAAACACACTTATTTTAGTTCCAAAAGTGATAATTCACATGCAGTAGTCATTTACAGTCAAAAAATAAACCATTACAAAATTGCCATTTCTGACCATCTGGAGAAAGTTCGACAGGTCACGGGTCATTGTTTTTCATCAGAAAATTGATTTTTTGGACTGTAGAAAAATTGATTCAAAAATGTCAATTGGATTGGGCCTCGTGTTGAATAACTACTTTTTAAAGCCCCAATGTGACCAAAATTGCCATTTTTACAGCCTTTTTCTACTACTCAGAAGCTTCTATTTCGACCAATTTCAGGCATGAAAATGACTCTAAACACACTTATTTTAGTTCCAACAGTGAAAATTCACATGCAGTAGTCATTTACAGTCAAAAAATAAAACATTAAAAAATTACCATTTCTGACCATCTGGAGAAAGTTCAACAGGTCACGGGTCATCGTTTTTCATCAGAAAATAGATTTTTTGGACCGTAGAAAAATTGATTCAAAATGTTATTTGGATTGTGCCTCGTGTTGAATAAGTACTTTTTAAAGCCTCAATTTGACCAAAATTGCCATTTTTACAGCCTTTTTCTCCTACTCAGAAGCTTCTATTTCGACCAATTTCAGGCATTAAAATGACTCTAAACACACTTATCTTAGTTCCAAAGGTGATAATTCACATGCAGTTGTCATTTACAGTCAAAAAATAAAACATTAAAAAATTACCATTTCTGACCATCTGGAGAAAGTTCGACAGGTTACGGGTCATCGTTTTTCATCAGAAAATTGATTTTATGGACTGTAGAAAAATTGATTCAAAATGTCATTTGGATTGTGCCTCGTGTTGAATAACTACTTTTTAAAGCCCCAATGTGAACAAAATTGCCATTTTTCAGCCTTTTTCTACTACTCAGAAGCTTCTATTTCGACCAATTTCAGGCATGAAAATGACTCTAAACACACTTATTTTAGTTCCAACAGTGATAATTCACATGCAGTAGTCATTTACAGTCAAAAAATAAAACATTAAAAAATTACCATTTCTGACCATCTGGAGAAAGTTCAACAGGTCACGGGTCATCGTTTTTCATCAGAAAATTGATTTTTTGGACCGTAGAAAAATTGATTCAAAATGTTATTTGGATTGTGCCTCGTGTTGAATAAGTACTTTTTAAAGCCTCAATGTGATCAAAATTGCCTTTTTTACAGAAATTTTTCAACTACTCAGAAGCTTCTATTTCGACCAATTTCAGGCATTAAAATTACTCTAAACACACTTATTTTAGTTCCAAAAGTGATAATTCACATGCAGTAGTCATTTACAGTCAAAAAATAAAACATTAAAAAATTACCATTTCTGACCATCTGGAGAAAGTTCGACAGGTCACGGGTCATCATTTTTCATCAGAAAATTGATTTTTTGGACTGTAGAAAAATTGATTCAAAAATGTCAATTGGATTGGGCCTCGTGTTGAATAACTACTTTTTAAAGCCCCAATGTGACCAAAATTGCCATTTTTACAGCCTTTTTCGCCTACTCAGAAACTTTTATTTCGACCAATTTCAGGCATTAAAATTACTCTAAACACACTTATTTTAGTTCCAAAAGTGATAATTCACATGCAGTAGTCATTTACAGTCAAAAAATAAAACATTAAAAAATTACCATTTCTGACCATCTGGAGAAAGTTCGACAGGTCACGGGTCATCATTTTTCATCAGAAAATTGATTTTTTGGACTGTAGAAAAATTGATTCAAAAATGTCAATTGGATTGGGCCTCGTGTTGAATAACTACTTTTTAAAGCCCCAATGTGACCAAAATTGCCATTTTTACAGCCTTTTTCGCCTACTCAGAAACTTCTATTTTGACCAATTTCAGGCATTAAAATGACTCTAAACACACTTATTTTAGTTCCAAAAGTGATAATTCACATGCAGTAGTCATTTACAGTCAAAAAATAAAACATTAAAAAATTACCATTTCTGACCATCTGGAGGAAGTTCGACAGGTCACGAGTCATCGTTTTTCATCAGAAAATTGATTTTTAGGACTGTAGAAAAATTGATTCAAAATGTCAATTGGATTGGGCCTCGTGCTGAATAACTACTTTTTAAAGCCCCAATGTGACCAAAATTGCCATTTTTACAGCCTTTTTCTCCTACTCAGAAGCTTCTATTTTGACCAATTTCAGGCATTGAAATGACTCTAAACACACTTATTTTAGTTCCAAAAGTGATAATTCACATGCAGTAGTCATTTACAGTCAAAAAATAAAACATTAAAAAATTACCAATTCTGACCATCTGGAGAAAGTTCGACAGGTCACGGGTCATCGTTTTTCATCAGAAAATAGATTTTTTGGACTGTAGAAAAATTGATTCAAAAATGTCAATTGGATTGGGCCTCGTGTTGAATAACTACTTTTTAAAGCCCCAATGTGACCAAAATTGCCATTTTTACAGCCTTTTTCTCCTACTCAGAAGATTCTATTTTGACCAATTTCAGGCATTAAAATGACTCTAAACACACTTATTTTAGTTCCAAAAGTGATAATTCACATGCAGTAGTCATTTACAGTCAAAAAATAAAACATTAAAAAATGACCATTTCTGAGCATCTGGAGAAAGTTCGACAGGTCACGGGTCATCGTTTTTCATCAGAAAATTGATTTTTTAGACTGTAGAAAAATTGATTCAAAATGTCAATTGGATTGGGCCTCGTGTTGAATAACTACTTTTTAAAGCCCCAATGTGACCAAAATTGCCATTTTTACAGCCTTTTTCTCCTACTCTGGAAGCTTCTATTTCGACCAATTTCAGGCATTAAAATGACTCTAAACACACTTATTTTAGTTCCAAAAGTGATAATTCACATGCAGTAGTCATTTACAGTCCAAAAATAAAACATTAAAAAATTACAATTTTTGACCATCTGGAGAAAGTTCGACAGGTCACGGGTCATCGTTTTTCATCAGAAAATTGATTTTTTGGACTGTAGAAAAATTTATTCAAAATGTCAATTGGATTGGGCCTCGTGTTGAATAACTACTTTTTAAAGCCCCAATGTGACCAAAATTGCCATTTTTACAGCCTTTTTCTCCTACTCTGGAAGCTTCTATTTCGACCAATTTCAGGCATTAAAATTACTCTAAACACACTTATTTTAGTTCCAAAAGTGATAATTCACATGCAGTAGTCATTTACAGTCAAAAAATAAACCATTACAAAATTGCCATTTCTGACCATCTGGAGAAAGTTCGACAGGTCACGGGTCATTGTTTTTCATCAGAAAATTGATTTTTTGGACTGTAGAAAAATTGATTCAAAAATGTCAATTGGATTGGGCCTCGTGTTGAATAACTACTTTTTAAAGCCCCAATGTGACCAAATTTGCCATTTTTACAGCCTTTTTCTACTACTCAGAAGCTTCTATTTCGACCAATTTCAGGCATGAAAATGACTCTAAACACACTTATTTTAGTTCCAACAGTGAAAATTCACATGCAGTAGTCATTTACAGTCAAAAAATAAAACATTAAAAAATTAACATTTCTGACCATCTGGAGAAAGTTCGACAGGTCACGGGTCATCGTTTTTCATCATAAAATAGATTTTTTGGACTGTAGAAAAATTGATTCAAAATGTCAATTGGATTGTGCCTCGTGTTGAATAAGTACTTTTTAAAGCCTCAATTTGACCAAAATTGCCATTTTTACAGCCTTTTTCTCCTACTCAGAAGCTTCTATTTCGACCAATTTCAGGCATTAAAATGACTCTAAACACACTTATCTTAGTTCCAAAGGGGATAATTCACATGCAGTTGTCATTTACAGTCAAAAAATAAAACATTAAAAAACTACCATTTCTGACCATCTGGAGAAAGTTCGACAGGTTACGGGTCATCGTTTTTCATCAGAAAATTGATTTTATGGACTGTAGAAAAATTGATTCAAAATGTCATTTGGATTGTGCCTCGTGTTGAATAACTACTTTTTAAAGCCCCAATGTGAACAAAATTGCCATTTTTACAGCCTTTTTCTACTACTCAGAAGCTTCTATTTCGACCAATTTCAGGCATGAAAATGACTCTAAACACACTTATTTTAGTTCCAACAGTGATAGTTCACATGCAGTAGTCATTTACAGTCAAAAAATAAAACATTAAAAAATTACCATTTCTGACCATCTGGAGAAAGTTCAACAGGTCACGGGTCATCGTTTTTCATCAGAAAATTGATTTTTTGGACCGTAGAAAAATTGATTCAAAATGTTATTTGGATTGTGCCTCGTGTTGAATAAGTACTTTTTAAAGCCTCAATGTGATCAAAATTGCCATTTTTACAGAAATTTTTCAACTACTCAGAAGCTTCTATTTCGACCAATTTCAGGCATTAAAATTACTCTAAACACACTTATTTTAGTTCCAAAAGTGATAATTCACATGCAGTAGTCATTTACAGTCAAAAAATAAAACATTAAAAAATTACCATTTCTAACCATCTGGAGAAAGTTCGACAGGTCACGGGTCATCGTTTTTCATCAGAAAATAGATTTTTTGGACTGTAGAAAAATTGATTCAAAATGTCAATTGGATTGGGCCTCGTGTTGAATAACTACTTTTTAAAGCCCCAATGTGACCAAAATTGCCATTTTTACAGCCTTTTTCTCCTACTCAGAAGCTTCTATTTCGACCAATTTCAGGCATTAAAATTACTCTAAACACACTTATTTTAGTTCCAAAAGTGATAATTCACATGCAGTAGTCATTTACAGTCAAAAAATAAAACATTAAACAATTACCATTTCTGACCATCTGGAGAAAGTTCGACAGGTCACGGGTCATCATTTTTCATCAGAAAATTGATTTTTAGGACTGTAGAAAAATTGATTCAAAATGTCAATTGGATTGGGCCTCGTGCTGAATAACTACTTTTTAAAGCCCCAATGTGACCAAAATTGCCATTTTTACAGCCTTTTTCTCCTACTCAGAAGCTTCTATTTCGACCAATTTCAGGCATTAAAATGACTCTAAACATACTTATTTTAGTTCCAAAAGTGATAATTCACATGCAGTAGTCATTTACAGTCAAAAAATAAAACATTAAAAAATTACCATTTCTGACCATCTGGAGAAAGTTCGACAGGTCACGGGTCATCGTTTTTCATCAGAAAATCGATTTTTTGGACTGTAGAAAAATTGATTCAAAATGTCAATTGGATTGGGCCTCGTGTTGAATAACTACTTTTTAAAGCCCCAATGTGACCAAAATTGCCATTTTTACAGCCTTTTTCTCCTACTCAGAAGCTTCTATTTTGACCAATTTCAGGCATTAAAATGACTCTAAACACACTTATTTTAGTTCCAAAAGTGATAATTCACATGCAGTAGTCATTTACAGTCAAAAAATAAAACATTAAAAAATTACCAATTCTGACCATCTGGAGAAAGTTCGACAGGTCACGGGTCATCGTTTTTCATCAGAAAATAGATTTTTTGGACTGTAGAAAAATTGATTCAAAAATGTCAATTGGATTGGGCCTCGTGTTGAATAACTACTTTTTAAAGCCCCAATGTGACCAAAATTGCCATTTTTACAGCCTTTTTCTCCTACTCAGAAGCTTCTATTTTGACCAATTTCAGGCATTAAAATGACTCTAAACACACTTATTTTAGTTCCAAAAGTGATAATTCACATGCAGTAGTCATTTACAGTCAAAAAATAAAACATTAAAAAATTACCATTTCTGAGCATCTGGAGAAAGTTTGACAGGTCACGGGTCATCGTTTTTCATCAGAAAATTGATTTTTTAGACTGTAGAAAAATTGATTCAAAATGTCAATTGGATTGGGCCTCGTGTTGAATAACTACTCTTTAAAGCCCCAATGTGACCAAAATTGCCATTTTTACAGCCTTTTTCTCCTACTCTGGAAGCTTCTATTTCGACCAATTTCAGGCATTAAAATGACTCTAAACACACTTATTTTAGTTCCAAAAGTGATAATTCACATGCAGTTGTCATTTACAGTCAAAAAATAAAACATTAAAAAATTACCATTTCTGACCATCTGGAGAAAGTTCGACAGGTCACGGGTCATCGTTTTTCATCAGAAAATTGATTTTTTGGACTGTAGAAAAATTTATTCAAAATGTCAATTGGATTGGGCCTCGTGTTGAATAACTACTTTTTAAAGCCCCAATGTGACCAAAATTGCCATTTTTACAGCCTTTTTCTCCTACTCTGGAAGCTTCTATTTCGACCAATTTCAGGCATTAAAATTACTCTAAACACACTTATTTTAGTTCCAAAAGTGATAATTCACATGCAGTAGTCATTTACAGTCAAAAAATAAACCATTACAAAATTGCCATTTCTGACCATCTGGAGAAAGTTCGCCAGGTCACGGGTCATTGTTTTTCATCAGAAAATTGATTTTTTGGACTGTATAAAAATTGATTCAAAAATGTCAATTGGATTGGGCCTCGTGTTGAATAACTACTTTTTAAAGCCCCAATGTGACCAAAATTGCCATTTTTACAGCCTTTTTCTACTACTCAGAAGCTTCTATTTCGACCAATTTCAGGCATGAAAATGACTCTAAACACACTTATTTTAGTTCCAACAGTGAAAATTCACATGCAGTAGTCATTTACAGTCAAAAAATAAAACATTAAAAAATTAACATTTCTGACCATCTGGAGAAAGTTCGACAGGTCACGGGTCATCGTTTTTCATCATAAAATAGATTTTTTGGACTGTAGAAAAATTGATTCAAAATGTCAATTGGATTGTGCCTCGTGTTGAATAAGTACTTTTTAAAGCCTCAATTTGACCAAAATTGCCATTTTTACAGCCTTTTTCTCCTACTCAGAAGCTTCTATTTCGACCAATTTCAGGCATTAAAATGACTCTAAACACACTTATCTTAGTTCCAAAGGTGATAATTCACATGCAGTTGTCATTTACAGTCAAAAAATAAAACATTAAAAAATTACCATTTCTGACCATCTGGAGAAAGTTCGACAGGTTACGGGTCATCGTTTTTCATCAGAAAATTGATTTTATGGACTGTAGAAAAATTGATTCAAAATGTCATTTGGATTGGGCCTCGTGTTGAATAACTACTTTTTAAAGCCCCAATGTGACCAAAATTGCCATTTTTACAGCCTTTTTCTACTACTCAGAAGCTTCTATTTCGACCAATTTCAGGCATGAAAATGACTCTAAACACACTTATTTTAGTTCCAACAGTGAAAATTCACATGCAGTAGTCATTTACAGTCAAAAAATAAAACATTAAAAAATTAACATTTCTGACCATCTGGAGAAAGTTCGACAGGTCACGGGTCATCGTTTTTCATCATAAAATAGATTTTTTGGACTGTAGAAAAATTGATTCAAAATGTCAATTGGATTGTGCCTCGTGTTGAATAAGTACTTTTTAAAGCCTCAATTTGACCAAAATTGCCATTTTTACAGCCTTTTTCTCCTACTCAGAAGCTTCTATTTCGACCAATTTCAGGCATTAAAATGACTCTAAACACACTTATCTTAGTTCCAAAGGTGATAATTCACATGCAGTTGTCATTTACAGTCAAAAAATAAAACATTAAAAAATTAACATTTCTGACCATCTGGAGAAAGTTCGACAGGTCACGGGTCATCGTTTTTCATCAGAAAATTGATTTTTTAGACTGTAGAAAAATTGATTCAAAATGTCAATTGGATTGGGCCTCGTGTTGAATAACTACTTTTTAAAGCCCCAATGTGACCAAAATTGCCATTTTTACAGCCTTTTTCTCCTACTCTGGAAGCTTCTATTTCGACCAATTTCAGGCATTAAAATGACTCTAAACACACTTATTTTAGTTCCAAAAGTGATAATTCACATGCAGTAGTCATTTACAGTCCAAAAATAAAACATTAAAAAATTACAATTTTTGACCATCTGGAGAAAGTTCGACAGGTCACGGGTCATCGTTTTTCATCAGAAAATTGATTTTTTGGACTGTAGAAAAATTGATTCAAAATGTCATTTGGATTGTGCCTCGTGTTGAATAAGTACTTTTTAAAGCCTCAATGTGACCAAAATTGCCATTTTTACAGCCTTTTTCTCCTACTCAGAAGCTTCTATTTCGACCAATTTCAGGCATTAAAATGACTCTAAACACACTTATTTTAGTTCCAAAAGTGATAATTCACATGCAGTTGTCATTTACAGTCAAAAAATAAAACATTAAAAAATTACCATTTCTGACCATCTGGAGAAAGTTCGACAGGTCACGGGTCATCGTTTTTCATCAGAAAATTGATTTTTTGGACTGTAGAAAAATTTATTCAAAATGTCAATTGGATTGGGCCTCGTGTTGAATAACTACTTTTTAAAGCCCCAATGTGACCAAAATTGCCATTTTTACAGCCTTTTTCTCCTACTCTGGAAGCTTCTATTTCGACCAATTTCAGGCATTAAAATTACTCTAAACACACTTATTTTAGTTCCAAAAGTGATAATTCACATGCAGTAGTCATTTACAGTCAAAAAATAAACCATTACAAAATTGCCATTTCTGACCATCTGGAGAAAGTTCGACAGGTCACGGGTCATTGTTTTTCATCAGAAAATTGATTTTTTGGACTGTAGAAAAATTGATTCAAAAATGTCAATTGGATTGGGCCTCGTGTTGAATAACTACTTTTTAAAGCCCCAATGTGACCAAAATTGCCATTTTTACAGCCTTTTTCTACTACTCAGAAGCTTCTATTTCGACCAATTTCAGGCATGAAAATGACTCTAAACACACTTATTTTAGTTCCAACAGTGAAAATTCACATGCAGTAGTCATTTACAGTCAAAAAATAAAACATTAAAAAATTACCATTTCTGACCATCTGGAGAAAGTTCAACAGGTCACGGGTCATCGTTTTTCATCAGAAAATAGATTTTTTGGACCGTAGAAAAATTGATTCAAAATGTTATTTGGATTGTGCCTCGTGTTGAATAAGTACTTTTTAAAGCCTCAATTTGACCAAAATTGCCATTTTTACAGCCTTTTTCTCCTACTCAGAAGCTTCTATTTCGACCAATTTCAGGCATTAAAATGACTCTAAACACACTTATCTTAGTTCCAAAGGTGATAATTCACATGCAGTTGTCATTTACAGTCAAAAAATAAAACATTAAAAAATTACCATTTCTGACCATCTGGAGAAAGTTCGACAGGTTACGGGTCATCGTTTTTCATCAGAAAATTGATTTTATGGACTGTAGAAAAATTGATTCAAAATGTCATTTGGATTGTGCCTCGTGTTGAATAACTACTTTTTAAAGCCCCAATGTGAACAAAATTGCCATTTTTACAGCCTTTTTCTACTACTCAGAAGCTTCTATTTCGACCAATTTCAGGCATGAAAATGACTCTAAACACACTTATTTTAGTTCCAACAGTGATAATTCACATGCAGTAGTCATTTACAGTCAAAAAATAAAACATTAAAAAATTACCATTTCTGACCATCTGGAGAAAGTTCAACAGGTCACGGGTCATCGTTTTTCATCAGAAAATTGATTTTTTGGACCGTAGAAAAATTGATTCAAAATGTTATTTGGATTGTGCCTCGTGTTGAATAAGTACTTTTTAAAGCCTCAATGTGATCAAAATTGCCATTTTTACAGAAATTTTTCAACTACTCAGAAGCTTCTATTTCGACCAATTTCAGGCATTAAAATTACTCTAAACACACTTATTTTAGTTCCAAAAGTGATAATTCACATGCAGTAGTCATTTACAGTCAAAAAATAAAACATTAAAAAATTACCATTTCTGACCATCTGGAGAAAGTTCGACAGGTCACGGGTCATCATTTTTCATCAGAAAATTGATTTTTTGGACTGTAGAAAAATTGATTCAAAAATGTCAATTGGATTGGGCCTCGTGTTGAATAACTACTTTTTAAAGCCCCAATGTGACCAAAATTGCCATTTTTACAGCCTTTTTCGCCTACTCAGAAACTTCTATTTCGACCAATTTCAGGCATTAAAATTACTCTAAACACACTTATTTTAGTTCCAAAAGTGATAATTCACATGCAGTAGTCATTTACAGTCAAAAAATAAAACATTAAAAAATTACCATTTCTGACCATCTGGAGAAAGTTCGACAGGTCACGGGTCATCATTTTTCATCAGAAAATTGATTTTTTGGACTGTAGAAAAATTGATTCAAAAATGTCAATTGGATTGGGCCTCGTGTTGAATAACTACTTTTTAAAGCCCCAATGTGACCAAAATTGCCATTTTTACAGCCTTTTTCGCCTACTCAGAAACTTCTATTTTGACCAATTTCAGGCATCAAAATGACTCTAAACACACTTATTTTAGTTCCAAAAGTGATAATTCACATGCAGTAGTCATTTACAGTCAAAAAATAAAACATTAAAAAATTACCATTTCTGACCATCTGGAGGAAGTTCGACAGGTCACGAGTCATCGTTTTTCATCAGAAAATTGATTTTTAGGACTGTAGAAAAATTGATTCAAAATGTCAATTGGATTGGGCCTCGTGCTGAATAACTACTTTTTAAAGCCCCAATGTGACCAAAATTGCCATTTTTACAGCCTTTTTCTCCTACTCAGAAGCTTCTATTTTGACCAATTTCAGGCATTGAAATGACTCTAAACACACTTATTTTAGTTCCAAAAGTGATAATTCACATGCAGTAGTCATTTACAGTCAAAAAATAAAACATTAAAAAATTACCAATTCTGACCATCTGGAGAAAGTTCGACAGGTCACGGGTCATCGTTTTTCATCAGAAAATAGATTTTTTGGACTGTAGAAAAATTGATTCAAAAATGTCAATTGGATTGGGCCTCGTGTTGAATAACTACTTTTTAAAGCCCCAATGTGACCAAAATTGCCATTTTTACAGCCTTTTTCTCCTACTCAGAAGATTCTATTTTGACCAATTTCAGGCATTAAAATGACTCTAAACACACTTATTTTAGTTCCAAAAGTGATAATTCACATGCAGTAGTCATTTACAGTCAAAAAATAAAACATTAAAAAATGACCATTTCTGAGCATCTGGAGAAAGTTCGACAGGTCACGGGTCATCGTTTTTCATCAGAAAATTGATTTTTTAGACTGTAGAAAAATTGATTCAAAATGTCAATTGGATTGGGCCTCGTGTTGAATAACTACTTTTTAAAGCCCCAATGTGACCAAAATTGCCATTTTTACAGCCTTTTTCTCCTACTCTGGAAGCTTCTATTTCGACCAATTTCAGGCATTAAAATGACTCTAAACACACTTATTTTAGTTCCAAAAGTGATAATTCACATGCAGTAGTCATTTACAGTCCAAAAATAAAACATTAAAAAATTACAATTTTTGACCATCTGGAGAAAGTTCGACAGGTCACGGGTCATCGTTTTTCATCAGAAAATTGATTTTTTGGACTGTAGAAAAATTTATTCAAAATGTCAATTGGATTGGGCCTCGTGTTGAATAACTACTTTTTAAAGCCCCAATGTGACCAAAATTGCCATTTTTACAGCCTTTTTCTCCTACTCTGGAAGCTTCTATTTCGACCAATTTCAGGCATTAAAATTACTCTAAACACACTTATTTTAGTTCCAAAAGTGATAATTCACATGCAGTAGTCATTTACAGTCAAAAAATAAACCATTACAAAATTGCCATTTCTGACCATCTGGAGAAAGTTCGACAGGTCACGGGTCATTGTTTTTCATCAGAAAATTGATTTTTTGGACTGTAGAAAAATTGATTCAAAAATGTCAATTGGATTGGGCCTCGTGTTGAATAACTACTTTTTAAAGCCCCAATGTGACCAAAATTGCCATTTTTACAGCCTTTTTCTACTACTCAGAAGCTTCTATTTCGACCAATTTCAGGCATGAAAATGACTCTAAACACACTTATTTTAGTTCCAACAGTGATAGCTCACATGCAGTAGTCATTTACAGTCAAAAAATAAAACATTAAAAAATTACCATTTCTGACCATCTGGAGAAAGTTCAACAGGTCACGGGTCATCGTTTTTCATCAGAAAATTGATTTTTTGGACCGTAGAAAAATTGATTCAAAATGTTATTTGGATTGTGCCTCGTGTTGAATAAGTACTTTTTAAAGCCTCAATGTGATCAAAATTGCCATTTTTACAGAAATTTTTCAACTACTCAGAAGCTTCTATTTCGACCAATTTCAGGCATTAAAATTACTCTAAACACACTTATTTTAGTTCCAAAAGTGATAATTCACATGCAGTAGTCATTTACAGTCAAAAAATAAAACATTAAAAAATTACCATTTCTAACCATCTGGAGAAAGTTCGACAGGTCACGGGTCATCGTTTTTCATCAGAAAATAGATTTTTTGGACTGTAGAAAAATTGATTCAAAATGTCAATTGGATTGGGCCTCGTGTTGAATAACTACTTTTTAAAGCCCCAATGTGACCAAAATTGCCATTTTTACAGCCTTTTTCTCCTACTCAGAAGCTTCTATTTCGACCAATTTCAGGCATTAAAATTACTCTAAACACACTTATTTTAGTTCCAAAAGTGATAATTCACATGCAGTAGTCATTTACAGTCAAAAAATAAAACATTAAACAATTACCATTTCTGACCATCTGGAGAAAGTTCGACAGGTCACGGGTCATCATTTTTCATCAGAAAATTGATTTTTAGGACTGTAGAAAAATTGATTCAAAATGTCAATTGGATTGGGCCTCGTGCTGAATAACTACTTTTTAAAGCCCCAATGTGACCAAAATTGCCATTTTTACAGCCTTTTTCTCCTACTCAGAAGCTTCTATTTCGACCAATTTCAGGCATTAAAATGACTCTAAACATACTTATTTTAGTTCCAAAAGTGATAATTCACATGCAGTAGTCATTTACAGTCAAAAAATAAAACATTAAAAAATTACCATTTCTGACCATCTGGAGAAAGTTCGACAGGTCACGGGTCATCGTTTTTCATCAGAAAATCGATTTTTTGGACTGTAGAAAAATTGATTCAAAATATCAATTGGATTGGGCCTCGTGTTGAATAACTACTTTTTAAAGCCCCAATGTGACCAAAATTGCCATTTTTACAGCCTTTTTCTCCTACTCAGAGGCTTCTCTTTCGACCAATTTCAGGCATTAAAATGACTCTAAACACACTTATTTTAGTTCCAAAAGTGATAATTCACATGCAGTAGTCATTTACAGTCAAAAAATAAAACATTAAAAAATTACCATTTCTGACCATCTGGAGAAAGTTTGACAGGTCACGGGTCATCGTTTTTCATCAGAAAATTGATTTTTTGGACTGTAGAAAAATTGATTCAAAAATGTCAATTGGATTGGGCCTCGTGTTGAATAACTACTTTTTAAAGCCCCAATGTGACCAAAATTGCCATTTTTACAGCCTTTTTCTCCTACTCAGAAGCTTCTATTTTGACCAATTTCAGGCATTAAAATGACTCTAAACACACTTATTTTAGTTCCAAAAGTGATAATTCACATGCAGTAGTCATTTACAGTCAAAAAATAAAACATTAAAAAATTACCAATTCTGACCATCTGGAGAAAGTTCGACAGGTCACGGGTCATCGTTTTTCATCAGAAAATAGATTTTTTGGACTGTAGAAAAATTGATTCAAAAATGTCAATTGGATTGGGCCTCGTGTTGAATAACTACTTTTTAAAGCCCCAATGTGACCAAAATTGCCATTTTTACAGCCTTTTTCTCCTACTCAGAAGCTTCTATTTTGACCAATTTCAGGCATTAAAATGACTCTAAACACACTTATTTTAGTTCCAAAAGTGATAATTCACATGCAGTAGTCATTTACAGTCAAAAAATAAAACATTAAAAAATTACCATTTCTGAGCATCTGGAGAAAGTTTGACAGGTCACGGGTCATCGTTTTTCATCAGAAAATTGATTTTTTAGACTGTAGAAAAATTGATTCAAAATGTCAATTGGATTGGGCCTCGTGTTGAATAACTACTTTTTAAAGCCCCAATGTGACCAAAATTGCCATTTTTACAGCCTTTTTCTCCTACTCTGGAAGCTTCTATTTCGACCAATTTCAGGCATTAAAATGACTCTAAACACACTTATTTTAGTTCCAAAAGTGATAATTCACATGCAGTTGTCATTTACAGTCAAAAAATAAAACATTAAAAAATTACCATTTCTGACCATCTGGAGAAAGTTCGACAGGTCACGGGTCATCGTTTTTCATCAGAAAATTGATTTTTTGGACTGTAGAAAAATTTATTCAAAATGTCAATTGGATTGGGCCTCGTGTTGAATAACTACTTTTTAAAGCCCCAATGTGACCAAAATTGCCATTTTTACAGCCTTTTTCTCCTACTCTGGAAGCTTCTATTTCGACCAATTTCAGGCATTAAAATTACTCTAAACACACTTATTTTAGTTCCAAAAGTGATAATTCACATGCAGTAGTCATTTACAGTCAAAAAATAAACCATTACAAAATTGCCATTTCTGACCATCTGGAGAAAGTTCGCCAGGTCACGGGTCATTGTTTTTCATCAGAAAATTGATTTTTTGGACTGTAGAAAAATTGATTCAAAAATGTCAATTGGATTGGGCCTCGTGTTGAATAACTACTTTTTAAAGCCCCAATGTGACCAAAATTGCCATTTTTACAGCCTTTTTCTACTACTCAGAAGCTTCTATTTCGACCAATTTCAGGCATGAAAATGACTCTAAACACACTTATTTTAGTTCCAACAGTGAAAATTCACATGCAGTAGTCATTTACAGTCAAAAAATAAAACATTAAAAAATTAACATTTCTGACCATCTGGAGAAAGTTCGACAGGTCACGGGTCATCGTTTTTCATCATAAAATAGATTTTTTGGACTGTAGAAAAATTGATTCAAAATGTCAATTGGATTGTGCCTCGTGTTGAATAAGTACTTTTTAAAGCCTCAATTTGACCAAAATTGCCATTTTTACAGCCTTTTTCTCCTACTCAGAAGCTTCTATTTCGACCAATTTCAGGCATTAAAATGACTCTAAACACACTTATCTTAGTTCCAAAGGTGATAATTCACATGCAGTTGTCATTTACAGTCAAAAAATAAAACATTAAAAAATTACCATTTCTGACCATCTGGAGAAAGTTCGACAGGTTACGGGTCATCGTTTTTCATCAGAAAATTGATTTTATGGACTGTAGAAAAATTGATTCAAAATGTCATTTGGATTGGGCCTCGTGTTGAATAACTACTTTTTAAAGCCCCAATGTGACCAAAATTGCCATTTTTACAGCCTTTTTCTACTACTCAGAAGCTTCTATTTCGACCAATTTCAGGCATGAAAATGACTCTAAACACACTTATTTTAGTTCCAACAGTGAAAATTCACATGCAGTAGTCATTTACAGTCAAAAAATAAAACATTAAAAAATTAACATTTCTGACCATCTGGAGAAAGTTCGACAGGTCACGGGTCATCGTTTTTCATCATAAAATAGATTTTTTGGACTGTAGAAAAATTGATTCAAAATGTCAATTGGATTGTGCCTCGTGTTGAATAAGTACTTTTTAAAGCCTCAATTTGACCAAAATTGCCATTTTTACAGCCTTTTTCTCCTACTCAGAAGCTTCTATTTCGACCAATTTCAGGCATTAAAATGACTCTAAACACACTTATCTTAGTTCCAAAGGTGATAATTCACATGCAGTTGTCATTTACAGTCAAAAAATAAAACATTAAAAAATTACCATTTCTGACCATCTGGAGAAAGTTCGACAGGTTATGGGTCATCGTTTTTCATCAGAAAATTGATTTTATGGACTGTAGAAAAATTGATTCAAAATGTCATTTGGATTGTGCCTCGTGTTGAATAACTACTTTTTAAAGCCCCAATGTGAACAAAATTGCCATTTTTACAGCCTTTTTCTACTACTCAGAAGCTTCTATTTCGACCAATTTCAGGCATGAAAATGACTCTAAACACACTTATTTTAGTTCCAACAGTGATAATTCACATGCAGTAGTCATTTACAGTCAAAAAATAAAACATTAAAAAATTAACATTTCTGACCATCTGGAGAAAGTTCAACAGGTCACGGGTCATCGTTTTTCATCAGAAAATTGATTTTTTGGACCGTAGAAAAATTGATTCAAAATGTTATTTGGATTGTGCCTCGTGTTGAATAAGTACTTTTTAAAGCCTCAATGTGATCAAAATTGCCATTTTTACAGCCTTTTTCTCCTACTCAGAAGCTTCTATTTCGACCAATTTCAGGCATTAAAATGACTCTAAACACACTTATTTTAGTTCCAAAAGTGATAATTCACATGCAGTTGTCATTTACAGTCAAAAAATAAAACATTAAAAAATCACCAATTCTGACCATCTGGAGAAAGTTCGACAGGTCACGGGTCATCGTTTTTCATCAGAAAATTGTTTTTTTGGACTGTAGAAAAATTTATTCAAAATGTCAATTGGATTGGGCCTCGTGTTGAATAACTACTTTTTAAAGCCCCAATGTGACCAAAATTGCCATTTTTACAGCCTTTTTCTCCTACTCTGGAAGCTTCTATTTCGACCAATTTCAGGCATTAAAATTACTCTAAACACACTTATTTTAGTTCCAAAAGTGATAATTCACATGCAGTAGTCATTTACAGTCAAAAAATAAACCATTACAAAATTGCCATTTCTGACCATCTGGAGAAAGTTCGACAGGTCACGGGTCATTGTTTTTCATCAGAAAATTGATTTTTTGGACTGTAGAAAAATTGATTCAAAAATGTCAATTGGATTGGGCCTCGTGTTGAATAACTACTTTTTAAAGCCCCAATGTGACCAAAATTGCCATTTTTACAGCCTTTTTCTACTACTCAGAAGCTTCTATTTCGACCAATTTCAGGAATGAAAATGACTCTAAACACACTTATTTTAGTTCCAACAGTGAAAATTCACATGCAGTAGTCATTTACAGTCAAAAAATAAAACATTAAAAAATTAACATTTCTGACCATCTGGAGAAAGTTCGACAGGTCACGGGTCATCGTTTTTCATCATAAAATAGATTTTTTGGACTGTAGAAAAATTGATTCAAAATGTCAATTGGATTGTGCCTCGTGTTGAATAAGTACTTTTTAAAGCCTCAATTTGACCAAAATTGCCATTTTTACAGCCTTTTTCTCCTACTCAGAAGCTTCTATTTCGACCAATTTCAGGCATTAAAATGACTCTAAACACACTTATCTTAGTTCCAAAGGTGATAATTCACATGCAGTTGTCATTTACAGTCAAAAAATAAAACATTAAAAAATTACCATTTCTGACCATCTGGAGAAAGTTCGACAGGTTACGGGTCATCGTTTTTCATCAGAAAATTGATTTTATGGACTGTAGAAAAATTGATTCAAAATGTCATTTGGATTGTGCCTCGTGTTGAATAACTACTTTTTAAAGCCCCAATGTGAACAAAATTGCCATTTTTACAGCCTTTTTCTACTACTCAGAAGCTTCTATTTCGACCAATTTCAGGCATGAAAATGACTCTAAACACACTTATTTTAGTTCCAACAGTGATAATTCACATGCAGTAGTCATTTACAGTCAAAAAATAAAACATTAAAAAATTACCATTTCTGACCATCTGGAGAAAGTTCAACAGGTCACGGGTCATCGTTTTTCATCAGAAAATTGATTTTTTGGACCGTAGAAAAATTGATTCAAAATGTTATTTGGATTGTGCCTCGTGTTGAATAAGTACTTTTTAAAGCCTCAATGTGATCAAAATTGCCATTTTTACAGCCTTTTTCTCCTACTCAGAAGCTTCTATTTCGACCAATTTCAGGCATTAAAATGACTCTAAACACACTTATTTTAGTTCCAAAAGTGATAATTCACATGCAGTTGTCATTTACAGTCAAAAAATAAAACATTAAAAAATCACCATTTCTGACCATCTGGAGAAAGTTCGACAGGTCACGGGTCATCGTTTTTCATCAGAAAATTGATTTTTTGGACTGTAGAAAAATTTATTCAAAATGTCAATTGGATTGGGCCTCGTGTTGAATAACTACTTTTTAAAGCCCCAATGTGACCAAAATTGCCATTTTTACAGCCTTTTTCTCCTACTCTGGAAGCTTCTATTTCGACCAATTTCAGGCATTAAAATTACTCTAAACACACTTATTTTAGTTCCAAAAGTGATAATTCACATGCAGTAGTCATTTACAGTCAAAAAATAAACCATTACAAAATTGCCATTTCTGACCATCTGGAGAAAGTTCGACAGGTCACGGGTCATTGTTTTTCATCAGAAAATTGATTTTTTGGACTGTAGAAAAATTGATTCAAAAATGTCAATTGGATTGGGCCTCGTGTTGAATAACTACTTTTTAAAGCCCCAATGTGACCAAAATTGCCATTTTTACAGCCTTTTTCTACTACTCAGAAGCTTCTATTTCGACCAATTTCAGGCATGAAAATGACTCTAAACACACTTATTTTAGTTCCAACAGTGAAAATTCACATGCAGTAGTCATTTACAGTCAAAAAATAAAACATTAAAAAATTAACATTTCTGACCATCTGGAGAAAGTTCGACAGGTCACGGGTCATCGTTTTTCATCATAAAATAGATTTTTTGGACTGTAGAAAAATTGATTCAAAATGTCAATTGGATTGTGCCTCGTGTTGAATAAGTACTTTTTAAAGCCTCAATTTGACCAAAATTGCCATTTTTACAGCCTTTTTCTCCTACTCAGAAGCTTCTATTTCGACCAATTTCAGGCATTAAAATGACTCTAAACACACTTATCTTAGTTCCAAAGGTGATAATTCACATGCAGTTGTCATTTACAGTCAAAAAATAAAACATTAAAAAATTACCATTTCTGACCATCTGGAGAAAGTTCGACAGGTTACGGGTCATCGTTTTTCATCAGAAAATTGATTTTATGGACTGTAGAAAAATTGATTCAAAATGTCATTTGGATTGTGCCTCGTGTTGAATAACTACTTTTTAAAGCCCCAATGTGAACAAAATTGCCATTTTTACAGCCTTTTTCTACTACTCAGAAGCTTCTATTTCGACCAATTTCAGGCATGAAAATGACTCTAAACACACTTATTTTAGTTCCAACAGTGATAATTCACATGCAGTAGTCATTTACAGTCAAAAAATAAAACATTAAAAAATTACCATTTCTGACCATCTGGAGAAAGTTCAACAGGTCACGGGTCATCGTTTTTCATCAGAAAATTGATTTTTTGGACCGTAGAAAAATTGATTCAAAATGTTATTTGGATTGTGCCTCGTGTTGAATAAGTACTTTTTAAAGCCTCAATGTGATCAAAATTGCCATTTTTACAGAAATTTTTCAACTACTCAGAAGCTTCTATTTCGACCAATTTCAGGCATTAAAATGACTCTAAACACACTTATTTTAGTTCCAAAAGTGATAATTCACATGCAGTAGTCATTTACAGTCAAAAAATAAAACATTAAAAAATTACCATTTCTGACCATCTGGAGAAAGTTCGACAGGTCACGGGTCATCGTTTTTCATCAGAAAATTGATTTTTTGGACTGTAGAAAAATTTATTCAAAATGTCGATTGGATTGGGCCTCGTGTTGAATAACTACTTTTTAAAGCCCCAATGTGACCAAAATTGCCATTTTTACAGCCTTTTTCTCCTACTCTGGAAGCTTCTATTTCGACCAATTTCAGGCATTAAAATTACTCTAAACACACTTATTTTAGTTCCAAAAGTGATAATTCACATGCAGTAGTCATTTACAATCAAAAAATAAAACATTACAAAATTGCCATTTCTGACCATCTGGAGAAAGTTCGACAGGTCACGGGTCATCGTTTTTCATCAGGAAATTGATTTTATGGACTGTAGAAAAATTGATTCAAAATGTCATTTGGATTGTGCCTCGTGTTGAATAACTACTTTTTAAAGCCCCAATGTGAACAAAATTGCCATTTTTATAGCCTTTTTCTACTACTCAGAAGCTTCTATTTCGACCAATTTCAGGCATGAAAATGACTCTAAACACACTTATTTTAGTTCCAACAGTGATAATTCACATGCAGTAGTCATTTACAGTCAAAAAATAAAACATTAAAAAATTACCATTTC
Source organism: Triturus cristatus (assembly GCF_964204655.1). NCBI lineage: Eukaryota > Metazoa > Chordata > Amphibia > Caudata > Salamandridae > Triturus > Triturus cristatus. The sequence continues at coordinate 139,155,388 of NC_140586.1, read as the reverse complement.
TAACCATCTGGAGAAAGTTCGACAGGTCACGGGTCATCGTTTTTCATCAGAAAATAGATTTTTTGGACTGTAGAAAAATTGATTCAAAATGTCAATTGGATTGGGCCTCGTGTTGAATAACTACTTTTTAAAGCCCCAATGTGACCAAAATTGCCATTTTTACAGCCTTTTTCTCCTACTCAGAAGCTTCTATTTCGACCAATTTCAGGCATTAAAATTACTCTAAACACACTTATTTTAGTTCCAAAAGTGATAATTCACATGCAGTAGTCATTTACAGTCAAAAAATAAAACATTAAAAAATTACCATTTCTGACCATCTGGAGAAAGTTCGACAGGTCACGGGTCATCATTTTTCATCAGAAAATTGATTTTTTGGACTGTAGAAAAATTGATTCAAAAATGTCAATTGGATTGGGCCTCGTGTTGAATAACTACTTTTTAAAGCCCCAATGTGACCTAAATTGCCATTTTTACAGCCTTTTTCGCCTACTCAGAAACTTCTATTTTGACCAATTTCAGGCATTAAAATGACTCTAAACACACTTATTTTAGTTCCAAAAGTGATAATTCACATGCAGTAGTCATTTACAGTCAAAAAATAAAACATTAAAAAATTACCATTTCTGACCATCTGGAGGAAGTTCGACAGGTCACGAGTCATCGTTTTTCATCAGAAAATTGATTTTTAGGACTGTAGAAAAATTGATTCAAAATGTCAATTGGATTGGGCCTCGTGCTGAATAACTACTTTTTAAAGCCCCAATGTGACCAAAATTGCCATTTTTACAGCCTTTTTCTCCTACTCAGAAGCTTCTATTTCGACCAATTTCAGGCATTAAAATGACTCTAAACACACTTATTTTAGTTCCAAAAGTGATAATTCACATGCAGTAGTCATTTACAGTCAAAAAATAAAACATTAAAAAATTACCATTTCTGACCATCTGGAGAAAGTTCGACAGGTCACGGGTCATCGTTTTTCATCAGAAAATCGATTTTTTGGACTGTAGAAAAATTGATTCAAAATGTCAATTGGATTGGGCCTCGTGTTGAATAACTACTTTTTAAAGCCCCAATGTGACCAAAATTGCCATTTTTACAGCCTTTTTCTCCTACTCAGAGGCTTCTCTTTCGACCAATTTCAGGCATTAAAATGACTCTAAACACACTTATTTTAGTTCCAAAAGTGATAATTCACATGCAGTAGTCATTTACAGTCAAAAAATAAAACATTAAAAAATTACCATTTCTGACCATCTGGAGAAAGTTTGACAGGTCACGGGTCATCGTTTTTCATCAGAAAATTGATTTTTTGGACTGTAGAAAAATTGATTCAAAAATGTCAATTGGATTGGGCCTCGTGTTGAATAACTACTTTTTAAAGCCCCAATGTGACCAAAATTGCCATTTTTACAGCCTTTTTCTCCTACTCAGAAGCTTCTATTTTGACCAATTTCAGGCATTAAAATGACTCTAAACACACTTATTTTAGTTCCAAAAGTGATAATTCACATGCAGTAGTCATTTACAGTCAAAAAATAAAACATTAAAAAATTACCAATTCTGACCATCTGGAGAAAGTTCGACAGGTCACGGGTCATCGTTTTTCATCAGAAAATAGATTTTTTGGACTGTAGAAAAATTGATTCAAAAATGTCAATTGGATTGGGCCTCGTGTTGAATAACTACTTTTTAAAGCCCCAATGTGACCAAAATTGCCATTTTTACAGCCTTTTTCTCCTACTCAGAAGCTTCTATTTTGACCAATTTCAGGCATTAAAATGACTCTAAACACACTTATTTTAGTTCCAAAAGTGATAATTCACATGCAGTAGTCATTTACAGTCAAAAAATAAAACATTAAAAAATTACCATTTCTGAGCATCTGGAGAAAGTTCGACAGGTCACGGGTCATCGTTTTTCATCAGAAAATTGATTTTTTAGACTGTAGAAAAATTGATTCAAAATGTCAATTGGATTGGGCCTCGTGTTGAATAACTACTTTTTAAAGCCCCAATGTGACCAAAATTGCCATTTTTACAGCCTTTTTCTCCTACTCTGGAAGCTTCTATTTCGACCAATTTCAGGCATTAAAATGACTCTAAACACACTTATTTTAGTTCCAAAAGTGATAATTCACATGCAGTAGTTATTTACAGTCCAAAAATAAAACATTAAAAAATTACAATTTTTGACCATCTGGAGAAAGTTCGACAGGTCACGGGTCATCGTTTTTCATCAGAAAATTGATTTTTTGGACTGTAGAAAAATTGATTCAAAATGTCATTTGGATTGTGCCTCGTGTTGAATAAGTACTTTTTAAAGCCTCAATGTGACCAAAATTGCCATTTTTACAGCCTTTTTCTCCTACTCAGAAGCTTCTATTTCGACCAATTTCAGGCATTAAAATGACTCTAAACACACTTATTTTAGTTCCAAAAGTGATAATTCACATGCAGTTGTCATTTACAGTCAAAAAATAAAACATTAAAAAATTACCATTTCTGACCATCTGGAGAAAGTTCGACAGGTCACGGGTCATCGTTTTTCATCAGAAAATTGATTTTTTGGACTGTAGAAAAATTTATTCAAAATGTCAATTGGATTGGGCCTCGTGTTGAATAACTACTTTTTAAAGCCCCAATGTGACCAAAATTGCCATTTTTACAGCCTTTTTCTCCTACTCTGGAAGCTTCTATTTCGACCAATTTCAGGCATTAAAATTACTCTAAACACACTTATTTTAGTTCCAAAAGTGATAATTCACATGCAGTAGTCATTTACAGTCAAAAAATAAACCATTACAAAATTGCCATTTCTGACCATCTGGAGAAAGTTCGACATTGTTTTTCATCAGAAAATTGATTTTTTGGACTGTAGAAAAATTGATTCAAAAATGTCAATTGGATTGGGCCTCGTGTTGAATAACTACTTTTTAAAGCCCCAATGTGACCAAAATTGCCATTTTTACAGCCTTTTTCTACTACTCAGAAGCTTCTATTTCGACCAATTTCAGGCATGAAAATGACTCTAAACACACTTATTTTAGTTCCAACAGTGAAAATTCACATGCAGTAGTCATTTACAGTCAAAAAATAAAACATTAAAAAATTAACATTTCTGACCATCTGGAGAAAGTTCGACAGGTCACGGGTCATCGTTTTTCATCATAAAATAGATTTTTTGGACTGTAGAAAAATTGATTCAAAATGTCAATTGGATTGTGCCTCGTGTTGAATAAGTACTTTTTAAAGCCTCAATTTGACCAAAATTGCCATTTTTACAGCCTTTTTCTCCTACTCAGAAGCTTCTATTTCGACCAATTTCAGGCATTAAAATGACTCTAAACACACTTATCTTAGTTCCAAAGGTGATAATTCACATGCAGTTGTCATTTACAGTCAAAAAATAAAACATTAAAAAATTACCATTTCTGACCATCTGGAGAAAGTTCGACAGGTTACGGGTCATCGTTTTTCATCAGAAAATTGATTTTATGGACTGTAGAAAAATTGATTCAAAATGTCATTTGGATTGTGCCTCGTGTTGAATAACTACTTTTTAAAGCCCCAATGTGAACAAAATTGCCATTTTTACAGCCTTTTTCTACTACTCAGAAGCTTCTATTTCGACCAATTTCAGGCATGGAAATGACTCTAAACACACTTATTTTAGTTCCAACAGTGATAATTCACATGCAGTAGTCATTTACAGTCAAAAAATAAAACATTAAAAAATTACCATTTCTGACCATCTGGAGAAAGTTCAACAGGTCACGGGTCATCGTTTTTCATCAGAAAATTGATTTTTTGGACCGTAGAAAAATTGATTCAAAATGTTATTTGGATTGTGCCTCGTGTTGAATAAGTACTTTTTAAAGCCTCAATGTGATCAAAATTGCCATTTTTACAGCCTTTTTCAACTACTCAGAAGCTTCTATTTCGACCAATTTCAGGCATTAAAATGACTCTAAACACACTTATTTTAGTTCCAAAAGTGATAATTCACATGCAGTAGTCATTTACAGTCAAAAAATAAAACATTAAAAAATTACCATTTCTGACCATCTGGAGAAAGTTCGACAGGTCACGGGTCATCGTTTTTCATCAGAAAATTGATTTTTTGGACTGTAGAAAAATTTATTCAAAATGTCGATTGGATTGGGCCTCGTGTTGAATAACTACTTTTTAAAGCCCCAATGTGACCAAAATTGCCATTTTTACAGCCTTTTTCGCCTACTCAGAAGCTTCTATTTTGACCAATTTCAGGCATTAAAATGACTCTAAACACACTTATTTTAGTTCCAAAAGTGATAATTCACATGCAGTAGTCATTTACAATCAAAAAATAAAACATTACAAAATTGCCATTTCTGACCATCTGGAGAAAGTTCGACAGGTCACGGGTAATCGTTTTTCATCAGAAAATTGATTTTATGGACTGTAGAAAAATTGATTCAAAATGTCATTTGGATTGTGCCTCGTGTTGAATAACTACTTTTTAAAGCCCCAATGTGAACAAAATTGCCATTTTTACAGCCTTTTTCTACTACTCAGAAGCTTCTATTTCGACCAATTTCAGGCATGAAAATGACTCTAAACACACTTATTTTAGTTCCAACAGTGATAATTCACATGCAGTAGTCATTTACAGTCAAAAAATAAAACATTAAAAAATTACCATTTCTGACCATCTGGAGAAAGTTCAACAGGTCACGGGTCATCGTTTTTCATCAGAAAATTGATTTTTTGGACCGTAGAAAAATTGATTCAAAATGTTATTTGGATTGTGCCTCGTGTTGAATAAGTACTTTTTAAAGCCTCAATGTGATCAAAATTGCCATTTTTACAGCCTTTTTCAACTACTCAGAAGCTTCTATTTCGACCAATTTCAGGCATTAAAATTACTCTAAACACACTTATTTTAGTTCCAAAAGTGATAATTCACATGCAGTAGTCATTTACAGTCAAAAAATAAAACATTAAAAAATTACCATTTCTGACCATCTGGAGAAAGTTCGACAGGTCACGGGTCATCATTTTTCATCAGAAAATTGATTTTTTGGACTGTAGAAAAATTGATTCAAAAATGTCAATTGGATTGGGCCTCGTGTTGAATAACTACTTTTTAAAGCCCCAATGTGACCAAAATTGCCATTTTTACAGCCTTTTTCGCCTACTCAGAAGCTTCTATTTTGACCAATTTCAGGCATTAAAATGACTCTAAACACACTTATTTTAGTTCCAAAAGTGATAATTCACATGCAGTAGTCATTTACAGTCCAAAAATAAAACATTAAAAAATTACCATTTCTGACCATCTGGTGAAAGTTTGACAGGTCACGGGTCATCGTTTTTCATCAGAAAATTGATTTTTTAGACTGTAGAAAAATTCATTCAAAATGTCATTTGGATTGTGCCTCATGTTGAATAAGTACTTTTTAAAGCCTCAATGTGACCAAAATTGCCATTTTTACAGTTTTTTTCACCTACTCAGAAGCTTCTATTTCGACCAATTTCAGGCATTAAAATGACTCTAAACACACTTATTTTAGTTCCAAAAGTGATAATTCACATGCAGTAGTCATTTACAGTCAAAAAATAAAACATTAAAAAATTACCATTTCTGACCATCTGGAGAAAGTTCGACAGGTCACGGGTCATCGTTTTTCATCAGAAAATAGATTTTTTGGACTGTAGAAAAATTGATTCAAAATGTCAATTGGATTGTGCCTCGTGTTGAATAAGTACTTTTTAAAGCCTCAATGTGACCAAAATTGCCATTTTTACAGCCTTTTTCTCCTACTCAAAAGCTTCTATTTCAACCAATTTCAGGCATTACAATGACTCTAAACACACTTATTTTAGTTCCAAAAGTGATAATTCACATGCAGAAGTCATTTACAGTCAAAAAATAAAACATTAAAAAATTACCATTTCTGACCATCTGGAGAAAGTTCGACAGGTCACGGGTCATCGTTTTTCATCAGAAAATTGATTTTTAGGACTGTAGAAAAATTGATTCAAAATGTCAATTGGATTGGGCCTCGTGTTGAATAACTACTTTTTAAAGCCCCAATGTGACCAAAATTGCCATTTTGACAGCCTTTTTCTCCTACTCAGAAGCTTCTATTTTGACCAATTTCAGGCATTAAAATGACTCTAAACACACTTATTTTAGTTCCAAAAGTGATAATTCACATGCAGTAGTCATTTACAGTCAAAAAATAAAACATTAAAAAATTACCATTTCTGACCATCTGGAGAAAGTTCGACAGGTCACGGGTCATCGTTTTTCATCAGAAAATAGATTTTTTGGACTGTAGAAAAATTGATTCAAAATGTCAATTGGATTGTGCCTCGTGTTGAATAAGTACTTTTTAAAGCCTCAATGTGACCAAAATTGCCATTTTTACAGCCTTTTTCTCCTACTCAAAAGCTTCTATTTCAACCAATTTCAGGCATTACAATGACTCTAAACACACTTATCTTAGTTCCAAAAGTGATAATTCACATGCAGTTGTCATTGACAGTCAAAAAATAAAACATTAAAAAATTACCATTTCTGACCATCTGGAGAAAGTTCGACAGGTCACGGGTCATCGTTTTTCATCAGAAAATAGATTTTTTTGGACTGTAGAAAAATTGATTCAAAATGTCAATTGGATTGGGCCTCGTGTTGAATAACTACTTTTTAAAGCCCCAATGTGACCAAAATTGCCATTTTTACAGCCTTTTTCTCCTACTCAGAAGCTTCTATTTCGACCAATTTCAGGGATTAAAATGACTCTAAACACACTTATTTTAGTTCCAAAAGTGATAATTCACATGCAGTAGTCATTTACAGTCCAAAAATAAAACATTAAAAAATTACAATTTTTGACCATCTTGAGAAAGTTCGACAGGTCACGGGTCATCGTTTTTCATCAGAAAATTGATTTTTTGGACTGTAGAAAAATTCATTCAAAATGTCATTTGGATTGTGCCTCGTGTTGAATAAGTACTTTTTAAAGCCTCAATGTGACCAAAATTGCCATTTTTACAGCCTTTTTCAACTACTCAGAAGCTTCTATTTCGACGAATTTCAGGCATTAAAATGACTCTAAACACAATTATTTTAGTTCCAAAAGTGATAATTCACATGCAGTAGTCATTTACAGTCAAAAAATAAAACATTAAAAAATTACCATTTCTGACCATCTGGAGAAAGTTCGACAGGTCACGGGTCATCGTTTTTCATCAGAAAATAGATTTTTTGGACTGTAGAAAAATTGATTCAAAATGTCAATTGGATTGTGCCTCGTGTTGAATAAGTACTTTTTAAAGCCTCAATGTGACCAAAATTGCCATTTTTACAGCCTTTTTCTCCTACTCAGAAGCTTCTATTTCGACCAATTTCAGGCATTAAAATGACTCTAAACACACTCATTTTAGTTCCAAAAGTGATAATTCACATGCAGTAGTCATTTACAGTCAAAAAGTAAAACATTAAAAAATTACCATTTCTGACCATCTGGAGAAAGTTCAACAGGTCACGGGTCATCGTTTTTCATCAGAAAATTGATTTTTTGGACTGTAGAAAAATTGATTCAAAATGTCATTTGGATTGTGCCTCATGTTGAATAAGTACTTTTTAAAGCCTCAATGTGACCAAAATTGCCATTTTTACAGCCTTTTTCTCCTACTCAGAAGCTTCTATTTCGACCAATTTCAGGCATTAAAATGACTCTAAACACACTTATTTTAGTTCCAAAAGTGATAATTCACATGCAGTAGTCATTTACAGTCAAAAAATAAAACATTAAAATATTACCATTTCTGACCATCTGGAGAAAGTTCGACAGGTCACGGGTCATCGTTTTTCATCAGAAAATAGATTTTTTGGACTGTAGAAAAATTGATTCAAAATGTCAATTGGATTGTGCCTCGTGTTGAATAAGTACTTTTTAAAGCCTCAATGTGACCAAAATTGCCATTTTTACATCCTTTTTCTCCTACTCAAAAGCTTCTATTTCAACCAATTTCAGGCATTACAATGACTCTAAACACACTTATCTTAGTTCCAAAAGTGATAATTCACATGCAGTTGTCATTGACAGTCAAAAAATAAAACATTAAAAAATTACCATTTCTGACCATCTGGAGAAAGTTCGACAGGTCACGGGTCATCGTTTTTCATCAGAAAATAGATTTTTTGGACTGTAGAAAAATTGATTCAAAATGTCAATTGGATTGGGCCTCGTGTTGAATAACTACTTTTTAAAGCCCCAATGTGACCAAAATTGCCATTTTTACAGCCTTTTTCTCCTACTCAGAAGCTTCTATTTCGACCAATTTCAGGGATTAAAATGACTCTAAACACACTTATTTTAGTTCCAAAAGTGATAATTCACATGCAGTAGTCATTTACAGTCCAAAAATAAAACATTAAAAAATTACAATTTTTGACCATCTTGAGAAAGTTCGACAGGTCACGGGTCATCGTTTTTCATCAGAAAATTGATTTTTTGGACTGTAGAAAAATTCATTCAAAATGTCATTTGGATTGTGCCTCGTGTTGAATAAGTACTTTTTAAAGCCTCAATGTGACCAAAATTGCCATTTTTACAGCCTTTTTCAACTACTCAGAAGCTTCTATTTCGACGAATTTCAGGCATTAAAATGACTCTAAACACAATTATTTTAGTTCCAAAAGTGATAATTCACATGCAGTAGTCATTTACAGTAAAAAAATAAAACATTAAAAAATTACCATTTCTGACCATCTGGAGAAAGTTCGACAGGTCACGGGTCATCGTTTTTCATCAGAAAATCGATTTTTTGGACTGTAGAAAAATTGATTCAAAATGTCAATTGGATTGGGCCTCGTGTTGAATAACTACTTTTTAAAGCCCCAATGTGACCAAAATTGCCATTTTTACAGCCTTTTTCTCCTACTCAGAGGCTTCTATTTCGACCAATTTCAGGCATTAAAATGACTCTAAACACACTTATTTTAGTTCTAAAAGTGATAATTCACATGCAGTAGTCATTTACAGTCAAAAAAAAAAACATTAAAAAATTACCATTTCTGACCATCTGGAGAAAGTTTGACAGGTCACGGGTCATCGTTTTTCATCAGAAAATTGATTTTTTGAACTGTAGAAAAATTGATTCAAAATGTCATTTGGATTGTGCCTCGTGTTGAATAAGTACTTTTTAAAGCCTCAATGTGACCAAAATTGCCATTTTTACAGCCTTTTTCTCCTACTCAGAAGCTTCTATTTCGACCAATTTCAGGCATTAAAATGACTCTAAACACACTTATTTTAGTTCCAAAAGTGATAATTCACATGCATTAGTCATTTACAGTCAAAAAATAAAACATTCAAAAATTACCATTTCTGACCATCTGGAGAAAGTTCGACAGGTCACGGGTCATCGTTTTTCATCAGAAAATTGATTTTTTGGACTGTAGAAAAATTTATTCAAAATGTCAATTGGATTGGGCCTTGTGTTGAATAACTACTTTTTAAAGCCCCAATGTGACCAAAATTGCCATTTTTACAGCCTTTTTCTCCTACTCTGGAAGCTTCTATTTCGACCAATTTCAGGCATTAAAATTACTCTAAACACACTTATTTTAGTTCCAAAAGTGATAATTCACATGCAGTAGTCATTTACAGTCAAAAAATAAAACATTAAAAAATTGCCATTTCTGACCATCTGGAGAAAGTTCGACAGGTCATGGGTCATTGTTTTTCATCAGAAAATTGTTTTTTGGACTGTAGAAAAATTGATTCAAAAATGTCAATTGGATTGGGCCTCGTGTTGAATAACTACTTTTTAAAGCCCCAATGTGACCAAAATTGCCATTTTTACAGCCTTTTTCTACTACTCAGAAGCTTCTATTTCGACCAATTTCAGGCATTAAAATGACTCTAAACACACTTATTTTAGTTCCAAAAGTGATAATTCACATGCAGTAGTCATTTACAGTTAAAAAGTAAAACATTAAAAAATTACCATTTCTGACCATCTGGAGAAAGTTCAACAGGTCACGGGTCATCGTTTTTCATCAGAAAATTGATTTTTTGGACTGTAGAAAAATTGATTCAAAATGTCATTTGGATTGTGCCTCGTGTTGAATAAGTACTTTTTAAAGCCTCAATGTGACCAAAATTACAATTTTTACAGCCTTTTTCTCCTACTCAGAAGCTTCTATTTCGACCAATTTCAGGCATTAAAATGACTCTAAACACACTTATTTTAGTTCCAAAAGTGATAATTCACATGCAGTAGTCATTTACAGTCAAAAAATAAAACATTAAAAAATTACCATTTCTGACCATCTGGAGAAAGTTCGACAGGTCACGGGTCATCGTTTTTCATCAGAAAATTGATTTTTAGGACTGTAGAAAAATTGATTCAAAATGTCAATTGGATTGGGCCTCGTGTTGAATAACTACTTTTTAAAGCCCCAATGTGACCAAAATTGCCATTTTTACAGCCTTTTTCTTCTACTCAGAAGCTTCTATTTCGACCAATTTCAGGCATTAAAATGACTCTAAACACACTTATTTTAGTTCCAAAAGTGATAATTCACATGCAGTAGTCATTTACAGTCCAAAAATAAAACATTAAAAAATTAAAATTTTTGACCATCTGGAGAAAGTTCGACAGGTCACGGGTCATCGTTTTTCATCAGAAAATTGATTTTATGGACTGTAGAAAAATTGATTCAAAATGTCAATTGGATTGGGCCTCGTGTTGAATAACTACCTTTTAAAGCCCCAATGTGACCAAAATTGCCATTTTTACAGCCTTTTTCTACTACTCAGAAGCTTCTATTTCGACCAATTTCAGGCATGAAAATGACTCTAAACACACTTATTTTAGTTCCAACAGTGATAATTCACATGCAGTAGTCATTTACAGTCAAAAAATAAAACATTACAAAATTAACATTTCTAACCATCTGGAGAAAGTTCAACAGGTCACGGGTCACCGTTTATCATCAGAAAATTGATTTTTTGGACCGTCGAAAAATTGATTCAAAATGTTATTTGGATTGTGCCTCGTGTTGAATAAGTACTTTTTAAAGCCTCAATGTGACCAAAATTGCCATTTTTACAGCTTTTTCAACTACTCAGAAGCTTCTATTTCGACCAATTTCAGGCATTAAAATTACTCTAAACACACTTATTTTAGTTCCAAAAGTGATAATTCACATGCAGTAGTCATTTACAGTCAAAAAATAAAACATTAAAAAATTACCATTTCTGACCATCTGGAGAAAGTTTGACAGGTCACGGGTCATCGTTTTTCATCAGAAAATTGATTTTTTGGACTGTAGAAAAATTCATTCAAAATGTCATTTGGATTGTGCCTCATGTTGAATAAGTACTTTTTAAAGCCTCAATGTGACCAAAATTGCCATTTTTACAGCCTTTTTCAACTACTCAGAAGCTTCTATTTCGACGAATTTCAGGCATTAAAATGACTCTAAACACAATTATTTTAGTTCCAAAAGTGATAATTCACATGCAGTAGTCATTTACAGTCAAAAAATAAAACATTAAAAAATTACCATTTCTGACCATCTGGAGAAAGTTTGACAGGTCACGGGTCATCGTTTTTCATCAGAAAATAGATTTTTTGGACTGTAGAAAAATTCATTCAAAATGTCATTTGGATTGTGCCTCATGTTGAATAAGTACTTTTTAAAGCCTCAATGTGACCAAAATTGCCATTTTTACAGCCTTTTTCTCCTACTCAGAAGCTTCTATTTCGACCAATTTCAGGCATTAAAATGACTCTAAACACACTTATTTTAGTTCCAAAAGTGATAATTCACATGCAGTAGTCATTTACAGTCAAAAAATAAAACATTAAAAAATTACCATTTCTGACCATCTGGAGAAAGTTCGACAGGTCACGGGTCATCGTTTTTCATCAGAAAATAGATTTTTTGGACTGTAGAAAAATTGATTCAAAATGTCAATTGGATTGGGCCTCGTGTTGAATAACTACTTTTTAAAGCCCCAATGTGAACAAAATTGCCATTTTTACAGCCTTTTTCTCCTACTCAGAAGCTTCTATTTCAACCAATTTCAGGCATTAAAATGACTCTAAACACACTTATTTTAGTTCCAAAAGTGATAATTCACATGCAGTAGTCATTTACAGTCAAAAAATAAAACATTAAAAAATTACCATTTCTGACCATCTGGAGAAAGTTCGACAGGTCACGGGTCATCGTTTTTCATCAGAAAATTGATTTTTTGGACTGTGGAAAAATTGATTCAAAATGTCAATTGGATTGGGCCTCGTGTTGAATAACTACTTTTTAAAGCCCCAATGTGACCAAAATTGCCATTTTTACAGCCTTTTTCTCCTACTCAGAAGCTTCTATTTCGACCAATTTCAGGCATTAAAATGACTCTAAACACACTTATTTTAGTTCCAAAAGTGATAATTCACATGCAGTAGTCATTTACAGTCCAAAAATAAAACATTAAAAAATTACAACTTTTGATCATCTTGAGAAAGTTCGACAGGTCACGGGTCATCGTTTTTCATCAGAAAATCGATTTTTTGGATTGTAGAAAAATTCATTCAAAATGTCATTTGGATTGTGCCTCGTGTTGAATAAGTACTTTTTAAAGCCCCAATGTGACCAAAATTGCCATTTTTACAGCCTTTTTCTCCTACTCAGAAGCTTCTATTTCGACCAATTTCAGGCATTAAAATGACTCTAAACACACTTATTTTAGTTCCAAAAGTGATAATTCACATGCAGTAGTCATTTACAGTCCAAAAATAAAACATTAAAAAATTACAACTTTTGATCATCTTGAGAAAGTTCGACAGGTCACGGGTCATCGTTTTTCATCAGAAAATTGATTTTATGGACTGTAGAAAAATTGATTCAAAATGTCATTTGGATTGTGCCTCGTGTTGAATAACTACTTTTTAAAGCCCCAATGTGAACAAAATTGCCATTTTTTCAGCCTTTTTCTACTACTCAGAAGCTTCTATTTCGACCAATTTCAGGCATGAAAATGACTCTAAACACACTTATTTTAGTTCCAACAGTGATAATTCACATGCAGTAGTCATTTACAGTCAAAAAATAAAACATTAAAAAATTACCATTTCTGACCATCTGGAGAAAGTTCAACAGGTCACGGGTCATCGTTTTTCATCAGAAAATTGATTTTTTGGACCGTAGAAAAATTGATTCAAAATGTTATTTGGATTGTGCCTCGTGTTGAATAAGTACTTTTTAAAGCCTCAATGTGATCAAAATTGCCATTTTTACAGCCTTTTTCAACTACTCAGAAGCTTCTATTTCGACCAATTTCAGGCATTAAAATTACTCTAAACACACTTATTTTAGTTCCAAAAGTGATAATTCACATGCAGTAGTCATTTACAGTCAAAAAATAAAACATTAAAATATTACCATTTCTGACCATCTGGAGAAAGTTCGACAGGTCACGGGTCATCATTTTTCATCAGAAAATTGATTTTTTGGACTGTAGAAAAATTGATTCAAAAATGTCAATTGGATTGGGCCTCGTGTTGAATAACTACTTTTTAAAGCCCCAATGTGACCAAAATTGCCATTTTTACAGCCTTTTTCGCCTACTCAGAAGCTTCTATTTTGACCAATTTCAGGCATTAAAATGACTCTAAACACACTTATTTTAGTTCCAAAAGTGATAATTCACATGCAGTAGTCATTTACAGTCCAAAAATAAAACATTAAAAAATTACCATTTCTGACCATCTGGACAAAGTTTGACAGGTCACGGGTCATCGTTTTTCATCAGAAAATTGATTTTTTAGACTGTAGAAAAATTCATTCAAAATGTCATTTGGATTGTGCCTCATGTTGAATAAGTACTTTTTAAAGCCTCAATGTGACCAAAATTGCCATTTTTACAGCCTTTTTCTCCTACTCAGAAGCTTCTATTTCGACCAATTTCAGGCATTAAAATGACTCTAAACACACTTATTTTAGTTCCAAAAGTGATAATTCACATGCAGTAGTCATTTACAGTCAAAAAATAAAACATTAAAAAATTACCATTTCTGACCATCTGGAGAAAGTTCGACAGGTCACGGGTCATCGTTTTTCATCAGAAAATAGATTTTTTGGACTGTAGAAAAATTGATTCAAAATGTCAATTGGATTGTGCCTCGTGTTGAATAAGTACTTTTTAAAGCCTCAATGTGACCAAAATTGCCATTTTTACAGCCTTTTTCTCCTACTCAGAAGCTTCTATTTCGACCAATTTCAGGCATTAAAATTACTCTAAACACACTTATTTTAGTTCCAAAAGTGATAATTCACATGCAGTAGTCATTTACAGTCAAAAAGTAAAACATTAAAAAATTACCATTTCTGACCATCTGGAGAAAGTTCAACTGGTCACGGGTCATCGTTTTTCATCAGAAAATTGATTTTTTAGACTGTAGAAAAATTCATTCAAAATGTCATTTGGATTGTGCCTCATGTTGAATAAGTACTTTTTAAAGCCTCAATGTGACCAAAATTGCCATTTTTACAGCCTTTTTCTCCTACTCAGAAGCTTCTATTTCGACCAATTTCAGGCATTAAAATGCCTCTAAACACACTTATTTTAGTTCCAAAAGTGATAATTCACATGCAGTAGTCATTTACAGTCAAAAAATAAAACATTAAAAAATTACCATTTCTGACCATCTGGAGAAAGTTCGACAGGTCACGGGTCATCGTTTTTCATCAGAAAATCGATTTTTTGGACTGTAGAAAAATTGATTCAAAATGTCAATTGGATTGGGCCTCGTGTTGAATAAGTACTTTTTAAAGCCCCAATGTGACCAAAATTGCCATTTTTACAGCCTTTTTCTCCTACTCAGAGGCTTCTCTTTCGACCAATTTCAGGCATTAAAATGACTCTAAACACACTTATTTTAGTTCCAAAAGTGATAATTCACATGCAGTAGTCATTTACAGTCAAAAAATAAAACATTAAAAAATTACCATTTCTGAGCATCTGGAGAAAGTTCGACAGGTCACGGGTCATCGTTTTTCATCAGAAAATTGATTTTTTAGACTGTAGAAAAATTGATTCAAAATGTCAATTGGATTGGGCCTCGTGTTGAATAACTACTTTTTAAAGCCCCAATGTGACCAAAATTGCCATTTTTACAGCCTTTTTCTCCTACTCTGGAAGCTTCTATTTCGACCAATTTCAGGCATTAAAATGACTCTAAACACACTTATTTTAGTTCCAAAAGTGATAATTCACATGCAGTAGTCATTTACAGTCCAAAAATAAAACATTAAAAAATTACAATTTTTGACCATCTGGAGAAAGTTCGACAGGTCACGGGTCATCGTTTTTCATCAGAAAATTGATTTTTTGGACTGTAGAAAAATTGATTCAAAATGTCATTTGGATTGTGCCTCGTGTTGAATAAGTACTTTTTAAAGCCTCAATGTGACCAAAATTGCCATTTTTACAGCCTTTTTCTCCTACTCAGAAGCTTCTATTTCGACCAATTTCAGGCATTAAAATGACTCTAAACACACTTATTTTAGTTCCAAAAGTGATAATTCACATGCAGTTGTCATTTACAGTCAAAAAATAAAACATTAAAAAATTACCATTTCTGACCATCTGGAGAAAGTTCGACAGGTCACGGGTCATCGTTTTTCATCAGAAAATTGATTTTTTGGACTGTAGGAAAATTTATTCAAAATGTCAATTGGATTGGGCCTCGTGTTGAATAACTACTTTTTAAAGCCCCAATGTGACCAAAATTGCCATTTTTACAGCCTTTTTCTCCTACTCTGGAAGCTTCTATTTCGACCAATTTCAGGCATTAAAATTACTCTAAACACACTTATTTTAGTTCCAAAAGTGATAATTCACATGCAGTAGTCATTTACAGTCAAAAAATAAACCATTACAAAATTGCCATTTCTGACCATCTGGAGAAAGTTCGACAGGTCACGGGTCATTGTTTTTCATCAGAAAATTGATTTTTTGGACTGTAGAAAAATTGATTCAAAAATGTCAATTGGATTGGGCCTTGTGTTGAATAACTACTTTTTAAAGCCCCAATGTGACCAAAATTGCCATTTTTACAGCCTTTTTCTACTACTCAGAAGCTTCTATTTCGACCAATTTCAGGCATGAAAATGACTCTAAACACACTTATTTTAGTTCCAACAGTGAAAATTCACATGCAGTAGTCATTTACAGTCAAAAAATAAAACATTAAAAAATTAACATTTCTGACCATCTGGAGAAAGTTCGACAGGTCACGGGTCATCATTTTTCATCATAAAATAGATTTTTTGGACTGTAGAAAAATTGATTCAAAATGTCAATTGGATTGTGCCTCGTGTTGAATAAGTACTTTTTAAAGCCTCAATTTGACCAAAATTGCCATTTTTACAGCCTTTTTCTCCTACTCAGAAGCTTCTATTTCGACCAATTTCAGGCATTAAAATGACTCTAAACACACTTATCTTAGTTCCAAAGGTGATAATTCACATGCAGTTGTCATTTACAGTCAAAAAATAAAACATTAAAAAATTACCATTTCTGACCATCTGGAGAAAGTTCGACAGGTTACGGGTCATCGTTTTTCATCAGAAAATCGATTTTTTGGACTGTAGAAAAATTGATTCAAAATGTCAATTGGATTGGGCCTCGTGTTGAATAACTACTTTTTAAAGCCCCAATGTGACCAAAATTGCCATTTTTACAGCCTTTTTCTCCTACTCAGAGGCTTCTCTTTCGACCAATTTCAGGCATTAAAATGACTCTAAACACACTTATTTTAGTTCCAAAAGTGATAATTCACATGCAGTAGTCATTTACAGTCAAAAAATAAAACATTAAAAAATTACCATTTCTGACCATCTGGAGAAAGTTTGACAGGTCACGGGTCATCGTTTTTCATCAGAAAATTGATTTTTTGGACTGTAGAAAAATTGATTCAAAAATGTCAATTGGATTGGGCCTCGTGTTGAATAACTACTTTTTAAAGCCCCAATGTGACCAAAATTGCCATTTTTACAGCCTTTTTCTCCTACTCAGAAGCTTCTATTTTGACCAATTTCAGGCATTAAAATGACTCTAAACACACTTATTTTAGTTCCAAAAGTGATAATTCACATGCAGTAGTCATTTACAGTCAAAAAATAAAACATTAAAAAATTACCAATTCTGACCATCTGGAGAAAGTTCGACAGGTCACGGGTCATCGTTTTTCATCAGAAAATAGATTTTTTGGACTGTAGAAAAATTGATTCAAAAATGTCAATTGGATTGGGCCTCGTGTTGAATAACTACTTTTTAAAGCCCCAATGTGACCAAAATTGCCATTTTTACAGCCTTTTTCTCCTACTCAGAAGCTTCTATTTCGACCAATTTCAGGCATTAAAATGACTCTAAACACACTTATTTTAGTTCCAAAAGTGATAATTCACATGCAGTAGTCATTTACAGTCAAAAAGTAAAACATTAAAAAATTACCATTTCTGACCATCTGGAGAAAGTTCAACAGGTCACGGGTCATCGTTTTTCATCAGAAAATTGATTTTTTGGACTGTAAAAAAATTGATTCAAAATGTCATTTGGATTGTGCCTCGTGTTGAATAAGTACTTTTTAAAGCCTCAATGTGACCAAAATTGCCATTTTTACAGCCTTTTTCTCCTACTCAGAAGCTTCTATTTCGACCAATTTCAGGCATTAAAATGACTCTAAACACACTTATTTTAGTTCCAAAAGTGATAATTCACATGCAGTAGTCATTTACAGTCAAAAAGTAAAACATTAAAAAATTACCATTTCTGACCATCTGGAGAAAGTTCAACAGGTCACGGGTCATCGTTTTTCATCAGAAAATTGATTTTTTGGACTGTAAAAAAATTGATTCAAAATGTCATTTGGATTGTGCCTCGTGTTGAATAAGTACTTTTTAAAGCCTCAATGTGACCAAAATTGCCATTTTTACAGCCTTTTTCTCCTACTCAGAAGCTTCTATTTCGACCAATTTCAGGCATTAAAATGACTCTAAACACACTTATTTGAGTTCCAAAAGTGATAATTCACATGCAGTAGTCATTTACAGTCAAAAAATAAAACATTAAAAAATTACCATTTCTGACCATCTGGAGAAAGTTCGACAGGTCACGGGTCATCGTTTTTCATCAGAAAATAGATTTTTTGGACTGTAGAAAAATTGATTCAAAATGTCAATTGGATTGTGCCTTGTGTTGAATAAGTACTTTTTAAAGCCTCAATGTGACCAAAATTGCCATTTTTACAGCCTTTTTCTCAAACTCAGAAGCTTCTATTTCAACCAATTTCAGGCATTACAATGACTCTAAACACACTTATCTTAGTTCCAAAAGTGATAATTCACATGCAGTTGTCATTTACAGTCAAAAAATAAAACATTAAAAAATTACCATTTCTGACCATCTGGAGAAAGTTCGACAGGTCACGGGTCATCGTTTTTCATCAGAAAATTGATTTTTTGGACTGTAGAAAAATTGATTCAAAATGTCAATTGGATTGGGCCTCGTGTTGAATAACTACTTTTTAAAGCCCCAATGTGACCAAAATTGCCATTTTTACAGCCTTTTTCTCCTACTCATAAGCTTCTATTTCGACCAATTTCAGGCATTAAAACGACTCTAAACACACTTATTTTAGTTCCAAAAGTGATAATTCACATGCAGTAGTGATTTACAGTCAAAAAATAAAACATTAAAAAATTACCATTTCTGACCATCTGGAGAAAGTTCAACAGGTCACGGGTCATCGTTTTTCATCAGAAAATTGATTTTTTGGACTGTCGAAAAATTGATTCAAAATGTCATTTGGATTGTGCCTCGTGTTGAATAAGTACTTTTTAAAGCCTCAATGTGACCAAAATTGCCATTTTTACAGCCTTTTTCTCCTACTCAGAAGCTTCTATTTCGACCAATTTCAGGCATTAAAATGACTCTAAACACACCTATTTTAGTTCCAAAAGTGATAATTCACATGCAGTAGTCATTTACAGTCAAAAAATAAAACATTAAAAAATTACCATTTCTGACCATCTGGAGAAAGTTCGACAGGTCACGGGTCATCGTTTTTCATCAGAAAATAAATTTTTGGACTGTAGAAAAATTGATTCGAAATGTCAATTGGATTGTGCCTTGTGTTGAATAAGTACTTTTTAAAGCCTCAATGTGACCAAAATTGCCATTTTTACAGCCTTTTTCTCCTACTCAGAAGCTTCTATTTCGACCAATTTCAGGCATTACAATGACTCTAAACACACTTATCTTAGTTCCAAAAGTGATAATTCACATGCAGTTGTCATTTACAGTCAAAAAATAAAACATTAAAAAATTACCATTTCTGACCATCTGGAGAAAGTTCGACAGGTCACGGGTCATCGTTTTTCATCAGAAAATTGATTTTATGGACTGTAGAAAAATTGATTCAAAATGTCAATTGGATGGGGCCTCGTGTTGAATAACTACTTTTTAAAGCCCCAATGTGACCAAAATTGCCATTTTTACAGCCTTTTTCTCCTACTCAGAAGCTTCTATTTCGACCAATTTCAGGGATTAAAATGACTCTAAACACACTTATTTTAGTTCCAAAAGTGATAATTCACATGCAGTAGTCATTTACAGTCCAAAAATAAAACATTAAAAAATTGCAATTTTTGACCATCTCGAGAAAGTTCGACAGGTCACGGGGCATCGTTTTTCATCAGAAAATTGATTTTTGGACTGTAGAAAAATTCATTCAAAATGTCATTTGGATTGTGCCTCGTGTTGAATAAGTACTTTTTAAAGCCTCAATGTGACCAAAATTGCCATTTTTACAGCCTTTTTCAACTACTCAGAAGCTTCTATTTCGACGAATTTCAGGCATTAAAATGACTCTAAACACACTTATTTTAGTTCCAAAAGTGATAATTCACATGCAGTTGTCATTTACAGTCAAAAAATAAAACATTAAAAAATTACCATTTCTGACCATCTGGAGAAAGTTCGACAGGTCACGGGTCATCGTTTTTCATCAGAAAATTGATTTTTTGGACTGTAGAAAAATTTATTCAAAATGTCAATTGGATTGGGCCTCGTGTTGAATAACTACTTTTTAAAGCCCCAATGTGACCAAAATTGCCATTTTTACAGCCTTTTTCTCCTACTCTGGAAGCTTCTATTTCGACCAATTTCAGGCATTAAAATTACTCTAAACACACTTATTTTAGTTCCAAAAGTGATAATTCACATGCAGTAGTCATTTACAGTCAAAAAATAAACCATTACAAAATTGCCATTTCTGACCATCTGGAGAAAGTTCGACAGGTCACGGGTCATTGTTTTTCATCAGAAAATTGATTTTTTGGACTGTAGAAAAATTGATTCAAAAATGTCAATTGGATTGGGCCTCGTGTTGAATAACTACTTTTTAAAGCCCCAATGTGACCAAAATTGCCATTTTTACAGCCTTTTTCTACTACTCAGAAGCTTCTATTTCGACCAATTTCAGGCATGAAAATGACTCTAAACACACTTATTTTAGTTCCAACAGTGAAAATTCACATGCAGTAGTCATTTACAGTCAAAAAATAAAACATTAAAAAATTAACATTTCTGACCATCTGGAGAAAGTTCGACAGGTCACGGGTCATCATTTTTCATCATAAAATAGATTTTTTGGACTGTAGAAAAATTGATTCAAAATGTCAATTGGATTGTGCCTCGTGTTGAATAAGTACTTTTTAAAGCCTCAATTTGACCAAAATTGCCATTTTTACAGCCTTTTTCTCCTACTCAGAAGCTTCTATTTCGACCAATTTCAGGCATTAAAATGACTCTAAACACACTTATCTTAGTTCCAAAGGTGATAATTCACATGCAGTTGTCATTTACAGTCAAAAAATAAAACATTAAAAAATTACCATTTCTGACCATCTGGAGAAAGTTCGACAGGTTACGGGTCATCGTTTTTCATCAGAAAATCGATTTTTTGGACTGTAGAAAAATTGATTCAAAATGTCAATTGGATTGGGCCTCGTGTTGAATAACTACTTTTTAAAGCCCCAATGTGACCAAAATTGCCATTTTTACAGCCTTTTTCTCCTACTCAGAGGCTTCTCTTTCGACCAATTTCAGGCATTAAAATGACTCTAAACACACTTATTTTAGTTCCAAAAGTGATAATTCACATGCAGTAGTCATTTACAGTCAAAAAATAAAACATTAAAAAATTACCATTTCTGACCATCTGGAGAAAGTTTGACAGGTCACGGGTCATCGTTTTTCATCAGAAAATTGATTTTTTGGACTGTAGAAAAATTGATTCAAAAATGTCAATTGGATTGGGCCTCGTGTTGAATAACTACTTTTTAAAGCCCCAATGTGACCAAAATTGCCATTTTTACAGCCTTTTTCTCCTACTCAGAAGCTTCTATTTTGACCAATTTCAGGCATTAAAATGACTCTAAACACACTTATTTTAGTTCCAAAAGTGATAATTCACATGCAGTAGTCATTTACAGTCAAAAAATAAAACATTAAAAAATTACCAATTCTGACCATCTGGAGAAAGTTCGACAGGTCACGGGTCATCGTTTTTCATCAGAAAATAGATTTTTTGGACTGTAGAAAAATTGATTCAAAAATGTCAATTGGATTGGGCCTCGTGTTGAATAACTACTTTTTAAAGCCCCAATGTGACCAAAATTGCCATTTTTACAGCCTTTTTCTCCTACTCAGAAGCTTCTATTTCGACCAATTTCAGGCATTAAAATGACTCTAAACACACTTATTTTAGTTCCAAAAGTGATAATTCACATGCAGTAGTCATTTACAGTCAAAAAGTAAAACATTAAAAAATTACCATTTCTGACCATCTGGAGAAAGTTCAACAGGTCACGGGTCATCGTTTTTCATCAGAAAATTGATTTTTTGGACTGTAAAAAAATTGATTCAAAATGTCATTTGGATTGTGCCTCGTGTTGAATAAGTACTTTTTAAAGCCTCAATGTGACCAAAATTGCCATTTTTACAGCCTTTTTCTCCTACTCAGAAGCTTCTATTTCGACCAATTTCAGGCATTAAAATGACTCTAAACACACTTATTTGAGTTCCAAAAGTGATAATTCACATGCAGTAGTCATTTACAGTCAAAAAATAAAACATTAAAAAATTACCATTTCTGACCATCTGGAGAAAGTTCGACAGGTCACGGGTCATCGTTTTTCATCAGAAAATAGATTTTTTGGACTGTAGAAAAATTGATTCAAAATGTCAATTGGATTGTGCCTTGTGTTGAATAAGTACTTTTTAAAGCCTCAATGTGACCAAAATTGCCATTTTTACAGCCTTTTTCTCAAACTCAGAAGCTTCTATTTCAACCAATTTCAGGCATTACAATGACTCTAAACACACTTATCTTAGTTCCAAAAGTGATAATTCACATGCAGTTGTCATTTACAGTCAAAAAATAAAACATTAAAAAATTACCATTTCTGACCATCTGGAGAAAGTTCGACAGGTCACGGGTCATCGTTTTTCATCAGAAAATTGATTTTTTGGACTGTAGAAAAATTGATTCAAAATGTCAATTGGATTGGGCCTCGTGTTGAATAACTACTTTTTAAAGCCCCAATGTGACCAAAATTGCCATTTTTACAGCCTTTTTCTCCTACTCATAAGCTTCTATTTCGACCAATTTCAGGCATTAAAACGACTCTAAACACACTTATTTTAGTTCCAAAAGTGATAATTCACATGCAGTAGTGATTTACAGTCAAAAAATAAAACATTAAAAAATTACCATTTCTGACCATCTGGAGAAAGTTCAACAGGTCACGGGTCATCGTTTTTCATCAGAAAATTGATTTTTTGGACTGTCGAAAAATTGATTCAAAATGTCATTTGGATTGTGCCTCGTGTTGAATAAGTACTTTTTAAAGCCTCAATGTGACCAAAATTGCCATTTTTACAGCCTTTTTCTCCTACTCAGAAGCTTCTATTTCGACCAATTTCAGGCATTAAAATGACTCTAAACACACCTATTTTAGTTCCAAAAGTGATAATTCACATGCAGTAGTCATTTACAGTCAAAAAATAAAACATTAAAAAATTACCATTTCTGACCATCTGGAGAAAGTTCGACAGGTCACGGGTCATCGTTTTTCATCAGAAAATAAATTTTTGGACTGTAGAAAAATTGATTCGAAATGTCAATTGGATTGTGCCTTGTGTTGAATAAGTACTTTTTAAAGCCTCAATGTGACCAAAATTGCCATTTTTACAGCCTTTTTCTCCTACTCAGAAGCTTCTATTTCGACCAATTTCAGGCATTACAATGACTCTAAACACACTTATCTTAGTTCCAAAAGTGATAATTCACATGCAGTTGTCATTTACAGTCAAAAAATAAAACATTAAAAAATTACCATTTCTGACCATCTGGAGAAAGTTCGACAGGTCACGGGTCATCGTTTTTCATCAGAAAATTGATTTTATGGACTGTAGAAAAATTGATTCAAAATGTCAATTGGATGGGGCCTCGTGTTGAATAACTACTTTTTAAAGCCCCAATGTGACCAAAATTGCCATTTTTACAGCCTTTTTCTCCTACTCAGAAGCTTCTATTTCGACCAATTTCAGGGATTAAAATGACTCTAAACACACTTATTTTAGTTCCAAAAGTGATAATTCACATGCAGTAGTCATTTACAGTCCAAAAATAAAACATTAAAAAATTGCAATTTTTGACCATCTCGAGAAAGTTCGACAGGTCACGGGGCATCGTTTTTCATCAGAAAATTGATTTTTTGGACTGTAGAAAAATTCATTCAAAATGTCATTTGGATTGTGCCTCGTGTTGAATAAGTACTTTTTAAAGCCTCAATGTGACCAAAATTGCCATTTTTACAGCCTTTTTCAACTACTCAGAAGCTTCTATTTCGACGAATTTCAGGCATTAAAATGACTCTAAACACACTTATTTTAGTTCCAAAAGTGATAATTCACATGCAGTAGTCATTTACAGTCAAAAAATAAAACATTAAAAAATTACCATTTCTGACCATCTGGAGAAAGTTCGACAGGTCACGGGTCATCGTTTTTCATCAGAAAATCGATTTTTTGGACTGTAGAAAAATTGATTCAAAATTTCAATTGGATTGGGCCTCGTGTTGAATAACTACTTTTTAAAGCCCCAATGTGACCAAAATTGCCATTTTTACAGCCTTTTTCTCCTACTCAGAGGCTTCTATTTCGACCAATTTCAGGCATTAAAATGACTCTAAACACACTTATCTTAGTTCCAAAAGTGATAATTCACATGCAGTAGTCATTTACAGTCAAAAAGATAAAACATTAAAAAATTACCATTTCTGACCATCTGGAGAAAGTTTGACAGGTCACGGGTCATCGTTTTTCATCAGAAAATTGATTTTTTGGACTGTAGAAAAATTGATTCAAAAATGTCAATTGGATTGGGCCTCGTGTTGAATAACTACTTTTTAAAGCCCCAATGTGACCAAAATTGCCATTTTTACAGCCTTTTTCTCCTACTCAGAAGCTTCTATTTTGACCAATTTCAGGCATTAAAATGACTCTAAACACACTTATTTGAGTTCCAAAAGTGATAATTCACATGCAGTAGTCATTTACAGTCAAAAAATAAAACATTAAAAAATTACCATTTCTGACCATCTGGAGAAAGTTCGACAGGTCACGGGTCATCGTTTTTCATCAGAAAATAGATTTTTATGGACTGTAGAAAAATTGATTCAAAAATGTCAATTGGATTGGGCCTCATGTTGAATAACTACTTTTTAAAGCCCCAATGTGACCAAAATTGCCATTTTTACAGCCTTTTTCTCCTACTCAGAAGCTTCAATTTCGACCAATTTCAGGCATTAAAATGACTCTAAACACACTTATTTTAGTTCCAAAAGTGATAATTCACATGCAGTAGTCATTTACAGTCCAAAAATAAAACATTAAAAAATTACCATTTCTGACCATCTGGAGAAAGTTCGACAGATCACGGGTCATCGTTTTTCATCAGAAAATAGATTTTTTGGACTGTAGAAAAATTGATTCAAAAATGTCAATTGGATTGGGCCTCGTGTTGAATAACTACTTTTTAAAGCCCCAATGTGACCAAAATTGCCATTTTTACAGCCTTTTTCTCCTACTCAGAAGCTTCTATTTCGACCAATTTCAGGCATTAAAATGACTCTAAACACACTTATTTTAGTTCCAAAAGTGATAATTCACATGCAGTTGTCATTTACAGTCAAAAAATAAAACATTAAAAAATTACCATTTCTGACCATCTGGAGAAAGTTCGACAGGTCACGGGTCATCGTTTTTCATCAGAAAATTGATTTTTTGGACTGTAGAAAAATTTATTCAAAATGTCAATTGGATTGGGCCTCGTGTTGAATAACTACTTTTTAAAGCCCCAATGTGACCAAAATTGCCATTTTTACAGCCTTTTTCTCCTACTCTGGAAGCTTCTATTTCGACCAATTTCAGGCATTAAAATTACTCTAAACACACTTATTTTAGTTCCAACAGTGATAATTCACATGCAGTAGTCATTTACAGTCAAAAAATAAAACATTACAAAATTACCATTTCTGACCATCTGGAGAAAGTTCGACAGGTCACGGGTCATCGTTTTTCATCAGAAAATAGATTTTTTGGACTGTAGAAAAATTGATTCAAAAATGTCAATTGGATTGGGCCTCGTGTTGAATAACTACTTTTTAAAGCCCCAATGTGACCAAAATTGCCATTTTTACAGCCTTTTTCTCCTACTCAGAAGCTTCTATTTCGACCAATTTCAGGCATTAAAATGACTCTAAACACACTTATTTTAGTTCCAAAAGTGATAATTCACATGCAGTAGTCATTTACAGTCCAAAAATAAAACATTAAAAAATTACAATTTTTGACCATCTGGAGAAAGTTCGACAGGTCACGGGTCATCGTTTTTCATCAGAAAATTGATTTTTTGGACTGTAGAAAAATTTATTCAAAATGTCATTTGGATTGTGCCTCGTGTTGAATAAGTACTTTTTAAAGCCTCAATGTGACCAAAATTGCCATTTTTACAGCCTTTTTCTCCTACTCAGAAGCTTCTATTTCGACCAATTTCAGGCATTAAAATGACTCTAAACACACTTATTTTAGTTCCAAAAGTGATAATTCACATGCAGTAGTCATTTACAGTCAAAAAATAAAACATTAAAAAATTGCCATTTCTGACCATCTGGAGAAAGTTCGACAGGTCACGGGTCATTGTTTTTCATCAGAAAATTGATTTTTTGGACTGTAGAAAAATTGATTCAAAAATGTCAATTGGATTGGGCCTCGTGTTGAATAACTACTTTTTAAAGCCCCAATGTGACCAAAATTGCCATTTTTACAGCCTTTTTCTACTACTCAGAAGCTTCTATTTCGACCAATTTCAGGCATGAAAATGACTCTAAACACACTTATTTTAGTTCCAACAGTGATAATTCTCATGCAGTAGTCATTTACAGTCAAAAAATAAAACATTAAAAAATTAACATTTCTAACCATCTGGAGAAAGTTCAACAGGTCACAGGTCACCGTTTAT
This sequence comes from Triturus cristatus, assembly GCF_964204655.1. Lineage (NCBI taxonomy): Eukaryota > Metazoa > Chordata > Amphibia > Caudata > Salamandridae > Triturus > Triturus cristatus. The sequence goes on along the minus strand of NC_140586.1, from coordinate 139,128,728 downwards.
CATCAGAAAATTGATTTTTTGGACCGTCGAAAAATTGATTCAAAATGTTATTTGGATTGTGCCTCGTGTTGAATAAGTACTTTTTAAAGCCTCAATGTGACCAAAATTGCCATTTTTACAGCCTTTTTCAACTACTCAGAAGCTTCTATTTCGACCAATTTCAGGCATTAAAATTACTCTAAACACACTTATTTTAGTTCCAAAAGTGATAATTCACATGCAGTAGTCATTTACAGTCAAAAAATAAAACATTAAAAAATTACCATTTCTGACCATCTGGAGAAAGTTCGACAGGTCACGGGTCATCGTTTTTCATCAGAAAATAGATTTTTTGGACTGTAGAAAAATTGATTCAAAAATGTCATATGGATTGGGCCTCGTGTTGAATAACTACTTTTTAAAGCCCCAATGTGACCAAAATTGCCATTTTTACAGCCTTTTTCGCCTACTCAGAAGCTTCTATTTTGACCAATTTCAGGCATTAAAATGACTCTAAACACACTTATTTTAGTTCCAAAAGTGATAATTCACATGCAGTAGTCATTTACAGTCCAAAAATAAAACATTAAAAAATTACCATTTCTGACCATCTGGAGAAAGTTTGACAGGTCACGGGTCATCGTTTTTCATCAGAAAATTGATTTTTTGGACTGTAGAAAAATTCATTCAAAATGTCATTTGGATTGTGCCTCATGTTGAATAAGTACTTTTTAAAGCCTCAATGTGACCAAAATTGCCATTTTTACAGCCTTTTTCTCCTACTCAGAAGCTTCTATTTCGACCAATTTCAGGCATTAAAATGACTCTAAACACACTTATTTTAGTTCCAAAAGTGATAATTCACATGCAGTAGTCATTTACAGTCAAAAAATAAAACATTAAAAAATTACCATTTCTGACCATCTGGAGAAAGTTCGACAGGTCACGGGTCATCGTTTTTCATCAGAAAATTGATTTTTTGGACTGTAGAAAAATGTATTCAAAATGTCAATTGGATTGGGCCTCGTGTTGAATAACTACTTTTTAAAGCCCCAATGTGACCAAAATTGCCATTTTTACAGCCTTTTTCTCCTACTCTGGAAGCTTCTATTTCGACCAATTTCAGGCATTAAAATTACTCTAAACACACTTATTTTAGTTCCAAAAGTGATAATTCACATGCAGTAGTCATTTACAGTCAAAAAATAAAACATTAAAAAATTGCCATTTCTGACCATCTGGAGAAAGTTCGACAGGTCACGGGTCATTGTTTTTCATCAGAAAATTGATTTTTTGGACTGTAGAAAAATTGATTCAAAATGTCAATTGGATTGGGCCTCGTGTTGAATAACTACTTTTTAAAGCCCCAATGTGACCAAAATTGCCATTTTTACAGCCTTTTTCTCCTACTCAGAAGCTTCTATTTCGACCAATTTCAGGCATTAAAATGACTCTAAACACACTTATTTTAGTTCCAAAAGTGATAATTCACATGCAGTAGTCATTTACAGTCAAAAAGTAAAACATTAAAAAATTACCATTTCTGACCATCTGGAGAAAGTTCAACAGGTCACGGGTCATCGTTTTTCATCAGAAAATTGATTTTTTGGACTGTAAAAAAATTGATTCAAAATGTCATTTGGATTGTGCCTCGTGTTGAATAAGTACTTTTTAAAGCCTCAATGTGACCAAAATTGCCATTTTTACAGCCTCTTTCTCCTACTCAGAAGCTTCTATTTCGACCAATTTCAGGCATTAAAATGACTCTAAACACACTTATTTTAGTTCCAAAAGTGATAATTCACATGCAGTAGTCATTTACAGTCAAAAAATAAAACATTAAAAAATTACCATTTCTGACCATCTGGAGAAAGTTCGACAGGTCACGGGTCATCGTTTTTCATCAGAAAATAGATTTTTTGGACTGTAGAAAAATTGATTCAAAATGTCAATTGGATTGTGCCTCGTGTTGAATAAGTACTTTTTAAAGCCTCAATGTGACCAAAATTGCCATTTTTACAGCCTTTTTCTCCTACTCAGAAGCTTCTATTTCAACGAATTTCAGGCATTACAATGACTCTAAACACACTTATCTTAGTTCCAAAAGTGATAATTCACATGCAGTTGTCATTTACAGTCAAAAAATAAAACATTAAAAAATTACCATTTCTGACCATCTGGAGAAAGTTCGACAGGTCACGGGTCATCGTTTTTCATCAGAAAATTGATTTTATGGACTGTAGAAAAATTGATTCAAAATGTAATTTGGATTGTGCCTCGTGTTGAATAACTACTTTTTAAAGCCTCAATGTGACCAAAATTGCCATTTTTACAGCCTTTTTCTCCTACTCAGAAGCTTCTATTTCGACCAATTTCAGGCATTAAAATGACTCTAAACACACTTATCTTAGTTCCAAAAGTGATAATTCACATGCAGTAGTCATTTACAGTCCAAAAATAAAACATTAAAAAATTACCATTTCTGACCATCTGGAGAAAGTTCGACAGGTCACGGGTCATCATTTTTCATCAGAAAATTGATTTTTTGGACTATAGAAAAATTGATTCAAAAATGTCAATTGGATTGGGCCTCGTGTTGAATAACTACTTTTTAAAGCCCCAATGTGACCAAAATTGCCATTTTTACAGCCTTTTTCGCCTACTCAGAAGCTTCTATTTTGACCAATTTCAGGCATTAAAATGACTCTAAAAACACTTATTTTAGTTCCAAAAGTGATAATTCACATGCAGTAGTCATTTACAGTCCAAAAATAAAACATTAAAAAATTACCATTTCTGACCATCTGGAGAAAGTTTGACAGGTCACGGGTCATCGTTTTTCATCAGAAAATTGATTTTTTGGACTGTAGAAAAATTCATTCAAAATGTCATTTGGATTGTGCCTCATGTTGAATAAGTACTTTTTAAAGCCTCAATGTGACCAAAATTGCCATTTTTACAGCCTTTTTCTCCTACTCAGAAGCTTCTATTTCGACCAATTTCAGGCATTAAAATGACTCTAAACACACGTATTTTAGTTCCAAAAGTGATAATTCACATGCCGTAGTCATTTACAGTCAAAAAATAAAACATTAAAAAATTACCATTTCTGACCATCTGGAGAAAGTTCGACAGGTCACGGGTCATCGTTTTTCATCAGAAAAATGATTTTTTGGACTGTAGAAAAATGTATTCAAAATGTCAATTGGATTGGGCCTCGTGTTGAATAACTACTTTTTAAAGCCCCAATGTGACCAAAATTGCCATTTTTACAGCCTTTTTCTCCTACTCTGGAAGCTTCTATTTCGACCAATTTCAGGCATTACAATGACTCTAAACACACTTATTTTAGTTCCAAAAGTGATAATTCACATGCAGTAGTCATTTACAGTCAAAAAATAAAACATTAAAAAATTACCATTTCTGACCATCTGGAGAAAGTTCAACAGGTCACGGGTCATCGTTTTTCATCAGAAAATTGATTTTTTGGACTGTCGAAAAATTGATTCAAAATGTCATTTGGATTGTGCCTCGTGTTGAATAAGTACTTTTTAAAGCCTCAATGTGACCAAAATTGCCATTTTTACAGCCTTTTTCTCCTACTCAGAAGCTTCTATTTCGACCAATTTCAGGCATTAAAATGACTCTAAACACACCTATTTTAGTTCCAAAAGTGATAATTCACATGCAGTAGTCATTTACAGTCAAAAAATAAAACATTAAAAAATTACAATTTCTGACCATCTGGAGAAAGTTCGACAGGTCACGGGTCATCGTTTTTCATCAGAAAATAGATTTTTTGGACTGTAGAAAAATTGATTCGAAATGTCAATTGGATTGTGCCTTGTGTTGAATAAGTACTTTTTAAAGCCTCAATGTGACCAAAATTGCCATTTTTACAGCCTTTTTCAACTACTCAGAAGCTTCTATTTCGACGAATTTCAGGCATTAAAATGACTCTAAACACACTTATTTTAGTTCCAAAAGTGATAATTCACATGCAGTAGTCATTTACAGTCCAAAAATAAAACATTAAAAAATTACAATTTTTGACCATCTGGAGAAAGTTCGACAGGTCACGGGTCATCGTTTTTCATCAGAAAATTGATTTTTTGGACTGTAGAAAAATTTATTCAAAATGTCATTTGGATTGTGCCTCGTGTTGAATAAGTACTTTTTAAAGCCTCAATGTGACCAAAATTGCCATTTTTACAGCCTTTTTCTCCTACTCAGAAGCTTCTATTTCGACCAATTTCAGGCATTAAAATGACTCTAAACACACTTATTTTAGTTCCAAAAGTGATAATTCACATGCAGTAGTCATTTACAGTCAAAAAATAAAACATTAAAAAATTGCCATTTCTGACCATCTGGAGAAAGTTCGACAGGTCACGGGTCATTGTTTTTCATCAGAAAATTGATTTTTTGGACTGTAGAAAAATTGATTCAAAAATGTCAATTGGATTGGGCCTCGTGTTGAATAACTACTTTTTAAAGCCCCAATGTGACCAAAATTGCCATTTTTACAGCCTTTTTCTACTACTCAGAAGCTTCTATTTCGACCAATTTCAGGCATGAAAATGACTCTAAACACACTTATTTTAGTTCCAACAGTGATAATTCTCATGCAGTAGTCATTTACAGTCAAAAAATAAAACATTAAAAAATTAACATTTCTAACCATCTGGAGAAAATTCAACAGGTCACAGGTCACCGTTTATCATCAGAAAATTGATTTTTTGGACCGTCGAAAAATTGATTCAAAATGTTATTTGGATTGTGCCTCGTGTTGAATAAGTACTTTTTAAAGCCTCAATGTGACCAAAATTGCCATTTTTACAGCCTTTTTCTCCTACTCAGAAGCTTCTATTTCGACCAATTTCAGGCATTAAAATTACTCTAAACACACTTATTTTAGTTCCAAAAGTGATAATTCACATGCAGTAGTCATTTACAGTCAAAAAATAAAACATTAAAAAATTACAATTTCTGACCATCTGGAGAAAGTTCGACAGGTCACGGGTCATCGTTTTTCATCAGAAAATAGATTTTTTGGACTGTAGAAAAATTGATTCGAAATGTCAATTGGATTGTGCCTTGTGTTGAATAAGTACTTTTTAAAGCCTCAATGTGACCAAAATTGCCATTTTTACAGCCTTTTTCAACTACTCAGAAGCTTCTATTTCGACCAATTTCAGGCATTAAAATTACTCTAAACACACTTATTTTAGTTCCAAAAGTGATAATTCACATGCAGTAGTCATTTACAGTCAAAAAATAAAACATTAAAAAATTACCATTTCTGACCATCTGGAGAAAGTTTGACAGGTCACGGGTCATCGTTTTTCATCAGAAAATAGATTTTTTGGACTGTAGAAAAATTGATTCAAAATGTCAATTGGATTGTGCCTCGTGTTGAATAAGTACTTTTTAAAGCCTCAATTTGACCAAAATTGCCATTTTTACAGCCTTTTTCTCCTACTCAGAAGATTCTATTTCGACCAATTTCAGGCATTAAAATGACTCTAAACACACTTATCTTAGTTCCAAAAGTGATAATTCACATGCAGTAGTCATTTACAGTCAAAAAATAAAACATTAAAAAATTACCATTTCTGACCATCTGGAGAAAGTTCGACAGGTCACGGGTCATCATTTTTCATCAGAAAATTGATTTTTTGGACTGTAGAAAAATTGATTCAAAAATGTCAATTGGATTGGGCCTCGTGTTGAATAACTACTTTTTAAAGCCCCAATGTGACCAAAATTGCCATTTTTACAGCCTTTTTCGCCTACTCAGAAGCTTCTATTTTGACCAATTTCAGGCATTAAAATGACTCTAAACACACTTATTTTAGTTCCAAAAGTGATAATTCACATGCAGTAGTCATTTACAGTCCAAAAATAAAACATTAAAAAATTACCATTTCTGACCATCTGGAGAAAGTTTGACAGGTCACGGGTCATCGTTTTTCATCAGAAAATTGATTTTTTGGACTGTAGAAAAATTCATTCAAAATGTCATTTGGATTGTGCCTCATGTTGAATAAGTACTTTTTAAAGCCTCAATGTGACCAAAATTGCCATTTTTACAGCCTTTTTCTCCTACTCAGAAGCTTCTATTTCGACCAATTTCAGGCATTAAAATGACTCTAAACACACTTATTTTAGTTCCAAAAGTGATAATTCACATGCAGTAGTCATTTACAGTCAAAAAGTAAAACATTAAAAAATTACCATTTCTGACCATCTGGAGAAAGTTCAACAGGTCACGGGTCATCGTTTTTCATCAGAAAATTGATTTTTTGGACTGTAAAAAAATTGATTCAAAATGTCATTTGGATTGTGCCTCGTGTTGAATAAGTACTTTTTAAAGCCTCAATGTGACCAAAATTGCCATTTTTACAGCCTTTTTCTCCTACTCAGAAGCTTCTATTTCAACCAATTTCAGGCATTACAATGACTCTAAACACACTTATCTTAGTTCCAAAAGTGATAATTCACATGCAGTTGTCATTTACAGTCAAAAAATAAAACATTAAAAAATTACCATTTCTGACCATCTGGAGAAAGTTCGACAGGTCACGGGTCATCGTTTTTCATCAGAAAATTGATTTTATGGACTGTAGAAAAATTGATTCAAAATGTAATTTGGATTGTGCCTCGTGTTGAATAACTACTTTTTAAAGCCTCAATGTGACCAAAATTGCCATTTTTAGAGCCTTTTTCTCCTACTCAGAAGCTTCTATTTCGACCAATTTCAGGCATTAAAATGACTCTAAACACACTTATCTTAGTTCCAAAAGTGATAATTCACATGCAGTAGTCATTTACAGTCAAAAAATAAAACATTAAAAAATTACCATTTCTGACCATCTGGAGAAAGTTCGACAGGTCACGGGTCATCATTTTTCATCAGAAAATTGATTTTTTGGACTGTAGAAAAATTGATTCAAAAATGTCAATTGGATTGGGCCTCGTGTTGAATAACTACTTTTTAAAGCCCCAATGTGACCAAAATTGCCATTTTTACAGCCTTTTTCGCCTACTCAGAAGCTTCTATTTTGACCAATTTCAGGCATTAAAATGACTCTAAACACACTTATTTTAGTTCCAAAAGTGATAATTCACATGCAGTAGTCATTTACAGTCCAAAAATAAAACATTAAAAAATTACCATTTCTGACCATCTGGAGAAAGTTTGACAGGTCACGGGTCATCGTTTTTCATCAGAAAATTGATTTTTTGGACTGTAGAAAAATTCATTCAAAATGTCATTTGGATTGTGCCTCATGTTGAATAAGTACTTTTTAAAGCCTCAATGTGACCAAAATTGCCATTTTTACAGCCTTTTTCTCCTACTCAGAAGCTTCTATTTCGACCAATTTCAGGCATTAAAATGACTCTAAACACACTTATTTTAGTTCCAAAAGTGATAATTCACATGCCGTAGTCATTTACAGTCAAAAAATAAAACATTAAAAAATTACCATTTCTGACCATCTGGAGAAAGTTCGACAGGTCACGGGTCATCGTTTTTCATCAGAAAATTGATTTTTTGGACTGTAGAAAAATGTATTCAAAATGTCAATTGGATTGGGCCTCGTGTTGAATAACTACTTTTTAAAGCCCCAATGTGACCAAAATTGCCATTTTTACAGCCTTTTTCTCCTACTCTGGAAGCTTCTATTTCGACCAATTTCAGGCATTACAATGACTCTAAACACCCTTTTTTAGTTCCAAAAGTGATAATTCACATGCAGTAGTCATTTACAGTCAAAAAATAAAACATTAAAAAATTACCATTTCTGACCATCTGGAGAAAGTTCAACAGGTCACGGGTCATCGTTTTTCATCAGAAAATTGATTTTTTGGACTGTCGAAAAATTGATTCAAAATGTCATTTGGATTGTGCCTCGTGTTGAATAAGTACTTTTTAAAGCCTCAATGTGACCAAAATTGCCATTTTTACAGCCTTTTTCTCCTACTCAGAGGCTTCTATTTCGACCAATTTCAGGCATTAAAATGACTCTAAACACACCTATTTTAGTTCCAAAAGTGATAATTCACATGCAGTAGTCATTTACAGTCAAAAAATAAAACATTAAAAAATTACCATTTCTGACCATCTGGAGAAAGTTCGACAGGTCACGGGTCATCGTTTTTCATCAGAAAATAGATTTTTTGGACTGTAGAAAAATTGATTCGAAATGTCAATTGGATTGTGCCTTGTGTTGAATAAGTACTTTTTAAAGCCTCAATGTGACCAAAATTGCCATTTTTACAGCCTTTTTCTCCTACTCAGAAGCTTCTATTTCGACCAATTTCAGGCATTACAATGACTCTAAACACACTTATCTTAGTTCCAAAAGTGATAATTCACATGCAGTTGTCATTTACAGTCAAAAAATAAAACATTAAAAAATTACCATTTCTGACCATCTGGAGAAAGTTCGACAGGTCACGGGTCATCATTTTTCATCAGAAAATTGATTTTATGGACTGTAGAAAAATTGATTCAAAATGTCAATTGGATTGGGCCTCGTGTTGAATAACTACTTTTTAAAGCCCCAATGTGACCAAAATTGCCATTTTTACAGCCTTTTTCTCCTACTCAGAAGCTTCTATTTCGACCAATTTCAGGGATTAAAATGACTCTAAACACACTTATTTTAGTTCCAAAAGTGATAATTCACATGCAGTAGTCATTTACAGTCCAAAAATAAAACATTAAAAAATTACAATTTTTGACCATCTTGAGAAAGTTCGACAGGTCACGGGTCATCGTTTTTCATCAGAAAATTGATTTTTGGACTGTAGAAAAATTCATTCAAAATGTCATTTGGATTGTGCCTCGTGTTGAATAAGTACTTTTTAAAGCCTCAATGTGACCAAAATTGCCATTTTTACAGCCTTTTTCAACTACTCAGAAGCTTCTATTTCGACGAATTTCAGGCATTAAAATGACTCTAAACACACTTATTTTAGTTCCAAAAGTGATAATTCACATGCAGTAGTCATTTACAGTCAAAAAATAAAACATTAAAAAATTACCATTTCTGACCATCTGGAGAAAGTTCGACAGGTCACGGGTCATCGTTTTTCATCAGAAAATCGATTTTTTGGACTGTAGAAAAATTGATTCAAAATGTCAATTGGATTGGGCCTCGTGTTGAATAACTACTTTTTAAAGCCCCAATGTGACCAAAATTGCCATTTTTACAGCCTTTTTCTCCTACTCAGAGGCTTCTATTTCGACCAATTTCAGGCATTAAAATGACTCTAAACACACTTATTTTAGTTCCAAAAGTGATAATTCACATGCAGTAGTCATTTACAGTCAAAAAGATAAAACATTAAAAAATTACCATTTCTGACCATCTGGAGAAAGTTTGACAGGTCACGGGTCATCGTTTTTCATCAGAAAATTGATTTTTTGGACTGTAGAAAAATTGATTCAAAAATGTCAATTGGATTGGGCCTCGTGTTGAATAACTACTTTTTAAAGCCCCAATGTGACCAAAATTGCCATTTTTACAGCCTTTTTCTCCTACTCAGAAGCTTCTATTTTGACCAATTTCAGGCATTAAAATGACTCTAAACACACTTATTTGAGTTCCAAAAGTGATAATTCACATGCAGTAGTCATTTACAGTCAAAAAATAAAACATTAAAAAATTACCATTTCTGACCATCTGGAGAAAGTTCGACAGGTCACGGGTCATCGTTTTTCATCAGAAAATTGATTTTTTGGACTGTAGAAAAATTTATTCAAAATGTCAATTGGATTGGGCCTCGTGTTGAATAACCACTTTTTAAAGCCCCAATGTGACCAAAATTGCCATTTTTACAGCCTTTTTCTCCTACTCTGGAAGCTTCTATTTCGACCAATTTCAGGCATTAAAATTACTTAAACACACTTATTTTAGTTCCAACAGTGATAATTCACATGCAGTAGTCATTTACAGTCAAAAAATAAAACATTAAAAAATTACCATTTCTGACCATCTGGAGAAAGTTCGACAGGTCACGGGTCATCGTTTTTCATCAGAAAATAGATTTTTTGGACTGTAGAAAAATTGATTCAAAAATGTCAATTGGATTGGGCCTCGTGTTGAATAACTACTTTTTAAAGCCCCAATGTGACCAAAATTGCCATTTTTACAGCCTTTTTCTCCTACTCAGAAGCTTCTATTTCGACCAATTTCAGGCATTAAAATGACTCTAAACACACTTATTTTAGTTCCAAAAGTGATAATTCACATGCAGTAGTCATTTACAGTCCAAAAATAAAACATTAAAAAATTACAATTTTTGAACATCTGGAGAAAGTTCGACAGGTCACGGGTCATCGTTTTTCATCAGAAAATTGATTTTTTGGACTGTAGAAAAATTTATTCAAAATGTCATTTGGATTGTGCCTCGTGTTGAATAAGTACTTTTTAAAGCCTCAATGTGACCAAAATTGCCATTTTTACAGCCTTTTTCTCCTACTCAGAAGCTTCTATTTCGACCAATTTCAGGCATTAAAATGACTCTAAACACACTTATTTTAGTTCCAAAAGTGATAATTCACATGCAGTAGTCATTTACAGTCAAAAAATAAAACATTAAAAAATTGCCATTTCTGACCATCTGGAGAAAGTTCGACAGGTCACGGGTCATTGTTTTTCATCAGAAAATTGATTTTTTGGACTGTAGAAAAATTGATTCAAAAATGTCAATTGGATTGGGCCTCGTGTTGAATAACTACTTTTTAAAGCCCCAATGTGACCAAAATTGCCATTTTTACAGCCTTTTTCTACTACTCAGAAGCTTCTATTTCGACCAATTTCAGGCATGAAAATGACTCTAAACACACTTATTTTAGTTCCAACAGTGATAATTCTCATGCAGTAGTCATTTACAGTCAAAAAGTAAAACATTAAAAAATTACCATTTCTGACCATCTGGAGAAAGTTCAACAGGTCACGGGTCATCGTTTTTCATCAGAAAATTGATTTTTTGGACTGTAAAAAAATTGATTCAAAATGTCATTTGGATTGTGCCTCGTGTTGAATAAGTACTTTTTAAAGCCTCAATGTGACCAAAATTGCCATTTTTACAGCCTCTTTCTCCTACTCAGAAGCTTCTATTTCGACCAATTTCAGGCATTAAAATGACTCTAAACACACTTATTTTAGTTCCAAAAGTGATAATTCACATGCAGTAGTCATTTACAGTCAAAAAATAAAACATTAAAAAATTACCATTTCTGACCATCTGGAGAAAGTTCGACAGGTCACGGGTCATCGTTTTTCATCAGAAAATAGATTTTTTGGACTGTAGAAAAATTGATTCAAAATGTCAATTGGATTGTGCCTCGTGTTGAATAAGTACTTTTTAAAGCCTCAATGTGACCAAAATTGCCATTTTTACAGCCTTTTTCTCCTACTCAGAAGCTTCTATTTCAACCAATTTCAGGCATTACAATGACTCTAAACACACTTATCTTAGTTCCAAAAGTGATAATTCACATGCAGTTGTCATTTACAGTCAAAAAATAAAACATTAAAAAATTACCATTTCTGACCATCTGGAGAAAGTTCGACAGGTCACGGGTCATCGTTTTTCATCAGAAAATTGATTTTATGGACTGTAGAAAAATTGATTCAAAATGTAATTTGGATTGTGCCTCGTGTTGAATAACTACTTTTTAAAGCCTCAATGTGACCAAAATTGCCATTTTTACAGCCTTTTTCTCCTACTCAGAAGCTTCTATTTCGACCAATTTCAGGCATTAAAATGACTCTAAACACACTTATCTTAGTTCCAAAAGTGATAATTCACATGCAGTAGTCATTTACAGTCCAAAAATAAAACATTAAAAAATTACCATTTCTGACCATCTGGAGAAAGTTTGACAGGTCACGGGTCATCGTTTTTCATCAGAAAATTGATTTTTTGGACTGTAGAAAAATTCATTCAAAATGTCATTTGGATTGTGCCTCATGTTGAATAAGTACTTTTTAAAGCCTCAATGTGACCAAAATTGCCATTTTTACAGCCTTTTTCTCCTACTCAGAAGCTTCTATTTCGACCAATTTCAGGCATTAAAATGACTCTAAACACACTTATTTTAGTTCCAAAAGTGATAATTCACATGCCGTAGTCATTTACAGTCAAAAAATAAAACATTAAAAAATTACCATTTCTGACCATCTGGAGAAAGTTCGACAGGTCACGGGTCATCGTTTTTCATCAGAAAATTGATTTTTTGGACTGTAGAAAAATGTATTCAAAATGTCAATTGGATTGGGCCTCGTGTTGAATAACTACTTTTTAAAGCCCCAATGTGACCAAAATTGCCATTTTTACAGCCTTTTTCTCCTACTCTGGAAGCTTCTATTTCGACCAATTTCAGGCATTACAATGACTCTAAACACCCTTTTTTAGTTCCAAAAGTGATAATTCACATGCAGTAGTCATTTACAGTCAAAAAATAAAACATTAAAAAATTACCATTTCTGACCATCTGGAGAAAGTTCAACAGGTCACGGGTCATCGTTTTTCATCAGAAAATTGATTTTTTGGACTGTCGAAAAATTGATTCAAAATGTCATTTGGATTGTGCCTCGTGTTGAATAAGTACTTTTTAAAGCCTCAATGTGACCAAAATTGCCATTTTTACAGCCTTTTTCTCCTACTCAGAGGCTTCTATTTCGACCAATTTCAGGCATTAAAATGACTCTAAACACACCTATTTTAGTTCCAAAAGTGATAATTCACATGCAGTAGTCATTTACAGTCAAAAAATAAAACATTAAAAAATTACCATTTCTGACCATCTGGAGAAAGTTCGACAGGTCACGGGTCATCGTTTTTCATCAGAAAATAGATTTTTTGGACTGTAGAAAAATTGATTCGAAATGTCAATTGGATTGTGCCTTGTGTTGAATAAGTACTTTTTAAAGCCTCAATGTGACCAAAATTGCCATTTTTACAGCCTTTTTCTCCTACTCAGAAGCTTCTATTTCGACCAATTTCAGGCATTACAATGACTCTAAACACACTTATCTTAGTTCCAAAAGTGATAATTCACATGCAGTTGTCATTTACAGTCAAAAAATAAAACATTAAAAAATTACCATTTCTGACCATCTGGAGAAAGTTCGACAGGTCACGGGTCATCATTTTTCATCAGAAAATTGATTTTATGGACTGTAGAAAAATTGATTCAAAATGTCAATTGGATTGGGCCTCGTGTTGAATAACTACTTTTTAAAGCCCCAATGTGACCAAAATTGCCATTTTTACAGCCTTTTTCTCCTACTCAGAAGCTTCTATTTCGACCAATTTCAGGGATTAAAATGACTCTAAACACACTTATTTTAGTTCCAAAAGTGATAATTCACATGCAGTAGTCATTTACAGTCCAAAAATAAAACATTAAAAAATTACAATTTTTGACCATCTTGAGAAAGTTCGACAGGTCACGGGTCATCGTTTTTCATCAGAAAATTGATTTTTGGACTGTAGAAAAATTCATTCAAAATGTCATTTGGATTGTGCCTCGTGTTGAATAAGTACTTTTTAAAGCCTCAATGTGACCAAAATTGCCATTTTTACAGCCTTTTTCAACTACTCAGAAGCTTCTATTTCGACGAATTTCAGGCATTAAAATGACTCTAAACACACTTATTTTAGTTCCAAAAGTGATAATTCACATGCAGTAGTCATTTACAGTCAAAAAATAAAACATTAAAAAATTACCATTTCTGACCATCTGGAGAAAGTTCGACAGGTCACGGGTCATCGTTTTTCATCAGAAAATCGATTTTTTGGACTGTAGAAAAATTGATTCAAAATGTCAATTGGATTGGGCCTCGTGTTGAATAACTACTTTTTAAAGCCCCAATGTGACCAAAATTGCCATTTTTACAGCCTTTTTCTCCTACTCAGAGGCTTCTATTTCGACCAATTTCAGGCATTAAAATGACTCTAAACACACTTATTTTAGTTCCAAAAGTGATAATTCACATGCAGTAGTCATTTACAGTCAAAAAGATAAAACATTAAAAAATTACCATTTCTGACCATCTGGAGAAAGTTTGACAGGTCACGGGTCATCGTTTTTCATCAGAAAATTGATTTTTTGGACTGTAGAAAAATTGATTCAAAAATGTCAATTGGATTGGGCCTCGTGTTGAATAACTACTTTTTAAAGCCCCAATGTGACCAAAATTGCCATTTTTACAGCCTTTTTCTCCTACTCAGAAGCTTCTATTTTGACCAATTTCAGGCATTAAAATGACTCTAAACACACTTATTTGAGTTCCAAAAGTGATAATTCACATGCAGTAGTCATTTACAGTCAAAAAATAAAACATTAAAAAATTACCATTTCTGACCATCTGGAGAAAGTTCGACAGGTCACGGGTCATCGTTTTTCATCAGAAAATTGATTTTTTGGACTGTAGAAAAATTTATTCAAAATGTCAATTGGATTGGGCCTCGTGTTGAATAACCACTTTTTAAAGCCCCAATGTGACCAAAATTGCCATTTTTACAGCCTTTTTCTCCTACTCTGGAAGCTTCTATTTCGACCAATTTCAGGCATTAAAATTACTCTAAACACACTTATTTTAGTTCCAACAGTGATAATTCACATGCAGTAGTCATTTACAGTCAAAAAATAAAACATTAAAAAATTACCATTTCTGACCATCTGGAGAAAGTTCGACAGGTCACGGGTCATCGTTTTTCATCAGAAAATAGATTTTTTGGACTGTAGAAAAATTGATTCAAAAATGTCAATTGGATTGGGCCTCGTGTTGAATAACTACTTTTTAAAGCCCCAATGTGACCAAAATTGCCATTTTTACAGCCTTTTTCTCCTACTCAGAAGCTTCTATTTCGACCAATTTCAGGCATTAAAATGACTCTAAACACACTTATTTTAGTTCCAAAAGTGATAATTCACATGCAGTAGTCATTTACAGTCCAAAAATAAAACATTAAAAAATTACAATTTTTGAACATCTGGAGAAAGTTCGACAGGTCACGGGTCATCGTTTTTCATCAGAAAATTGATTTTTTGGACTGTAGAAAAATTTATTCAAAATGTCATTTGGATTGTGCCTCGTGTTGAATAAGTACTTTTTAAAGCCTCAATGTGACCAAAATTGCCATTTTTACAGCCTTTTTCTCCTACTCAGAAGCTTCTATTTCGACCAATTTCAGGCATTAAAATGACTCTAAACACACTTATTTTAGTTCCAAAAGTGATAATTCACATGCAGTAGTCATTTACAGTCAAAAAATAAAACATTAAAAAATTGCCATTTCTGACCATCTGGAGAAAGTTCGACAGGTCACGGGTCATTGTTTTTCATCAGAAAATTGATTTTTTGGACTGTAGAAAAATTGATTCAAAAATGTCAATTGGATTGGGCCTCGTGTTGAATAACTACTTTTTAAAGCCCCAATGTGACCAAAATTGCCATTTTTACAGCCTTTTTCTACTACTCAGAAGCTTCTATTTCGACCAATTTCAGGCATGAAAATGACTCTAAACACACTTATTTTAGTTCCAACAGTGATAATTCTCATGCAGTAGTCATTTACAGTCAAAAAGTAAAACATTAAAAAATTACCATTTCTGACCATCTGGAGAAAGTTCAACAGGTCACGGGTCATCGTTTTTCATCAGAAAATTGATTTTTTGGACTGTAAAAAAATTGATTCAAAATGTCATTTGGATTGTGCCTCGTGTTGAATAAGTACTTTTTAAAGCCTCAATGTGACCAAAATTGCCATTTTTACAGCCTCTTTCTCCTACTCAGAAGCTTCTATTTCGACCAATTTCAGGCATTAAAATGACTCTAAACACACTTATTTTAGTTCCAAAAGTGATAATTCACATGCAGTAGTCATTTACAGTCAAAAAATAAAACATTAAAAAATTACCATTTCTGACCATCTGGAGAAAGTTCGACAGGTCACGGGTCATCGTTTTTCATCAGAAAATAGATTTTTTGGACTGTAGAAAAATTGATTCAAAATGTCAATTGGATTGTGCCTCGTGTTGAATAAGTACTTTTTAAAGCCTCAATGTGACCAAAATTGCCATTTTTACAGCCTTTTTCTCCTACTCAGAAGCTTCTATTTCAACCAATTTCAGGCATTACAATGACTCTAAACACACTTATCTTAGTTCCAAAAGTGATAATTCACATGCAGTTGTCATTTACAGTCAAAAAATAAAACATTAAAAAATTACCATTTCTGACCATCTGGAGAAAGTTCGACAGGTCACGGGTCATCGTTTTTCATCAGAAAATTGATTTTATGGACTGTAGAAAAATTGATTCAAAATGTAATTTGGATTGTGCCTCGTGTTGAATAACTACTTTTTAAAGCCTCAATGTGACCAAAATTGCCATTTTTACAGCCTTTTTCTCCTACTCAGAAGCTTCTATTTCGACCAATTTCAGGCATTAAAATGACTCTAAACACACTTATCTTAGTTCCAAAAGTGATAATTCACATGCAGTAGTCATTTACAGTCCAAAAATAAAACATTAAAAAATTACCATTTCTGACCATCTGGAGAAAGTTTGACAGGTCACGGGTCATCGTTTTTCATCAGAAAATTGATTTTTTGGACTGTAGAAAAATTCATTCAAAATGTCATTTGGATTGTGCCTCATGTTGAATAAGTACTTTTTAAAGCCTCAATGTGACCAAAATTGCCATTTTTACAGCCTTTTTCTCCTACTCAGAAGCTTCTATTTCGACCAATTTCAGGCATTAAAATGACTCTAAACACACTTATTTTAGTTCCAAAAGTGATAATTCACATGCCGTAGTCATTTACAGTCAAAAAATAAAACATTAAAAAATTACCATTTCTGACCATCTGGAGAAAGTTCGACAGGTCACGGGTCATCGTTTTTCATCAGAAAAATGATTTTTTGGACTGTAGAAAAATGTATTCAAAATGTCAATTGGATTGGGCCTCGTGTTGAATAACTACTTTTTAAAGCCCCAATGTGACCAAAATTGCCATTTTTACAGCCTTTTTCTCCTACTCTGGAAGCTTCTATTTCGACCAATTTCAGGCATTACAATGACTCTAAACACACTTATTTTAGTTCCAAAAGTGATAATTCACATGCAGTAGTCATTTACAGTCAAAAAATAAAACATTAAAAAATTACCATTTCTGACCATCTGGAGAAAGTTCAACAGGTCACGGGTCATCGTTTTTCATCAGAAAATTGATTTTTTGGACTGTCGAAAAATTGATTCAAAATGTCATTTGGATTGTGCCTCGTGTTGAATAAGTACTTTTTAAAGCCTCAATGTGACCAAAATTGCCATTTTTACAGCCTTTTTCTCCTACTCAGAAGCTTCTATTTCGACCAATTTCAGGCATTAAAATGACTCTAAACACACCTATTTTAGTTCCAAAAGTGATAATTCACATGCAGTAGTCATTTACAGTCAAAAAATAAAACATTAAAAAATTACAATTTCTGACCATCTGGAGAAAGTTCGACAGGTCACGGGTCATCGTTTTTCATCAGAAAATAGATTTTTTGGACTGTAGAAAAATTGATTCGAAATGTCAATTGGATTGTGCCTTGTGTTGAATAAGTACTTTTTAAAGCCTCAATGTGACCAAAATTGCCATTTTTACAGCCTTTTTCTCCTACTCAGAAGCTTCTATTTCGACCAATTTCAGGCATTACAATGACTCTAAACACACTTATCTTAGTTCCAAAAGTGATAATTCACATGCAGTTGTCATTTACAGTCAAAAAATAAAACATTAAAAAATTACCATTTCTGACCATCTGGAGAAAGTTCGACAGGTCACGGGTCATCATTTTTCATCAGAAAATTGATTTTATGGACTGTAGAAAAATTGATTCAAAATGTCAATTGGATTGGGCCTCGTGTTGAATAACTACTTTTTAAAGCCCCAATGTGACCAAAATTGCCATTTTTACAGCCTTTTTCTCCTACTCAGAAGCTTCGATTTCGACCAATTTCAGGGATTAAAATGACTCTAAACACACTTATTTTAGTTCCAAAAGTGATAATTCACATGCAGTAGTCATTTACAGTCCAAAAATAAAACATTAAAAAAT
Source organism: Triturus cristatus (assembly GCF_964204655.1). NCBI lineage: Eukaryota > Metazoa > Chordata > Amphibia > Caudata > Salamandridae > Triturus > Triturus cristatus. Next base: position 139,110,612 of record NC_140586.1, on the reverse strand, counting down.
TACAATTTTTGACCATCTTGAGAAAGTTCGACAGGTCACGGGTCATCGTTTTTCATCAGAAAATTGATTTTTTGGACTGTAGAAAAATTCATTCAAAATGTCATTTGGATTGTGCCTCGTGTTGAATAAGTACTTTTTAAAGCCTCAATGTGACCAAAATTGCCATTTTTACAGCCTTTTTCAACTACTCAGAAGCTTCTATTTCGACGAATTTCAGGCATTAAAATGACTCTAAACACACTTATTTTAGTTCCAAAAGTGATAATTCACATGCAGTAGTCATTTACAGTCCAAAAATAAAACATTAAAAAATTACAATTTTTGACCATCTGGAGAAAGTTCGACAGGTCACGGGTCATCGTTTTTCATCAGAAAATTGATTTTTTGGACTGTAGAAAAATTTATTCAAAATGTCATTTGGATTGTGCCTCGTGTTGAATAAGTACTTTTTAAAGCCTCAATGTGACCAAAATTGCCATTTTTACAGCCTTTTTCTCCTACTCAGAAGCTTCTATTTCGACAAATTTCAGGCATTAAAATGACTCTAAACACACTTATTTTAGTTCCAAAAGTGATAATTCACATGCAGTAGTCATTTACAGTCAAAAAATAAAACATTAAAAAATTGCCATTTCTGACCATCTGGAGAAAGTTCGACAGGTCACGGGTCATTGTTTTTCATCAGAAAATTGATTTTTTGGACTGTAGAAAAATTGATTCAAAAATGTCAATTGGATTGGGCCTCGTGTTGAATAACTACTTTTTAAAGCCCCAATGTGACCAAAATTGCCATTTTTACAGCCTTTTTCTACTACTCAGAAGCTTCTATTTCGACCAATTTCAGGCATGAAAATGACTCTAAACACACTTATTTTAGTTCCAACAGTGATAATTCTCATGCAGTAGTCATTTACAGTCAAAAAATAAAACATTAAAAAATTAACATTTCTAACCATCTGGAGAAAATTCAACAGGTCACAGGTCACCGTTTATCATCAGAAAATAGATTTTTTGGACTGTAGAAAAATTGATTCAAAATGTCAATTGGATTGTGCCTCGTGTTGAATAAGTACTTTTTAAAGCCTCAATTTGACCAAAATTGCCATTTTTACAGCCTTTTTCTCCTACTCAGAAGATTCTATTTCGACCAATTTCAGGCATTAAAATGACTCTAAACACACTTATCTTAGTTCCAAAAGTGATAATTCACATGCAGTAGTCATTTACAGTCAAAAAATAAAACATTAAAAAATTACCATTTCTGACCATCTGGAGAAAGTTCGACAGGTCACGGGTCATCATTTTTCATCAGAAAATTGATTTTTTGGACTGTAGAAAAATTGATTCAAAAATGTCAATTGGATTGGGCCTCGTGTTGAATAACTACTTTTTAAAGCCCCAATGTGACCAAAATTGCCATTTTTACAGCCTTTTTCGCCTACTCAGAAGCTTCTATTTTGACCAATTTCAGGCATTAAAATGACTCTAAACACACTTATTTTAGTTCCAAAAGTGATAATTCACATGCAGTAGTCATTTACAGTCCAAAAATAAAACATTAAAAAATTACCATTTCTGACCATCTGGAGAAAGTTTGACAGGTCACGGGTCATCGTTTTTCATCAGAAAATTGATTTTTTGGACTGTAGAAAAATTCATTCAAAATGTCATTTGGATTGTGCCTCATGTTGAATAAGTACTTTTTAAAGCCTCAATGTGACCAAAATTGCCATTTTTACAGCCTTTTTCTCCTACTCAGAAGCTTCTATTTCGACCAATTTCAGGCATTAAAATGACTCTAAACACACTTATTTTAGTTCCAAAAGTGATAATTCACATGCAGTAGTCATTTACAGTCAAAAAGTAAAACATTAAAAAATTACCATTTCTGACCATCTGGAGAAAGTTCAACAGGTCACGGGTCATCGTTTTTCATCAGAAAATTGATTTTTTGGACTGTAAAAAAATTGATTCAAAATGTCATTTGGATTGTGCCTCGTGTTGAATAAGTACTTTTTAAAGCCTCAATGTGACCAAAATTGCCATTTTTACAGCCTTTTTCTCCTACTCAGAAGCTTCTATTTCAACCAATTTCAGGCATTACAATGACTCTAAACACACTTATCTTAGTTCCAAAAGTGATAATTCACATGCAGTTGTCATTTACAGTCAAAAAATAAAACATTAAAAAATTACCATTTCTGACCATCTGGAGAAAGTTCGACAGGTCACGGGTCATCGTTTTTCATCAGAAAATTGATTTTATGGACTGTAGAAAAATTGATTCAAAATGTAATTTGGATTGTGCCTCGTGTTGAATAACTACTTTTTAAAGCCTCAATGTGACCAAAATTGCCATTTTTAGAGCCTTTTTCTCCTACTCAGAAGCTTCTATTTCGACCAATTTCAGGCATTAAAATGACTCTAAACACACTTATCTTAGTTCCAAAAGTGATAATTCACATGCAGTAGTCATTTACAGTCAAAAAATAAAACATTAAAAAATTACCATTTCTGACCATCTGGAGAAAGTTCGACAGGTCACGGGTCATCATTTTTCATCAGAAAATTGATTTTTTGGACTGTAGAAAAATTGATTCAAAAATGTCAATTGGATTGGGCCTCGTGTTGAATAACTACTTTTTAAAGCCCCAATGTGACCAAAATTGCCATTTTTACAGCCTTTTTCGCCTACTCAGAAGCTTCTATTTTGACCAATTTCAGGCATTAAAATGACTCTAAACACACTTATTTTAGTTCCAAAAGTGATAATTCACATGCAGTAGTCATTTACAGTCCAAAAATAAAACATTAAAAAATTACCATTTCTGACCATCTGGAGAAAGTTTGACAGGTCACGGGTCATCGTTTTTCATCAGAAAATTGATTTTTTGGACTGTAGAAAAATTAATTCAAAATGTCATTTGGATTGTGCCTCATGTTGAATAAGTACTTTTTAAAGCCTCAATGTGACCAAAATTGCCATTTTTACAGCCTTTTTCTCCTACTCAGAAGCTTCTATTTCGACCAATTTCAGGCATTAAAATGACTCTAAACACACTTATTTTAGTTCCAAAAGTGATAATTCACATGCCGTAGTCATTTACAGTCAAAAAATAAAACATTAAAAAATTACCATTTCTGACCATCTGGAGAAAGTTCGACAGGTCACGGGTCATCGTTTTTCATCAGAAAATTGATTTTTTGGACTGTAGAAAAATGTATTCAAAATGTCAATTGGATTGGGCCTCGTGTTGAATAACTACTTTTTAAAGCCCCAATGTGACCAAAATTGCCATTTTTACAGCCTTTTTCTCCTACTCTGGAAGCTTCTATTTCGACCAATTTCAGGCATTACAATGACTCTAAACACCCTTTTTTAGTTCCAAAAGTGATAATTCACATGCAGTAGTCATTTACAGTCAAAAAATAAAACATTAAAAAATTACCATTTCTGACCATCTGGAGAAAGTTCAACAGGTCACGGGTCATCGTTTTTCATCAGAAAATTGATTTTTTGGACTGTCGAAAAATTGATTCAAAATGTCATTTGGATTGTGCCTCGTGTTGAATAAGTACTTTTTAAAGCCTCAATGTGACCAAAATTGCCATTTTTACAGCCTTTTTCTCCTACTCAGAAGCTTCTATTTCGACGAATTTCAGGCATTAAAATGACTCTAAACACACCTATTTTAGTTCCAAAAGTGATAATTCACATGCAGTAGTCATTTACAGTCAAAAAATAAAACATTAAAAAATTACCATTTCTGACCATCTGGAGAAAGTTCGACAGGTCACGGGTCATCGTTTTTCATCAGAAAATAGATTTTTTGGACTGTAGAAAAATTGATTCGAAATGTCAATTGGATTGTGCCTTGTGTTGAATAAGTACTTTTTAAAGCCTCAATGTGACCAAAATTGCCATTTTTACAGCCTTTTTCTCCTACTCAGAAGCTTCTATTTCGACCAATTTCAGGCATTACAATGACTCTAAACACACTTATCTTAGTTCCAAAAGTGATAATTCACATGCAGTTGTCATTTACAGTCAAAAAATAAAACATTAAAAAATTACCATTTCTGACCATCTGGAGAAAGTTCGACAGGTCACGGGTCATCATTTTTCATCAGAAAATTGATTTTATGGACTGTAGAAAAATTGATTCAAAATGTCAATTGGATTGGGCCTCGTGTTGAATAACTACTTTTTAAAGCCCCAATGTGACAAAAATTGCCATTTTTACAGCCTTTTTCTCCTACTCAGAAGCTTCTATTTCGACCAATTTCAGGGATTAAAATGACTCTAAACACACTTATTTTAGTTCCAAAAGTGATAATTCACATGCAGTAGTCATTTACAGTCCAAAAATAAAACATTAAAAAATTACAATTTTTGACCATCTTGAGAAAGTTCGACAGGTCACGGGTCATCGTTTTTCATCAGAAAATTGATTTTTGGACTGTAGAAAAATTCATTCAAAATGTCATTTGGATTGTGCCTCGTGTTGAATAAGTACTTTTTAAAGCCTCAATGTGACCAAAATTGCCATTTTTACAGCCTTTTTCAACTACTCAGAAGCTTCTATTTCGACGAATTTCAGGCATTAAAATGACTCTAAACACACTTATTTTAGTTCCAAAAGTGATAATTCACATGCAGTAGTCATTTACAGTCAAAAAATAAAACATTAAAAAATTACCATTTCTGACCATCTGGAGAAAGTTCGACAGGTCACGGGTCATCGTTTTTCATCAGAAAATCGATTTTTTGGACTGTAGAAAAATTGATTCAAAATGTCAATTGGATTGGGCCTCGTGTTGAATAACTACTTTTTAAAGCCCCAATGTGACCAAAATTGCCATTTTTACAGCCTTTTTCTCCTACTCAGAGGCTTCTATTTCGACCAATTTCAGGCATTAAAATGACTCTAAACACACTTATTTGAGTTCCAAAAGTGATAATTCACATGCAGTAGTCATTTACAGTCAAAAAATAAAACATTAAAAAATTACCATTTCTGACCATCTGGAGAAAGTTCGACAGGTCACGGGTCATCGTTTTTCATCAGAAAATTGATTTTTTGGACTGTAGAAAAATTTATTCAAAATGTCAATTGGATTGGGCCTCGTGTTGAATAACTACTTTTTAAAGCCCCAATGTGACCAAAATTGCCATTTTTACAGCCTTTTTCTCCTACTCTGGAAGCTTCTATTTCGACCAATTTCAGGCATTAAAATTACTCTAAACACACTTATTTTAGTTCCAACAGTGATAATTCACATGCAGTAGTCATTTACAGTCAAAAAATAAAACATTAAAAAATTACCATTTCTGACCATCTGGAGAAAGTTCGACAGGTCACGGGTCATCGTTTTTCATCAGAAAATAGATTTTTTGGACTGTAGAAAAATTGATTCAAAAATGTCAATTGGATTGGGCCTCGTGTTGAATAACTACTTTTTAAAGCCCCAATGTGACCAAAATTGCCATTTTTACAGCCTTTTTCTCCTACTCAGAAGCTTCTATTTCGACCAATTTCAGGCATTAAAATGACTCTAAACACACTTATTTTAGTTCCAAAAGTGATAATTCACATGCAGTAGTCATTTACAGTCCAAAAATAAAACATTAAAAAATTACAATTTTTGACCATCTGGAGAAAGTTCGACAGGTCACGGGTCATCGTTTTTCATCAGAAAATTGATTTTTTGGACTGTAGAAAAATTTATTCAAAATGTCATTTGGATTGTGCCTCGTGTTGAATAAGTACTTTTTAAAGCCTCAATGTGACCAAAATTGCCATTTTTACAGCCTTTTTCTCCTACTCAGAAGCTTCTATTTCGACCAATTTCAGGCATTAAAATGACTCTAAACACACTTATTTTAGTTCCAAAAGTGATAATTCACATGCAGTAGTCATTTACAGTCAAAAAATAAAACATTAAAAAATTGCCATTTCTGACCATCTGGAGAAAGTTCGACAGGTCACGGGTCATTGTTTTTCATCAGAAAATTGATTTTTTGGACTGTAGAAAAATTGATTCAAAAATGTCAATTGGATTGGGCCTCGTGTTGAATAACTACTTTTTAAAGCCCCAATGTGACCAAAATTGCCATTTTTACAGCCTTTTTCTACTACTCAGAAGCTTCTATTTCGACCAATTTCAGGCATGAAAATGACTCTAAACATACTTATTTTAGTTCCAACAGTGATAATTCTCATGCAGTAGTCATTTACAGTCAAAAAATAAAACATTAAAAAATTAACATTTCTAACCATCTGGAGAAAGTTCAACAGGTCACAGGTCACCGTTTATCATCAGAAAATTGATTTTTTGGACCGTCGAAAAATTGATTCAAAATGTTATTTGGATTGTGCCTCGTGTTGAATAAGTACTTTTTAAAGCCTCAATGTGACCAAAATTGCCATTTTTACAGCCTTTTTCAACTACTCAGAAGCTTCTATTTCGACCAATTTCAGGCATTAAAATTACTCTAAACACACTTATTTTAGTTCCAAAAGTGATAATTCACATGCAGTAGTCATTTACAGTCAAAAAATAAAACATTAAAAAATTACCATTTCTGACCATCTGGAGAAAGTTCGACAGGTCACGGGTCATCGTTTTTCATCAGAAAATAGATTTTTTGGACCGTAGAAAAATTGATTAAAAAATGTCAATTGGATTGGGCCTCGTGTTGAATAACTACTTTTTAAAGCCCCAATGTGACCAAAATTGCCATTTTTACAGCCTTTTTCGCCTACACAGAAGCTTCTATTTTGACCAATTTCAGGCATTAAAATGACTCTAAACACACTTATTTTAGTTCCAAAAGTGATAATTCACATGCAGTAGTCATTTACAGTCCAAAAATAAAACATTAAAAAATTACCATTTCTGACCATCTGGAGAAAGTTTGACAGGTCACGGGTCATCGTTTTTCATCAGAAAATTGATTTTTTGGACTGTAGAAAAATTCATTCAAAATGTCATTTGGATTGTGCCTCATGTTGAATAAGTACTTTTTAAAGCCTCAATGTGACCAAAATTGCCATTTTTACAGCCTTTTTCTCCTACTCAGAAGCTTCTATTTCGACCAATTTCAGGCATTAAAATGACTCTAAACACACTTATTTTAGTTCCAAAAGTGATAATTCACATGCAGTAGTCATTTACAGTCAAAAAATAAAACATTAAAAAATTACCATTTCTGACCATCTGGAGAAAGTTCGACAGGTCACGGGTCATCGTTTTTCATCAGAAAATTGATTTTTTGGACTGTAGAAAAATGTATTCAAAATGTCAATTGGATTGGGCCTCGTGTTGAATAACTACTTTTTAAAGCCCCAATGTGACCAAAATTGCCATTTTTACAGCCTTTTTCTCCTACTCTGGAAGCTTCTATTTCGACCAATTTCAGGCATTAAAATTACTCTAAACACACTTATTTTAGTTCCAAAAGTGATAATTCACATGCAGTAGTCATTTACAGTCAAAAAATAAAACATTAAAAAATTGCCATTTCTGACCATCTGGAGAAAGTTCGACAGGTCACGGGTCATTGTTTTTCATCAGAAAATTGATTTTTTGGACTGTAGAAAAATTGATTAAAAAATGTCAATTGGATTGGGCCTCGTGTTGAATAACTACTTTTTAAAGCCCCAATGTGACCAAAATTGCCATTTTTACAGCCTTTTTCTACTACTCAGAAGCTTCTATTTCGACCAATTTCAGGCATGAAAATGACTCTAAACACACTTATTTTAGTTCCAACAGTGATAATTCACATGCAGTAGTCATTTACAGTCAAAAAATAAAACATTAAAAAATTAACATTTCTAACCATCTGGAGAAAGTTCAACAGGTCACAGGTCACCGTTTATCATCAGAAAATTGATTTTTTGGACCGTCGAAAAATTGATTCAAAATGTTATTTGGATTGTGCCTCGTGTTGAATAAGTACTTTTTAAAGCCTCAATGTGACCAAAATTGCCATTTTTACAGCCTTTTTCAACTACTCAGAATCTTCTATTTCGACCAATTTCAGGCATTAAAATTACTCTAAACACACTTATTTTAGTTCCAAAAGTGATAATTCACATGCAGTAGTCATTTACAGTCAAAAAATAAAACATTAAAAAATTACCATTTCTGACCATCTGGAGAAAGTTCGACAGGTCACGGGTCATCGTTTTTCATCAGAAAATAGATTTTTTGGACTGTAGAAAAATTGATTCAAAATGTCAATTGGATTGTGCCTCGTGTTGAATAAGTACTTTTTAAAGCCTCAATTTGACCAAAATTGCCATTTTTACAGCCTTTTTCTCCTACTCAGAAGCTTCTATTTCGACCAATTTCAGGCATTAAAATGACTCTAAACACACTTATCTTAGTTCCAAAAGTGATAATTCACATGCAGTAGTCATTTACAGTCAAAAAATAAAACATTAAAAAATTACCATTTCTGACCATCTGGAGAAAGTTCGACAGGTCACGGGTCATCATTTTTCATCAGAAAATTGATTTTTTGGACTGTAGAAAAATTGATTCAAAAATGTCAATTGGATTGGGCCTCGTGTTGAATAACTACTTTTTAAAGCCCCAATGTGACCAAAATTGCCATTTTTACAGCCTTTTTCGCCTACTCAGAAGCTTCTATTTTGACCAATTTCAGGCATTAAAATGACTCTAAACACACTTATTTTAGTTCCAAAAGTGATAATTCACATGCAGTAGTCATTTACAGTCCAAAAATAAAACATTAAAAAATTACCATTTCTGACCATCTGGAGAAAGTTTGACAGGTCACGGGTCATCGTTTTTCATCAGAAAATTGATTTTTTGGACTGTAGAAAAATTGATTCAAAAATGTCAATTGGATTGGGCCTCGTGTTGAATAACTACTTTTTAAAGCCCCAATGTGACCAAAATTGCCATTTTTACAGCCTTTTTCTCCTACTCAGAAGCTTCTATTTTGACCAATTTCAGGCATTAAAATGACTCTAAACACACTTATTTGAGTTCCAAAAGTGATAATTCACATGCAGTAGTCATTTACAGTCAAAAAATAAAACATTAAAAAATTACCATTTCTGACCATCTGGAGAAAGTTCGACAGGTCACGGGTCATCGTTTTTCATCAGAAAATTGATTTTTTTGGACTGTAGAAAAATTTATTCAAAATGTCAATTGGATTGGGCCTCGTGTTGAATAACTACTTTTTAAAGCCTCAATGTGACCAAAATTGCCATTTTTACAGCCTTTTTCTCCTACTCAGAAGCTTCTATTTCAACCAATTTCAGGCATTAAAATGACTCTAAACACACTTATTTTAGTTCCAAAAGTGATAATTCACATGCAGTAGTCATTTACAGTCAAAAAATAAAACATTAAAAAATTACCATTTCTGACCATCTGGAGAAAGTTCGACAGGTCACGGGTCATCGTTTTTCATCAGAAAATTGATTTTTTGGACTGTAGAAAAATTGATTCAAAATGTCAATTGGATTGGGCCTCGTGTTGAATAACTACTTTTTAAAGCCCCAATGTGACCAAAATTGCCATTTTTACAGCCTTTTTCTCCTACTCAGAAGCTTCTATTTCGACCAATTTCAGGCATTAAAATGACTCTAAACACACTTATTTTAGTTCCAAAAGTGATAATTCACATGCAGTAGTCATTTACAGTCCAAAAATAAAACATTAAAAAATTACAACTTTTGATCATCTTGAGAAAGTTCGACAGGTCACGGGTCATCGTTTTTCATCAGAAAATCGATTTTTTGGATTGTAGAAAAATTCATTCAAAATGTCATTTGGATTGTGCCTCGTGTTGAATAAGTACTTTTTAAAGCCCCAATGTGACCAAAATTGCCATTTTTACAGCCTTTTTCTCCTACTCAGAAGCTTCTATTTCGACCAATTTCAGGCATTAAAATGACTCTAAACACACTTATTTTAGTTCCAAAAGTGATAATTCACATGCAGTAGTCATTTACAGTCCAAAAATAAAACATTAAAAAATTACAACTTTTGATCATCTTGAGAAAGTTCGACAGGTCACGGGTCATCGTTTTTCATCAGAAAATTGTTTTATGGACTGTAGAAAAATTGATTCAAAATGTCATTTGGATTGTGCCTCGTGTTGAATAACTACTTTTTAAAGCCCCAATGTGAACAAAATTGCCATTTTTACAGCCTTTTTCTACTACTCAGAAGCTTCTATTTCGACCAATTTCAGGCATGAAAATGACTCTAAACACACTTATTTTAGTTCCAACAGTGATAATTCACATGCAGTAGTCATTTACAGTCAAAAAATAAAACATTAAAAAATTACCATTTCTGACCATCTGGAGAAAGTTCGACAGGTCACGGGTCATCGTTTTTCATCAGAAAATTGATTTTTTGGACCGTAGAAAAATTGATTCAAAATGTTATTTGGATTGTGCCTCGTGTTGAATAAGTACTTTTTAAAGCCTCAATGTGATCAAAATTGCCATTTTTACAGCCTTTTTCAACTACTCAGAAGCTTCTATTTCGACCAATTTCAGGCATTAAAATTACTCTAAACACACTTATTTTAGTTCCAAAAGTGATAATTCACATGCAGTAGTCATTTACAGTCAAAAAATAAAACATTTAAAATTCACCATTTCTGACCATCTGGAGAAAGTTCGACAGGTCACGGGTCATCATTTTTCATCAGAAAATTGATTTTTTGGACTGTAGAAAAATTGATTCAAAAATGTCAATTGGATTGGGCCTCGTGTTGAATAACTACTTTTTAAAGCCCCAATGTGACCAAAATTGCCATTTTTACAGCCTTTTTCGCCTACTCAGAAGCTTCTATTTTGACCAATTTCAGGCATTAAAATGACTCTAAACACACTTATTTTAGTTCCAAAAGTGATAATTCACATGCAGTAGTCATTTACAGTCAAAAAATAAAACATTAAAAAATTACCATTTCTGACCATCTGGAGAAAGTTCGACAGGTCACGGGTCATCGTTTTTCATCAGAAAATCGATTTTTTGGACTGTAGAAAAATTGATTCAAAATGTCAATTGGATTGGGCCTCGTGTTGAATAAGTACTTTTTAAAGCCCCAATGTGACCAAAATTGCCATTTTTACAGCCTTTTTCTCCTACTCAGAGGCTTCTCTTTCGACCAATTTCAGGCATTAAAATGACTCTAAACACACTTATTTTAGTTCCAAAAGTGATAATTCACATGCAGTAGTCATTTACAGTCAAAAAATAAAACATTAAAAAATTACCATTTCTGACCATCTGGAGAAAGTTCAACTGGTCACGGGTCATCGTTTTTCATCAGAAAATTGATTTTTTGGACTGTAGAAAAATTGATTCAAAATGTCATTTGGATTGTGCCTCGTGTTGAATAAGTACTTTTTAAAGCCTCAATGTGACCAAAATTGCCATTTTTACAGCCTTTTTCTCCTACTCAGAAGCTTCTATTTCAACCAATTTCAGGCATTAAAATGACTCTAAACACACTTATTTTAGTTCCAAAAGTGATAATTCACATGCAGTAGTCATTTACAGTCAAAAAATAAAACATTAAAAAATTACCATTTCTGACCATCTGGAGAAAGTTCGACAGGTCACGGGTCATCGTTTTTCATCAGAAAATAGATTTTTTGGACTGTAGAAAAATTGATTCAAAAATGTCAATTGGATTGGGCCTCGTGTTGAATAACTACTTTTTAAACCCCAATGTGACCAAAATTGCCATTTTTACAGCCTTTTTCTCCTACTCAGAAGCTTCTATTTTGACCAATTTCAGGCATTAAAATGACTCTAAACACACTTATTTTAGTTCCAAAAGTGATAATTCACATGCAGTAGTCATTTACAGTCAAAAAATAAAACATTAAAAAATTACCATTTCTGAGCATCTGGAGAAAGTTCGACAGGTCACGGGTCATCGTTTTTCATCAGAAAATTGATTTTTTAGACTGTAGAAAAATTGATTCAAAATGTCAATTGGATTGGGCCTCGTGTTGAATAACTACTTTTTAAAGCCCCAATGTGACCAAAATTGCCATTTTTACAGCCTTTTTCTCCTACTCTGGAAGCTTCTATTTCGACCAATTTCAGGCATTAAAATGACTCTAAACACACTTATTTTAGTTCCAAAAGTGATAATTCACATGCAGTAGTCATTTACAGTCCAAAAATAAAACATTAAAAAATTACAATTTTTGACCATCTGGAGAAAGTTCGACAGGTCACGGGTCATCGTTTTTCATCAGAAAATTGATTTTTTGGACTGTAGAAAAATTGATTCAAAATGTCATTTGGATTGTGCCTCGTGTTGAATAAGTACTTTTTAAAGCCTCAATGTGACCAAAATTGCCATTTTTACAGCCTTTTTCTCCTACTCAGAAGCTTCTATTTCGACCAATTTCAGGCATTAAAATGACTCTAAACACACTTATTTTAGTTCCAAAAGTGATAATTCACATGCAGTTGTCATTTACAGTCAAAAATTAAACATTAAAAAATTACCATTTCTGACCATCTGGAGAAAGTTCGACAGGTCACGGGTCATCGTTTTTCATCAGAAAATTGATTTTTTGTACTGTAGAAAAATTTATTCAAAATGTCAATTGGATTGGGCCTCGTGTTGAATAACTACTTTTTAAAGCCCCAATGTGACCAAAATTGCCATTTTTACAGCCTTTTTCTCCTACTCTGGAAGCTTCTATTTCGACCAATTTCAGGCATTAAAATTACTCTAAACACACTTATTTTAGTTCCAAAAGTGATAATTCACATGCAGTAGTCATTTACAGTCAAAAAATAAACCATTACAAAATTGCCATTTCTGACCATCTGGAGAAAGTTCGACAGGTCACGGGTCATTGTTTTTCATCAGAAAATTGATTTTTTGGACTGTAGAAAAATTGATTCAAAAATGTCAATTGGATTGGGCCTCGTGTTGAATAACTACTTTTTAAAGCCCCAATGTGACCAAAATTGCCATTTTTACAGCCTTTTTCTACTACTCAGAAGCTTCTATTTTGACCAATTTCAGGCATTAAAATGACTCTAAACACACTTATTTTAGTTCCAAAAGTGATAATTCACATGCAGTAGTCATTTACAGTCAAAAAATAAAACATTAAAAAATTACCAATTCTGACCATCTGGAGAAAGTTCGACAGGTCACGGGTCATCGTTTTTCATCAGAAAATAGATTTTTTGGACTGTAGAAAAATTGATTCAAAAATGTCAATTGGATTGGGCCTCGTGTTGAATAACTACTTTTTAAAGCCCCAATGTGACTAAAATTGCCATTTTTACAGCCTTTTTCTCCTACTCAGAAGCTTCTATTTCGACCAATTTCAGGCATTAAAATGACTCTAAACACACTTATTTTAGTTCCAAAAGTGATAATTCACATGCAGTAGTCATTTACAGTCAAAAAGTAAAACATTAAAAAATTACCATTTCTGACCATCTGGAGAAAGTTCAACAGGTCACGGGTCATCGTTTTTCATCAGAAAATTGATTTTTTGGACTGTAAAAAAATTGATTCAAAATGTCATTTGGATTGTGCCTCGTGTTGAATAAGTACTTTTTAAAGCCTCAATGTGACCAAAATTGCCATTTTTACAGCCTTTTTCTCCTACTCAGAAGCTTCTATTTCGACCAATTTCAGGCATTAAAATGACTCTAAACACACTTATTTTAGTTCCAAAAGTGATAATTCACATGCAGTAGTCATTTACAGTCAAAAAATAAAACATTAAAAAATTACCATTTCTGACCATCTGGAGAAAGTTCGACAGGTCACGGGTCATCGTTTTTCATCAGAAAATAGATTTTTTGGACTGTAGAAAAATTGATTCAAAATGTCAATTGGATTGTGCCTTGTGTTGAATAAGTACTTTTTAAAGCCTCAATGTGACCAAAATTGCCATTTTTACAGCCTTTTTCTCAAACTCAGAAGCTTCTATTTCAACCAATTTCAGGCATTACAATGACTCTAAACACACTTATCTTAGTTCCAAAAGTGATAATTCACATGCAGTTGTCATTTACAGTCAAAAAATAAAACATTAAAAAATTACCATTTCTGACCATCTGGAGAAAGTTCGACAGGTCACGGGTCATCGTTTTTCATCAGAAAATTGATTTTTTGGACTGTAGAAAAATTGATTCAAAATGTCAATTGGATTGGGCCTCGTGTTGAATAACTACTTTTTAAAGCCCCAATGTGACCAAAATTGCCATTTTTACAGCCTTTTTCTCCTACTCAGAAGCTTCTATTTCGACCAATTTCAGGCATTAAAACGACTCTAAACACACTTATTTTAGTTCCAAAAGTGATAATTCACATGCAGTAGTGATTTACAGTCAAAAAATAAAACATTAAAAAATTACCATTTCTGACCATCTGGAGAAAGTTCAACAGGTCACGGGTCATCGTTTTTCATCAGAAAATTGATTTTTTGGACTGTCGAAAAATTGATTCAAAATGTCATTTGGATTGTGCCTCGTGTTGAATAAGTACTTTTTAAAGCCTCAATGTGACCAAAATTGCCATTTTTACAGCCTTTTTCTCCTACTCAGAAGCTTCTATTTCGACCAATTTCAGGCATTAAAATGACTCTAAACACACCTATTTTAGTTCCAAAAGTGATAATTCACATGCAGTAGTCATTTACAGTCAAAAAATAAAACATTAAAAAATTACCATTTCTGACCATCTGGAGAAAGTTCGACAGGTCACGGGTCATCGTTTTTCATCAGAAAATAAATTTTTGGACTGTAGAAAAATTGATTCGAAATGTCAATTGGATTGTGCCTTGTGTTGAATAAGTACTTTTTAAAGCCTCAATGTGACCAAAATTGCCATTTTTACAGCCTTTTTCTCCTACTCAGAAGCTTCTATTTCGACCAATTTCAGGCATTACAATGACTCTAAACACACTTATCTTAGTTCCAAAAGTGATAATTCACATGCAGTTGTCATTTACAGTCAAAAAATAAAACATTAAAAAATTACCATTTCTGACCATCTGGAGAAAGTTCGACAGGTCACGGGTCATCGTTTTTCATCAGAAAATTGATTTTATGGACTGTAGAAAAATTGATTCAAAATGTCAATTGGATGGGGCCTCGTGTTGAATAACTACTTTTTAAAGCCCCAATGTGACCAAAATTGCCATTTTTACAGCCTTTTTCTCCTACTCAGAAGCTTCTATTTCGACCAATTTCAGGGATTAAAATGACTCTAAACACACTTATTTTAGTTCCAAAAGTGATAATTCACATGCAGTAGTCATTTACAGTCCAAAAATAAAACATTAAAAAATTGCAATTTTTGACCATCTCGAGAAAGTTCGACAGGTCACGGGGCATCGTTTTTCATCAGAAAATTGATTTTTTGGACTGTAGAAAAATTCATTCAAAATGTCATTTGGATTGTGCCTCGTGTTGAATAAGTACTTTTTAAAGCCTCAATGTGACCAAAATTGCCATTTTTACAGCCTTTTTCAACTACTCAGAAGCTTCTATTTCGACGAATTTCAGGCATTAAAATGACTCTAAACACACTTATTTTAGTTCCAAAAGTGATAATTCACATGCAGTAGTCATTTACAGTCAAAAAATAAAACATTAAAAAATTACCATTTCTGACCATCTGGAGAAAGTTCGACAGGTCACGGGTCATCGTTTTTCATCAGAAAATCGATTTTTTGGACTGTAGAAAAATTGATTCAAAATATCAATTGGATTGGGCCTCGTGTTGAATAACTACTTTTTAAAGCCCCAATGTGACCAAAATTGCCATTTTTACAGCCTTTTTCTCCTACTCAGAGGCTTCTATTTCGACCAATTTCAGGCATTAAAATGACTCTAAACACACTTATCTTAGTTCCAAAAGTGATAATTCACATGCAGTAGTCATTTACAGTCAAAAAGATAAAACATTAAAAAATTACCATTTCTGACCATCTGGAGAAAGTTTGGCAGGTCACGGGTCATCGTTTTTCATCAGAAAATTGATTTTTTGGACTGTAGAAAAATTGATTCAAAAATGTCAATTGGATTGGGCCTCGTGTTGAATAACTACTTTTTAAAGCCCCAATGTGACCAAAATTGCCATTTTTACAGCCTTTTTCTCCTACTCAGAAGTTCTATTTTGACCAATTTCAGGCATTAAAATGACTCTAAACACACTTATTTTAGTTCCAAAAGTGATAATTCACATGCAGTAGTCATTTACAGTCAAAAAATAAAACATTAAAAAATTACCATTTCTGACCATCTGGAGAAAGTTCGACAGGTCACGGGTCATCGTTTTTCATCAGAAAATAGATTTTTATGGACTGTAGAAAAATTGATTCAAAAATGTCAATTGGATTGGGCCTCATGTTGAATAACTACTTTTTAAAGCCCCAATGTGACCAAAATTGCCATTTTTACAGCCTTTTTCTCCTACTCAGAAGCTTCTATTTCGACCAATTTCAGGCATTAAAATGACTCTAAACACACTTATTTTAGTTCCAAAAGTGACAATTCACATGCAGTAGTCATTTACAGTCCAAAAATAAAACATTAAAAAATTACCATTTCTGACCATCTGGAGAAAGTTCGACAGATCACGGGTCATCGTTTTTCATCAGAAAATAGATTTTTTGGACTGTAGAAAAATTGATTCAAAAATGTCAATTGGATTGGGCCTCGTGTTGAATAACTACTTTTTAAAGCCCCAATGTGACCAAAATTGCCATTTTTACAGCCTTTTTCTCCTACTCAGAAGCTTCTATTTCGACCAATTTCAGGCATTAAAATGACTCCAAACACACTTATTTTAGTTCCAAAAGTGATAATTCACATGCAGTTGTCATTTACAGTCAAAAAATAAAACATTAAAAAATTACCATTTCTGACCATCTGGAGAAAGTTCGACAGGTCACGGGTCATCGTTTTTCATCAGAAAATTGATTTTTTGGACTGTAGAAAAATTTATTCAAAATGTCAATTGGATTGGGCCTCGTGTTGAATAACTACTTTTTAAAGCCCCAATGTGACCAAAATTGCCATTTTTACAGCCTTTTTCTCCTACTCTGGAAGCTTCTATTTCGACCAATTTCAGGCATTAAAATTACTCTAAACACACTTATTTTAGTTCCAACAGTGATAATTCACATGCAGTAGTCATTTACAGTCAAAAAATAAAACATTACAAAATTACCATTTCTGACCATCTGGAGAAAGTTCGACAGGTCACGGGTCATCGTTTTTCATCAGAAAATAGATTTTTTGGACTGTAGAAAAATTGATTCAAAAATGTCAATTGGATTGGGCCTCGTGTTGAATAACTACTTTTTAAAGCCCCAATGTGACCAAAATTGCCATTTTTACAGCCTTTTTTTCCTACTCAGAAGCTTCTATTTCGACCAATTTCAGGCATTAAAATGACTCTAAACACACTTATTTTAGTTCCAAAAGTGATAATTCACATGCAGTAGTCATTTACAGTCCAAAAATAAAACATTAAAAAATTACAATTTTTGACCATCTGGAGAAAGTTCGACAGGTCACGGGTCATCGTTTTTCATCAGAAAATTGATTTTTTGGACTGTAGAAAAATTTATTCAAAATGTCATTTGGATTGTGCCTCGTGTTGAATAAGTACTTTTTAAAGCCTCAATGTGACCTAAATTGCCATTTTTACAGCCTTTTTCTCCTACTCAGAAGCTTCTATTTCGACCAATTTCAGGCATTAAAATGACTCTAAACACACTTATTTTAGTTCCAAAAGTGATAATTCACATGCAGTAGTCATTTACAGTCAAAAAATAAAACATTAAAAAATTGCCATTTCTGACCATCTGGAGAAAGTTCGACAGGTCACGGGTCATTGTTTTTCATCAGAAAATTGATTTTTTGGACTGTAGAAAAATTGATTCAAAAATGTCAATTGGATTGGGCCTCGTGTTGAATAACTACTTTTTAAAGCCCCAATGTGACCAAAATTGCCATTTTTACAGCCTTTTTCTACTACTCAGAAGCTTCTATTTCGACCAATTTCAGGCATGAAAATGACTCTAAACACACTTATTTTAGTTCCAACAGTGATAATTCTCATGCAGTAGTCATTTACAGTCAAAAAATAAAACATTAAAAAATTAACATTTCTAACCATCTGGAGAAAGTTCAACAGGTCACAGGTCACCGTTTATCATCAGAAAATTGATTTTTTGGACCGTTGAAAAATTGATTCAAAATGTTATTTGGATTGTGCCTCGTGTTGAATAAGTACTTTTTAAAGCCTCAATGTGACCAAAATTGCCATTTTTACAGCCTTTTTCGCCTACTCAGAAGCTTCTATTTTGACCAATTTCAGGCATTAAAATGACTCTAAACACACTTATTTTAGTTCCAAAAGTGATAATTCACATGCAGTAGTCATTTACAGTCCAAAAATAAAACATTAAAAAATTACCATTTCTGACCATCTGGAGAAAGTTTGACAGGTCACGGGTCATCGTTTTTCATCAGAAAATTGATTTTTTGGACTGTAGAAAAATTCATTCAAAATGTCATTTGGATTGTGCCTCATGTTGAATAAGTACTTTTTAAAGCCTCAATGTGACCAAAATTGCCATTTTTACAGCCTTTTTCTCCTACTCAGAAGCTTCTATTTCGACCAATTTCAGGCATTAAAATGACTCTAAACACACTTATTTTAGTTCCAAAAATGATAATTCACATGCAGTAGTCATTTACAGTCAAAAAATAAAACATTAAAAAATTACCATTTCTGACCATCTGGAGAAAGTTCGACAGGTCACGGGGCATCGTTTTTCATCAGAAAATTGATTTTTTGGACTGTAGAAAAATGTATTCAAAATGTCAATTGGATTGGGCCTCGTGTTGAATAACTACTTTTTAAAGCCCCAATGTGACCAAAATTGCCATTTTTACGGCCTTTTTCTCCTACTCTGGAAGCTTCTATTTCGACCAATTTCAGGCATTAAAATTACTCTAAACACACTTATTTTAGTTCCAAAAGTGATAATTCACATGCAGTAGTCATTTACAGTCAAAAAATAAAACATTAAAAAATTGCCATTTCTGACCATCTGGAGAAAGTTCGACAGGTCACGGGTCATTGTTTTTCATCAGAAAATTGATTTTTTGGACTGTAGAAAAATTGATTCAAAATGTCAATTGGATTGGGCCTCGTGTTGAATAACTACTTTTTAAAGCCCCAATGTGACCAAAATTGCCATTTTTACAGCCTTTTTCTCCTACTCAGAAGCTTCTATTTCGACCAATTTCAGGCATTAAAATGACTCTAAACACACTTATTTTAGTTCCAAAAGTGATAATTCACATGCAGTAGTCATTTACAGTCAAAAAGTAAAACATTAAAAAATTACCATTTCTGACCATCTGGAGAAAGTTCAACAGGCACGGGTCATCGTTTTTCATCAGAAAATTGATTTTTTGGACTGTAAAAAAATTGATTCAAAATGTCATTTGGATTGTGCCTCGTGTTGAATAAGTACTTTTTAAAGCCTCAATGTGACCAAAATTGCCATTTTACAGCCTCTTTCTCCTACTCAGAAGCTTCTATTTCGACCAATTTCAGGCATTAAAATGACTCTAAACACACTTATTTTAGTTCCAAAAGTGATAATTCACATGCAGTAGTCATTTACAGTCAAAAAATAAAACATTAAAAAATTACCATTTCTGACCATCTGGAGAAAGTTCGACAGGTCACGGGTCATCGTTTTTCATCAGAAAATAGATTTTTTGGACTGTAGAAAAATTGATTCAAAAATGTCAATTGGATTGGGCCTCGTGTTGAATAACTACTTTTTAAAGCCCCAATGTGACCAAAATTGCCATTTTTACAGCCTTTTTCGCCTACTCAGAAGCTTCTATTTTGACCAATTTCAGGCATTAAAATGACTCTAAACACACTTATTTTAGTTCCAAAAGTGATAATTCACATGCAGTAGTCATTTACAGTCAAAAAATAAAACATTAAAAATTACCATTCTGACCATCTGGAGAAAGTTCGACAGGTCACGGGTCATCGTTTTTCATCAGAAAATCGATTTTTTTGGACTGTAGAAAAATTGATTCAAAATGTCAATTGGATTGGGCCTCGTGTTGAATAAGTACTTTTTAAAGCCCCAATGTGACCAAAATTGCCATTTTTACAGCCTTTTTCTCCTACTCAGAGGCTTCTCTTTCGACCAATTTCAGGCATTAAATGACTCTAAACACACTTATTTTAGTTCCAAAAGTGATAATTCACATGCAGTAGTCATTTACAGTCAAAAAATAAAACATTAAAAAATTACCATTTCTGACCATCTGGAGAAAGTTCAACTGGTCACGGGTCATCGTTTTTCATCAGAAAATTGATTTTTTGGACTGTAGAAAAATTGATTCAAAATGTCATTTGGATTGTGCCTCGTGTTGAATAAGTACTTTTTAAAGCCTCAATGTGACCAAAATTGCCATTTTACAGCCTTTTTCTCCTACTCAGAAGCTTCTATTTCAACCAATTTCAGGCATTAAAATGACTCTAAACACACTTATTTTAGTTCCAAAAGTGATAATTCACATGCAGTAGTCATTTACAGTCAAAAAATAAAACATTAAAAATTACCATTTCTGACCATCTGGAGAAAGTTCGACAGGTCACGGGTCATCGTTTTTCATCAGAAAAATAGATTTTTGGACTGTAGAAAATTGATTCAAAAATGTCAATTGGATTGGGCCTCGTGTTGAATAACTACTTTTAAACCCCAATGTGACCAAAATTGCCATTTTTACAGCCTTTTTCTCCTACTCAGAAGCTTCTATTTTGACCAATTTCAGGCATTAAAATGACTCTAAACACACTTATTTTAGTTCCAAAAGTGATAATTCACATGCAGTAGTCATTTACAGTCAAAAATAAACATTAAAAATTACCATTTCTGAGCATCTGGAGAAAGTTCGACAGGTCACGGGTCATCGTTTTCATCAGAAAATTGATTTTTTAGACTGTAGAAAAATTGATTCAAAATGTCAATTGGATTGGGCCTCGTGTTGAATAACTACTTTTTAAAGCCCCAATGTGACCAAAATTGCCATTTTTACAGCCTTTTTCTCCTACTCTGGAAGCTTCTATTTCGACCAATTTCAGGCATTAAAATGACTCTAAACACACTTATTTTAGTTCCAAAAGTGATAATTCACATGCAGTAGTCATTTACAGTCCAAAAATAAAACATTAAAAAATTACAATTTTTGACCATCTGGAGAAAGTTCGACAGGTCACGGGTCATCGTTTTCATCAGAAAATTGATTTTTTGGACTGTAGAAAAATTGATTCAAAATGTCATTTGGATTGTGCCTCGTGTTGAATAAGTACTTTTTAAAGCCTCAATGTGACCAAAATTGCCATTTTTACAGCCTTTTTCTCCTACTCAGAAGCTTCTATTTCGACCAATTTCAGGCATTAAAATGACTCTAAACACACTTATTTTAGTTCCAAAAGTGATAATTCACATGCAGTTGTCATTTACAGTCAAAAATTAAACATTAAAAAATTACCATTTCTGACCATCTGGAGAAAGTTCGACAGGTCACGGGTCATCGTTTTTCATCAGAAAATTGATTTTTTGTACTGTAGAAAAATTTATTCAAAATGTCAATTGGATTGGGCCTCGTGTTGAATAACTACTTTTTTAAAGCCCCAATGTGACCAAAATTGCCATTTTTACAGCCTTTTTCTCCTACTCTGGAAGCTTCTATTTCGACCAATTTCAGGCATTAAAATTACTCTAAACACACTTATTTTAGTTCCAAAAGTGATAATTCACATGCAGTAGTCATTTACAGTCAAAAAATAAACCATTACAAAATTGCCATTTCTGACCATCTGGAGAAAGTTCGACAGGTCACGGGTCATTGTTTTTCATCAGAAAATTGATTTTTTGGACTGTAGAAAAATTGATTCAAAAATGTCAATTGGATTGGGCCTCGTGTTGAATAACTACTTTTTAAAGCCCCAATGTGACCAAAATTGCCATTTTTACAGCCTTTTTCTACTACTCAGAGCTTCTATTTTGACCAATTTCAGGCATTAAAATGACTCTAAACACACTTATCTTAGTTCCAAAAGTGATAATTCACATGCAGTAGTCATTTACAGTCAAAAAGATAAAACATTAAAAAATTACCATTTCTGACCATCTGGAGAAAGTTCGACAGGTCACGGGTCATCGTTTTTCATCAGAAAATAGATTTTATGGACTGTAGAAAAATTGATTCAAAAATGTCAATTGGATTGGGCCTCATGTTGAATAACTACTTTTTAAAGCCCCAATGTGACCAAAATTGCCATTTTTACAGCCTTTTTCTCCTACTCAGAAGCTTCTATTTCGACCAATTTCAGGCATTAAAATGACTCTAAACACACTTATTTTAGTTCCAAAAGTGACAATTCACATGCAGTAGTCATTTACAGTCCAAAAATAAAACATTAAAAAATTACCATTTCTGACCATCTGGAGAAAGTTCGACAGATCACGGGTCATCGTTTTTCATCAGAAAATAGATTTTTTGGACTGTAGAAAATTGATTCAAAAATGTCAATTGGATTGGGCCTCGTGTTGAATAACTACTTTTTAAAGCCCCAATGTGACCAAAATTGCCATTTTTACAGCCTTTTTCTCCTACTCAGAAGCTTCTATTTCGACCAATTTCAGGCATTAAAATGACTCCAAACACACTTATTTTAGTTCCAAAAGTGATAATTCACATGCAGTTGTCATTTACAGTCAAAAAATAAAACATTAAAAAATTACCATTTCTGACCATCTGGAGAAAGTTCGACAGGTCACGGGTCATCGTTTTTCATCAGAAAATTGATTTTTTGGACTGTAGAAAAAATTTATTCAAAATGTCAATTGGATTGGGCCTCGTGTTGAATAACTACTTTTTAAGCCCCAATGTGACCAAAATTGCCATTTTTACAGCCTTTTTCTCCTACTCTGGAAGCTTCTATTTCGACCAATTTCAGGCATTAAAATTACTCTAAACACACTTATTTTAGTTCCAACAGTGATAATTCACATGCAGTAGTCATTTACAGTCAAAAAATAAAACATTACAAAATTACCATTTCTGACCATCTGGAGAAAGTTCGACAGGTCACGGGTCATCGTTTTTCATCAGAAAATAGATTTTTTGGACTGTAGAAAAATTGATTCAAAAATGTCAATTGGATTGGGCCTCGTGTTGAATAACTACTTTTTTAAAGCCCCAATGTGACCAAAATTGCCATTTTTACAGCCTTTTTCTCCTACTCAGAAGCTTCTATTTCGACCAATTTCAGGCATTAAAATGACTCTAAACACACTTATTTTAGTTCCAAAAGTGATAATTCACATGCAGTAGTCATTTACAGTCCAAAAATAAAACATTAAAAAATTACAATTTTTGACCATCTGGAGAAAGTTCGACAGGTCACGGGTCATCGTTTTTCATCAGAAAATTGATTTTTTGGACTGTAGAAAAATTTATTCAAAATGTCATTTGGATTGTGCCTCGTGTTGAATAAGTACTTTTTAAAGCCTCAATGTGACCTAAATTGCCATTTTTACAGCCTTTTTCTCCTACTCAGAAGCTTCTATTTCGACCAATTTCAGGCATTAAAATGACTCTAAACACACTTATTTTAGTTCCAAAAGTGATAATTCACATGCAGTAGTCATTTACAGTCAAAAAATAAAACATTAAAAAATTGCCATTTCTGACCATCTGGAGAAAGTTCGACAGGTCACGGGTCATTGTTTTTCATCAGAAAATTGATTTTTTGGACTGTAGAAAAATTGATTCAAAAATGTCAATTGGATTGGCCTCGTGTTGAATAACTACTTTTAAGCCCAATGTGACCAAAATTGCCATTTTACAGCCTTTTCTACTACTCAGAAGCTTCTATTTCGACCAATTTCAGGCATGAAAATGACTCTAAACACACTTATTTTAGTTCCAACAGTGATAATTCTCATGCAGTAGTCATTTACAGTCAAAAAAATAAAACATTAAAAAATTAACATTTCTAACCATCTGGAGAAAGTTCAACAGGTCACAGGTCACCGTTTATCATCAGAAAATTGATTTTTTGGACCGTTGAAAAATTGATTCAAAATGTTATTTGGATTGTGCCTCGTGTTGAATAAGTACTTTTTAAAGCCTCAATGTGACCAAAATTGCCATTTTACAGCCTTTTTCAACTACTCAGAAGCTTCTATTTCGACCAATTTCAGGCATTAAAATTACTCTAAACACACTTATTTTAGTTCCAAAAGTGATAATTCACATGCAGTAGTCATTTACAGTCAAAAAATAAAACATTAAAAAATTACCATTTCTGACCATCTGGAGAAAGTTCGACAGGTCACGGGTCATCGTTTTTCATCAGAAAATAGATTTTTTGGACTGTAGAAAAATTGATTCAAAAATGTCAATTGGATTGGGCCTCGTGTTGAATAACTACTTTTTAAAGCCCCAATGTGACCAAAATTGCCATTTTTACAGCCTTTTTCGCCTACTCAGAAGCTTCTATTTTGACCAATTTCAGGCATTAAAATGACTCTAAACACACTTATTTTAGTTCCAAAAGTGATAATTCACATGCAGTAGTCATTTACAGTCCAAAAATAAAACATTAAAAAATTACCATTTCTGACCATCTGGAGAAAGTTTGACAGGTCACGGGTCATCGTTTTTCATCAGAAAATTGATTTTTTGGACTGTAGAAAAATTCATTCAAAATGTCATTTGGATTGTGCCTCATGTTGAATAAGTACTTTTTAAAGCCTCAATGTGACCAAAATTGCCATTTTTACAGCCTTTTTCTCCTACTCAGAAGCTTCTATTTTCGACCAATTTCAGGCATTAAAATGACTCTAAGCACACTTATTTTAGTTCCAAAAGTGATAATTCACATGCAGTAGTCATTTACAGTCAAAAAATAAAACATTAAAAAATTACCATTTCTGACCATCTGGAGAAAGTTCGACAGGTCACGGGGCATCGTTTTTTCATCAGAAAATTGATTTTTGGACTGTAGAAAAATGTATTCAAAATGTCAATTGGATTGGGCCTCGGTGTTGAATAACTACTTTTTAAAGCCCCAATGTGACCAAAATTGCCATTTTTACGGCCTTTTTCTCCTACTCTGGAAGCTTCTATTTCGACCAATTTCAGGCATTAAAATTACTCTAAACACACTTATTTTAGTTCCAAAAGTGATAATTCACATGCAGTAGTCATTTACAGTCAAAAAATAAAACATTAAAAAATTGCCATTTCTGACCATCTGGAGAAAGTTCGACAGGTCACGGGTCATTGTTTTTCATCAGAAAATTGATTTTTGGACTGTAGAAAAATTGATTCAAAATGTCAATTGGATTGGGCCTCGTGTTGAATAACTACTTTTTAAAGCCCCAATGTGACCAAAATTGCCATTTTTACAGCCTTTTTCTCCTACTCAGAAGCTTCTATTTCGACCAATTTTCAGGCATTAAAATGACTCTAAACACACTTATTTTAGTTCCAAAAGTGATAATTCACATGCAGTAGTCATTTACAGTCAAAAAGTAAAACATTAAAAAATTACCATTTCTGACCATCTGGAGAAAGTTCAACAGGCACGGGTCATCGTTTTCATCAGAAAATTGATTTTTTGGACTGTAAAAAATTGATTCAAAATGTCATTTGGATTGTGCCTCGTGTTGAATAAGTACTTTTTAAAGCCTCAATGTGACCAAAATTGCCATTTTTACAGCCTCTTTCTCCTACTCAGAAGCTTCTATTTCGACCAATTTCAGGCATTAAAATGACTCTAAAACACACTTATTTTAGTTCCAAAAGTGATAATTCACATGCAGTAGTCATTTACAGTCAAAAAATAAAACATTAAAAATTACCATTTCTGACCATCTGGAGAAAGTTCGACAGGTCACGGGTCATCGTTTTCATCAGAAATAGATTTTTTGGACTGTAGAAAAATTGATTCAAAATGTCAATTGGATTGTGCCTTGTGTTGAATAAGTACTTTTTAAAGCCTCAATGTGACCAAAATTGCCATTTTTACAGCCTTTTTCTCAAACTCAGAAGCTTCTATTTCAACCAATTTCAGGCATTACAATGACTCTAAACACACTTATCTTAGTTCCAAAAGTGATAATTCACATGCAGTTGTCATTTACAGTCAAAAAATAAAACATTAAAAAATTACCATTTCTGACCATCTGGAGAAAGTTCGACAGGTCACGGGTCATCGTTTTTCATCAGAAAATTGATTTTTTGGACTGTAGAAAAATTGATTCAAAATGTCAATTGGATTGGGCCTCGTGTTGAATAACTACTTTTTAAAGCCCCCAATGTGACCAAAATTGCCATTTTTACAGCCTTTTTCTCCTACTCAGAAGCTTCTATTTCGACCAATTTCAGGCATTAAAACGACTCTAAACACACTTATTTTAGTTCCAAAAGTGATAATTCACATGCAGTAGTGATTTACAGTCAAAAATAAAAACATTAAAAAATTACCATTTCTGACCATCTGGAGAAAGTTCAACAGGTCACGGGTCATCGTTTTTCATCAGAAAATTGATTTTTTGGACTGTCGAAAAATTGATTTCAAAATGTCATTTGGATTGTGCCTCGTGTTGAATAAGTACTTTTTAAAGCCTCAATGTGACCAAAATTGCCATTTTTACAGCCTTTTTCTCCTACTCAGAAGCTTCTATTTCGACCAATTTCAGGCATTAAAATGACTCTAAACACACCTATTTTAGTTCCAAAAGTGATAATTCACATGCAGTAGTCATTTACAGTCAAAAATAAAACATTAAAAAATTACCATTTCTGACCATCTGGAGAAAGTTCGACAGGTCACGGGTCATCGTTTTTCATCAGAAAATAAATTTTTGGACTGTAGAAAAATTGATTCGGAAATGTCAATTGGATTGTGCCTTGTGTTGAATAAGTACTTTTTAAAGCCTCAATGTGACCAAAATTGCCATTTTTACAGCCTTTTTCTCCTACTCAGAAGCTTCTATTTCGACCAATTTCAGGCATTACAATGACTCTAAACACACTTATCTTAGTTCCAAAAGTGATAATTCAC
The DNA here is from genome assembly GCF_964204655.1 of Triturus cristatus. NCBI lineage: Eukaryota > Metazoa > Chordata > Amphibia > Caudata > Salamandridae > Triturus > Triturus cristatus. Next base: position 139,083,413 of record NC_140586.1, on the reverse strand, counting down.
ATGCAGTTGTCATTTACAGTCAAAAAATAAAACATTAAAAAATTACCATTTCTGACCATCTGGAGAAAGTTCGACAGGTCACGGGTCATCGTTTTTCATCAGAAAATTGATTTTATGGACTGTAGAAAAATTGATTCAAAATGTCAATTGGATGGGGCCTCGTGTTGAATAACTACTTTTTAAAGCCCCAATGTGACCAAAATTGCCATTTTTACAGCCTTTTTCTCCTACTCAGAAGCTTCTATTTCGACCAATTTCAGGGATTAAAATGACTCTAAACACACTTATTTTAGTTCCAAAGTGATAATTCACATGCAGTAGTCATTTACAGTCCAAAAATAAAACATTAAAAAATTGCAATTTTTGACCATCTCGAGAAAGTTCGACAGGTCACGGGGCATCGTTTTTCATCAGAAAATTGATTTTTTGGACTGTAGAAAAATTCATTCAAAATGTCATTTGGATTGTGCCTCGTGTTGAATAAGTACTTTTTAAAGCCTCAATGTGACCAAAATTGCCATTTTTACAGCCTTTTTCAACTACTCAGAAGCTTCTATTTCGACGAATTTCAGGCATTAAAAATGACTCTAAACACACTTATTTTAGTTCCAAAAGTGATAATTCACATGCAGTAGTCATTTACAGTCAAAAAATAAAACATTAAAAAATTACCATTTCTGACCATCTGGAGAAAGTTCGACAGGTCACGGGTCATCGTTTTTCATCAGAAAATCGATTTTTTGGACTGTAGAAAAATTGATTCAAAATTTCAATTGGATTGGGCCTCGTGTTGAATAACTACTTTTTAAAGCCCCAATGTGACCAAAATTGCCATTTTTACAGCCTTTTTCTCCTACTCAGAGGCTTCTATTTCGACCAATTTCAGGCATTAAAATGACTCTAAACACACTTATCTTAGTTCCAAAAGTGATAATTCACATGCAGTAGTCATTTACAGTCAAAAGATAAAACATTAAAAAATTACCATTTCTGACCATCTGGAGAAAGTTTGACAGGTCACGGGTCATCGTTTTTCATCAGAAAATTGATTTTTGGACTGTAGAAAAATTGATTCAAAAATGTCAATTGGATTGGGCCTCGTGTTGAATAACTACTTTTTAAAGCCCCAATGTGACCAAAATTGCCATTTTTACAGCCTTTTTCTCCTACTCAGAAGTTCTATTTTGACCAATTTCAGGCATTAAAATGACTCTAAACACACTTATTTTAGTTCCAAAAGTGATAATTCACATGCAGTAGTCATTTACAGTCAAAAATAAAACATTAAAAATTACCATTTCTGACCATCTGGAGAAAGTTCGACAGGTCACGGTCATCGTTTTTCATCAGAAAATAGATTTTTATGGACTGTAGAAAAATTGATTCAAAAATGTCAATTGGATTGGGCCTCATGTTGAATAACTACTTTTTAAAGCCCAATGTGACCAAAATTGCCATTTTTACAGCCTTTTTCTCCTACTCAGAAGCTTCTATTTCGACCAATTTCAGGCATTAAAATGACTCTAAACACACTTATTTTAGTTCCAAAAGTGATAATTCACATGCAGTAGTCATTTACAGTCCAAAAATAAAACATTAAAAAATTACCATTTCTGACCATCTGGAGAAAGTTCGACAGATCACGGGTCATCGTTTTTCATCAGAAAATAGATTTTTTGGACTGTAGAAAAATTGATTCAAAAATGTCAATTGGATTGGGCCTCGTGTTGAATAACTACTTTTTAAAGCCCCAATGTGACCAAAATTGCCATTTTTACAGCCTTTTTCTCCTACTCAGAAGCTTCTATTTCGACCAATTTCAGGCATTAAAATGACTCCAAACACACTTATTTTAGTTCCAAAAGTGATAATTCACATGCAGTTGTCATTTACAGTCAAAAATAAACATTAAAAAATTACCATTTCTGACCATCTGGAGAAAGTTCGACAGGTCACGGGTCATCGTTTTTCATCAGAAAATTGATTTTTTGGACTGTAGAAAAATTTATTCAAAATGTCAATTGGATTGGGCCTCGTGTTGAATAACTACTTTTTAAAGCCCCAATGTGACCAAAATTGCCATTTTTACAGCCTTTTTCTCCTACTCTGGAAGCTTCTATTTCGACCAATTTCAGGCATTAAAATTACTCTAAACACACTTATTTTAGTTCCAACAGTGATAATTCACATGCAGTAGTCATTTACAGTCAAAAAATAAAACATTACAAAATTACCATTTCTGACCATCTGGAGAAAGTTCGACAGGTCACGGGTCATCGTTTTTCATCAGAAAATAGATTTTTTGGACTGTAGAAAAATTGATTCAAAAATGTCAATTGGATTGGGCCTCGTGTTGAATAACTACTTTTTAAAGCCCCAATGTGACCAAAAATTGCCATTTTTACAGCCTTTTTCTCCTACTCAGAAGCTTCTATTTCGACCAATTTCAGGCATTAAAATGACTCTAAACACACTTATTTTAGTTCCAAAAGTGATAATTCACATGCAGTAGTCATTTACAGTCCAAAATAAAACATTAAAAAATTACAATTTTTGACCATCTGGAGAAAGTTCGACAGGTCACGGGTCATCGTTTTTCATCAGAAAATTGATTTTTGGACTGTAGAAAAATTTATTCAAAATGTCATTTGGATTGTGCCTCGTGTTGAATAAGTACTTTTTAAAGCCTCAATGTGACCTAAATTGCCATTTTTACAGCCTTTTTCTCCTACTCAGAAGCTTCTATTTCGACCAATTTCAGGCATTAAAATGACTCTAAACACACTTATTTTAGTTCCAAAAGTGATAATTCACATGCAGTAGTCATTTACAGTCAAAAATAAAACATTAAAAATTGCCATTTCTGACCATCTGGAGAAAGTTCGACAGGTCACGGGTCATTGTTTTTCATCAGAAAATTGATTTTTTGGACTGTAGAAAAATTGATTCAAAAATGTCAATTGGATTGGGCCTCGTGTTGAATAACTACTTTTTAAAGCCCCAATGTGACCAAAATTGCCATTTTTACAGCCTTTTTCTACTACTCAGAAGCTTCTATTTCGACCAATTTCCAGGCATGAAAATGACTCTAAACACACTTATTTTAGTTCCAACAGTGATAATTCTCATGCAGTAGTCATTTACAGTCAAAAAATAAAACATTAAAAAATTAACATTTCTAACCATCTGGAGAAAGTTCAACAGGTCACAGGTCACCGTTTATCATCAGAAAATTGATTTTTTGGACCGTTGAAAAATTGATTCAAATGTTATTTGGATTGTGCCTCGTGTTGAATAAGTACTTTTTAAAGCCTCAATGTGACCAAAATTGCCATTTTTACAGCCTTTTTCAACTACTCAGAAGCTTCTATTTCGACCAATTTCAGGCATTAAAATTACTCTAAACACACTTATTTTAGTTCCAAAAGTGATAATTCACATGCAGTAGTCATTTACAGTCAAAAATAAAACATTAAAAAATTACCATTTCTGACCATCTGGAGAAAGTTCGACAGGTCACGGGTCATCGTTTTTCATCAGAAAATAGATTTTTTGGACTGTAGAAAAATTGATTCAAAAATGTCAATTGGATTGGGCCTCGTGTTGAATAACTACTTTTTAAAGCCCCAATGTGACCAAAATTGCCATTTTTACAGCCTTTTTCGCCTACTCAGAAGCTTCTATTTTGACCAATTTCAGGCATTAAAATGACTCTAAACACACTTATTTTAGTTCCAAAAGTGATAATTCACATGCAGTAGTCATTTACAGTCCAAAAATAAAACATTAAAAAATTACCATTTCTGACCATCTGGAGAAAGTTTGACAGGTCACGGGTCATCGTTTTTCATCAGAAAATTGATTTTTTTGGACTGTAGAAAAATTCATTCAAAAATGTCATTTGGATTGTGCCTCATGTTGAATAAGTACTTTTTAAAGCCTCAATGTGACCAAAATTGCCATTTTTACAGCCTTTTTCTCCTACTCAGAAGCTTCTATTTCGACCAATTTCAGGCATTAAAATGACTCTAAACACACTTATTTTAGTTCCAAAAGTGATAATTCACATGCAGTAGTCATTTACAGTCAAAAAATAAAACATTAAAAATTACCATTTCTGACCATCTGGAGAAAGTTCGACAGGTCACGGGGCATCGTTTTTCATCAGAAAATTGATTTTTTGGACTGTAGAAAAATGTATTCAAAATGTCAATTGGATTGGGCCTCGTGTTGAATAACTACTTTTTAAAGCCCCAATGTGACCAAAATTGCCATTTTTACGGCCTTTTTCTCCTACTCTGGAAGCTTCTATTTCGACCAATTTCAGGCATTAAAATTACTCTAAACACACTTATTTTAGTTCCAAAAGTGATAATTCACATGCAGTAGTCATTTACAGTCAAAAAATAAAACATTAAAAAATTGCCATTTCTGACCATCTGGAGAAAGTTCGACAGGTCACGGGTCATTGTTTTTCATCAGAAAATTGATTTTTTTGGACTGTAGAAAAATTGATTCAAAATGTCAATTGGATTGGGCCTCGTGTTGAATAACTACTTTTTAAAGCCCCAATGTGACCAAAATTGCCATTTTTACAGCCTTTTTCTCCTACTCAGAAGCTTCTATTTCGACCAATTTCAGGCATTAAAATGACTCTAAACACACTTATTTTAGTTCCAAAAGTGATAATTCACATGCAGTAGTCATTTACAGTCAAAAGTAAAACATTAAAAAATTACCATTTCTGACCATCTGGAGAAAGTTCAACAGGCACGGGTCATCGTTTTTTCATCAGAAAATTGATTTTTTTGGACTGTAAAAAAATTGATTCAAAATGTCATTTGGATTGTGCCTCGTGTTGAATAAGTACTTTTTAAAGCCTCAATGTGACCAAAATTGCCATTTTTACAGCCTCTTTCTCCTACTCAGAAGCTTCTATTTCGACCAATTTCAGGCATTAAAATGACTCTAAACACACTTATTTTAGTTCCAAAAGTGATAATTCACATGCAGTAGTCATTTACAGTCAAAAAATAAAACATTAAAAAATTACCATTTCTGACCATCTGGAGAAAGTTCGACAGGTCACGGGTCATCGTTTTTCATCAGAAAATAGATTTTTTGGACTGTAGAAAAATTGATTCAAAAATGTCAATTGGATTGGGCCTCGTGTTGAATAACTACTTTTTAAAGCCCCAATGTGACCAAAATTGCCATTTTTACAGCCTTTTTCGCCTACTCAGAAGCTTCTATTTTGACCAATTTCAGGCATTAAAATGACTCTAAACACACTTATTTTAGTTCCAAAAGTGATAATTCACATGCAGTAGTCATTTACAGTCAAAAAATAAAACATTAAAAAATTACCATTTCTGACCATCTGGAGAAAGTTCGACAGGTCACGGGTCATCGTTTTTCATCAGAAAATCGATTTTTTTGGGACTGTAGAAAAATTGATTCAAAATGTCAATTGGTAGAAAAATTGATTCAAAATGTCAATTGGATTGGGCCTCGTGTTGAATAAGTACTTTTTAAAGCCCCAATGTGACCAAAATTGCCATTTTTACAGCCTTTTTCTCCTACTCAGAGGCTTCTCTTTCGACCAATTTCAGGCATTAAAATGACTCTAAACACACTTATTTTAGTTCCAAAAGTGATAATTCACATGCAGTAGTCATTTACAGTCAAAAAATAAAACATTAAAAAATTACCATTTCTGACCATCTGGAGAAAGTTCAACTGGTCACGGGTCATCGTTTTTCATCAGAAAATTGATTTTTTGGACTGTAGAAAAATTGATTCAAAATGTCATTTGGATTGTGCCTCGTGTTGAATAAGTACTTTTTAAAGCCTCAATGTGACCAAAATTGCCATTTTTACAGCCTTTTTCTCCTACTCAGAAGCTTCTATTTCAACCAATTTCAGGCATTAAAATGACTCTAAACACACTTATTTTAGTTCCAAAAGTGATAATTCACATGCAGTAGTCATTTACAGTCAAAAAATAAAACATTAAAAAATTACCATTTCTGACCATCTGGAGAAAGTTCGACAGGTCACGGGTCATCGTTTTTCATCAGAAAATAGATTTTTTGGACTGTAGAAAAATTGATTCAAAAATGTCAATTGGATTGGGCCTCGTGTTGAATAACTACTTTTTAAACCCCAATGTGACCAAAATTGCCATTTTTACAGCCTTTTTCTCCTACTCAGAAGCTTCTATTTTGACCAATTTCAGGCATTAAAATGACTCTAAACACACTTATTTTAGTTCCAAAAGTGATAATTCACATGCAGTAGTCATTTACAGTCAAAAAATAAAACATTAAAAAATTACCATTTCTGAGCATCTGGAGAAAGTTCGACAGGTCACGGGTCATCGTTTTTCATCAGAAAATTGATTTTTTAGACTGTAGAAAAATTGATTCAAAATGTCAATTGGATTGGGCCTCGTGTTGAATAACTACTTTTTAAAGCCCCAATGTGACCAAAATTGCCATTTTTACAGCCTTTTTCTCCTACTCTGGAAGCTTCTATTTCGACCAATTTCAGGCATTAAAATGACTCTAAACACACTTATTTTAGTTCCAAAAGTGATAATTCACATGCAGTAGTCATTTACAGTCCAAAATAAAACATTAAAAAATTACAATTTTTGACCATCTGGAGAAAGTTCGACAGGTCACGGGTCATCGTTTTTCATCAGAAAATTGATTTTTTGGACTGTAGAAAAATTGATTCAAAATGTCATTTGGATTGTGCCTCGTGTTGAATAAGTACTTTTTAAAGCCTCAATGTGACCAAAATTGCCATTTTTACAGCCTTTTTCTCCTACTCAGAAGCTTCTATTTCGACCAATTTCAGGCATTAAAATGACTCTAAACACACTTATTTTAGTTCCAAAAGTGATAATTCACATGCAGTTGTCATTTACAGTCAAAAATTAAACATTAAAAAATTACCATTTCTGACCATCTGGAGAAAGTTCGACAGGTCACGGGTCATCGTTTTTCATCAGAAAATTGATTTTTTGTACTGTAGAAAAATTTATTCAAAATGTCAATTGGATTGGGCCTCGTGTTGAATAACTACTTTTTAAAAGCCCCAATGTGACCAAAATTGCCATTTTTACAGCCTTTTTCTCCTACTCTGGAAGCTTCTATTTCGACCAATTTCAGGCATTAAAATTACTCTAAACACACTTATTTTAGTTCCAAAAGTGATAATTCACATGCAGTAGTCATTTACAGTCAAAAAATAAACCATTACAAAATTGCCATTTCTGACCATCTGGAGAAAGTTCGACAGGTCACGGGTCATTGTTTTTCATCAGAAAATTGATTTTTTGGACTGTAGAAAAATTGATTCAAAAATGTCAATTGGATTGGGCCTCGTGTTGAATAACTACTTTTTAAAGCCCCAATGTGACCAAAATTGCCATTTTTACAGCCTTTTTCTACTACTCAGAAGCTTCTATTTTGACCAATTTCAGGCATTAAAATGACTCTAAACACACTTATTTTAGTTCCAAAAGTGATAATTCACATGCAGTAGTCATTTACAGTCAAAAAATAAAACATTAAAAAATTACCAATTCTGACCATCTGGAGAAAGTTCGACAGGTCACGGGTCATCGTTTTTCATCAGAAAATAGATTTTTTGGACTGTAGAAAAATTGATTCAAAATGTCAATTGGATTGGGCCTCGTGTTGAATAACTACTTTTTAAAGCCCCAATGTGACTAAAATTGCCATTTTTACAGCCTTTTTCTCCTACTCAGAAGCTTCTATTTCGACCAATTTCAGGCATTAAAATGACTCTAAACACACTTATTTTAGTTCCAAAAGTGATAATTCACATGCAGTAGTCATTTACAGTCAAAAAGTAAAACATTAAAAAATTACCATTTCTGACCATCTGGAGAAAGTTCAACAGGTCACGGGTCATCGTTTTTCATCAGAAAATTGATTTTTTGGACTGTAAAAAAATTGATTCAAAATGTCATTTGGATTGTGCCTCGTGTTGAATAAGTACTTTTTAAAGCCTCAATGTGACCAAAATTGCCATTTTTACAGCCTTTTTCTCCTACTCAGAAGCTTCTATTTCGACCAATTTCAGGCATTAAAATGACTCTAAACACACTTATTTTAGTTCCAAAAGTGATAATTCACATGCAGTAGTCATTTACAGTCAAAAAATAAAACATTAAAAAATTACCATTTCTGACCATCTGGAGAAAGTTCGACAGGTCACGGGTCATCGTTTTTCATCAGAAAATAGATTTTTTGGACTGTAGAAAAATTGATTCAAAATGTCAATTGGATTGTGCCTTGTGTTGAATAAGTACTTTTTAAAGCCTCAATGTGACCAAAATTGCCATTTTTACAGCCTTTTTCTCAAACTCAGAAGCTTCTATTTCAACCAATTTCAGGCATTACAATGACTCTAAACACACTTATCTTAGTTCCAAAAGTGATAATTCACATGCAGTTGTCATTTACAGTCAAAAAATAAAACATTAAAAAATTACCATTTCTGACCATCTGGAGAAAGTTCGACAGGTCACGGGTCATCGTTTTTCATCAGAAAATAGATTTTTTGGACTGTAGAAAAATTGATTAAAAAATGTCAATTGGATTGGGCCTCGTGTTGAATAACTACTTTTTAAACCCCAATGTGACCAAAATTGCCATTTTTACAGCCTTTTTCTCCTACTCAGAAGCTTCTATTTTGACCAATTTCAGGCATTAAAATGACTCTAAACACACTTATTTTAGTTCCAAAAGTGATAATTCACATGCAGTAGTCATTTACAGTCAAAAAATAAAACATTAAAAAATTACCATTTCTGAGCATCTGGAGAAAGTTCGACAGGTCACGGGTCATCGTTTTTCATCAGAAAATTGATTTTTTAGACTGTAGAAAAATTGATTCAAAATGTCAATTGGATTGGGCCTCGTGTTGAATAACTACTTTTTAAAGCCCCAATGTGACCAAAATTGCCATTTTTACAGCCTTTTTCTCCTACTCTGGAAGCTTCTATTTCGACCAATTTCAGGCATTAAAATGACTCTAAACACACTTATTTTAGTTCCAAAAGTGATAATTCACATGCAGTAGTCATTTACAGTCCAAAAATAAAACATTAAAAAATTACAATTTTTGACCATCTGGAGAAAGTTCGACAGGTCACGGGTCATCGTTTTTCATCAGAAAATTGATTTTTTGGACTGTAGAAAAATTGATTCAAAATGTCATTTGGATTGTGCCTCGTGTTGAATAAGTACTTTTTAAAGCCTCAATGTGACCAAAATTGCCATTTTTACAGCCTTTTTCTCCTACTCAGAAGCTTCTATTTCGACCAATTTCAGGCATTATAATGACTCTAAACACACTTATTTTAGTTCCAAAAGTGATAATTCACATGCAGTTGTCATTTACAGTCAAAAATTAAACATTAAAAAATTACCATTTCTGACCATCTGGAGAAAGTTCGACAGGTCACGGGTCATCGTTTTTCATCAGAAAATTGATTTTTTGTACTGTAGAAAAATTTATTCAAAATGTCAATTGGATTGGGCCTCGTGTTGAATAACTACTTTTTAAAGCCCCAATGTGACCAAAATTGCCATTTTTACAGCCTTTTTCTCCTACTCTGGAAGCTTCTATTTCGACCAATTTCAGGCATTAAAATTACTCTAAACACACTTATTTTAGTTCCAAAAGTGATAATTCACATGCAGTAGTCATTTACAGTCAAAAAATAAACCATTACAAAATTGCCATTTCTGACCATCTGGAGAAAGTTCGACAGGTCACGGGTCATTGTTTTTCATCAGAAAATTGATTTTTTGGACTGTAGAAAAATTGATTCAAAAATGTCAATTGGATTGGGCCTCGTGTTGAATAACTACTTTTTAAAGCCCCAATGTGACCAAAATTGCCATTTTTACAGCCTTTTTCTACTACTCAGAAGCTTCTATTTTGACCAATTTCAGGCATTAAAATGACTCTAAACACACTTATTTTAGTTCCAAAAGTGATAATTCACATGCAGTAGTCATTTACAGTCAAAAAATAAAACATTAAAAAATTACCAATTCTGACCATCTGGAGAAAGTTCGACAGGTCACGGGTCATCGTTTTTCATCAGAAAATAGATTTTTTGGACTGTAGAAAAATTGATTCAAAAATGTCAATTGGATTGGGCCTCGTGTTGAATAACTACTTTTTAAAGCCCCAATGTGACTAAAATTGCCATTTTTACAGCCTTTTTCTCCTACTCAGAAGCTTCTATTTCGACCAATTTCAGGCATTAAAATGACTCTAAACACACTTATTTTAGTTCCAAAAGTGATAATTCACATGCAGTAGTCATTTACAGTCAAAAAGTAAAACATTAAAAAATTACCATTTCTGACCATCTGGAGAAAGTTCAACAGGTCACGGGTCATCGTTTTTCATCAGAAAATTGATTTTTTGGACTGTAAAAAAATTGATTCAAAATGTCATTTGGATTGTGCCTCGTGTTGAATAAGTACTTTTTAAAGCCTCAATGTGACCAAAATTGCCATTTTTACAGCCTTTTTCTCCTACTCAGAAGCTTCTATTTCGACCAATTTCAGGCATTAAAATGACTCTAAACACACTTATTTTAGTTCCAAAAGTGATAATTCACATGCAGTAGTCATTTACAGTCAAAAAATAAAACATTAAAAAATTACCATTTCTGACCATCTGGAGAAAGTTCGACAGGTCACGGGTCATCGTTTTTCATCAGAAAATAGATTTTTTGGACTGTAGAAAAATTGATTCAAAATGTCAATTGGATTGTGCCTTGTGTTGAATAAGTACTTTTTAAAGCCTCAATGTGACCAAAATTGCCATTTTTACAGCCTTTTTCTCAAACTCAGAAGCTTCTATTTCAACCAATTTCAGGCATTACAATGACTCTAAACACACTTATCTTAGTTCCAAAAGTGATAATTCACATGCAGTTGTCATTTACAGTCAAAAAATAAAACATTAAAAAATTACCATTTCTGACCATCTGGAGAAAGTTCGACAGGTCACGGGTCATCGTTTTTCATCAGAAAATTGATTTTTTGGACTGTAGAAAAATTGATTCAAAATGTCAATTGGATTGGGCCTCGTGTTGAATAACTACTTTTTAAAGCCCCAATGTGACCAAAATTGCCATTTTTACAGCCTTTTTCTCCTACTCAGAAGCTTCTATTTCGACCAATTTCAGGCATTAAAACGACTCTAAACACACTTATTTTAGTTCCAAAAGTGATAATTCACATGCAGTAGTGATTTACAGTCAAAAAATAAAACATTAAAAAATTACCATTTCTGACCATCTGGAGAAAGTTCAACAGGTCACGGGTCATCGTTTTTCATCAGAAAATTGATTTTTTGGACTGTCGAAAAATTGATTCAAAATGTCATTTGGATTGTGCCTCGTGTTGAATAAGTACTTTTTAAAGCCTCAATGTGACCAAAATTGCCATTTTTACAGCCTTTTTCTCCTACTCAGAAGCTTCTATTTCGACCAATTTCAGGCATTAAAATGACTCTAAACACACCTATTTTAGTTCCAAAAGTGATAATTCACATGCAGTAGTCATTTACAGTCAAAAAATAAAACATTAAAAAATTACCATTTCTGACCATCTGGAGAAAGTTCGACAGGTCACGGGTCATCGTTTTTCATCAGAAAATAAATTTTTGGACTGTAGAAAAATTGATTCGAAATGTCAATTGGATTGTGCCTTGTGTTGAATAAGTACTTTTTAAAGCCTCAATGTGACCAAAATTGCCATTTTTACAGCCTTTTTCTCCTACTCAGAAGCTTCTATTTCGACCAATTTCAGGCATTACAATGACTCTAAACACACTTATCTTAGTTCCAAAAGTGATAATTCACATGCAGTTGTCATTTACAGTCAAAAAATAAAACATTAAAAAATTACCATTTCTGACCATCTGGAGAAAGTTCGACAGGTCACGGGTCATCGTTTTTCATCAGAAAATTGATTTTATGGACTGTAGAAAAATTGATTCAAAATGTCAATTGGATGGGGCCTCGTGTTGAATAACTACTTTTTAAAGCCCCAATGTGACCAAAATTGCCATTTTTACAGCCTTTTTCTCCTACTCAGAAGCTTCTATTTCGACCAATTTCAGGGATTAAAATGACTCTAAACACACTTATTTTAGTTCCAAAAGTGATAATTCACATGCAGTAGTCATTTACAGTCCAAAAATAAAACATTAAAAAATTGCAATTTTTGACCATCTCGAGAAAGTTCGACAGGTCACGGGGCATCGTTTTTCATCAGAAAATTGATTTTTTGGACTGTAGAAAAATTCATTCAAAATGTCATTTGGATTGTGCCTCGTGTTGAATAAGTACTTTTTAAAGCCTCAATGTGACCAAAATTGCCATTTTTACAGCCTTTTTCAACTACTCAGAAGCTTCTATTTCGACGAATTTCAGGCATTAAAATGACTCTAAACACACTTATTTTAGTTCCAAAAGTGATAATTCACATGCAGTAGTCATTTACAGTCAAAAAATAAAACATTAAAAAATTACCATTTCTGACCATCTGGAGAAAGTTCGACAGGTCACGGGTCATCGTTTTTCATCAGAAAATCGATTTTTTGGACTGTAGAAAAATTGATTCAAAATTTCAATTGGATTGGGCCTCGTGTTGAATAACTACTTTTTAAAGCCCCAATGTGACCAAAATTGCCATTTTTACAGCCTTTTTCTCCTACTCAGAGGCTTCTATTTCGACCAATTTCAGGCATTAAAATGACTCTAAACACACTTATCTTAGTTCCAAAAGTGATAATTCACATGCAGTAGTCATTTACAGTCAAAAAGATAAAACATTAAAAAATTACCATTTCTGACCATCTGGAGAAAGTTTGACAGGTCACGGGTCATCGTTTTTCATCAGAAAATTGATTTTTTGGACTGTAGAAAAATTGATTCAAAAATGTCAATTGGATTGGGCCTCGTGTTGAATAACTACTTTTTAAAGCCCCAATGTGACCAAAATTGCCATTTTTACAGCCTTTTTCTCCTACTCAGAAGTTCTATTTTGACCAATTTCAGGCATTAAAATGACTCTAAACACACTTATTTTAGTTCCAAAAGTGATAATTCACATGCAGTAGTCATTTACAGTCAAAAAATAAAACATTAAAAAATTACCATTTCTGACCATCTGGAGAAAGTTCGACAGGTCACGGGTCATCGTTTTTCATCAGAAAATAGATTTTTATGGACTGTAGAAAAATTGATTCAAAAATGTCAATTGGATTGGGCCTCATGTTGAATAACTACTTTTTAAAGCCCCAATGTGACCAAAATTGCCATTTTTACAGCCTTTTTCTCCTACTCAGAAGCTTCTATTTCGACCAATTTCAGGCATTAAAATGACTCTAAACACACTTATTTTAGTTCCAAAAGTGATAATTCACATGCAGTAGTCATTTACAGTCCAAAAATAAAACATTAAAAAATTACCATTTCTGACCATCTGGAGAAAGTTCGACAGATCACGGGTCATCGTTTTTCATCAGAAAATAGATTTTTTGGACTGTAGAAAAATTGATTCAAAAATGTCAATTGGATTGGGCCTCGTGTTGAATAACTACTTTTTAAAGCCCCAATGTGACCAAAATTGCCATTTTTACAGCCTTTTTCTCCTACTCAGAAGCTTCTATTTCGACCAATTTCAGGCATTAAAATGACTCCAAACACACTTATTTTAGTTCCAAAAGTGATAATTCACATGCAGTTGTCATTTACAGTCAAAAAATAAAACATTAAAAAATTACCATTTCTGACCATCTGGAGAAAGTTCGACAGGTCACGGGTCATCGTTTTTCATCAGAAAATTGATTTTTTGGACTGTAGAAAAATTTATTCAAAATGTCAATTGGATTGGGCCTCGTGTTGAATAACTACTTTTTAAAGCCCCAATGTGACCAAAATTGCCATTTTTACAGCCTTTTTCTCCTACTCTGGAAGCTTCTATTTCGACCAATTTCAGGCATTAAAATTACTCTAAACACACTTATTTTAGTTCCAACAGTGATAATTCACATGCAGTAGTCATTTACAGTCAAAAAATAAAACATTACAAAATTACCATTTCTGACCATCTGGAGAAAGTTCGACAGGTCACGGGTCATCGTTTTTCATCAGAAAATAGATTTTTTGGACTGTAGAAAAATTGATTCAAAAATGTCAATTGGATTGGGCCTCGTGTTGAATAACTACTTTTTAAAGCCCCAATGTGACCAAAATTGCCATTTTTACAGCCTTTTTCTCCTACTCAGAAGCTTCTATTTCGACCAATTTCAGGCATTAAAATGACTCTAAACACACTTATTTTAGTTCCAAAAGTGATAATTCACATGCAGTAGTCATTTACAGTCCAAAAATAAAACATTAAAAAATTACAATTTTTGACCATCTGGAGAAAGTTCGACAGGTCACGGGTCATCGTTTTTCATCAGAAAATTGATTTTTTGGACTGTAGAAAAATTTATTCAAAATGTCATTTGGATTGTGCCTCGTGTTGAATAAGTACTTTTTAAAGCCTCAATGTGACCTAAATTGCCATTTTTACAGCCTTTTTCTCCTACTCAGAAGCTTCTATTTCGACCAATTTCAGGCATTAAAATGACTCTAAACACACTTATTTTAGTTCCAAAAGTGATAATTCACATGCAGTAGTCATTTACAGTCAAAAAATAAAACATTAAAAAATTGCCATTTCTGACCATCTGGAGAAAGTTCGACAGGTCACGGGTCATTGTTTTTCATCAGAAAATTGATTTTTTGGACTGTAGAAAAATTGATTCAAAAATGTCAATTGGATTGGGCCTCGTGTTGAATAACTACTTTTTAAAGCCCCAATGTGACCAAAATTGCCATTTTTACAGCCTTTTTCTACTACTCAGAAGCTTCTATTTCGACCAATTTCAGGCATGAAAATGACTCTAAACACACTTATTTTAGTTCCAACAGTGATAATTCTCATGCAGTAGTCATTTACAGTCAAAAAATAAAACATTAAAAAATTAACATTTCTAACCATCTGGAGAAAGTTCAACAGGTCACAGGTCACCGTTTATCATCAGAAAATTGATTTTTTGGACCGTTGAAAAATTGATTCAAAATGTTATTTGGATTGTGCCTCGTGTTGAATAAGTACTTTTTAAAGCCTCAATGTGACCAAAATTGCCATTTTTACAGCCTTTTTCAACTACTCAGAAGCTTCTATTTCGACCAATTTCAGGCATTAAAATTACTCTAAACACACTTATTTTAGTTCCAAAAGTGATAATTCACATGCAGTAGTCATTTACAGTCAAAAAATAAAACATTAAAAAATTACCATTTCTGACCATCTGGAGAAAGTTCGACAGGTCACGGGTCATCGTTTTTCATCAGAAAATAGATTTTTTGGACTGTAGAAAAATTGATTCAAAAATGTCAATTGGATTGGGCCTCGTGTTGAATAACTACTTTTTAAAGCCCCAATGTGACCAAAATTGCCATTTTTACAGCCTTTTTCGCCTACTCAGAAGCTTCTATTTTGACCAATTTCAGGCATTAAAATGACTCTAAACACACTTATTTTAGTTCCAAAAGTGATAATTCACATGCAGTAGTCATTTACAGTCCAAAAATAAAACATTAAAAAATTACCATTTCTGACCATCTGGAGAAAGTTTGACAGGTCACGGGTCATCGTTTTTCATCAGAAAATTGATTTTTTGGACTGTAGAAAAATTCATTCAAAATGTCATTTGGATTGTGCCTCATGTTGAATAAGTACTTTTTAAAGCCTCAATGTGACCAAAATTGCCATTTTTACAGCCTTTTTCTCCTACTCAGAAGCTTCTATTTCGACCAATTTCAGGCATTAAAATGACTCTAAACACACTTATTTTAGTTCCAAAAGTGATAATTCACATGCAGTAGTCATTTACAGTCAAAAAATAAAACATTAAAAAATTACCATTTCTGACCATCTGGAGAAAGTTCGACAGGTCACGGGGCATCGTTTTTCATCAGAAAATTGATTTTTTGGACTGTAGAAAAATGTATTCAAAATGTCAATTGGATTGGGCCTCGTGTTGAATAACTACTTTTTAAAGCCCCAATGTGACCAAAATTGCCATTTTTACGGCCTTTTTCTCCTACTCTGGAAGCTTCTATTTCGACCAATTTCAGGCATTAAAATTACTCTAAACACACTTATTTTAGTTCCAAAAGTGATAATTCACATGCAGTAGTCATTTACAGTCAAAAAATAAAACATTAAAAAATTGCCATTTCTGACCATCTGGAGAAAGTTCGACAGGTCACGGGTCATTGTTTTTCATCAGAAAATTGATTTTTTGGACTGTAGAAAAATTGATTCAAAATGTCAATTGGATTGGGCCTCGTGTTGAATAACTACTTTTTAAAGCCCCAATGTGACCAAAATTGCCATTTTTACAGCCTTTTTCTCCTACTCAGAAGCTTCTATTTCGACCAATTTCAGGCATTAAAATGACTCTAAACACACTTATTTTAGTTCCAAAAGTGATAATTCACATGCAGTAGTCATTTACAGTCAAAAAGTAAAACATTAAAAAATTACCATTTCTGACCATCTGGAGAAAGTTCAACAGGCACGGGTCATCGTTTTTCATCAGAAAATTGATTTTTTGGACTGTAAAAAAATTGATTCAAAATGTCATTTGGATTGTGCCTCGTGTTGAATAAGTACTTTTTAAAGCCTCAATGTGACCAAAATTGCCATTTTTACAGCCTCTTTCTCCTACTCAGAAGCTTCTATTTCGACCAATTTCAGGCATTAAAATGACTCTAAACACACTTATTTTAGTTCCAAAAGTGATAATTCACATGCAGTAGTCATTTACAGTCAAAAAATAAAACATTAAAAAATTACCATTTCTGACCATCTGGAGAAAGTTCGACAGGTCACGGGTCATCGTTTTTCATCAGAAAATAGATTTTTTGGACTGTAGAAAAATTGATTCAAAATGTCAATTGGATTGTGCCTCGTGTTGAATAAGTACTTTTTAAAGCCTCAATGTGACCAAAATTGCCATTTTTACAGCCTTTTTCTCCTACTCAGAAGCTTCTATTTCGACCAATTTCAGGCATTAAAATGACTCTAAACACACTTATCTTAGTTCCAAAAGTGATAATTCACATGCAGTAGTCATTTACAGTCAAAAAATAAAACATTAAAAAATTACCATTTCTGACCATCTGGAGAAAGTTCGACAGGTCACGGGTCATCATTTTTCATCAGAAAATTGATTTTTTGGACTGTAGAAAAATTGATTCAAAAATGTCAATTGGATTGGGCCTCGTGTTGAATAACTACTTTTTAAAGCCCCAATGTGACCAAAATTGCCATTTTTACAGCCTTTTTCGCCTACTCAGAAGCTTCTATTTTGACCAATTTCAGGCATTAAAATGACTCTAAAAACACTTATTTTAGTTCCAAAAGTGATAATTCACATGCAGTAGTCATTTACAGTCCAAAAATAAAACATTAAAAAATTACCATTTCTGACCATCTGGAGAAAGTTTGACAGGTCACGGGTCATCGTTTTTCATCAGAAAATTGATTTTTTGGACTGTAGAAAAATTCATTCAAAATCTCATTTGGATTGTGCCTCATGTTGAATAAGTACTTTTTAAAGCCATTATGTGACCAAAATTGCCATTTTTACAGCCTTTTTCTCCTACTCAGAAGCTTCTATTTCGACCAATTTCAGGCATTAAAATGACTCTAAACACACTTATTTTAGTTCCAAAAGTGATAATTCACATGCCGTAGTCATTTACAGTCAAAAAATAAAACATTAAAAAATTACCATTTCTGACCATCTGGAGAAAGTTCGACAGGTCACGGGTCATCGTTTTTCATCAGAAAATTGATTTTTTGGACTGTAGAAAAATGTATTCAAAATGTCAATTGGATTGGGCCTCGTGTTGAACAACTACTTTTTAAAGCCCCAATGTGACCAAAATTGCCATTTTTACAGCCTTTTTCTCCTACTCTGGAAGCTTCTATTTCGACCAATTTCAGGCATTACAATGACTCTAAACACACTTATTTTAGTTCCAAAAGTGATAATTCACATGCAGTAGTCATTTACAGTCAAAAAATAAAACATTAAAAAATTACCATTTCTGACCATCTGGAGAAAGTTCAACAGGTCACGGGTCATCGTTTTTCATCAGAAAATTGATTTTTTGGACTGTCGAAAAATTGATTCAAAATGTCATTTGGATTGTGCCTCGTGTTGAATAAGTACTTTTTAAAGCCTCAATGTGACCAAAATTGCCATTTTTACAGCCTTTTTCTCCTACTCAGAAGCTTCTATTTCGACCAATTTCAGGCATTAAAATGACTCTAAACACACCTATTTTAGTTCCAAAAGTGATAATTCACATGCAGTAAATCAAATCAAAGATAGCTTTATTCGGTATTTGACAAGCACCATATAAGCAAACATTACAAAAATACGATTAAAACAACGTTATTTAAACATTTACATACTAAAAGGTGATTACTAAGAAGAAATACATATTCATTACCCTAGTCATTCAATTAATCTAATATTAAAAACCCTTTAAAAATTTTTTCTAGAAAGCGATTGATATGTGTATCGTTACATTTGCATGATAGAAGGGTCGAGGTAAATATGACATATTTATGTATTATATGGTGTTATTAGGCACAGAATAATACTTCTACAAACCCTCAACCTACTAATCGCTTCTCATAGACCCTCTACATTTTATAATAAACGACAGGAATTTTATCATCACTCCAATAGTACATTCGTCTTGAAGCAAATACAATCTGTGGAGGGCTGCTTTACAGCTTCTCAGGCCCCACAGTTTTAACAGAGGCAATAGATGTTTTTTCCTACCCCATTGATAGTACTTGCAGAACAGTATGCAATGTATGTTAGACTGAGTGGCTATTCCGTCACACGGGCAATTAATCATTTTCACTGACCAATCATTCGGTGTAGGGAACGTTATTAACCTGAAGAAACAGTCTGTCCTCAGACGAGCCAGCAGCATTCTATGGTAAGGGGAGATATTTGGCGCCAGATAAGGATGTAAACCATGTTCATGCAAAATCTGGCGGTGGGCTATAATGGTGGACTTATTCCCATCTAAATAATATCTCCTCTCCTCCAATAGGCCAAGACACGTCTCTTTTAGTGCTTTTTTGGGGATTTGGGCGCATGATATTGGGTCTGAAAAGAATTCTGGGTTGCCGATGGAGTTCAGAAATTTTTTAACGTAGGCTAGCCAAGGTTGTTTAGCGCCATTTCCTTGCTGCAGGCAATCCTGAATTACCTCCCTATTGAAGGTTGTGTCCTCGCATGTCCAGATCTTATGCCACAACATAACTGGCGCTATCTTTATAATGTCACTAATGTGAGATCTATCCAGTTCGTTGTGGCAGATAGTAGTAGATGTGGAACGCGGGACTCCTAAGAGGTACCTCAGGAAAGCATTCTCCACCCTTTGAATTTCGGAACTATCTGCAAGTCCCCAAATCCCCGCCCCATAAACAGCTGTGGACACACATTTAGCTGCATAGATCTTAAGTAGTGTGTCTACCGGTTTCCCGCCCTGTTTTTTAGCAAATTGCTTAACCGCCCCTATTGCGCGGGCAAAAGCCAGGTTTCGGGAGGTAACCGCTGCAGACCATGTCCCCCTATTATTAAAAATGATACCCAAGTAGGAAAAAGTTTTCGACATCGCTATCTTTGAATTATTAACAAAGGTTTTGCAGTCTGGTACTTTTTTTCTCGTTGTGCATGACATCGTGAAAGTTTTCCCCACATTTATTATAAGGCCTCTAGAGCTCATGAAGGTTGCAAAGCCTGTTAGTGCCTTTTGGAGTCCCCGCTGAGTGCGGGCCATAATCACCGCATCATCAGCGTATGACAATAACGGGACTGCGAGTCCGTTTATCTTGGGGTAATCCACCTCCAGGTCATTCATCGAGTCTGCTACCTCGTTTATATACAAATTAAATAAAAACGGTGCAAGGATGCAACCCTGGCGAACGCCCTTTGCAATTGGGAATTTTCTGGTTTGCTCGCCGTTTTTGCCATATCTCACCGTAGCTCCTGCATCTCTGTAAAGTTCCTGGATAAAAGTTAGGATGTTTTTATCTATCCCCATATTAGTCAAGGTTTTCCACAGGGTTCCATGATCCAGACAATCGAAAGCCGAAGTTAAATCGACAAATGTCAGGAACAAGTTCCCTTTTTTTGATCCAATGTATTTGTTTATTATAAGGGACAGGTTTAAACCCTGCTCTATGGTTCCCACCCCCGACTTAAAACCATATTGAAATTTTGAGAGTATCCCATTAGTCTTGGACCAGGTTTGTAGTTTGGTTAGTAGCACCCTGCCAGCAACCTTCATTAGATTATCTAACAGAGAAATGGGGCGATAACATTTTGGGTCTTGTCTATCTCCTTTTTTAAATATTGGAATGACTATCGCTTCCTTCCATGTGTTGGGGAAACCTAATTTGGTGTAAGCATTTAGGACATTTGCCAGTAAGGGTGCCCAGAGATCTACATTCCCTTTAAATAGATCAATGGGTACACCGTCAGGCCCTGGAGCTTTTAGGCTTGCACTCTGAGAAATCGCTTGTTCCAGGTCTGCAGGGGTGAACATTACTTTTAATGGGAAATTTCCCTGTGGTTGTAAAAGGATCTCACTCCCCTCAGCCAACTCCTCTTGTGAGGTCAACATAAGTGAGTCTTTCTTGTAAAGCGCAGTAAAATGCTTGACCCAGACGTCTTCAGCTATGCCAATTTCCATGGAGTCTACCTTCCTATCTAGAAAAAAGGGGGCATTTACCTCTTTCCAGAAGGACGTATTATCCCTTAGTGCGCTTGCCTTTATCAAGGCTTCCCAAGCTGCATTTTTGAGTTCTTTCTTCCTTGTCAGGAGAGTCAGCTTGTAAGCTTGTCTAGCCTCCTTGACTTGTCTGCTATCCCTGGGTATAGTCTTTAAAGCCTGTAAAAGTGCTTTATGGGCACTTGTGCAGGCTCGGTTAAACCAGCCATATATTCTCGTTTCCTCCCTTGCCTTTAATTTTTTGGTTAGCTTAGCGTTTATTTCTGTTTTAATCTCATCGAATGCCTGTATTATTTGTTCTGGGTTAATGCTTAGTTCCAGGCAGGTATTAAATTGACTAGTTTCTTTCTGTAATAGATCTTTCAGAAAGTTCATGGGTTCAATTTTTGCCCATTTAATGGCATAGCCATTTTTCCTGGCCAGTGCCACTGAACGGCCATGCAATATATCCATGGTGCTTATTTTTTGCGTGCCCCGTTTCCCTAATTTAAGGGAAGTACTAATGGGAAAGTGGTCACTTATTGCTAGGCCCTCTGTTTCAAACCCGCCCACCCAACCTTGGTTCCTATTTGAAACCAGGATGAAGTCTATTACAGTACCTGCCCCATGACCAAAAAAGGTTGTTTGAAACACTACAGGTGGCTGGCAAAGTTCATTTGCAAAAGCCAAATCCCATTCATGCATGAATTGATTTAGCAGATTTCCCGCTAGGGAATGTTCAAAATGTGTGGTGGGATCCCCTTGTGAGTCAAAAATGCCACAGTTTTTTGTTTGGCTATAGGGACATAGGTGACAATTAAAATCCCCTGCTATAAGTAAGCAGTCTGCCGCCTGGCCGCCTTTGTTTAGCAGTGAATCCAGTTCCGCTATTAGAATTTTTACCTCTACTTTTGGCATATTATTATAAAGGTTTATCAGAAAAAAGGAGCGCCCATTTAATTTAAAAGACAATCCTTGTAGTGAACTCCCTACACCTGCTTTTGGCCCATTTGCCTCATACATGTTCTGTTCTATGTTACAAAGGTTAGAGGTAAAAATACAAAGTCCCCCCAAGCCCCTTCCTCGGTTTCCCTGGATCGAGGGAACGTAGAAAGTGCTAAAACCCTCTACTGATGTCTCATATGGGTCCCAACACTCCTGTAGGCAGACTATATCCTGCTTTTCCATAAAAGTTAGGAATAGCTGGTCACGCGCTTTTTTCGCAAGCCCAGCAATATTCCAGGAAGATATCTTAAGCAGACAAAACCCCTCAGTGATGGGGCAGGGTTCTTCCTGCCTAGGTTGTGAGACCATGCCCTCTTGCAAGGCTTCGATCTCATTATCGAGTTGGGTCTTAGTCCTATCTACTGTACTCAGATATGGTTTTATGTTGATAATTTCAGTTATTGGCCCAGTTCCGTTCTCAGTCCGTGACCTGCTGGATTTTTCTGTTAACTGCTGGCTTAGCCGGTTTCCTCCACACGTGTCTTGCACTAGTATAATCTCTGACATCACGGGGTTAGTATTTTCTACTAGGGAAGGGACATCATGGATCTTATGTAGGGGAGCAGTGACTTCTAAAACCCCTGTGGTGACCTTTATTGGTCAATCGACCATGTCTAGACAGTCGAATCTGTTCCTCATGGGAACCCCCTCCCAGTAATCGAAATTTGGGTTGCCTCTACTATGGTACCAGGAGCGGGAATTCCAGCCTCTATTCCATCCATTATTATTGTTATTCCTATTTCTGTTTCTATTAGTGTACCCCACCTGTGTCCAGGGCCAATCCTGAGCATCCTCCCATCCAGTTCTGTTTTCATAATTCGGGGTATTTAACGGAGGATAGAAAAAGGAAAGGCGCTGTACATCCACCCCCCCCTTTTTTCAAGTGCTGGCCAGGAAGAGATATAGTCAGCCATAGCAGGATCGTCACAGTTGACTATAACGCAGTCACCCTGTAAGCTTTTTTTAGTTTCCCCAATCCAAAACACTCTTCTAACTGAGTTGATTCTGCTATGATGCGATGGCTGTATAGGTCTATTTTGGCTAAGCCATTGCAGAACTTTGTTTCTCAGTGACCACTGGGGCTCATCCGCGCCCTCTGTTAGTTCTGAGACCCCTGTTAGGACAACAGTGAACGGGGTGGCCTCAGGTGGAAGATGGAATGGCCGTCTAGGTCTAGATCCCGTCCTCTGTTTCCCCTGGGCTTGAGAGGGCTGAGATTTTTGGAGTTTTTGTGTATTCTCCTTTAGGTTTGCTAGCTGAGTATTTAGAGCTACTAGGGCTGGGGTGGGTTGTGCGTTATCACTAGTGGTGACGAGTTGGCCCTTTCCCTCTGCAGTTTGGGGTTTAGGAGTATTTTGTGGATTCTGTTTGACATTTTTAGTGGTCTGGATGTTCCCTTCTTTATCTGGTCCACAGGACTTTGGGCAAACAGCTGGTGTTGTAGATGGTTGAGTTGGTTTAGCCGATTTGGCCAGCTTACTTGGTTGTTTGGTCTTCCCCTCCCCCATGTCTAGGGTGCTAAGTGACTTCTGCATAAATGCAGGAGTATTTAGTTTGGCAAGTTGTTTTTCAATTACCCTTATGCTTTTCTCCAGGGGTTTCAGATGGTATTTTAACAGTTCCCCCATGCTGTTTGTGAGAAAATCGTGTAGTATCACACATGAGGTACAGGGTTTTTGTATGCCCCCTACTGCGCCTAGTGTATCTAGGTTCCCCAGTGGCGTGATGTTCCGTGGGGGCGTGTTTAGGATCACACTATTGGTTGGTGATGGTGTTTGCAACACTACGGTGTTGTTACTGTTTATGTTCAGGTTGCTGGGAATCCCACCATTTGGTGGAGCTAATAAATGCACATTTGGGTTCGACCCCTTATTTAACCTCTTAGGTATGGCGCCCTCCCTGGCCCCCGTGGTGTTTGATTCTGTAACCATTTCATGATTATGTAGGGGTTGTAAAACTGGTGTTTTTTCCAGATCCTCCCTAGAATCAGAATCGGAACCTAGTGACAACTGTGTTGCTGACAAATCCACAGTGTTTGAAACTGTGTGAACTAGTGCACTTGTTGGATTCAGCAGGGGTATGATCGACCCCTTTTGTATAGGGGTTTGTGCTGAGGCCAGCGGGCCCATAGACGATCTTTTTCTGGCCATCTCCAATTCGTGAGACACTCGTCGATCTATCAATTGGATGGTATTGTCAATGGCTGCATTGGCCTTGTGTAGGAATAGGTCAAGTGGACCCGTTATATCGGTGGTTTTGTCTGTTTTTTTGCTTCTAGTGACTCTGGACATAATTAAGCGCTCTGCGTCACAGGGGCAATAACTTGTGGGTCGCGAGCAAAACTAGTGTCGCTGTTACAACTAGAATATGAGGTCCCACTAATTTATGACCACACAGAGCAGCAAGTGGACGGAGAGAAATGTAGACATGAAAACACAAATAGAAATACCATGGCCCAGTCCAGTCCTGCACAGTCTGTAACGGGCTGAAACGGGCCCGCCCTTGGCCCGGGCTTCGCCTCGCGCTTCTCCTCGCGCGCGTCCCGCGTTGCGTGAAGTATGGTTTAATTTAAAGGGGGGGTAAAAGGGCGTTACCGCCGGGGGAAGAGGCACCAGGTGGTGGAAGCAAAGGCTTCTGGTCCTCGCAGTCCCCCGGTGCAGGCAGCCAACTAGAGTGGGATCTAGCGCACGCTGGGAGCTATTGGACACTCCGTCGATCAAGGAGGAGCTCCCACCAGCAGCGCGACCTCGAGAGGTTTCTCCAGGCAAGTTTGGCGCTAGTCCGCTTCCCAGACGTCCTTCAACGCGGCAGTAACTCGGATTTTGTGAGTGGCACCCGCGAAGCGGGTGTCACGAAAGGTAAATAGAGAACGGCAGGTGATGGGCGTTACCGCCGGGGGAAGAGGCACCAGGTGGTGGAAGCAAAGGCTTCTGGTCCTCGCAGTCCCCCGGTGGAGGCAGCCAACTAGAGTGGGGTCTAGCGCACGCTGGGAGCTATTGGACACTCCGTCGATCAAGGAGGAGCTCCCACCAGCAGCGCGACCTCGAGAGGTTTCTCCAGGCAAGTTTGGCGCTAGTCCGCTTCCCAGACGTCCTTCAACGCGGCAGTAACTCGGATTTTGTGAGTGGCCATTTACAGTCAAAAAATAAAACATTAAAAAATTACAATTTCTGACCATCTGGAGAAAGTTCGACAGGTCACGGGTCATCGTTTTTCATCAGAAAATAGATTTTTTGGACTGTAGAAAAATTGATTCGAAATGTCAATTGGATTGTGCCTTGTGTTGAATAAGTACTTTTTAAAGCCTCAATTTGACCAAAATTGCCATTTTTACAGCCTTTTTCTCCTACTCAGAAGATTCTATTTCGACCAATTTCAGGCATTAAAATGACTCTAAACACACTTATCTTAGTTCCAAAAGTGATAATTCACATGCAGTAGTCATTTACAGTCAAAAAATAAAACATTAAAAAATTACCATTTCTGACCATCTGGAGAAAGTTCGACAGGTCACGGGTCATCATTTTTCATCAGAAAATTGATTTTTTGGACTGTAGAAAAATTGATTCAAAAATGTCAATTGGATTGGGCCTCGTGTTGAATAACTACTTTTTAAAGCCCCAATGTGACCAAAATTGCCATTTTTACAGCCTTTTTCGCCTACTCAGAAGCTTCTATTTTGACCAATTTCAGGCATTAAAATGACTCTAAACACACTTATTTTAGTTCCAAAAGTGATAATTCACATGCAGTAGTCATTTACAGTCCAAAAATAAAACATTAAAAAATTACCATTTCTGACCATCTGGAGAAAGTTTGACAGGTCACGGGTCATCGTTTTTCATCAGAAAATTGATTTTTTGGACTGTAGAAAAATTCATTCAAAATGTCATTTGGATTGTGCCTCATGTTGAATAAGTACTTTTTAAAGCCTCAATGTGACCAAAATTGCCATTTTTACAGCCTTTTTCTCCTACTCAGAAGCTTCTATTTCGACCAATTTCAGGCATTAAAATGACTCTAAACACACTTATTTTAGTTCCAAAAGTGATAATACACATGCAGTAGTCATTTACAGTCAAAAAGTAAAACATTAAAAAATTACCATTTCTGATCATCTGGAGAAAGTTCAACAGGTCACGGGTCATCGTTTTTCATCAGAAAATTGATTTTTTGGACTGTCGAAAAATTGATTCAAAATGTCATTTGGATTGTGCCTCGTGTTGAATAAGTACTTTTTAAAGCCTCAATGTGACCAAAATTGCCATTTTTACAGCCTTTTTCTCCTACTCAGAAGCTTCTATTTCGACCAATTTCAGGCATTAAAATGACTCTAAACACACCTATTTTAGTTCCAAAAGTGATAATTCACATGCAGTAGTCATTTACAGTCAAAAAATAAAACATTAAAAAATTACCATTTCTGACCATCTGGAGAAAGTTCGACAGGTCACGGGTCATCGTTTTTCATCAGAAAATAGATTTTTTGGACTGTAGAAAAATTGATTCGAAATGTCAATTGGATTGTGCCTTGTGTTGAATAAGTACTTTTTAAAGCCTCAATGTGACCAAAATTGCCATTTTTACAGCCTTTTTCTCCTACTCAGAAGCTTCTATTTCGACCAATTTCAGGCATTACAATGACTCTAAACACACTTATCTTAGTTCCAAAAGTGATAATTCACATGCAGTTGTCATTTACAGTCAAAAAATAAAACATTAAAAAATTACCATTTCTGACCATCTGGAGAAAGTTCGACAGGTCACGGGTCATCATTTTTCATCAGAAAATTGATTTTATGGACTGTAGAAAAATTGATTCAAAATGTCAATTGGATTGGGCCTCGTGTTGAATAACTACTTTTTAAAGCCCCAATGTGACCAAAATTGCCATTTTTACAGCCTTTTTCTCCTACTCAGAAGCTTCTATTTCGACCAATTTCAGGGATTAAAATGACTCTAAACACACTTATTTTAGTTCCAAAAGTGATAATTCACATGCAGTAGTCATTAACAGTCCAAAAATAAAACATTAAAAAATTACAATTTTTGACCATCTTGAGAAAGTTCGACAGGTCACGGGTCATCGTTTTTCATCAGAAAATTGATTTTTGGACTGTAGAAAAATTCATTCAAAATGTCATTTGGATTGTGCCTCGTGTTGAATAAGTACTTTTTAAAGCCTCAATGTGACCAAAATTGCCATTTTTACAGCCTTTTTCAACTACTCAGAAGCTTCTATTTCGACGAATTTCAGGCATTAAAATGACTCTAAACACACTTATTTTAGTTCCAAAAGTGATAATTGACATGCAGTAGTCATTTACAGTCAAAAAATAAAACATTAAAAAATTACCATTTCTGACCATCTGGAGAAAGTTCGACAGGTCACGGGTCATCGTTTTTCATCAGAAAATTGATTTTTTGGACTGTAGAAAAATTGATTCAAAATGTCAATTGGATTGGGCCTCGTGTTGAATAACTACTTTTTAAAGCCCCAATGTGACCAAAATTGCCATTTTTACAGCCTTTTTCTACTACTCAGAAGCTTCTATTTCGACCAATTTCAGGCATTAAAATGACTCTAAACACACTTATTTTAGTTCCAAAAGTGATAATTCACATGCAGTAGTCATTTACAGTCCAAAAATAAAACATTAAAAAATTAAAATTTTTGACCATCTGGAGAAAGTTCGACAGGTCACGGGTCATCGTTTTTCATCAGAAAATTGATTTTATGGACTGTAGAAAAATTGATTCAAAATGTTATTTGGATTGTGCCTCGTGTTGAATAAGTACTTTTTAAAGCCTCAATGTGACCAAAATTGCCATTTTTACAGCCTTTTTCAACTACTCAGAAGATTCTATTTCGACCAATTTCAGGCATTAAAATTACTCTAAACACACTTAATTTAGTTCCAAAAGTGATAATTCACATGCAGTAGTCATTTACAGTCAAAAAATAAAACATTAAAAAATTACCATTTCTGACCATCTGGAGAAAGTTTGACAGGTCACGGGTCATCGTTTTTCATCAGAAAATTGATTTTTTGGACTGTAGAAAAATTGATTCAAAATGTCAATTGGATTGGGCCTCGTGTTGAATAAGTACTTTTTAAAGCCTCAATTTGACCAAAATTGCCATTTTTACAGCCTTTTTCTCCTACTCAGAAGCTTCTATTTCGACCAATTTCAGGCATTAAAATTACTCTAAACACACTTATTTTAGTTCCAAAAGTGATAATTCACATGCAGTAGTCATTTACAGTCAAAAAATAAAACATTAAAAAAATTACCATTTCTGACCATCTGGAGAAAGTTCGACAGGTCACGGGTCATCGTTTTTCATCAGAAAATTGATTTTTTGGACTGTAGAAAAATTGATTCAAAATGTCAATTGGATTGGGCCTCGTGTTGAATAACTACTTTTTAAAGCCCCAATGTGACCAAAATTGCCATTTTTACAGCCTTTTTCTCCTACTCAGAAGCTTCTATTTCGACCAATTTCAGGCATTAAAATGACTCTAAACACACTTATTTTAGTTCCAAAAGTGATAATTCACATGCAGTAGTCATTTACAGTCCAAAAATAAAACATTAAAAAATTAAAATTTTTGACCATCTGGAGAAAGTTCGACAGGTCACGGGTCATCGTTTTTCATCAGAAAATTGATTTTATGGACTGTAGAAAAATTGATTCAAAATGTTATTTGGATTGTGCCTCGTGTTGAATAAGTACTTTTTAAAGCCTCAATGTGACCAAAATTGCCATTTTTACAGCCTTTTTCAACTACTCAGAAGATTCTATTTCGACCAATTTCAGGCATTAAAATTACTCTAAACACACTTAATTTAGTTCCAAAAGTGATAATTCACATGCAGTAGTCATTTACAGTCAAAAAATAAAACATTAAAAAATTACCATTTCTGACCATCTGGAGAAAGTTTGACAGGTCACGGGTCATCGTTTTTCATCAGAAAATTGATTTTTTGGACTGTAGAAAAATTGATTCAAAATGTCAATTGGATTGGGCCTCGTGTTGAATACGTACTTTTTAAAGCCTCAATTTGACCAAAATTGCCATTTTTACAGCCTTTTTCTCCTACTCAGAAGCTTCTATTTCGACCAATTTCAGGCATTAAAATGACTCTAAACACACTTATCTTAGTTCCAAAGGTGATAATTCACATGCAGTTGTCATTTACAGTCAAAAAATAAAACATTAAAAAAATTACCATTTCTGACCATCTGGAGAAAGTTCGACAGGTCACGGGTCATCGTTTTTCATCAGAAAATTGATTTTATGGACTGTAGAAAAATTGATTCAAAATGTCATTTGGATTGTGCCTCGTGTTGAATAACTACTTTTTAAAGCCTCAATGTGACCAAAATTGCCATTTTTACAGCCTTTTTCTCCTACTCAGAAGCTTCTATTTCGACCAATTTCAGGCATTAAAATGACTCTAAACACACTTATTTTAGTTCCAAAAGGGATAATTCACATGCAGTAGTCATTTACAGTCAAAAAATAAAACATTAAAAAATTACCATTTCTGACCATCTGGAGAAAATTCGACAGGTCACGGGTCATCGTTTTTCATCAGAAAATTGATTTTTTGGACTGTAGAAAAATTGATTCAAAATGTCAATTGGATTGGGCCTTGTGTTGAATAACTACTTTTTAAAGCCCTAATGTGACCAAAATTGCCATTTTTACAGCCTTTTTCTCCTACTCAGAAGCTTCTATTTCGACCAATTTCAGGCATTAAAATGACTCTAAACACACTTATTTTAGTTCCAAAAGGGATAATTCACATGCAGTAGTCATTTACAGTCAAAAAATAAAACATTAAAAAATTACCATTTCTGACCATCTGGAGAAAGTTCGACAGGTCACGAGTCATCGTTTTTCATCAGAAAATTGATTTTTTGGACTGTAGAAAAATTGATTCAAAATGTCAATTGGATTGGGCCTCGTGTTGAATAACTACTTTTTAAAGCCCCAATGTGACCAAAATTGCCATTTTTACAGCCTTTTTCTCCTACTCAGAAGCTTCTATTTCGACCAATTTCAGGCATTAAAATGACTCTAAACACACTTATTTTAGTTCCAAAAGTGATAATTCACATGCAGTAGTCATTTACAGTCCAAAAATAAAACATTAAAAAATTAAAATTTTTGACCATCTGGAGAAAGTTCGACAGGTCACGGGTCATCGTTTTTCATCAGAAAATTGATTTTTTGGACTGTAGAAAAATTCATTCAAAATGTCATTTGGATTGTGCCTCATGTTGAATAACTACTTTTTAAAGCCTCAATGTGACCAAAATTGCCATTTTTACAGCCTTTTTCTCCTACTCAGAAGCTTCTATTTCGACCAATTTCAGGCATTAAAATTACTCTAAACACACTTATTTTAGTTCCAAAAGTGATAATTCACATGCAGTAGTCATTTACAGTCAAAAAATAAAACATTAAAAAATTACCATTTCTGACCATCTGGAGAAAGTTCGACAGGTCACGGGTCATCGTTTTTCATCAGAAAATTGATTTTTTGGACTGTAGAAAAATTGATTCAAAATGTCAATTGGATTGGGCCTCGTGTTGAATAACTACTTTTTAAAGCCCCAATGTGACCAAAATTGCCATTTTTACAGCCTTTTTCTCCTACTCAGAAGCTTCTATTTCGACCAATTTCAGGCATTAAAATGACTCTAAACACACTTATTTTAGTTCCAAAAGTGATAATTCACATGCAGTAGTCATTTACAGTCCAAAAATAAAACATTAAAAAATTAAAATTTTTGACCATCTGGAGAAAGTTCGACAGGTCACGGGTCATCGTTTTTCATCAGAAAATTGATTTTTTTGGACTGTAGAAAAATTCATTCAAAATGTCATTTGGATTGTGCCTCATGTTGAATAACTACTTTTTAAAGCCTCAATGTGACCAAAATTGCCATTTTTACAGCCTTTTTCTCCTACTCAGAAGCTTCTATTTCGACCAATTTCAGGCATTAAAATGACTCTAAACACACTTATTTTAGTTCCAAAAGTGATAATTCACATGCAGTAGTCATTTACAGTCCAAAAACAAAACGTTAAAAAATTAACATTTTTGACCATCTGGAGAAAGTTCGACAGGTCACGGGTCATCGTTTTTCATCAGAAAATTGATTTTATGGACTGTAGAAAAATTGATTCAAAATGTCAATTGGATTGGGCCTCGTGTTGAATAACTACTTTTTAAAGCCCCAATGTGACCAAAATTGCCATTTTTACAGCCTTTTTCTACTACTCAGAAGCTTCTATTTCGACCAATTTCAGGCATGAAAATGACTCTATGAACACACTTATTTTAGTTCCAACAGTGATAATTCACATGCAGTAGTCATTTATAGTCAAAAAATAAAACATTAAAAAATTAACATTTCTAACCATCTGGAGAAAGTTCAACAGGTCACGGGTCACCGTTTATCATCAGAAAATTGATTTTTTGGACCTTCGAAAAATTGATTCAAAATGTTATTTGGATTGTGCCTCGTGTTGAATAAGTACTTTTTAAAGCCTCAATGTGACCAAAATTGCCATTTTTACTGCCTTTTTCAACTACTCAGAAGCTTCTATTTCGATCAATTTCAGGCATTAAAATGACTCTAAACACACTTATTTTAGTTCCAAAAGTGATAATTCACATGCAGTAGTCATTTACAGTCAAAAAATAAAACATTAAAAAATTACCATTTCTGACCATCTGGAGAAAGTTCGACAGGTCACGGGTCATCGTTTTTCATCAGAAAATCGATTTTTTGGACTGTAGAAAAATTGATCCAAAATGTCAATTGGATTGGGCCTCGTGTTAAATAACTACTTTTTAAAGCCCCAATGTGACCAAAATTGCCATTTTTACAGCCTTTTTCTCCTACTCAGAGGCTTCTATTTCGACCATTTTCAGGCATTAAAATGACTCTAAACACACTTAATTTAGTTCCAAAAGTGATAATTCACATGCAGTAGTCATTTACAGTCAAAAAATAAAACATTAAAAAATTACCATTTCTGACCATCTGGAGAAAGTTCGACAGGTCACGGGTCATCGTTTTTCATCAGAAAATTGATTTTTTGGACTGTAGAAAAATTGATTCAAAATGTCAATTGGATTGGGCCTCGTGTTGAATAAGTACTTTTTAAAGCCTCAATTTGACCAAAATTGCCATTTTTACAGCCTTTTTCTCCTACTCAGAAGCTTCTATTTCGACCAATTTCAGGCATTAAAATGACTCTAAACACACTTATCTTAGTTCCAAAGGTGATAATTCACATGCAGTTGTCATTTACAGTCAAAAAATAAAACATTAAAAAATTACCATTTCTGACCATCTGGAGAAAGTTCGACAGGTCACGGGTCATCGTTTTTCATCAGAAAATTGATTTTATGGACTGTAGAAAAATTGATTCAAAATGTCATTTGGATTGTGCCTCGTGTTGAATAACTACTTTTTAAAGCCTCAATGTGACCAAAATTGCCATTTTTACAGCCTTTTTCTCCTACTCAGAAGCTTCTATTTCGACCAATTTCAGGCATTAAAATGACTCTAAACACACTTATTTTAGTTCCAAAAGGGATAATTCACATGCAGTAGTCATTTACAGTCAAAAAATAAAACATTAAAAAATTACCATTTCTGACCATCTGGAGAAAGTTCGACAGGTCACGGGTCATCGTTTTTCATCAGAAAATTGATTTTTGGACTGTAGAAAAATTGATTCAAAATGTCAATTGGATTGGGCCTCGTGTTGAATAACTACTTTTTAAAGCCCCAATGTGACCAAAATTGCCATTTTTACAGCCTTTTTCTCCTACTCAGAAGCTTCTATTTCGACCAATTTCAGGCATTAAAATGACTCTAAACACACTTATTTTAGTTCCAAAAGTGATAATTCACATGCAGTAGTCATTTACAGTCCAAAAATAAAACATAAAAAAATTAACATTTTTGACCATCTGGAGAAAGTTCGACAGGTCACGGGTCATCGTTTTTCATCAGAAAATTGATTTTTTGGACTGTAGAAAAATTCATTCAAAATGTCATTTGGATTGTGCCTCATGTTGAATAACTACTTTTTAAAGCCTCAATGTGACCAAAATTGCCATTTTTACAGCCTTTTTCTCCTACTCAGAAGCTTCTATTTCGACCAATTTCAGGCATTAAAATGACTCTAAACACACTTATTTTAGTTCCAAAAGTGATAATTCACATGCAGTAGTCATTTACAGTCAAAAAATAAAACATTAAAAAATTACCATTTCTGACCATCTGAAGAAAGTTCGACAGGTCACGGGTCATCGTTTTTCATCAGAAAATTGATTTTATGGACTGTAGAAAAATTGATTCAAAATGTCAATTGGATTGGGCCTCGTGTTGAATAACTACTTTTTAAAGCCACAATGTGACCAAAATTGCCATTTTTACAGCCTTTTTCTACTACTCAGAAGCTTCTATTTCGACCAATTTCAGGCATGAAAATGACTCTAAACACACTTATTTTAGTTCCAACAGTGATAATTCACATGCAGTAGTCATTTACAGTCAAAAAATAAAACATTAAAAAATTACCATTTCTGACCATCTGGAGAAAGTTCGACAGGTCACGGGTCATCGTTTTTCATCAGAAAATTGATTTTTAGGACTGTAGAAAAATTGATTCAAAATGTCAATTGGATTGGGCCTCGTGTTGAATAACTACTTTTTAAAGCCCCAATGTGACCAAAATTGCCATTTTTACAGCCTTTTTCTTCTACTCAGAAGCTTCTATTTCGACCAATTTCAGGCATTAAAATGACTCTAAACACACTTATTTTAGTTCCAAAAGTGATAATTCACATGCAGTAGTCATTTACAGTCCAAAAAAAAAACATTAAAAAATTAAAATTTTTGACCATCTGGAGAAAGTTCGACAGGTCACGGGTCATCGTTTTTCATCAGAAAATTGATTTTATGGACTGTAGAAAAATTGATTCAAAATGTCAATTGGATTGGGCCTCGTGTTGAATAACTACCTTTTAAAGCCCCAATGTGACCAAAATTGCCATTTTTACAGCCTTTTTCTCCTACTCAGAAGCTTCTATTTCGACCAATTTCAGGCATTAAAATGACTCTAAACACACTTATTTTAGTTCCAAAAGTGATAATTCACATGCAGTAGTCATTTACAGTCCAAAAATAAAACATTAAAAAATTAAAATTTTTGACCATCTGGAGAAAATTCGACAGGTCACGGGTCATCGTTTTTCATCAGAAAATTGATTTTTTGGACTGTAGAAAAATTGATTCAAAATGTCAATTGGATTGGGCCTCGTGTTGAATAACTACTTTTTAAAGCCCTAATGTGACCAAAATTGCCATTTTTACAGCCTTTTTCTTCTACTCAGAAGCTTCTATTTCGACCAATTTCAGGCATTAAAATGACTCTAAACACACTTATTTTAGTTCCAAAAGGGATAATTCACATGCAGTAGTCATTTACAGTCAAAAAATAAAACATTAAAAAATTACCATTTCTGACCATCTGGAGAAAGTTCGACAGGTCACGAGTCATCGTTTTTGATCAGAAAATTGATTTTTTGGACTGTAGAAAAATTGATTCAAAATGTCAATTGGATTGGGCCTCGTGTTGAATAACTACTTTTTAAAGCCCCAATGTGACCAAAATTGCCATTTTTACAGCCTTTTTCTCCTACTCAGAAGCTTCTATTTCGACCAATTTCAGGCATTAAAATGACTCTAAACACACTTATTTTAGTTCCAAAAGTGATAATTCACATGCAGTAGTCATTTACAGTCCAAAAATAAAACATAAAAAAATTAACATTTTTGACCATCTGGAGAAAGTTCGACAGGTCACGGGTCATCGTTTTTCATCAGAAAATTGATTTTTTGGACTGTAGAAAAATTCATTCAAAATGTCATTTGGATTGTGCCTCATGTTGAATAACTACTTTTTAAAGCCTCAATGTGACCAAAATTGCCATTTTTACAGCCTTTTTCTCCTACTCAGAAGCTTCTATTTCGACCAATTTCAGGCATTAAAATGACTCTAAACACACTTATTTTAGTTCCAAAAGTGATAATTCACATGCAGTAGTCATTTACAGTCAAAAAATAAAACATTAAAAAATTACCATTTCTGACCATCTGAAGAAAGTTCGACAGGTCACGGGTCATCGTTTTTCATCAGAAAATTGATTTTATGGACTGTAGAAAAATTGATTCAAAATGTCAATTGGATTGGGCCTCGTGTTGAATAACTACTTTTTAAAGCCACAATGTGACCAAAATTGCCATTTTTACAGCCTTTTTCTACTACTCAGAAGCTTCTATTTCGACCAATTTCAGGCATGAAAATGACTCTAAACACACTTATTTTAGTTCCAACAGTGATAATTCACATGCAGTAGTCATTTACAGTCAAAAAATAAAACATTAAAAAATTACCATTTCTGACCATCTGGAGAAAGTTCGACAGGTCACGGGTCATCGTTTTTCATCAGAAAATTGATTTTTAGGACTGTAGAAAAATTGATTCAAAATGTCAATTGGATTGGGCCTCGTGTTGAATAACTACTTTTTAAAGCCCCAATGTGACCAAAATTGCCATTTTTACAGCCTTTTTCTTCTACTCAGAAGCTTCTATTTCGACCAATTTCAGGCATTAAAATGACTCTAAACACACTTATTTTAGTTCCAAAAGTGATAATTCACATGCAGTAGTCATTTACAGTCCAAAAAAAAAACATTAAAAAATTAAAATTTTTGACCATCTGGAGAAAGTTCGACAGGTCACGGGTCATCGTTTTTCATCAGAAAATTGATTTTATGGACTGTAGAAAAATTGATTCAAAATGTCAATTGGATTGGGCCTCGTGTTGAATAACTACCTTTTAAAGCCCCAATGTGACCAAAATTGCCATTTTTACAGCCTTTTTCTCCTACTCAGAAGCTTCTATTTCGACCAATTTCAGGCATTAAAATGACTCTAAACACACTTATTTTAGT
The DNA here is from genome assembly GCF_964204655.1 of Triturus cristatus. Taxonomy (NCBI): domain Eukaryota; kingdom Metazoa; phylum Chordata; class Amphibia; order Caudata; family Salamandridae; genus Triturus; species Triturus cristatus. The sequence goes on along the minus strand of NC_140586.1, from coordinate 139,047,408 downwards.
TCCAAAAGTGATAATTCACATGCAGTAGTCATTTACAGTCCAAAAATAAAACATTAAAAAATTAAAATTTTTGACCATCTGGAGAAAATTCGACAGGTCACGGGTCATCGTTTTTCATCAGAAAATTGATTTTTTGGACTGTAGAAAAATTGATTCAAAATGTCAATTGGATTGGGCCTCGTGTTGAATAACTACTTTTTAAAGCCCTAATGTGACCAAAATTGCCATTTTTACAGCCTTTTTCTTCTACTCAGAAGCTTCTATTTCGACCAATTTCAGGCATTAAAATGACTCTAAACACACTTATTTTAGTTCCAAAAGGGATAATTCACATGCAGTAGTCATTTACAGTCAAAAAATAAAACATTAAAAAATTACCATTTCTGACCATCTGGAGAAAGTTCGACAGGTCACGAGTCATCGTTTTTCATCAGAAAATTGATTTTTTGGACTGTAGAAAAATTGATTCAAAATGTCAATTGGATTGGGCCTCGTGTTGAATAACTACTTTTTAAAGCCCCAATGTGACCAAAATTGCCATTTTTACAGCCTTTTTCTCCTACTCAGAAGCTTCTATTTCGACCAATTTCAGGCATTAAAATGACTCTAAACACACTTATTTTAGTTCCAAAAGTGATAATTCACATGCAGTAGTCATTTACAGTCCAAAAATAAAACATTAAAAAATTAAAATTTTTGACCATCTGGAGAAAGTTCGACAGGTCACGGGTCATCGTTTTTCATCAGAAAATTGATTTTTTGGACTGTAGAAAAATTCATTCAAAATGTCATTTGGATTGTGCCTCATGTTGAATAACTACTTTTTAAAGCCTCAATGTGACCAAAATTGCCATTTTTACAGCCTTTTTCTCCTACTCAGAAGCTTCTATTTCGACCAATTTCAGGCATTAAAATTACTCTAAACACACTTATTTTAGTTCCAAAAGTGATAATTCACATGCAGTAGTCATTTACAGTCAAAAAATAAAACATTAAAAAATTACCATTTCTGACCATCTGGAGAAAGTTCGACAGGTCACGGGTCATCGTTTTTCATCAGAAAATTGATTTTTTGGACTGTAGAAAAATTGATTCAAAATGTCAATTGGATTGGGCCTCGTGTTGAATAACTACTTTTTAAAGCCCCAATGTGACCAAAATTGCCATTTTTACAGCCTTTTTCTCCTACTCAGAAGCTTCTATTTCGACCAATTTCAGGCATTAAAATGACTCTAAACACACTTATTTTAGTTCCAAAAGTGATAATTCACATGCAGTAGTCATTTACAGTCCAAAAATAAAACATTAAAAAATTAAAATTTTTGACCATCTGGAGAAAGTTCGACAGGTCACGGGTCATCGTTTTTCATCAGAAAATTGATTTTTTTGGACTGTAGAAAAATTCATTCAAAATGTCATTTGGATTGTGCCTCATGTTGAATAACTACTTTTTAAAGCCTCAATGTGACCAAAATTGCCATTTTTACAGCCTTTTTCTCCTACTCAGAAGCTTCTATTTCGACCAATTTCAGGCATTAAAATGACTCTAAACACACTTATTTTAGTTCCAAAAGTGATAATTCACATGCAGTAGTCATTTACAGTCCAAAAACAAAACGTTAAAAAATTAACATTTTTGACCATCTGGAGAAAGTTCGACAGGTCACGGGTCATCGTTTTTCATCAGAAAATTGATTTTATGGACTGTAGAAAAATTGATTCAAAATGTCAATTGGATTGGGCCTCGTGTTGAATAACTACTTTTTAAAGCCCCAATGTGACCAAAATTGCCATTTTTACAGCCTTTTTCTACTACTCAGAAGCTTCTATTTCGACCAATTTCAGGCATGAAAATGACTCTATGAACACACTTAGTTTAGTTCCAACAGTGATAATTCACATGCAGTAGTCATTTACAGTCAAAAAATAAAACATTAAAAAATTAACATTTCTAACCATCTGGAGAAAGTTCAACAGGTCACGGGTCACCGTTTATCATCAGAAAATTGATTTTTTGGACCTTCGAAAAATTGATTCAAAATGTTATTTGGATTGTGCCTCGTGTTGAATAAGTACTTTTTAAAGCCTCAATGTGACCAAAATTGCCATTTTTACTGCCTTTTTCAACTACTCAGAAGCTTCTATTTCGATCAATTTCAGGCATTAAAATGACTCTAAACACACTTATTTTAGTTCCAAAAGTGATAATTCACATGCAGTAGTCATTTACAGTCAAAAAATAAAACATTAAAAAATTACCATTTCTGACCATCTGGAGAAAGTTCGACAGGTCACGGGTCATCGTTTTTCATCAGAAAATCGATTTTTTGGACTGTAGAAAAATTGATCCAAAATGTCAATTGGATTGGGCCTCGTGTTAAATAACTACTTTTTAAAGCCCCAATGTGACCAAAATTGCCATTTTTACAGCCTTTTTCTCCTACTCAGAGGCTTCTATTTCGACCATTTTCAGGCATTAAAATGACTCTAAACACACTTAATTTAGTTCCAAAAGTGATAATTCACATGCAGTAGTCATTTACAGTCAAAAAATAAAACATTAAAAAATTACCATTTCTGACCATCTGGAGAAAGTTCGACAGGTCACGGGTCATCGTTTTTCATCAGAAAATTGATTTTTTGGACTGTAGAAAAATTGATTCAAAATGTCAATTGGATTGGGCCTCGTGTTGAATAAGTACTTTTTAAAGCCTCAATTTGACCAAAATTGCCATTTTTACAGCCTTTTTCTCCTACTCAGAAGCTTCTATTTCGACCAATTTCAGGCATTAAAATGACTCTAAACACACTTATCTTAGTTCCAAAGGTGATAATTCACATGCAGTTGTCATTTACAGTCAAAAAATAAAACATTAAAAAATTACCATTTCTGACCATCTGGAGAAAGTTCGACAGGTCACGGGTCATCGTTTTTCATCAGAAAATTGATTTTATGGACTGTAGAAAAATTGATTCAAAATGTCATTTGGATTGTGCCTCGTGTTGAATAACTACTTTTTAAAGCCTCAATGTGACCAAAATTGCCATTTTTACAGCCTTTTTCTCCTACTCAGAAGCTTCTATTTCGACCAATTTCAGGCATTAAAATGACTCTAAACACACTTATTTTAGTTCCAAAAGGGATAATTCACATGCAGTAGTCATTTACAGTCAAAAAATAAAACATTAAAAAATTACCATTTCTGACCATCTGGAGAAAGTTCGACAGGTCACGGGTCATCGTTTTTCATCAGAAAATTGATTTTTGGACTGTAGAAAAATTGATTCAAAATGTCAATTGGATTGGGCCTCGTGTTGAATAACTACTTTTTAAAGCCCCAATGTGACCAAAATTGCCATTTTTACAGCCTTTTTCTCCTACTCAGAAGCTTCTATTTCGACCAATTTCAGGCATTAAAATGACTCTAAACACACTTATTTTAGTTCCAAAAGTGATAATTCACATGCAGTAGTCATTTACAGTCCAAAAATAAAACATACAAAAATTAACATTTTTGACCATCTGGAGAAAGTTCGACAGGTCACGGGTCATCGTTTTTCATCAGAAAATTGATTTTTTGGACTGTAGAAAAATTCATTCAAAATGTCATTTGGATTGTGCCTCATGTTGAATAACTACTTTTTAAAGCCTCAATGTGACCAAAATTGCCATTTTTACAGCCTTTTTCTCCTACTCAGAAGCTTCTATTTCGACCAATTTCAGGCATTAAAATGACTCTAAACACACTTATTTTAGTTCCAAAAGTGATAATTCACATGCAGTAGTCATTTACAGTCAAAAAATAAAACATTAAAAAATTACCATTTCTGACCATCTGGAGAAAAGTTCGACAGGTCACGGGTCATCGTTTTTCATCAGAAAATTGATTTTATGGACTGTAGAAAAATTGATTCAAAATGTCAATTGGATTGGGCCTCGTGTTGAATAACTACTTTTTAAAGCCACAATGTGACCAAAATTGCCATTTTTACAGCCTTTTTCTACTACTCAGAAGCTTCTATTTCGACCAATTTCAGGCATGAAAATGACTCTAAACACACTTATTTTAGTTCCAACAGTGATAATTCACATGCAGTAGTCATTTACAGTCAAAAAATAAAACATTAAAAAATTACCATTTCTGACCATCTGGAGAAAGTTCGACAGGTCACGGGTCATCGTTTTTCATCAGAAAATTGATTTTTAGGACTGTAGAAAAATTGATTCAAAATGTCAATTGGATTGGGCCTCGTGTTGAATAACTACTTTTTAAAGCCCCAATGTGACCAAAATTGCCATTTTTACAGCCTTTTTCTTCTACTCAGAAGCTTCTATTTCGACCAATTTCAGGCATTAAAATGACTCTAAACACACTTATTTTAGTTCCAAAAGTGATAATTCACATGCAGTAGTCATTTACAGTCCAAAAAAAAAACATTAAAAAATTAAAATTTTTGACCATCTGGAGAAAGTTCGACAGGTCACGGGTCATCGTTTTTCATCAGAAAATTGATTTTATGGACTGTAGAAAAATTGATTCAAAATGTCAATTGGATTGGGCCTCGTGTTGAATAACTACCTTTTAAAGCCCCAATGTGACCAAAATTGCCATTTTTACAGCCTTTTTCTACTACTCAGAAGCTTCTATTTCGACCAATTTCAGGCATGAAAATGACTCTAAACACACTTATTTTAGTTCCAACAGTGATAATTCACATGCAGTAGTCATTTACAGTCAAAAAATAAAACATTACAAAATTAACATTTCTAACCATCTGGAGAAAGTTCAACAGGTCACGGGTCACCGTTTATCATCAGAAAATTGATTTTTTGGACCGTCGAAAAATTGATTCAAAATGTTATTTGGATTGTGCCTCGTGTTGAATAAGTACTTTTTAAAGCCTCAATGTGACCAAAATTGCCATTTTTACAGCCTTTTTCAACTACTCAGAAGCTTCTATTTCGACCAATTTCAGGCATTAAAATTACTCTAAAGACACTTATTTTAGTTCCAAAAGTGATAATTCACATGCAGTAGTCATTTACAGTCAAAAAATAAAACATTAAAAAATTACCATTTCTGACCATCTGGAGAACGTTCGACAGGTCACGGGTCATCGTTTTTCATCAGAAAATTGATTTTTTGGACTGTAGAAAAATTGATTCAAAATGTCAATTGGATTGGGCCTCGTGTTGAATAACTACTTTTTAAAGCCCCAATGTGACCAAAATTGCCATTTTTACAGCCTTTTTCTCCTACTCAGAAGCTTCTATTTCGACCAATTTCAGGCATTAAAATGACTCTAAACACACTTATTTTAGTTCCAAAAGTGATAATTCACATGCAGTAGTCATTTACAGTCCAAAAATAAAACATTAAAAAATTAAAATTTTTGACCATCTGGAGAAAGTTCGACAGGTCACGGGTCATCGTTTTTCATCAGAAAATTGATTTTTTGGACTGTCGAAAAATTCATTCAAAATGTCATTTGGATTGTGCCTCATGTTGAATAACTACTTTTTAAAGCCTCAATGTGACCAAAATTGCCATTTTTACAGCCTTTTTCTCCTACTCAGAAGCTTCTATTTCGACCAATTTCAGGCATTAAAATGACTCTAAACACACTTATTTTAGTTCCAAAAGTGATAATTCACATGCAGTAGTCATTTACAGTCAAAAAATAAAACATTAAAAAATTACCATTTCTGACCATCTGGAGAAAGTTCGACAGGTCACGGGTCATCGTTTTTCATCAGAAAATTGATTTTATGGACTGTAGAAAAATTGATTCAAAATCTCAATTGGATTGGGCCTCGTGTTGAATAACTACTTTTTAAAGCCCCAATGTGACCAAAATTGCCATTTTTACAGCCTTTTTCTCCTACTCAGAAGCTTCTATTTTGACCAATTTCAGGCATTAAAATGACTCTAAACACACTTATTTGAGTTCCAAAAGTGATAATTCACATGCAGTAGTCATTTACAGTCAAAAAATAAAACATTAAAAAATTACCATTTCTGACCATCTGGAGAAAGTTCGACAGGTCACGGGTCATCGTTTTTCATCAGAAAATTGATTTTTTGGACTGTAGAAAAATTTATTCAAAATGTCAATTGGATTGGGCCTCGTGTTGAATAACTACTTTTTAAAGCCCCAATGTGACCAAAATTGCCATTTTTACAGCCTTTTTCTCCTACTCTAGAAGCTTCTATTTCGACCAATTTCAGGCATTAAAATTACTCTAAACACACTTATTTTAGTTCCAACAGTGATAATTCACATGCAGTAGTCATTTACAGTCAAAAAATAAAACATTAAAAAATTACCATTTCTGACCATCTGGAGAAAGTTCGACAGGTCACGGGTCATCGTTTTTCATCAGAAAATAGATTTTTTGGACTGTAGAAAAATTGATTCAAAAATGTCAATTGGATTGGGCCTCGTGTTGAATAACTACTTTTTAAAGCCCCAATGTGACCAAAATTGCCATTTTTACAGCCTTTTTCTCCTACTCAGAAGCTTCTATTTCGACCAATTTCAGGCATTAAAATGACTCTAAACACACTTATTTTAGTTCCAAAAGTGATAATTCACATGCAGTAGTCATTTACAGTCCAAAAATAAAACATTAAAAAATTACAATTTTTGACCATCTGGAGAAAGTTCGACAGGTCACGGGTCATCGTTTTTCATCAGAAAATGGATTTTTTGGACTGTAGAAAAATTTATTCAAAATGTCATTTGGATTGTGCCTCGTGTTGAATAAGTACTTTTTAAAGCCTCAATGTGACCAAAATTGCCATTTTTACAGCCTTTTTCTCCTACTCAGAAGCTTCTATTTCGACCAATTTCAGGCATTAAAATGACTCTAAACACACTTATTTTAGTTCCAAAAGTGATAATTCACATGCAGTAGTCATTTACAGTCAAAAAATAAAACATTAAAAAATTGCCATTTCTGACCATCTGGAGAAAGTTCGACAGGTCACGGGTCATTGTTTTTCATCAGAAAATTGATTTTTTGGACTGTAGAAAAATTGATTCAAAAATGTCAATTGGATTGGGCCTCGTGTTGAATAACTACTTTTTAAAGCCCCAATGTGACCAAAATTGCCATTTTTACAGCCTTTTTCTACTACTCAGAAGCTTCTATTTCGACCAATTTCAGGCATGAAAATGACTCTAAACACACTTATTTTAGTTCCAACAGTGATAATTCTCATGCAGTAGTCATTTACAGTCAAAAAATAAAACATTAAAAAATTAACATTTCTAACCATCTGGAGAAAGTTCAACAGGTCACAGGTCACCGTTTATCATCAGAAAATTGATTTTTTGGACCGTCGAAAAATTGATTCAAAATGTTATTTGGATTGTGCCTCGTGTTGAATAAGTACTTTTTAAAGCCTCAATGTGACCAAAATTGCCATTTTTACAGCCTTTTTCAACTACTCAGAAGCTTCTATTTCGACCAATTTCAGGCATTAAAATTACTCTAAACACACTTATTTTAGTTCCAAAAGTGATAATTCACATGCAGTAGTCATTTACAGTCAAAAAATAAAACATTAAAAAATTACCATTTCTGACCATCTGGAGAAAGTTCGACAGGTCACGGGTCATCGTTTTTCATCAGAAAATAGATTTTTTGGACCGTAGAAAAATTGATTAAAAAATGTCAATTGGATTGGGCCTCGTGTTGAATAACTACTTTTTAAAGCCCCAATGTGACCAAAATTGCCATTTTTACAGCCTTTTTCGCCTACACAGAAGCTTCTATTTTGACCAATTTCAGGCATTAAAATGACTCTAAACACACTTATTTTAGTTCCAAAAGTGATAATTCACATGCAGTAGTCATTTACAGTCCAAAAATAAAACATTAAAAAATTACCATTTCTGACCATCTGGAGAAAGTTTGACAGGTCACGGGTCATCGTTTTTCATCAGAAAATTGATTTTTTGGACTGTAGAAAAATTCATTCAAAATGTCATTTGGATTGTGCCTCATGTTGAATAAGTACTTTTTAAAGCCTCAATGTGACCAAAATTGCCATTTTTACAGCCTTTTTCTCCTACTCAGAAGCTTCTATTTCGACCAATTTCAGGCATTAAAATGACTCTAAACACACTTATTTTAGTTCCAAAAGTGATAATTCACATGCAGTAGTCATTTACAGTCAAAAAATAAAACATTAAAAAATTACCATTTCTGACCATCTGGAGAAAGTTCGACAGGTCACGGGTCATCGTTTTTCATCAGAAAATTGATTTTTTGGACTGTAGAAAAATGTATTCAAAATGTCAATTGGATTGGGCCTCGTGTTGAATAACTACTTTTTAAAGCCCCAATGTGACCAAAATTGCCATTTTTACAGCCTTTTTCTCCTACTCTGGAAGCTTCTATTTCGACCAATTTCAGGCATTAAAATTACTCTAAACACACTTATTTTAGTTCCAAAAGTGATAATTCACATGCAGTAGTCATTTACAGTCAAAAAATAAAACATTAAAAAATTGCCATTTCTGACCATCTGGAGAAAGTTCGACAGGTCACGGGTCATTGTTTTTCATCAGAAAATTGATTTTTTGGACTGTAGAAAAATTGATTCAAAAATGTCAATTGGATTGGGCCTCGTGTTGAATAACTACTTTTTAAAGCCCCAATGTGACCAAAATTGCCATTTTTACAGCCTTTTTCTACTACTCAGAAGCTTCTATTTCGACCAATTTCAGGCATGAAAATGACTCTAAACACACTTATTTTAGTTCCAACAGTGATAATTCACATGCAGTAGTCATTTACAGTCAAAAAATAAAACATTAAAAAATTAACATTTCTAACCATCTGGAGAAAGTTCAACAGGTCACAGGTCACCGTTTATCATCAGAAAATTGATTTTTTGGACCGTCGAAAAATTGATTCAAAATGTTATTTGGATTGTGCCTCGTGTTGAATAAGTACTTTTTAAAGCCTCAATGTGACCAAAATTGCCATTTTTACAGCCTTTTTCAACTACTCAGAATCTTCTATTTCGACCAATTTCAGGCATTAAAATTACTCTAAACACACTTATTTTAGTTCCAAAAGTGATAATTCACATGCAGTAGTCATTTACAGTCAAAAAATAAAACATTAAAAAATTACCATTTCTGACCATCTGGAGAAAGTTCGACAGGTCACGGGTCATCGTTTTTCATCAGAAAATAGATTTTTTGGACTGTAGAAAAATTGATTCAAAATGTCAATTGGATTGTGCCTCGTGTTGAATAAGTACTTTTTAAAGCCTCAATTTGACCAAAATTGCCATTTTTACAGCCTTTTTCTCCTACTCAGAAGCTTCTATTTCGACCAATTTCAGGCATTAAAATGACTCTAAACACACTTATCTTAGTTCCAAAAGTGATAATTCACATGCAGTAGTCATTTACAGTCAAAAAATAAAACATTAAAAAATTACCATTTCTGACCATCTGGAGAAAGTTCGACAGGTCACGGGTCATCATTTTTCATCAGAAAATTGATTTTTTGGACTGTAGAAAAATTGATTCAAAAATGTCAATTGGATTGGGCCTCGTGTTGAATAACTACTTTTTAAAGCCCCAATGTGACCAAAATTGCCATTTTTACAGCCTTTTTCGCCTACTCAGATGCTTCTATTTTGACCAATTTCAGGCATTAAAATGACTCTAAACACACTTATTTTAGTTCCAAAAGTGATAATTCACATGCAGTAGTCATTTACAGTCCAAAAATAAAACATTAAAAAATTACCATTTCTGACCATCTGGAGAAAGTTTGACAGGTCACGGGTCATCGTTTTTCATCAGAAAATTGATTTTTTGGACTGTAGAAAAATTGATTCAAAAATGTCAATTGGATTGGGCCTCGTGTTGAATAACTACTTTTTAAAGCCCCAATGTGACCAAAATTGCCATTTTTACAGCCTTTTTCTCCTACTCAGAAGCTTCTATTTTGACCAATTTCAGGCATTAAAATGACTCTAAACACACTTATTTGAGTTCCAAAAGTGATAATTCACATGCAGTAGTCATTTACAGTCAAAAAATAAAACATTAAAAAATTACCATTTCTGACCATCTGGAGAAAGTTCGACAGGTCACGGGTCATCGTTTTTCATCAGAAAATTGATTTTTTGGACTGTAGAAAAATTTATTCAAAATGTCAATTGGATTGGGCCTCGTGTTGAATAACTACTTTTTAAAGCCCCAATGTGACCAAAATTGCCATTTTTACAGCCTTTTTCTCCTACTCTGGATGCTTCTATTTCGACCAATTTCAGGCATTAAAATTACTCTAAACACACTTATTTTAGTTCCAACAGTGATAATTCACATGCAGTAGTCATTTACAGTCAAAAAATAAAACATTAAAAAATTACCATTTCTGACCATCTGGAGAAAGTTCGACAGGTCACGGGTCATCGTTTTTCATCAGAAAATAGATTTTTTGGACTGTAGAAAAATTGATTCAAAAATGTCAATTGGATTGGGCCTCGTGTTGAATAACTACTTTTTAAAGCCCCAATGTGACCAAAATTGCCATTTTTACAGCCTTTTTCTCCTACTCAGAAGCTTCTATTTCGACCAATTTCAGGCATTAAAATGACTCTAAACACACTTATTTTAGTTCCAAAAGTGATAATTCACATGCAGTAGTCATTTACAGTCCAAAAATAAAACATTAAAAAATTACAATTTTTGACCATCTGGAGAAAGTTCGACAGGTCACGGGTCATCGTTTTTCATCAGAAAATTGATTTTTTGGACTGTAGAAAAATTTATTCAAAATGTCATTTGGATTGTGCCTCGTGTTGAATAAGTACTTTTTAAAGCCTCAATGTGACCAAAATTGCCATTTTTACAGCCTTTTTCTCCTACTCAGAAGCTTCTATTTTGACCAATTTCAGGCATTAAAATGACTCTAAACACACTTATTTTAGTTCCAAAAGTGATAATTCACATGCAGTAGTCATTTACAGTCAAAAAATAAAACATTAAAAAATTGCCATTTCTGACCATCTGGAGAAAGTTCGACAGGTCACGGGTCATTGTTTTTCATCAGAAAATTGATTTTTTGGACTGTAGAAAAATTGATTCAAAAATGTCAATTGGATTGGGCCTCGTGTTGAATAACTACTTTTTAAAGCCCCAATGTGACCAAAATTGCCATTTTTACAGCCTTTTTCTACTACTCAGAAGCTTCTATTTCGACCAATTTCAGGCATGAAAATGACTCTAAACACACTTATTTTAGTTCCAACAGTGATAATTCTCATGCAGTAGTCATTTACAGTCAAAAAATAAAACATTAAAAAATTAACATTTCTAACCATCTGGAGAAAGTTCAACAGGTCACAGGTCACCGTTTATCATCAGAAAATTGATTTTTTTGGACCGTCGAAAAATTGATTCAAAATGTTATTTGGATTGTGCCTCGTGTTGAATAAGTACTTTTTAAAGCCTCAATGTGACCAAAATTGCCATTTTTACAGCCTTTTTCAACTACTCAGAAGCTTCTATTTCGACCAATTTTAGGCATTAAAATTACTCTAAACACACTTATTTTAGTTCCAAAAGTGATAATTCACATGCAGTAGTCATTTACAGTCAAAAAATAAAACATTAAAAAATTACCATTTCTGACCATCTGGAGAAAGTTCGACAGGTCACGGGTCATTGTTTTTCATCAGAAAATAGATTTTTTGGACCGTAGAAAAATTGATTCAAAAATGTCAATTGGATTGGGCCTCGTGTTGAATAACTACTTTTTAAAGCCCCAATGTGACCAAAATTGCCATTTTTACAGCCTTTTTCGCCTACACAGAAGCTTTTATTTTGACTAATTTCAGGCATTAAAATGACTCTAAACACACTTATTTTAGTTCCAAAAGTGATAATTCACATGCAGTAGTCATTTACAGTCCAAAAATAAAACATTAAAAAATTACCATTTCTGACCATCTGGAGAAAGTTTGACAGGTCACGGGTCATCGTTTTTCATCAGAAAATTGATTTTTTGGACTGTAGAAAAATTCATTCAAAATGTCATTTGGATTGTGCCTCATGTTGAATAAGTACTTTTTAAAGCCTCAATGTGACCAAAATTGCCATTTTTACAGCCTTTTTCTCCTACTCAGAAGCTTCTATTTCGACCAATTTCAGGCATTAAAATGACTCTAAACACACTTATTTTAGTTCCAAAAGTGATAATTCACATGCAGTAGTCATTTACAGTCAAAAAATAAAACATTAAAAAATTACCATTTCTGACCATCTGGAGAAAGTTCGACAGGTCACGGGTCATCGTTTTTCATCAGAAAATTGATTTTTTGGACTGTAGAAAAATGTATTCAAAATGTCAATTGGATTGGGCCTCGTGTTGAATAACTACTTTTTAAAGCCCCAATGTGACCAAAATTGCCATTTTTACAGCCTTTTTCTCCTACTCTGGAAGCTTCTATTTCGACCAATTTCAGGCATTAAAATTACTCTAAACACACTTATTTTAGTTCCAAAAGTGATAATTCACATGCAGTAGTCATTTACAGTCAAAAAATAAAACATTAAAAAATTGCCATTTCTGACCATCTGGAGAAAGTTCGACAGGTCACGGGTCATTGTTTTTCATCAGAAAATTGATTTTTTGGACTGTAGAAAAATTGATTCAAAAATGTCAATTGGATTGGGCCTCGTGTTGAATAACTACTTTTTAAAGCCCCAATGTGACCAAAATTGCCATTTTTACAGCCTTTTTCTACTACTCAGAAGCTTCTATTTCGACCAATTTCAGGCATGAAAATGACTCTAAACACACTTATTTTAGTTCCAACAGTGATAATTCACATGCAGTAGTCATTTACAGTCAAAAAATAAAACATTAAAAAATTAACATTTCTAACCATCTGGAGAAAGTTCAACAGGTCACAGGTCACCGTTTATCATCAGAAAATTGATTTTTTGGACCGTCGAAAAATTGATTCAAAATGTTATTTGGATTGTGCCTCGTGTTGAATAAGTACTTTTTAAAGCCTCAATGTGACCAAAATTGCCATTTTTACAGCCTTTTTCAACTACTCAGAATCTTCTATTTCGACCAATTTCAGGCATTAAAATTACTCTAAACACACTTATTTTAGTTCCAAAAGTGATAATTCACATGCAGTAGTCATTTACAGTCAAAAAATAAAACATTAAAAAATTACCATTTCTGACCATCTGGAGAAAGTTCGACAGGTCACGGGTCATCGTTTTTCATCAGAAAATAGATTTTTTGGACTGTAGAAAAATTGATTCAAAATGTCAATTGGATTGTGCCTCGTGTTGAATAAGTACTTTTTAAAGCCTCAATTTGACCAAAATTGCCATTTTTACAGCCTTTTTCTCCTACTCAGAAGCTTCTATTTCGACCAATTTCAGGCATTAAAATGACTCTAAACACACTTATCTTAGTTCCAAAAGTGATAATTCACATGCAGTAGTCATTTACAGTCAAAAAATAAAACATTAAAAAATTACCATTTCTGACCATCTGGAGAAAGTTCGACAGGTCACGGGTCATCATTTTTCATCAGAAAATTGATTTTTTGGACTGTAGAAAAATTGATTCAAAAATGTCAATTGGATTGGGCCTCGTGTTGAATAACTACTTTTTAAAGCCCCAATGTGACCAAAATTGCCATTTTTACAGCCTTTTTCGCCTACTCAGAAGCTTCTATTTTGACCAATTTCAGGCATTAAAATGACTCTAAACACACTTATTTTAGTTCCAAAAGTGATAATTCACATGCAGTAGTCATTTACAGTCAAAAAGTAAAACATTAAAAAATTACCATTTCTGACCATCTGGAGAAAGTTCAACAGGTCACGGGTCATCGTTTTTCATCAGAAAATTGATTTTTTGGACTGTAAAAAAATTGATTCAAAATGTCATTTGGATTGTGCCTCGTGTTGAATAAGTACTTTTTAAAGCCTCAATGTGACCAAAATTGCCATTTTTACAGCCTTTTTCTCCTACTCAGAAGCTTCTATTTCGACCAATTTCAGGCATTAAAATGACTCTAAACACACTTATTTTAGTTCCAAAAGTGATAATTCACATGCAGTAGTCATTTACAGTCAAAAAATAAAACATTAAAAAATTACCATTTCTGACCATCTGGAGAAAGTTCGACAGGTCACGGGTCATCGTTTTTCATCAGAAAATTGATTTTTTGGACTGTAGAAAAATGTATTCAAAATGTCAATTGGATTGGGCCTCGTGTTGAATAACTACTTTTTAAAGCCCCAATGTGACCAAAATTGCCATTTTTACAGCCTTTTTCTCCTACTCTGGAAGCTTCTATTTCGACCAATTTCAGGCATTAAAATTACTCTAAACACACTTATTTTAGTTCCAAAAGTGATAATTCACATGCAGTAGTCATTTACAGTCAAAAAATAAAACATTAAAAAATTGCCATTTCTGACCATCTGGAGAAAGTTCGACAGGTCACGGGTCATTGTTTTTCATCAGAAAATTGATTTTTTGAACTGTAGAAAAATTGATTCAAAAATGTCAATTGGATTGGGCCTCGTGTTGAATAACTACTTTTTAAAGCCCCAATGTGACCAAAATTGCCATTTTTACAGCCTTTTTCTACTACTCAGAAGCTTCTATTTCGACCAATTTCAGGCATGAAAATGACTCTAAACACACTTATTTTAGTTCCAACAGTGATAATTCACATGCAGTAGTCATTTACAGTCAAAAAATAAAACATTAAAAAATTAACATTTCTAACCATCTGGAGAAAGTTCAACAGGTCACAGGTCACCGTTTATCATCAGAAAATTGATTTTTTGGACCGTCGAAAAATTGATTCAAAATGTTATTTGGATTGTGCCTCGTGTTGAATAAGTACTTTTTAAAGCCTCAATGTGACCAAAATTGCCATTTTTACAGCCTTTTTCAACTACTCAGAATCTTCTATTTCGACCAATTTCAGGCATTAAAATTACTCTAAACACACTTATTTTAGTTCCAAAAGTGATAATTCACATGCAGTAGTCATTTACAGTCAAAAAATAAAACATGAAAAAATTACATTTCTGACCATCTGGAGAAAGTTCGACAGGTCACGGGTCATCGTTTTTCATCAGAAAATAGATTTTTTGGACTGTAGAAAAATTGATTCAAAATGTCAATTGGATTGTGCCTCGTGTTGAATAAGTACTTTTTAAAGCCTCAATTTGACCAAAATTGCCATTTTTACAGCCTTTTTCTCCTACTCAGAAGCTTCTATTTCGACCAATTTCAGGCATTAAAATGACTCTAAACACACTTATCTTAGTTCCAAAAGTGATAATTCACATGCAGTAGTCATTTACAGTCAAAAAATAAAACATTAAAAAATTACCATTTCTGACCATCTGGAGAAAGTTCGACAGGTCACGGGTCATCATTTTTCATCAGAAAATTGATTTTTTGGACTGTAGAAAAATTGATTCAAAAATGTCAATTGGATTGGGCCTCGTGTTGAATAACTACTTTTTAAAGCCCCAATGTGACCAAAATTGCCATTTTTACAGCCTTTTTCTCCTACTCAGAAGCTTCTATTTTGACCAATTTCAGGCATTAAAATGACTCTAAACACACTTATTTGAGTTCCAAAAGTGATAATTCACATGCAGTAGTCATTTACAGTCAAAAAATAAAACATTAAAAAATTACCATTTCTGACCATCTGGAGAAAGTTCGACAGGTCACGGGTCATCGTTTTTCATCAGAAAATTGATTTTTTGGACTGTAGAAAAATTTATTCAAAATGTCAATTGGATTGGGCCTCGTGTTGAATAACTACTTTTTAAAGCCCCAATGTGACCAAAATTGCCATTTTTACAGCCTTTTTCTCCTACTCTGGAAGCTTCTATTTCGACCAATTTCAGGCATTAAAATTACTCTAAACACACTTATTTTAGTTCCAACAGTGATAATTCACATGCAGTAGTCATTTACAGTCAAAAAATAAAACATTAAAAAATTACCATTTCTGACCATCTGGAGAAAGTTCGACAGGTCACGGGTCATCGTTTTTCATCAGAAAATAGATTTTTTGGACTGTAGAAAAATTGATTCAAAAATGTCAATTGGATTGGGCCTCGTGTTGAATAACTACTTTTTAAAGCCCCAATGTGACCAAAATTGCCATTTTTACAGCCTTTTTCTCCTACTCAGAAGCTTCTATTTCGACCAATTTCAGGCATTAAAATGACTCTAAACACACTTATTTTAGTTCCAAAAGTGATAATTCACATGCAGTAGTCATTTACAGTCCAAAAATAAAACATTAAAAAATTACAATTTTTGACCATCTGGAGAAAGTTCGACAGGTCACGGGTCATCGTTTTTCATCAGAAAATTGATTTTTTGGACTGTAGAAAAATTTATTCAAAATGTCATTTGGATTGTGCCTCGTGTTGAATAAGTACTTTTTAAAGCCTCAATGTGACCAAAATTGCCATTTTTACAGCCTTTTTCTCCTACTCAGAAGCTTCTATTTTGACCAATTTCAGGCATTAAAATGACTCTAAACACACTTATTTTAGTTCCAAAAGTGATAATTCACATGCAGTAGTCATTTACAGTCAAAAAATAAAACATTAAAAAATTGCCATTTCTGACCATCTGGAGAAAGTTCGACAGGTCACGGGTCATTGTTTTTCATCAGAAAATTGATTTTTTGGACTGTAGAAAAATTGATTCAAAAATGTCAATTGGATTGGGCCTCGTGTTGAATAACTACTTTTTAAAGCCCCAATGTGACCAAAATTGCCATTTTTACAGCCTTTTTCTACTACTCAGAAGCTTCTATTTCGACCAATTTCAGGCATGAAAATGACTCTAAACACACTTATTTTAGTTCCAACAGTGATAATTCTCATGCAGTAGTCATTTACAGTCAAAAAATAAAACATTAAAAAATTAACATTTCTAACCATCTGGAGAAAGTTCAACAGGTCACAGGTCACCGTTTATCATCAGAAAATTGATTTTTTTGGACCTTTCGAAAAATTGATTCAAAATGTTATTTGGATTGTGCCTCGTGTTGAATAAGTACTTTTTAAAGCCTCAATGTGACCAAAATTGCCATTTTTACAGCCTTTTTCAACTACTCAGAAGCTTCTATTTCGACCAATTTTAGGCATTAAAATTACTCTAAACACACTTATTTTAGTTCCAAAAGTGATAATTCACATGCAGTAGTCATTTACAGTCAAAAAATAAAACATTAAAAAATTACCATTTCTGACCATCTGGAGAAAGTTTGACAGGTCACGGGTCATCGTTTTTCATCAGAAAATTGATTTTTTGGACTGTAGAAAAATTCATTCAAAATGTCATTTGGATTGTGCCTCATGTTGAATAAGTACTTTTTAAAGCCTTAATGTGACCAAAATTGCCATTTTTACAGCCTTTTTCTCCTACTCAGAAGCTTCTATTTCGACCAATTTCAGGCATTAAAATGACTCTAAACACACTTATTTTAGTTCCAAAAGTGATAATTCACATGCAGTAGTCATTTACAGTCAAAAAATAAAACATTAAAAAATTACCATTTCTGACCATCTGGAGAAAGTTCGACAGGTCACGGGTCATCGTTTTTCATCAGAAAATTGATTTTTTGGACTGTAGAAAAATGTATTCAAAATGTCAATTGGATTGGGCCTCGTGTTGAATAACTACTTTTTAAAGCCCCAATGTGACCAAAATTGCCATTTTTACAGCCTTTTTCTCCTACTCTGGAAGCTTCTATTTCGACCAATTTCAGGCATTAAAATTACTCTAAACACACTTATTTTAGTTCCAAAAGTGATAATTCACATGCAGTAGTCATTTACAGTCAAAAAATAAAACATTAAAAAATTGCCATTTCTGACCATCTGGAGAAAGTTCGACAGGTCACGGGTCATTGTTTTTCATCAGAAAATTGATTTTTTGGACTGTAGAAAAATTGATTCAAAAATGTCAATTGGATTGGGCCTCGTGTTGAATAACTACTTTTTAAAGCCCCAATGTGACCAAAATTGCCATTTTTACAGCCTTTTTCTACTACTCAGAAGCTTCTATTTCGACCAATTTCAGGCATGAAAATGACTCTAAACACACTTATTTTAGTTCCAACAGTGATAATTCACATGCAGTAGTCATTTACAGTCAAAAAATAAAACATTAAAAAATTAACATTTCTAACCATCTGGAGAAAGTTCAACAGGTCACAGGTCACCGTTTATCATCAGAAAATTGATTTTTTGGACCGTCGAAAAATTGATTCAAAATGTTATTTGGATTGTGCCTCGTGTTGAATAAGTACTTTTTAAAGCCTCAATGTGACCAAAATTGCCATTTTTACAGCCTTTTTCAACTACTCAGAATCTTCTATTTCGACCAATTTCAGGCATTAAAATTACTCTAAACACACTTATTTTAGTTCCAAAAGTGATAATTCACATGCAGTAGTCATTTACAGTCAAAAAATAAAACATTAAAAAATTACCATTTCTGACCATCTGGAGAAAGTTCGACAGGTCACGGGTCATCGTTTTTCATCAGAAAATAGATTTTTTGGACTGTAGAAAAATTGATTCAAAATGTCAATTGGATTGTGCCTCGTGTTGAATAAGTACTTTTTAAAGCCTCAATTTGACCAAAATTGCCATTTTTACAGCCTTTTTCTCCTACTCAGAAGCTTCTATTTCGACCAATTTCAGGCATTAAAATGACTCTAAACACACTTATCTTAGTTCCAAAAGTGATAATTCACATGCAGTAGTCATTTACAGTCAAAAAATAAAACATTAAAAAATTACCATTTCTGACCATCTGGAGAAAGTTCGACAGGTCACGGGTCATCATTTTTCATCAGAAAATTGATTTTTTGGACTGTAGAAAAATTGATTCAAAAATGTCAATTGGATTGGGCCTCGTGTTGAATAACTACTTTTTAAAGCCCCAATGTGACCAAAATTGCCATTTTTACAGCCTTTTTCGCCTACTCAGAAGCTTCTATTTTGACCAATTTCAGGCATTAAAATGACTCTAAACACACTTATTTTAGTTCCAAAAGTGATAATTCACATGCAGTAGTCATTTACAGTCAAAAAGTAAAACATTAAAAAATTACCATTTCTGACCATCTGGAGAAAGTTCAACAGGTCACGGGTCATCGTTTTTCATCAGAAAATTGATTTTTTGGACTGTAAAAAAATTGATTCAAAATGTCATTTGGATTGTGCCTCGTGTTGAATAAGTACTTTTTAAAGCCTCAATGTGACCAAAATTGCCATTTTTACAGCCTTTTTCTCCTACTCAGAAGCTTCTATTTCGACCAATTTCAGGCATTAAAATGACTCTAAACACACTTATTTTAGTTCCAAAAGTGATAATTCACATGCAGTAGTCATTTACAGTCAAAAAATAAAACATTAAAAAATTACCATTTCTGACCATCTGGAGAAAGTTCGACAGGTCACGGGTCATCGTTTTTCATCAGAAAATAGATTTTTTGGACTGTAGAAAAATTGATTCAAAATGTCAATTGGATTGTGCCTCGTGTTGAATAAGTACTTTTTAAAGCCTCAATGTGACCAAAATTGCCATTTTTACAGCCTTTTTCTCCTACTCAGAAGCTTCTATTTCAACCAATTTCAGGCATTACAATGACTCTAAACACACTTATCTTAGTTCCAAAAGTGATAATTCACATGCAGTTGTCATTTACAGTCAAAAAATAAAACATTAAAAAATTACCATTTCTGACCATCTGGAGAAAGTTCGACAGGTCACGGGTCATCGTTTTTCATCAGAAAATTGATTTTATGGACTGTAGAAAAATTGATTCAAAATGTAATTTGGATTGTGCCTCGTGTTGAATAACTACTTTTTAAAGCCTCAATGTGACCAAAATTGCCATTTTTACAGCCTTTTTCTCCTACTCAGAAGCTTCTATTTCGACCAATTTCAGGCATTAAAATGACTCTAAACACACTTATCTTAGTTCCAAAAGTGATAATTCACATGCAGTAGTCATTTACAGTCAAAAAATAAAACATTAAAAAATTACCATTTCTGACCATCTGGAGAAAGTTCGACAGGTCACGGGTCATCATTTTTCATCAGAAAATTGATTTTTTGGACTGTAGAAAAATTGATTCAAAAATGTCAATTGGATTGGGCCTCGTGTTGAATAACTACTTTTTAAAGCCCCAATGTGACCAAAATTGCCATTTTTACAGCCTTTTTCGCCTACTCAGAAGCTTCTATTTCGACCAATTTCAGGCATTAAAATGACTCTAAACACACTTATCTTAGTTCCAAAAGTGATAATTCACATGCAGTAGTCATTTACAGTCAAAAAATAAAACATTAAAAAATTACCATTTCTGACCATCTGGAGAAAGTTCGACAGGTCACGGGTCATCGTTTTTCATCAGAAAATAGATTTTTTGGACTGTAGAAAAATTGATTCAAAAATGTCAATTGGATTGGGCCTCGTGTTGAATAACTACTTTTTAAAGCCCCAATGTGACCAAAATTGCCATTTTTACAGCCTTTGTCGCCTACTCAGAAGCTTCTATTTTGACCAATTTCAGGCATTAAAATGACTCTAAACACACTTATTTTAGTTCCAAAATTGATAATTCACATGCAGTAGTCATTTACAGTCCAAAAATAAAACATTAAAAAATTACCATTTCTGACCATCTGGAGAAAGTTTGACAGGTCACGGGTCATCGTTTTTCATCAGAAAATTGATTTTTTGGACTGTAGAAAAATTCATTCAAAATGTCATTTGGATTGTGCCTCATGTTGAATAAGTACTTTTCAAAGCCTCAATGTGACCAAAATTGCCATTTTTACAGCCTTTTTCTCCTACTCAGAAGCTTCTATTTCGACCAATTTCAGGCATTAAAATGACTCTAAACACACTTATTTTAGTTCCAAAAGTGATAATTCACATGCAGTAGTCATTTACAGTCAAAAAGTAAAACATTAAAAAATTACCATTTCTGACCATCTGGAGAAAGTTCAACAGGTCACGGGTCATCGTTTTTCATCAGAAAATTGATTTTTTGGACTGTAAAAAAATTGATTCAAAATGTCATTTGGATTGTGCCTCGTGTTGAATAAGTACTTTTTAAAGCCTCAATGTGACCAAAATTGCCATTTTTACAGCCTTTTTCTCCTACTCAGAAGCTTCTATTTCGACCAATTTCAGGCATTAAAATGACTCTAAACACACTTATTTTAGTTCCAAAAGTGATAATTCACATGCAGTAGTCATTTACAGTCAAAAAATAAAACATTAAAAAATTACCATTTCTGACCATCTGGAGAAAGTTCGACAGGTCACGGGTCATCGTTTTTCATCAGAATATTGATTTTATGGACTGTAGAAAAATTGATTCAAAATGTAATTTGGATTGTGCCTCGTGTTGAATAACTACTTTTTAAAGCCTCAATGTGACCAAAATTGCCATTTTTACAGCCTTTTTCTCCTACTCAGAAGCTTCTATTTCGACCAATTTCAGGCATTAAAATGACTCTAAACACACTTATTTTAGTTCCAAAAGTGATAATTCACATGCAGTAGTCATTTACAGTCCAAAAATAAAACATTAAAAAATTACAATTTTTGACCATCTGGAGAAAGTTCGACAGGTCACGGGTCATCGTTTTTCATCAGAAAATTGATTTTTTGGACTGTAGAAAAATTGATTCAAAATGTCATTTGGATTGTGCCTCGTGTTGAATAAGTACTTTTTAAAGCCTCAATGTGACCAAAATTGCCATTTTTACAGCCTTTTTCTCCTACTCAGAAGCTTCTATTTCGACCAATTTCAGGCATTAAAATGACTCTAAACACACTTATTTTAGTTCCAAAAGTGATAATTCACATGCAGTTGTCATTTACAGTCAAAAAATAAAACATTAAAAAATTACCATTTCTGACCATCTGGAGAAAGTTCGACAGGTCACGGGTCATCGTTTTTCATCAGAAAATTGATTTTTTGGACTGTAGAAAAATTTATTCAAAATATCAATTGGATTGGGCCTCGTGTTGAATAACTACTTTTTAAAGCCCCAATGTGACCAAAATTGCCATTTTTACAGCCTTTTTCTCCTACTCTGGAAGCTTCTATTTCGACCAATTTCAGGCATTAAAATTACTCTAAACACACTTATTTTAGTTCCAAAAGTGATAATTCACATGCAGTAGTCATTTACAGTCAAAAAATAAACCATTACAAAATTGCCATTTCTGACCATCTGGAGAAAGTTCGACAGGTCACGGGTCATTGTTTTTCATCAGAAAATTGATTTTTTGGACTGTAGAAAAATTGATTCAAAAATGTCAATTGGATTGGGCCTCGTGTTGAATAACTACTTTTTAAAGCCCCAATGTGACCAAAATTGCCATTTTTACAGCCTTTTTCTACTACTCAGAAGCTTCTATTTTGACCAATTTCAGGCATTAAAATGACTCTAAACACACTTATTTTAGTTCCAAAAGTGATAATTCACATGCAGTAGTCATTTACAGTCAAAAAATAAAACATTAAAAAATTACCAATTCTGACCATCTGGAGAAAGTTCGACAGGTCACGGGTCATCGTTTTTCATCAGAAAATAGATTTTTTGGACTGTAGAAAAATTGATTCAAAAATGTCAATTGGATTGGGCCTCGTGTTGAATAACTACTTTTTAAAGCCCCAATGTGACCAAAATTGCCATTTTTACAGCCTTTTTCTCCTACTCAGAAGCTTCTATTTCGACCAATTTCAGGCATTAAAATGACTCTAAACACACTTATTTTAGTTCCAAAAGTGATAATTCACATGCAGTAGTCATTTACAGTCAAAAAGTAAAACATTAAAAAATTACCATTTCTGACCATCTGGAGAAAGTTCAACAGGTCACGGGTCATCGTTTTTCATCAGAAAATTGATTTTTTGGACTGTAAAAAAATTGATTCAAAATGTCATTTGGATTGTGCCTCGTGTTGAATAAGTACTTTTTAAAGCCTCAATGTGACCAAAATTGCCATTTTTACAGCCTTTTTCTCCTACTCAGAAGCTTCTATTTCGACCAATTTCAGGCATTAAAATGACTCTAAACACACTTATTTTAGTTCCAAAAGTGATAATTCACATGCAGTAGTCATTTACAGTCAAAAAATAAAACTTAAAAAAATTACCATTTCTGACCATCTGGAGAAAGTTCGACAGGTCACGGGTCATCGTTTTTCATCAGAAAATAGATTTTTTGGACTGTAGAAAAATTGATTCAAAATGTCAATTGGATTGTGCCTTGTGTTGAATAAGTACTTTTTAAAGCCTCAATGTGACCAAAATTGCCATTTTTACAGCCTTTTTCTCAAACTCAGAAGCTTCTATTTCAACCAATTTCAGGCATTACAATGACTCTAAACACACTTATCTTAGTTCCAAAAGTGATAATTCACATGCAGTTGTCATTTACAGTCAAAAAATAAAACATTAAAAAATTACCATTTCTGACCATCTGGAGAAAGTTCGACAGGTCACGGGTCATCGTTTTTCATCAGAAAATTGATTTTTTGGACTGTAGAAAAATTGATTCAAAATGTCAATTGGATTGGGCCTCGTGTTGAATAACTACTTTTTAAAGCCCCAATGTGACCAAAATTGCCATTTTTACAGCCTTTTTCTCCTACTCAGAAGCTTCTATTTCGACCAATTTCAGGCATTAAAACAACTCTAAACACACTTATTTTAGTTCCAAAAGTGATAATTCACATGCAGTAGTGATTTACAGTCAAAAAATAAAACATTAAAAAATTACCATTTCTGACCATCTGGAGAAAGTTCAACAGGTCACGGGTCATCGTTTTTCATCAGAAAATTGATTTTTTGGACTGTCGAAAAATTGATTCAAAATGTCATTTGGATTGTGCCTCGTGTTGAATAAGTAATTTTTAAAGCCTCAATGTGACCAAAATTGCCATTTTTACAGCCTTTTTCTCCTACTCAGAAGCTTCTATTTCGACCAATTTCAGGCATTAAAATGACTCTAAACACACCTATTTTAGTTCCAAAAGTGATAATTCACATGCAGTAGTCATTTACAGTCAAAAAATAAAACATTAAAAAATTACCATTTCTGACCATCTGGAGAAAGTTCGACAGGTCACGGGTCATCGTTTTTCATCAGAAAATAAATTTTTGGACTGTAGAAAAATTGATTCGAAATGTCAATTGGATTGTGCCTTGTGTTGAATAAGTACTTTTTAAAGCCTCAATGTGACCAAAATTGCCATTTTTACAGCCTTTTTCTCCTACTCAGAAGCTTCTATTTCGACCAATTTCAGGCATTACAATGACTCTAAACACACTTATCTTAGTTCCAAAAGTGATAATTCACATGCAGTTGTCATTTACAGTCAAAAAATAAAACATTAAAAAATTACCATTTCTGACCATCTGGAGAAAGTTCGACAGGTCACGGGTCATCGTTTTTCATCAGAAAATTGATTATATGGACTGTAGAAAAATTGATTCAAAATGTCAATTGGATGGGGCCTCGTGTTGAATAACTACTTTTTAAAGCCCCAATGTGACCAAAATTGCCATTTTTACAGCCTTTTTCTCCTACTCAGAAGCTTCTATTTCGACCAATTTCAGGGATTAAAATGACTCTAAACACACTTATTTTAGTTCCAAAAGTGATAATTCACATGCAGTTGTCATTTACAGTCAAAAAATAAAACATTAAAAAATTACCATTTCTGACCATCTGGAGAAAGTTCGACAGGTCACGGGTCATCGTTTTTCATCAGAAAATTGATTTTTTGGACCGTAGAAAAATTTATTCAAAATGTCAATTGGATTGGGCCTCGTGTTGAATAACTACTTTTTAAAGCCCCAATGTGACCAAAATTGCCATTTTTACAGCCTTTTTGTCCTACTCTGGAAGCTTCTATTTCGACCAATTTCAGGCATTAAAATTACTCTAAACACACTTATTTTAGTTCCAAAATTGATAATTCACATGCAGTAGTCATTTACAGTCAAAAAATAAACCATTACAAAATTGCCATTTCTGACCATCTGGAGAAAGTTCGACAGGTCACGGGTCATCATTTTTCATCAGAAAATTGATTTTTTGGACTGTAGAAAAATTGATTCAAAAATGTCAATTGGATTGGGCCTCGTGTTGAATAACTACTTTTTAAAGCCCCAATGTGACCAAAATTGCCATTTTTACAGCCTTTTTCGCCTACTCAGAAGCTTCTATTTTGACCAATTTCAGGCATTAAAATGACTCTAAAAACACTTATTTTAGTTCCAAAAGTGATAATTCACATGCAGTAGTCATTTACAGTCCAAAAATAAAACATTAAAAAATTACCATTTCTGACCATCTGGAGAAAGTTTGACAGGTCACGGGTCATCGTTTTTCATCAGAAAATTGATTTTTGGGACTGTAGAAAAATTCATTCAAAATGTCATTTGGATTGTGCCTCATGTTGAATAAGTACTTTTTAAAGCCTCAATGTGACCAAAATTGCCATTTTTACAGCCTTTTTCTCCTACTCAGAAGCTTCTATTTCGACCAATTTCAGGCATTAAAATGACTCTAAACACACTTATCTTAGTTCCAAAAGTGATAATTCACATGCAGTAGTCATTTACAGTCAAAAAATAAAACATTAAAAAATTACCATTTCTGACCATCTGGAGAAAGTTCGACAGGTCACGGGTCATCATTTTTCATCAGAAAATTGATTTTTTGGACTGTAGAAAAATTGATTCAAAAATGTCAATTGGATTGGGCCTCGTGTTGAATAACTACTTTTTAAAGCCCCAATGTGACCAAAATTGCCATTTTTATAGCCTTTTTCGCCTACTCAGAAGCTTCTATTTTGACCAATTTCAGGCATTAAAATGACTCTAAACACACTTATTTTAGTTCCAAAAGTGATAATTCACATGCAGTAGTCATTTACAGTCCAAAAATAAAACATTAAAAAATTACCATTTCTGACCATCTGGAGAAAGTTTGACAGGTCACGGGTCATCGTTTTTCATCAGAAAATTGATTTTTTGGACTGTAGAAAAATTCATTCAAAATGTCATTTGGATTGTGCCTCATGTTGAATAAGTACTTTTTAAAGCCTCAATGTGACCAAAATTGCCATTTTTACAGCCTTTTTCTCCTACTCAGAAGCTTCTATTTCGACCAATTTCAGGCATTAAAATGACTCTAAACACACTTATTTTAGTTCCAAAAGTGATAATTCACATGCCGTAGTCATTTACAGTCAAAAAATAAAACATTAAAAAATTACCATTTCTGACCATCTGGAGAAAGTTCGACAGGTCACGGGTCATCGTTTTTCATCAGAAAATTGATTTTTTGGACTGTAGAAAAATGTATTCAAAATGTCAATTGGATTGGGCCTCGTGTTGAATAACTACTTTTTAAAGCCCCAATGTGACCAAAATTGCCATTTTTACAGCCTTTTTCTCCTACTCTGGAAGCTTCTATTTCGACCAATTTCAGGCATTACAATGACTCTAAACACCCTTTTTTAGTTCCAAAAGTGATAATTCACATGCAGTAGTCATTTACAGTCAAAAAATAAAACATTAAAAAATTACCATTTCTGACCATCTGGAGAAAGTTCAACAGGTCACGGGTCATCGTTTTTCATCAGAAAATTGATTTTTTGGACTGTCGAAAAATTGATTCAAAATGTCATTTGGATTGTGCCTCGTGTTGAATAAGTACTTTTTAAAGCCTCAATGTGACCAAAATTGCCATTTTTACAGCCTTTTTCTCCTACTCAGAAGCTTCTATTTCGACCAATTTCAGGCATTAAAATGACTCTAAACACACCTATTTTAGTTCCAAAAGTGATAATTCACATGCAGTAGTCATTTACAGTCAAAAAATAAAACATTAAAAAATTACCATTTCTGACCATCTGGAGAAAGTTCGACAGGTCACGGGTCATCGTTTTTCATCAGAAAATAGATTTTTTGGACTGTAGAAAAATTGATTCGAAATGTCAATTGGATTGTGCCTTGTGTTGAATAAGTACTTTTTAAAGCCTCAATGTGACCAAAATTGCCATTTTTACAGCCTTTTTCTCCTACTCAGAAGCTTCTATTTCGACCAATTTCAGGCATTACAATGACTCTAAACACACTTATCTTAGTTCCAAAAGTGATAATTCACATGCAGTTGTCATTTACAGTCAAAAAATAAAACATTAAAAAATTACCATTTCTGACCATCTGGAGAAAGTTCGACAGGTCACGGGTCATCATTTTTCATCAGAAAATTGATTTTATGGACTGTAGAAAAATTGATTCAAAATGTCAATTGGATTGGGCCTCGTGTTGAATAACTACTTTTTAAAGCCCCAATGTGACCAAAATTGCCATTTTTACAGCCTTTTTCTCCTACTCAGAGGCTTCTATTTCGACCAATTTCAGGCATTAAAATGACTCTAAACACACTTATTTTAGTTCCAAAAGTGATAATTCACATGCAGTAGTCATTTACAGTCAAAAAGATAAAACATTAAAAAATTACCATTTCTGACCATCTGGAGAAAGTTCGACAGGTCACGGGTCATCGTTTTTCATCAGAAAATTGATTTTTTGGACTGTAGAAAAATGTATTCAAAATGTCAATTGGATTGGGCCTCGTGTTGAATAACTACTTTTTAAAGCCCCAATGTGACCAAAATTGCCATTTTTACAGCCTTTTTCTCCTACTCTGGAAGCTTCTATTTCGACCAATTTCAGGCATTAAAATTACTCTAAACACACTTATTTTAGTTCCAAAAGTGATAATTCACATGCAGTAGTCATTTACAGTCAAAAAATAAAACATTAAAAATTTGCCATTTCTGACCATCTGGAGAAAGTTCGACAGGTCACGGGTCATTGTTTTTCATCAGAAAATTGATTTTTTGGACTGTAGAAAAATTGATTCAAAAATGTCAATTGGATTGGGCCTCGTGTTGAATAACTACTTTTTAAAGCCCCAATGTGACCAAAATTGCCATTTTTACAGCCTTTTTCTACTACTCAGAAGCTTCTATTTCGACCAATTTCAGGCATGAAAATGACTCTAAACACACTTATTTTAGTTCCAACAGTGATAATTCACATGCAGTAGTCATTTACAGTCAAAAAATAAAACACTAAAAAATTAACATTTCTAACCATCTGGAGAAAGTTCAACAGGTCACAGGTCACCGTTTATCATCAGAAAATTGATTTTTTGGACCGTCGAAAAATTGATTCAAAATGTTATTTGGATTGTGCCTCGTGTTGAATAAGTACTTTTTAAAGCCTCAATGTGACCAAAATTGCCATTTTTACAGCCTTTTTCAACTACTCAGAATCTTCTATTTCGACCAATTTCAGGCATTAAAATTACTCTAAACACACTTATTTTAGTTCCAAAAGTGATAATTCACATGCAGTTGTCATTTACAGTCAAAAAATAAAACATTAAAAAATTACCATTTCTGACCATCTGGAGAAAGTTCGACAGGTCACGGGTCATCGTTTTTCATCAGAAAATTGATTTTATGGACTGTAGAAAAATTGATTCAAAATGTAATTTGGATTGTGCCTCGTGTTGAATAACTACTTTTTAAAGCCTCAATGTGACCAAAATTGCCATTTTTAGAGCCTTTTTCTCCTACTCAGAAGCTTCTATTTCGACCAATTTCAGGCATTAAAATGACTCTAAACACACTTATCTTAGTTCCAAAAGTGATAATTCACATGCAGTAGTCATTTACAGTCCAAAAATAAAACATTAAAAAATTACCATTTCTGACCATCTGGAGAAAGTTCGACGGGTCACGGGTCATCATTTTTCATCAGAAAATTGATTTTTTGGACTGTAGAAAAATTGATTAAAAAATGTCAATTGGATTGGGCCTCGTGTTGAATAACTACTTTTTAAAGCCCCAATGTGACCAAAATTGCCATTTTTACAGCCTTTTTCGCCTACTCAGAAGCTTCTATTTTGACCAATTTCAGGCATTAAAATGACTCTAAACACACTTATTTTAGTTCCAAAAGTGATAATTCACATGCAGTAGTCATTTACAGTCCAAAAATAAAACATTAAAAAATTACCATTTCTGACCATCTGGAGAAAGTTTGACAGGTCACGGGTCATCGTTTTTCATCAGAAAATTGATTTTTTGGACTGTAGAAAAATTCATTCAAAATGTCATTTGGATTGTGCCTCATGTTGAATAAGTATTTTTTAAAGCCTCAATGTGACCAAAATTGCCATTTTTACAGCCTTTTTCTCCTACTCAGAAGCTTCTATTTCGACCAATTTCAGGCATTAAAATGACTCTAAACACACTTATTTTAGTTCCAAAAGTGATAATTCACATGCCGTAGTCATTTACAGTCAAAAAATAAAACATTAAAAAATTACCATTTCTGACCATCTGGAGAAAGTTCGACAGGTCACGGGTCATCGTTTTTCATCAGAAAATTGATTTTTTGGACTGTCAAAAAATTGATTCAAAATGTCATTTGGATTGTGTCTCGTGTTGAATAAGTACTTTTTAAAGCCTCAATGTGACCAAAATTGCCATTTTTACAGCCTTTTTCTCCTACTCAGAAGCTTCTATTTCGACCAATTTCAGGCATTAAAATGACTCTAAACACACCTATTTTAGTTCCAAAAGTGATAATTCACATGCAGTAGTCATTTACAGTCAAAAAGTAAAACATTAAAAAATTACCATTTCTGACCATCTGGAGAAAGTTCAACTGGTCACGGGTCATCGTTTTTCATCAGAAAATTGATTTTTTGGACTGTAGAAAAATTCATTCAAAATGTCATTTGGATTGTGCCTCATGTTGAATAAGTACTTTTTAAAGCCTCAATGTGACCAAAATTGCCATTTTTACAGCCTTTTTCTCCTACTCAGAAGCTTCTATTTCGACCAATTTCAGGCATTAAAATGACTCTAAACACACTTATTTTAGTTCCAAAAGTGATAATTCACATGCAGTAGTCATTTACAGTCAAAAAATAAAACATTAAAAAATTACCATTTCTGACCGTCTGGAGAAAGTTCGACAGGTCACGGGTCATCGTTTTTCATCAGAAAATTGATTTTTTGGACTGTAGAAAAATGTATTCAAAAATGTCAATTGGATTGGGCCTCGTGTTGAATAACTACTTTTTAAAGCCCCAATGTGACCAAAATTGCCATTTTTACAGCCTTTTTCGCCTACTCAGAAGCTTCTATTTTGACCAATTTCAGGCATTAAAATGACTCTAAACACACTTATTTTAGTTCCAAAAGTGATAATTCACATGCAGTAGTCATTTACAGTCCAAAAATAAAACATTAAAAAATTACCATTTCTGACCATCTGGAGAAAGTTTGACAGGTCACGGGTCATCGTTTTTCATCAGAAAATTGATTTTTTGGACTGTAGAAAAATTCATTCAAAATGTCATTTGGATTGTGCCTCATGTTGAATAAGTACTTTTTAAAGCCTCAATGTGACCAAAATTGCCATTTTTACAGCCTTTTTCTCCTACTCAGAAGCTTCTATTTCGACCAATTTCAGGCATTAAAATGACTCTAAACACACTTATTTTAGTTCCAAAAGTGATAATTCACATGCAGTAGTCATTTACAGTCAAAAAGTAAAACATTAAAAAATTACCATTTCTGACCATCTGGAGAAAGTTCAACAGGTCACGGGTCATCGTTTTTCATCAGAAAATTGATTTTTTGGACTGTAAAAAAATTGATTCAAAATGTCATTTGGATTGTGCCTCATGTTGAATAAGTACTTTTTAAAGCCTCAATGTGACCAAAATTGCCATTTTTACAGCCTTTTTCTCCTACTCAGAAGCTTCTATTTCAACCAATTTCAGGCATTACAATGACTCTAAACACACTTATCTTAGTTCCAAAAGTGATAATTCACATGCAGTTGTCATTTACAGTCAAAAAATAAAACATTAAAAAATTACCATTTCTGACCATCTGGAGAAAGTTCGACAGGTCACGGGTCATCGTTTTTCATCAGAAAATTGATTTTATGGACTGTAGAAAAATTGATTCAAAATTTAATTTGGATTGTGCCTCGTGTTGAATAACTACTTTTTAAAGCCTCAATGTGACCAAAATTGCCATTTTTACAGCCTTTTTCTCCTACTCAGAAGCTTCTATTTCGACCAATTTCAGGCATTAAAATGACTCTAAACACACTTATCTTAGTTCCAAAAGTGATAATTCACATGCAGTAGTCATTTACAGTCAAAAAATAAAACATTAAAAAATTACCATTTCTGACCATCTGGAGAAAGTTCAACAGGTCACGGGTCATCATTTTTCATCAGAAAATTGATTTTTTGGACTGTAGAAAAATTGATTAAAAAATGTCAATTGGATTGGGCCTCGTGTTGAATAACTACTTTTTAAAGCCCCAATGTGACCAAAATTGCCATTTTTACAGCCTTTTTCGCCTACTCAGAAGCTTCTATTTTGACCAATTTCAGGCATTAAAATGACTCTAAACACACTTATTTTAGTTCCAAAAGTGATAATTCACATGCAGTAGTCATTTACAGTCCAAAAATAAAACATTAAAAAATTACCATTTCTGACCATCTGGAGAAAGTTTGACAGGTCACGGGTCATCGTTTTTCATCAGAAAATTGATTTTTTGGACTGTAGAAAAATTCATTCAAAATGTCATTTGGATTGTGCCTCATGTTGAATAAGTACTTTTTAAAGCCTCAATGTGACCAAAATTGCCATTTTTACAGCCTTTTTCTCCTACTCAGAAGCTTCTATTTCGACCAATTTCAGGCATTAAAATGACTCTAAACACACTTATTTTAGTTCCAAAAGTGATAATTCACATGCAGTAGTCATTTACAGTCAAAAAATAAAACATTAAAAAATTACCATTTCTGACCATCTGGAGAAAGTTCGACAGGTCACGGGTCATCGTTTTTCATCAGAAAATTGATTTTTTGGACTGTAGAAAAATGTATTCAAAATGTCAATTGGATTGGGCCTCGTGTTGAATAACTACTTTTTAAAGCCCCAATGTGACCAAAATTGCCATTTTTACAGCCTTTTTCTCCTACTCTGGAAGCTTCTATTTCGACCAATTTCAGGCATTAAAATTACTCTAAACACACTTATTTTAGTTCCAAAAGTGATAATTCACATGCAGTAGTCATTTACAGTCAAAAAATAAAACATTAAAAATTTGCCATTTCTGACCATCTGGAGAAAGTTCGACAGGTCACGGGTCATTGTTTTTCATCAGAAAATTGATTTTTTGGACTGTAGAAAAATTGATTCAAAAATGTCAATTGGATTGGGCCTCGTGTTGAATAACTACTTTTTAAAGCCCCAATGTGACCAAAATTGCCATTTTTACAGCCTTTTTCTACTACTCAGAAGCTTCTATTTCGACCAATTTCAGGCATGAAAATGACTCTAAACACACTTATTTTAGTTCCAACAGTGATAATTCACATGCAGTAGTCATTTACAGTCAAAAAATAAAACATTAAAAAATTAACATTTCTAACCATCTGGAGAAAGTTCAACAGGTCACAGGTCACCGTTTATCATCAGAAAATTGATTTTTTGGACCGTCGAAAAATTGATTCAAAATGTTATTTGGATTGTGCCTCGTGTTGAATAAGTACTTTTTAAAGCCTCAATGTGACCAAAATTGCCATTTTTACAGCCTTTTTCAACTACTCAGAATCTTCTATTTCGACCAATTTCAGGCATTAAAATTACTCTAAACACATTTATTTTAGTTCCAAAAGTGATAATTCACATGCAGTTGTCATTTACAGTCAAAAAATAAAACATTAAAAAATTACCATTTCTGACCATCTGGAGAAAGTTCGACAGGTCACGGGTCATCGTTTTTCATCAGAAAATTGATTTTATGGACTGTAGAAAAATTTATTCAAAATGTAATTTGGATTGTGCCTCGTGTTGAATAACTACTTTTTAAAGCCTCAATGTGACCAAAATTGCCATTTTTAGAGCCTTTTTCTCCTACTCAGAAGCTTCTATTTCGACCAATTTCAGGCATTAAAATGACTCTAAACACACTTATCTTAGTTCCAAAAGTGATAATTCACATGCAGTAGTCATTTACAGTCAAAAAATAAAACATTAAAAAATTACCATTTCTGACCATCTGGAGAAAGTTCGACGGGTCACGGGTCATCATTTTTCATCAGAAAATTGATTTTTTGGACTGTAGAAAAATTGATTAAAAAATGTCAATTGGATTGGGCCTCTTGTTGAATAACTACTTTTTAAAGCCCCAATGTGACCAAAATTGCCATTTTTACAGCCTTTTTCGCCTACTCAGAAGCTTCTATTTTGACCAATTTCAGGCATTAAAATGACTCTAAACACACTTATTTTAGTTCCAAAAGTGATAATTCACATGCAGTAGTCATTTACAGTCCAAAAATAAAACATTAAAAAATTACCATTTCTGACCATCTGGAGAAAGTTTGACAGGTCACGGGTCATCGTTTTTCATCAGAAAATTGATTTTTTGGACTGTAGAAAAATTCATTCAAAATGTCATTTGGATTGTGCCTCATGTTGAATAAGTATTTTTTAAAGCCTCAATGTGACCAAAATTGCCATTTTTACAGCCTTTTTCTCCTACTCAGAAGCTTCTATTTCGACCAATTTCAGGCATTAAAATGACTCTAAACACACTTATTTTAGTTCCAAAAGTGATAATTCACATGCCGTAGTCATTTACAGTCAAAAAATAAAACATTAAAAAATTACCATTTCTGACCATCTGGAGAAAGTTCGACAGGTCACGGGTCATCGTTTTTCATCAGAAAATTGATTTTTTGGACTGTCAAAAAATTGATTCAAAATGTCATTTGGATTGTGCCTCGTGTTGAATAAGTACTTTTTAAAGCCTCAATGTGACCAAAATTGCCATTTTTACAGCCTTTTTCTCCTACTCAGAAGCTTCTATTTCGACCAATTTCAGGCATTAAAATGACTCTAAACACACCTATTTTAGTTCCAAAAGTGATAATTCACATGCAGTAGTCATTTACAGTCAAAAAGTAAAACATTAAAAAATTACCATTTCTGACCATCTGGAGAAAGTTCAACTGGTCACGGGTCATCGTTTTTCATCAGAAAATTGATTTTTTGGACTGTAGAAAAATTCATTCAAAATGTCATTTGGATTGTGCCTCATGTTGAATAAGTACTTTTTAAAGCCTCAATGTGACCAAAATTGCCATTTTTACAGCCTTTTTCTCCTACTCAGAAGCTTCTATTTTGACCAATTTCAGGCATTAAAATGACTCTAAACACACTTATTTTAGTTCCAAAAGTGATAATTCACATGCAGTAGTCATTTACAGTCAAAAAATAAAACATTAAAAAATTACCATTTCTGACCATCTGGAGAAAGTTCGACAGGTCACGGGTCATCATTTTTCATCATAAAATTGATTTTTTGGACTGTAGAAAAATTGATTCAAAAATGTCAATTGGATTGGGCCTCGTGTTGAATAACTACTTTTTAAAGCCCCAATGTGACCAAAATTGCCATTTTTACAGCCTTTTTCGCCTACTCAGAAGCTTCTATTTTGACCAATTTCAGGCATTAAAATGACTCTAAACACACTTATTTTAGTTCCAAAAGTGATAATTCACATGCAGTAGTCATTTACAGTCCAAAAATAAAACATTAAAAAATTACCATTTCTGACCATCTGGAGAAAGTTTGACAGGTCACGGGTCATCGTTTTTCATCAGAAAATGATTTTTTGGACTGTAGAAAAATTCATTCAAAATGTCATTTGGATTGTGCCTCATGTTGAATAAGTACTTTTTAAAGCCTCAATGTGACCAAAATTGCCATTTTTACAGCCTTTTTCTCCTACTCAGAAGCTTCTATTTCGACCAATTTCAGGCATTAAAATGACTCTAAACACACTTATTTTAGTTCCAAAAGTGATAATTCACATGCAGTAGTCATTTACAGTCAAAAAGTAAAACATTAAAAAATTACCATTTCTGACCATCTGGAGAAAGTTCAACAGGTCACGGGTCATCGTTTTTCATCAGAAAATTGATTTTTTGGACTGTAAAAAAATTGATTCAAAATGTCATTTGGATTGTGCCTCATGTTGAATAAGTACTTTTTAAAGCCTCAATGTGACCAAAATTGCCATTTTTACAGCCTTTTTCTCCTACTCAGAAGCTTCTATTTCAACCAATTTCAGGCATTACAATGACTCTAAACACACTTATCTTAGTTCCAAAAGTGATAATTCACATGCAGTTGTCATTTACAGTCAAAAAATAAAACATTAAAAAATTACCATTTCTGACCATCTGGAGAAAGTTCGACAGGTCACGGGTCATCGTTTTTCATCAGAAAATTGATTTTATGGACTGTAGAAAAAATGATTCAAAATTTAATTTGGATTGTGCCTCGTGTTGAATAACTACTTTTTAAAGCCTCAATGTGACCAAAATTGCCATTTTTACAGCCTTTTTCTCCTACTCAGAAGCTTCTATTTCGACCAATTTCAGGCATTAAAATGACTCTAAACACACTTATCTTAGTTCCAAAAGTGATAATTCACATGCAGTAGTCATTTACAGTCAAAAAATAAATCATTAAAAAATTACCATTTCTGACCATCTGGAGAAAGTTCGACAGGTCACGGGTCATCATTTTTCATCAGAAAATTGATTTTTTGGACTGTAGAAAAATTGATTAAAAAATGTCAATTGGATTGGGCCTCGTGTTGAATAACTACTTTTTAAAGCCCCAATGTGACCAAAATTGCCATTTTTACAGCCTTTTTCGCCTACTCAGAAGCTTCTATTTTGACCAATTTCAGGCATTAAAATGACTCTAAACACACTTATTTTAGTTCCAAAAGTGATAATTCACATGCAGTAGTCATTTACAGTCCAAAAATAAAACATTAAAAAATTACCATTTCTGACCATCTGGAGAAAGTTTGACAGGTCACGGGTCATCGTTTTTCATCAGAAAATTGATTTTTTGGACTGTAGAAAAATTCATTCAAAATGTCATTTGGATTGTGCCTCATGTTGAATAAGTATTTTTTAAAGCCTCAATGTGACCAAAATTGCCATTTTTACAGCCTTTTTCTCCTACTCAGAAGCTTCTATTTCGACCAATTTCAGGCATTAAAATGACTCTAAACACACTTATTTTAGTTCCAAAAGTGATAATTCACATGCCGTAGTCATTTACAGTCAAAAAATAAAACATTAAAAAATTACCATTTCTAACCATCTGGAGAAAGTTCGACAGGTCACGGGTCATCGTTTTTCATCAGAAAATTGATTTTTTGGACTGTCAAAAAATTGATTCAAAATGTCATTTGGATTGTGCCTCGTGTTGAATAAGTACTTTTTAAAGCCTCAATGTGACCAAAATTGCCATTTTTACAGCCTTTTTCTCCTACTCAGAAGCTTCTATTTCGACCAATTTCAGGCATTAAAATGACTCTAAACACACCTATTTTAGTTCCAAAAGTGATAATTCACATGCAGTAGTCATTTACAGTCAAAAAATAAAACATTAAAAAATTACCATTTCTGACCATCTGGAGAAAGTTCGACAGGTCACGGGTCATCGTTTTTCATCAGAAAATAGATTTTTTGGACTGTAGAAAAATTGATTCGAAATGTCAATTGGATTGTGCCTTGTGTTGAATAAGTAGTTTTTAAAGCCTCAATGTGACCAAAATTGCCATTTTTACAGCCTTTTTCTCCTACTCAGAAGCTTCTATTTCGACCAATTTCAGGCATTACAATGACTCTAAACACACTTA
This sequence comes from Triturus cristatus, assembly GCF_964204655.1. Classification (NCBI taxonomy): domain Eukaryota; kingdom Metazoa; phylum Chordata; class Amphibia; order Caudata; family Salamandridae; genus Triturus; species Triturus cristatus. The sequence goes on along the minus strand of NC_140586.1, from coordinate 139,010,435 downwards.
TCTTAGTTCCAAAAGTGATAATTCACATGCAGTTGTCATTTACAGTCAAAAAATAAAACATTAAAAAATTACCATTTCTGACCATCTGGAGAAAGTTCGACAGGTCACGGGTCATCGTTTTTCATCAGAAAATTGATTTTATGGACTGTAGAAAAATTCATTCAAAATGTCATTTGGATTGTGCCTCGTGTTGAATAAGTACTTTTTAAAGCCTCAATGTGACCAAAATTGCCATTTTTACAGCCTTTTTCAACTACTCAGAAGCTTCTATTTCGACCAATTTCAGGGATTAAAATGACTCTAAACACACTTATTTTAGTTCCAAAAGTGATAATTCACATGCAGTAGTCATTTACAGTCAAAAAATAAAACATTAAAAAATTACCATTTCTGACCATCTGGAGAAAGTTCGACAGGTCACGGGTCATCGTTTTTCATCAGAAAATTGATTTTTTGGACTGTAGAAAAATTTATTCAAAATGTCAATTGGATTGGGCCTCGTGTTGAATAACTACTTTTTAAAGCCCCAATGTGACCAAAATTGCCATTTTTACAGCCTTTTTCTCCTACTCTGGAAGCTTCTATTTCGACCAATTTCAGGCATTAAAATTACTCTAAACACACTTATTTTAGTTCCAACAGTGATAATTCACATGCAGTAGTCATTTACAGTCAAAAAATAAAACATTAAAAAATTACCATTTCTGACCATCTGGAGAAAGTTCGACAGGTCACGGGTCATCGTTTTTCATCAGAAAATAGATTTTTTGGACTGTAGAAAAATTGATTCAAAAATGTCAATTGGATTGGGCCTCGTGTTGAATAACTACTTTTTAAAGCCCCAATGTGACCAAATTGCCATTTTTACAGCCTTTTTCTCCTACTCAGAAGCTTCTATTTCGACCAATTTCAGGCATTAAAATTACTCTAAACACACTTATTTTAGTTCCAACAGTGATAATTCTCATGCAGTAGTCATTTACAGTCAAAAAATAAAACATTAAAAAATTAACATTTCTAACCATCTGGAGAAAGTTCAACAGGTCACAGGTCACCGTTTATCATCAGAAAATTGATTTTTTGGACCGTCGAAAAATTGATTCAAAATGTTATTTGGATTGTGCCTCGTGTTGAATAAGTACTTTTTAAAGCCTCAATGTGACCAAAATTGCCATTTTTACAGCCTTTTTCAACTATCAGAAGCTTCTATTTCGACCAATTTCAGGCATTAAAATTACTCTAAACACACTTATTTTAGTTCCAAAAGTGATAATTCACATGCAGTAGTCATTTACAGTCAAAAAATAAAACATTAAAAAATTACCATTTCTGACCATCTGGAGAAAGTTCGACAGGTCACGGGTCATCGTTTTTCATCAGAAAATAGATTTTTTGGACTGTAGAAAAATTGATTCAAAAATGTCAATTGGATTGTGCCTCGTGTTGAATAACTACTTTTTAAAGCCCCAATGTGACCAAAATTGCCATTTTTACAGCCTTTTTCGCCTACTCAGAAGCTTCTATTTTGACCAATTTCAGGCATTAAAATGACTCTAAACACACTTATTTTAGTTCCAAAAGTGATAATTCACATGCAGTAGTCATTTACAGTCCAAAAATAAAACATTAAAAAATTACCATTTCTGACCATCTGGAGAAAGTTTGACAGGTCACGGGTCATCGTTTTTCATCAGAAAATTGATTTTTTGGACTGTAGAAAAATTCATTCAAAATGTCATTTGGATTGTGCCTCATGTTGAATAAGTACTTTTTAAAGCCTCAATGTGACCAAAATTGCCATTTTTACAGCCTTTTTCTCCTACTCAGAAGCTTCTATTTCGACCAATTTCAGGCATTAAAATGACTCTAAACACACTTATTTTAGTTCCAAAAGTGATAATTCACATGCAGTAGTCATTTACAGTCAAAAAATAAAACATTAAAAAATTACCATTTCTGACCATCTGGAGAAAGTTCGACAGGTCACGGGTCATCGTTTTTCATCAGAAAATTGATTTTTTGGACTGTAGAAAAATGTATTCAAAATGTCAATTGGATTGGGCCTCGTGTTGAATAACTACTTTTTAAAGCCCCAATGTGACCAAAATTGCCATTTTTACAGCCTTTTTCTCCTACTCTGGAAGCTTCTATTTCGACCAATTTCAGGCATTAAAATTACTCTAAACACACTTATTTTAGTTCCAAAAGTGATAATTCACATGCAGTAGTCATTTACAGTCAAAAAATAAAACATTAAAAATTTGCCATTTCTGACCATCTGGAGAAAGTTCGACAGGTCACGGGTCATTGTTTTTCATTAGAAAATTGATTTTTTGGACTGTAGAAAAATTGATTCAAAAATGTCAATTGGATTGGGCCTCGTGTTGAATAACTACTTTTTAAAGCCCCAATGTGACCAAAATTGCCATTTTTACAGCCTTTTTCTACTACTCAGAAGCTTCTATTTCGACCAATTTCAGGCATGAAAATGACTCTAAACACACTTATTTTAGTTCCAACAGTGATAATTCACATGCAGTAGTCATTTACAGTCAAAAAATAAAACATTAAAAAATTAACATTTCTAACCATCTGGAGAAAGTTCAACAGGTCACAGGTCACCGTTTATCATCAGAAAATTGATTTTTTGGACCGTCGAAAAATTGATTCAAAATGTTATTTGGATTGTGCCTCGTGTTGAATAAGTAGTTTTTAAAGCCTCAATGTGACCAAAATTGCCATTTTTACAGCCTTTTTCAACTACTCAGAATCTTCTATTTCGACCAATTTCAGGCATTAAAATTACTCTAAACACACTTATTTTAGTTCCAAAAGTGATAATTCACATGCAGTTGTCATTTACAGTCAAAAAATAAAACATTAAAAAATTACCATTTCTGACCATCTGGAGAAAGTTCGACAGGTCACGGGTCATCGTTTTTCATCAGAAAATTGATTTTATGGACTGTAGAAAAATTGATTCAAAATGTAATTTGGATTGTGCCTCGTGTTGAATAACTACTTTTTAAAGCCTCAATGTGACCAAAATTGCCATTTTTAGAGCCTTTTTCTCCTACTCAGAAGCTTCTATTTCGACCAATTTCAGGCATTAAAATGACTCTAAACACACTTATCTTAGTTCCAAAAGTGATAATTCACATGCAGTAGTCATTTACAGTCAAAAAATAAAACATTAAAAAATTACCATTTCTGACCATCTGGAGAAAGTTCGACGGGTCACGGGTCATCATTTTTCATCAGAAAATTGATTTTTTGGACTGTAGAAAAATTGATTAAAAAATGTCAATTGGATTGGGCCTCGTGTTGAATAACTACTTTTTAAAGCCCCAATGTGACCAAAATTGCCATTTTTACAGCCTTTTTCGCCTACTCAGAAGCTTCTATTTTGACCAATTTCAGGCATTAAAATGACTCTAAACACACTTATTTTAGTTCCAAAAGTGATAATTCACATGCAGTAGTCATTTACAGTCCAAAAATAAAACATTAAAAAATTACCATTTCTGACCATCTGGAGAAAGTTTGACAGGTCACGGGTCATCGTTTTTCATCAGAAAATTGATTTTTTGGACTGTAGAAAAATTCATTCAAAATGTCATTTGGATTGTGCCTCATGTTGAATAAGTATTTTTTAAAGCCTCAATGTGACCAAAATTGCCATTTTTACAGCCTTTTTCTCCTACTCAGAAGCTTCTATTTCGACCAATTTCAGGCATTAAAATGACTCTAAACACACTTATTTTAGTTCCAAAAGTGATAATTCACATGCCGTAGTCATTTACAGTCAAAAAATAAAACATTAAAAAATTACCATTTCTGACCATCTGGAGAAAGTTCGACAGGTCACGGGTCATCGTTTTTCATCAGAAAATTGATTTTTTGGACTGTCAAAAAATTGATTCAAAATGTCATTTGGATTGTGCCTCGTGTTGAATAAGTACTTTTTAAAGCCTCAATGTGACCAAAATTGCCATTTTTACAGCCTTTTTCTCCTACTCAGAAGCTTCTATTTCGACCAATTTCAGGCATTAAAATGACTCTAAACACACCTATTTTAGTTCCAAAAGTGATAATTCACATGCAGTAGTCATTTACAGTCAAAAAGTAAAACATTAAAAAATTACCATTTCTGACCATCTGGAGAAAGTTCAACTGGTCACGGGTCATCGTTTTTCATCAGAAAATTGATTTTTTGGACTGTAGAAAAATTGATTCAAAATGTCATTTGGATTGTGCCTCGTGTTGAATAAGTACTTTTTAAAGCCTGAATGTGACCAAAATTGCCATTTTTACAGCCTTTTTCTCCTACTCAGAAGCTTCTATTTCAACCAATTTCAGGCATTAAAATGACTCTAAACACACTTATTTTAGTTCCAAAAGTGATAATTCACATGCAGTAGTCATTTACAGTCAAAAAATAAAACATTAAAAAATTACCATTTCTGACCATCTGGAGAAAGTTCGACAGGTCACGGGTCATCGTTTTTCATCAGAAAATTGATTTTTTGGACTGTAGAAAAATTGATTCAAAATGTCAATTGGATTGGGCCTCGTGTTGAATAACTACTTTTTAAAGCCCCAATGTGACCAAAATTGCCATTTTTACAGCCTTTTTCTCCTACTCAGAAGCTTCTATTTCGACCAATTTCAGAAATTAAAATGACTCTAAACACACTTATTTTAGTTCCAAAAGTGATAATTCACATGCAGTAGTCATTTACAGTCCAAAAATAAAACATTAAAAAATTACAACTTTTGATCATCTTGAGAAAGTTCGACAGGTCACGGGTCATCGTTTTTCATCAGAAAATTGATTTTTTGGACTGTAGAAAAATTCATTCAAAATGTCATTTGGATTGTGCCTCGTGTTGAATAAGTACTTTTTAAAGCCTCAATGTGACCAAAATTGCCATTTTTACAGCCTTTTTCTCCTACTCAGAAGCTTCTATTTCGACCAATTTCAGGCATTAAAATGACTCTAAACACACTTATTTTAGTTCCAAAAGTGATAATTCACATGCAGTAGTCATTTACAGTCAAAAAATAAAACATTAAAAAATTACCATTTCTGACCATCTGGAGAAAGTTCGACAGGTCACAGGTCATCGTTTTTCATCAGAAAATTGATTTTTTGGACTGTAGAAAAATTGATTCAAAATGTCATTTGGATTGTGCCTCGTGTTGAATAACTACTTTTTAAAGCCCCAATGTGAACAAAATTGCCATTTTTACAGCCTTTTTCTACTACTCAGAAGCTTCTATTTCGACCAATTTCAGGCATTAAAATGACTCTAAACACACTTATTTTAGATCCAAAAGTGATAATTCACATGCAGTAGTCATTTACAGTCAAAAAGTAAAACATTAAAAAATTACCATTTCTGACCATCTGGAGAAAGTTCAACTGGTCACGGGTCATCGTTTTTCATCAGAAAATTGAATTTTTAGACTGTAGAAAAATTCATTCAAAATGTCATTTGGATTGTGCCTCATGTTGAATAAGTACTTTTTAAAGCCTCAATGTGACCAAAATTGCCATTTTTACAGCCTTTTTCTCCTACTCAGAAGCTTCTATTTCGACCAATTTCAGGCATTAAAATTACTCTAAACACACTTATTTTAGTTCCAAAAGTGATAATTCACATGCAGTAGTCATTTACAGTCCAAAAATAAAACATTAAAAAATTACAACTTTTGATCATCTTGAGAAAGTTCGACAGGTCACGGGTCATCGTTTTTCATCAGAAAATTGATTTTTTGGACTGTAGAAAAATTCATTCAAAATGTCATTTGGATTGTGCCTCGTGTTGAATAAGTACTTTTTAAAGCCTCAATGTGACCAAAATTGCCATTTTTACAGCCTTTTTCTCCTACTCAGAAGCTTCTATTTCGACCAATTGCAGGCATTAAAATGACTCTAAACACACTTATTTTAGTTCCAAAAGTGATAATTCACATGCAGTAGTCATTTACAGTCAAAAAGTAAAACATTAAAAAATTACCATTTCTGACCATCTGGAGAAAGTTCAACTGGTCACGGGTCATCGTTTTTCATCAGAAAATTGATTTTTTGGACTGTAGAAAAATTGATTCAAAATGTCATTTGGATTGTGCCTCGTGTTGAATAAGTACTTTTTAAAGCCTCAATGTGACCAAAATTGCCATTTTTACAGCCTTTTTCTCCTACTCACAAGCTTCTATTTCAACCAATTTCAGGCATTAAAATGACTCTAAACACACTTATTTTAGTTCCAAAAGTGATAATTCACATGCAGTAGTCATTTACAGTCAAAAAATAAAACATTAAAAAATTACCATTTCTGACCATCTGGAGAAAGTTCGACAGGTCACGGGTCATCGTTTTTCATCAGAAAATTGATTTTTTGGACTGTAGAAAAATTGATTCAAAATGTCAATTGGATTGGGCCTCGTGTTGAATAACTACTTTTTAAAGCCCCAATGTGACCAAAATTGCCATTTTTACAGCCTTTTTCTCCTACTCAGAAGCTTCTATTTCGACCAATTTCAGGCATGAAAATGACTCTAAACACACTTATTTTAGTTCCAACAGTGATAATTCACATGCAGTAGTCATTTACAGTCAAAAAATAAAACATTAAAAAATTAACATTTCTAACCATCTGGAGAAAGTTCAACAGGTCACGGGTCACCGTTTATCATCAGAAAATTGATTTTTTGGACCGTCGAAAAATTGATTCAAAATGTTATTTGGATTGTGCCTCGTGTTGAATAAGTACTTTTTAAAGCCTCAATGTGACCAAAATTGCCATTTTTACAGCCTTTTTCAACTACTCAGAAGCTTCTATTTCGACCAATTTCAGGCATTAAAATTACTCTAAACACACTTATTTTAGTTCCAAAAGTGATAATTCACATGCAGTAGTCATTTACAGTCCAAAAATAAAACATTAAAAAATTACAACTTTTGATCATCTTGAGAAAGTTCGACAGGTCACGGGTCATCGTTTTTCATCAGAAAATTGATTTTTTGGACTGTAGAAAAATTCATTCAAAATGTAATTTGGATTGTGCCTCGTGTTGAATAAGTACTTTTTAAAGCCTCAATGTGACCAAAATTGCCATTTTTACAGCCTTTTTCAACTACTGAGAGCGCTATTTCGACGAATTTCAGGCATTAAAATGACTCTAAACACACTTATTTTAGTTCCAAAAGTGATAATTCACATGCAGTAGTCATTTACAGTCAAAAAATAAAACATTAAAAAATTACCATTTCTGACCATCTGGAGAAAGTTCGACAGGTCACGGGTCATCGTTTTTCATCAGAAAATCGATTTTTTGGACTGTAGAAAAATTGATTCAAAATGTCAATTGGATTGGGCCTCGTGTTGAATAACTACTTTTTAAAGCCCCAATGTGACCAAAATTGCCATTTTTACAGCCTTTTTCTCCTACTCAGAGGCTTCTATTTCGACCAATTTCAGGCATTAAAATGACTCTAAACACACTTATTTTAGTTCCAAAAGTGATAATTCACATGCAGTAGTCATTTACAGTCAAAAAATAAAACATTAAAAAATTACCATTTCTGACCATCTGGAGAAAGTTCGACAGGTCACGGGTCATCGTTTTTCATCAGAAAATAGATTTTTTGGACTAGAAAAATTGATTAAAAAATGTCAATTGGATTGGGCCTCGTGTTGAATAACTACTTTTTAAAGCCCCAATGTGACCAAAATTGCCATTTTTACAGCCTTTTTCTCCTACTCAGAAGCTTCTATTTTGACCAATTTCAGGCATTAAAATGACTCTAAACACACTTATTTTAGTTCCAAAAGTGATAATTCACATGCAGTAGTCATTTACAGTCAAAAAATAAAACATTAAAAAATTACCATTTCTGAGCATCTGGAGAAAGTTCGACAGGTCACGGGTCATCGTTTTTCATCAGAAAATTGATTTTTTAGACTGTAGAAAAATTGATTCAAAATGTCAATTGGATTGGGCCTCGGGTTGAATAACTACTTTTTAAAGCCCCAATGTGACCAAAATTGCCATTTTTACAGCCTTTTTCTCCTACTCTGGAAGCTTCTATTTCGACCAATTTCAGGCATTAAAATGACTCTAAACACACTTATTTTAGTTCCAAAAGTGATAATTCACATGCAGTAGTCATTTACAGTCCAAAAATAAAACATTAAAAAATTACAATTTTTGACCATCTGGAGAAAGTTCGACAGGTCACGGGTCATCGTTTTTCATCAGAAAATTGATTTTTTGGACTGTAGAAAAATTGATTCAAAATGTCATTTGGATTGTGCCTCGTGTTGAATAACTACTTTTTAAAGCCCCAATGTGAACAAAATTGCCATTTTTACAGCCTTTTTCTACTACTCAGAAGCTTCTATTTCGACCAATTTCAGGCATTAAAATGACTCTAAACACACTTATTTTAGTTCCAAAAGTGATAATTCACATGCAGTAGTCATTTACAGTCAAAAAGTAAAACATTAAAAAATTACCATTTCTGACCATCTGGAGAAAGTTCAACAGGTCACGGGTCATCGTTTTTCATCAGAAAATTGATTTTTTGGACTGTAAAAAAATTGATTCAAAATGTCATTTGGATTGTGCCTCATGTTGAATAAGTACTTTTTAAAGCCTCAATGTGACCAAAATTGCCATTTTTACAGCCTTTTTCTCCTACTCAGAAGCTTCTATTTCAACCAATTTCAGGCATTACAATGACTCTAAACACACTTATCTTAGTTCCAAAAGTGATAATTCACATGCAGTTGTCATTTACAGTCAAAAAATAAAACATTAAAAAATTACCATTTCTGACCATCTGGAGAAAGTTCGACAGGTCACGGGTCATCGTTTTTCATCAGAAAATTGATTTTATGGACTGTAGAAAAATTGATTCAAAATTTAATTTGGATTGTGCCTCGTGTTGAATAACTACTTTTTAAAGCCTCAATGTGACCAAAATTGCCATTTTTACAGCCTTTTTCTCCTACTCAGAAGCTTCTATTTCGACCAATTTCAGGCATTAAAATGACTCTAAACACACTTATCTTAGTTCCAAAAGTGATAATTCACATGCAGTAGTCATTTACAGTCAAAAAATAAAACATTAAAAAATTACCATTTCTGACCATCTGGAGAAAGTTCGACAGGTCACGGGTCATCATTTTTCATCAGAAAATTGATTTTTTGGACTGTAGAAAAATTGATTAAAAAATGTCAATTGGATTGGGCCTCGTGTTGAATAACTACTTTTTAAAGCCCCAATGTGACCAAAATTGCCATTTTTACAGCCTTTTTCGCCTACTCAGAAGCTTCTATTTTGACCAATTTCAGGCATTAAAATGACTCTAAACACACTTATTTTAGTTCCAAAAGTGATAATTCACATGCAGTAGTCATTTACAGTCCAAAAATAAAACATTAAAAAATTACCATTTCTGACCATCTGGAGAAAGTTTGACAGGTCACGGGTCATCGTTTTTCATCAGAAAATTGATTTTTTGGACTGTAGAAAAATTCATTCAAAATGTCATTTGGATTGTGCCTCATGTTGAATAAGTATTTTTTAAAGCCTCAATGTGACCAAAATTGCCATTTTTACAGCCTTTTTCTCCTACTCAGAAGCTTCTATTTCGACCAATTTCAGGCATTAAAATGACTCTAAACACACTTATTTTAGTTCCAAAAGTGATAATTCACATGCCGTAGTCATTTACAGTCAAAAAATAAAACATTAAAAAATTACCATTTCTAACCATCTGGAGAAAGTTCGACAGGTCACGGGTCATCGTTTTTCATCAGAAAATTGATTTTTTGGACTGTCAAAAAATTGATTCAAAATGTCATTTGGATTGTGCCTCGTGTTGAATAAGTACTTTTTAAAGCCTCAATGTGACCAAAATTGCCATTTTTACAGCCTTTTTCTCCTACTCAGAAGCTTCTATTTCGACCAATTTCAGGCATTAAAATGACTCTAAACACACCTATTTTAGTTCCAAAAGTGATAATTCACATGCAGTAGTCATTTACAGTCAAAAAATAAAACATTAAAAAATTACCATTTCTGACCATCTGGAGAAAGTTCGACAGGTCACGGGTCATCGTTTTTCATCAGAAAATAGATTTTTTGGACTGTAGAAAAATTGATTCGAAATGTCAATTGGATTGTGCCTTGTGTTGAATAAGTAGTTTTTAAAGCCTCAATGTGACCAAAATTGCCATTTTTACAGCCTTTTTCTCCTACTCAGAAGCTTCTATTTCGACCAATTTCAGGCATTACAATGACTCTAAACACACTTATCTTAGTTCCAAAAGTGATAATTCACATGCAGTTGTCATTTACAGTCAAAAAATAAAACATTAAAAAATTACCATTTCTGACCATCTGGAGAAAGTTCGACAGGTCACGGGTCATCGTTTTTCATCAGAAAATTGATTTTATGGACTGTAGAAAAATTCATTCAAAATGTCATTTGGATTGTGCCTCGTGTTGAATAAGTACTTTTTAAAGCCTCAATGTGACCAAAATTGCCATTTTTACAGCCTTTTTCAACTACTCAGAAGCTTCTATTTCGACCAATTTCAGGGATTAAAATGACTCTAAACACACTTATTTTAGTTCCAAAAGTGATAATTCACATGCAGTAGTCATTTACAGTCAAAAAATAAAACATTAAAAAATTACCATTTCTGACCATCTGGAGAAAGTTCGACAGGTCACGGGTCATCGTTTTTCATCAGAAAATTGATTTTTTGGACTGTAGAAAAATTTATTCAAAATGTCAATTGGATTGGGCCTCGTGTTGAATAACTACTTTTTAAAGCCCCAATGTGACCAAAATTGCCATTTTTACAGCCTTTTTCTCCTACTCTGGAAGCTTCTATTTCGACCAATTTCAGGCATTAAAATTACTCTAAACACACTTATTTTAGTTCCAACAGTGATAATTCACATGCAGTAGTCATTTACAGTCAAAAAATAAAACATTAAAAAATTACCATTTCTGACCATCTGGAGAAAGTTCGACAGGTCACGGGTCATCGTTTTTCATCAGAAAATAGATTTTTTGGACTGTAGAAAAATTGATTCAAAAATGTCAATTGGATTGGGCCTCGTGTTGAATAACTACTTTTTAAAGCCCCAATGTGACCAAATTGCCATTTTTACAGCCTTTTTCTCCTACTCAGAAGCTTCTATTTCGACCAATTTCAGGCATTAAAATGACTCTAAACACACTTATTTTAGTTCCAAAAGTGATAATTCACATGCAGTAGTCATTTACAGTCCAAAAATAAAACATTAAAAAATTACAATTTTTGACCATCTGGAGAAAGTTCGACAGGTCACGGGTCATCGTTTTTCATCAGAAAATTGATTTTTTGGACTGTAGAAAAATTTATTCAAAATGTCATTTGGATTGTGCCTCGTGTTGAATAAGTACTTTTTAAAGCCTCAATGTGACCAAAATTGCCATTTTTACAGCCTTTTTCTCCTACTCAGAAGCTTCTATTTCGACCAATTTCAGGCATTAAAATGACTCTAAACACACTTATTTTAGTTCCAAAAGTGATAATTCACATGCAGTAGTCATTTACAGTCAAAAAATAAAACATTAAAAAATTGCCATTTCTGACCATCTGGAGAAAGTTCGACAGGTCACGGGTCATTGTTTTTCATCAGAAAATTGATTTTTTGGACTGTAGAAAAATTGATTCAAAAATGTCAATTGGATTGGGCCTCGTGTTGAATAACTACTTTTTAAAGCCCCAATGTGACCAAAATTGCCATTTTTACAGCCTTTTTCTACTACTCAGAAGCTTCTATTTCGACCAATTTCAGGCATGAAAATGACTCTAAACACACTTATTTTAGTTCCAACAGTGATAATTCTCATGCAGTAGTCATTTACAGTCAAAAAATAAAACATTAAAAAATTAACATTTCTAACCATCTGGAGAAAGTTCAACAGGTCACAGGTCACCGTTTATCATCAGAAAATTGATTTTTTGGACCGTCGAAAAATTGATTCAAAATGTTATTTGGATTGTGCCTCGTGTTGAATAAGTACTTTTTAAAGCCTCAATGTGACCAAAATTGCCATTTTTACAGCCTTTTTCAACTACTCAGAAGCTTCTATTTCGACCAATTTCAGGCATTAAAATTACTCTAAACACACTTATTTTAGTTCCAAAAGTGATAATTCACATGCAGTAGTCATTTACAGTCAAAAAATAAAACATTAAAAAATTACCATTTCTGACCATCTGGAGAAAGTTCGACAGGTCACGGGTCATCGTTTTTCATCAGAAAATAGATTTTTTGGACTGTAGAAAAATTGATTCAAAAATGTCAATTGGATTGGGCCTCGTGTTGAATAACTACTTTTTAAAGCCCCAATGTGACCAAAATTGCCATTTTTACAGCCTTTTTCGCCTACTCAGAAGCTTCTATTTTGACCAATTTCAGGCATTAAAATGACTCTAAACACACTTATTTTAGTTCCAAAAGTGATAATTCACATGCAGTAGTCATTTACAGTCCAAAAATAAAACATTAAAAAATTACCATTTCTGACCATCTGGAGAAAGTTTGACAGGTCACGGGTCATCGTTTTTCATCAGAAAATTGATTTTTTGGACTGTAGAAAAATTGATTCAAAATGTCATTTGGATTGTGCCTCATGTTGAATAAGTACTTTTTAAAGCCTCAATGTGACCAAAATTGCCATTTTTACAGCCTTTTTCTCCTACTCAGAAGCTTCTATTTCGACCAATTTCAGGCATTAAAATGACTCTAAACACACTTATTTTAGTTCCAAAAGTGATAATTCACATGCAGTAGTCATTTACAGTCAAAAAATAAAACATTAAAAAATTACCATTTCTGACCATCTGGAGAAAGTTCGACAGGTCACGGGTCATCGTTTTTCATCAGAAAATTGATTTTTTGGACTGTAGAAAAATGTATTCAAAATGTCAATTGGATTGGGCCTCGTGTTGAATAACTACTTTTTAAAGCCCCAATGTGACCAAAATTGCCATTTTTACAGCCTTTTTCTCCTACTCTGGAAGCTTCTATTTCGACCAATTTCAGGCATTAAAATTACTCTAAACACACTTATTTTAGTTCCAAAAGTGATAATTCACATGCAGTAGTCATTTACAGTCAAAAAATAAAACATTAAAAATTTGCCATTTCTGACCATCTGGAGAAAGTTCGACAGGTCACGGGTCATTGTTTTTCATCAGAAAATTGATTTTTTGGACTGTAGAAAAATTGATTCAAAAATGTCAATTGGATTGGGCCTCGTGTTGAATAACTACTTTTTAAAGCCCCAATGTGACCAAAATTGCCATTTTTACAGCCTTTTTCTACTACTCAGAAGCTTCTATTTCGACCAATTTCAGGCATGAAAATGACTCTAAACACACTTATTTTAGTTCCAACAGTGATAATTCACATGCAGTTGTCATTTACAGTCAAAAAATAAAACATTAAAAAATTAACATTTCTAACCATCTGGAGAAAGTTCAACAGGTCACAGGTCACCGTTTATCATCAGAAAATTGATTTTTTGGACCGTCGAAAAATTGATTCAAAATGTTATTTGGATTGTGCCTCGTGTTGAATAAGTACTTTTTAAAGCCTCAATGTGACCAAAATTGCCATTTTTACAGCCTTTTTCAACTACTCAGAATCTTCTATTTCGACCAATTTCAGGCATTAAAATTACTCTAAACACACTTATTTTAGTTCCAAAAGTGATAATTCACATGCAGTTGTCATTTACAGTCAAAAAATAAAACATTAAAAAATTACCATTTCTGACCATCTGGAGAAAGTTCGACAGGTCACGGGTCATCGTTTTTCATCAGAAAATTGATTTTATGGACTGTAGAAAAATTGATTCAAAATGTAATTTGGATTGTGCCTCGTGTTGAATAACTATTTTTTAAAGCCTCAATGTGACCAAAATTGCCATTTTTAGAGCCTTTTTCTCCTACTCAGAAGCTTCTATTTCGACCAATTTCAGGCATTAAAATGACTCTAAACACACTTATCTTAGTTCCAAAAGTGATAATTCACATGCAGTAGTCATTTACAGTCAAAAAATAAAACATTAAAAAATTACCATTTCTGACCATCTGGAGAAAGTTCGACGGGTCACGGGTCATCATTTTTCATCAGAAAATTGATTTTTTGGACTGTAGAAAAATTGATTAAAAAATGTCAATTGGATTGGGCCTCGTGTTGAATAACTACTTTTTAAAGCCCCAATGTGACCAAAATTGCCATTTTTACAGCCTTTTTCGCCTACTCAGAAGCTTCTATTTTGACCAATTTCAGGCATTAAAATGACTCTAAACACACTTATTTTAGTTCCAAAAGTGATAATTCACATGCAGTAGTCATTTACAGTCCAAAAATAAAACATTAAAAAATTACCATTTCTGACCATCTGGAGAAAGTTTGACAGGTCACGGGTCATCGTTTTTCATCAGAAAATTGATTTTTTGGACTGTAGAAAAATTCATTCAAAATGTCATTTGGATTGTGCCTCATGTTGAATAAGTATTTTTTAAAGCCTCAATGTGACCAAAATTGCCATTTTTACAGCCTTTTTCTCCTACTCAGAAGCTTCTATTTCGACCAATTTCAGGCATTAAAATGACTCTAAACACACTTATTTTAGTTCCAAAAGTGATAATTCACATGCCGTAGTCATTTACAGTCAAAAAATAAAACATTAAAAAATTACCATTTCTGACCATCTGGAGAAAGTTCGACAGGTCACGGGTCATCGTTTTTCATCAGAAAATTGATTTTTTGGACTGTCAAAAAATTGATTCAAAATGTCATTTGGATTGTGCCTCGTGTTGAATAAGTACTTTTTAAAGCCTCAATGTGACCAAAATTGCCATTTTTACAGCCTTTTTCTCCTACTCAGAAGCTTCTATTTCGACCAATTTCAGGCATTAAAATGACTCTAAACACACCTATTTTAGTTCCAAAAGTGATAATTCACATGCAGTAGTCATTTACAGTCAAAAAGTAAAACATTAAAAAATTACCATTTCTGACCATCTGGAGAAAGTTCAACTGGTCACGGGTCATCGTTTTTCATCAGAAAATTGATTTTTTGGACTGTAGAAAAATTGATTCAAAATGTCATTTGGATTGTGCCTCGTGTTGAATAAGTACTTTTTAAAGCCTGAATGTGACCAAAATTGCCATTTTTACAGCCTTTTTCTCCTACTCAGAAGCTTCTATTTCAACCAATTTCAGGCATTAAAATGACTCTAAACACACTTATTTTAGTTCCAAAAGTGATAATTCACATGCAGTAGTCATTTACAGTCAAAAAATAAAACATTAAAAAATTACCATTTCTGACCATCTGGAGAAAGTTCGACAGGTCACGGGTCATCGTTTTTCATCAGAAAATTGATTTTTTGGACTGTAGAAAAATTGATTCAAAATGTCAATTGGATTGGGCCTCGTGTTGAATACCTACTTTTTAAAGCCCCAATGTGACCAAAATTGCCATTTTTACAGCCTTTTTCTCCTACTCAGAAGCTTCTATTTCGACCAATTTCAGAAATTAAAATGACTCTAAACACACTTATTTTAGTTCCAAAAGTGATAATTCACATGCAGTAGTCATTTACAGTCCAAAAATAAAACATTAAAAAATTACAACTTTTGATCATCTTGAGAAAGTTCGACAGGTCACGGGTCATCGTTTTTCATCAGAAAATTGATTTTTTGGACTGTAGAAAAATTCATTCAAAATGTCATTTGGATTGTGCCTCGTGTTGAATAAGTACTTTTTAAAGCCTCAATGTGACCAAAATTGCCATTTTTACAGCCTTTTTCAACTACTCAGAGCGCTATTTCGACGAATTTCAGGCATTAAAATGACTCTAAACACACTTATTTTAGTTCCAAAAGTGATAATGCACATGCAGTAGTCATTTACAGTCAAAAAATAAAACATTAAAAAATTACCATTTCTGACCATCTGGAGAAAGTTCGACAGGTCACGGGTCATCGTTTTTCATCAGAAAATCGATTTTTTGGACTGTAGAAAAATTGATTCAAAATGTCAATTGGATTGGGCCTCGTGTTGAATAACTACTTTTTAAAGCCCCAATGTGACCAAAATTGCCATTTTTACAGCCTTTTTCTCCTACTCAGAGGCTTCTATTTCGACCAATTTCAGGCATTAAAATGACTCTAAACACACTTATTTTAGTTCCAAAAGTGATAATTCACATGCAGTAGTCATTTACAGTCAAAAAATAAAACATTAAAAAATTACCATTTCTGACCATCTTGAGAAATTTTGACAGGTCACGGGTCATCGTTTTTCATCAGAAAATTGATTTTTTGGACTGTAGAAAAATTGATTCAAAAATGTCAATTGGATTGGGCCTCGTGTTGAATAACTACTTTTTAAAGCCCCAATGTGACCAAAATTGCCATTTTTACAGCCTTTTTCTCCTACTCAGAAGCTTCTATTTTGACCAATTTCAGGCATTAAAATGACTCTAAACACACTTATTTTAGTTGCAAAAGTGATAATTCACATGCAGTAGTCATTTACAGTCAAAAAATAAAACATTAAAAAATTACCATTTCTGACCATCTGGAGAAAGTTCGACAGGTCACGGGTCATCGTTTTTCATCAGAAAATAGATTTTTTGGACTAGAAAAATTGATTAAAAAATGTCAATTGGATTGGGCCTCGTGTTGAATAACTACTTTTTAAAGCCCCAATGTGACCAAAATTGCCATTTTTACAGCCTTTTTCTCCTACTCAGAAGCTTCTATTTTGACCAATTTCAGGCATTAAAATGACTCTAAACACACTTATTTTAGTTCCAAAAGTGATAATTCACATGCAGTAGTCATTTACAGTCAAAAAATAAAACATTAAAAAATTACCATTTCTGAGCATCTGGAGAAAGTTCGACAGGTCACGGGTCATCGTTTTTCATCAGAAAATTGATTTTTTAGACTGTAGAAAATTGATTCAAAATGTCAATTGGATTGGGCCTCGTGTTGAATAACTACTTTTTAAAGCCCCAATGTGACCAAAATTGCCATTTTTACAGCCTTTTTCTCCTACTCTGGAAGCTTCTATTTCGACCAATTTCAGGCATTAAAATGACTCTAAACACACTTATTTTAGTTCCAAAAGTGATAATTCACATGCAGTAGTCATTTACAGTCCAAAAATAAAACATTAAAAAATTACAATTTTTGACCATCTGGAGAAAGTTCGACAGGTCACGGGTCATCGTTTTTCATCAGAAAATTGATTTTTTGGACTGTAGAAAAATTGATTCAAAATGTCATTTGGATTGTGCCTCGTGTTGAATAACTACTTTTTAAAGCCCCAATGTGAACAAAATTGCCATTTTTACAGCCTTTTTCTACTACTCAGAAGCTTCTATTTCGACCAATTTCAGGCATGAAAATGACTCTAAACACACTTATTTTAGTTCCAACAGTGATAATTCACATGCAGTAGTCATTTACAGTCAAAAAATAAAACATTAAAAATTTACCATTTCTGACCATCTGGAGAAAGTTCGACAGGTCACGGGTCATCATTTTTCATCAGAAAATTGATTTTTTGGACTGTAGAAAAATTGATTCAAAAATGTCAATTGGATTGGGCCTCGTGTTGAATAACTACTTTTTAAAGCCCCAATGTGACCAAAATTGCCATTTTTACAGCCTTTTTCGCCTACTCAGAAGCTTCTATTTTGACCAATTTCAGGCATTAAAATGACTCTAAACACACTTATTTTAGTTCCAAAAGTGATAATTCACATGCAGTAGTCATTTACAGTCAAAAAATAAAACATTAAAAAATTACCATTTCTGACCATCTGGAGAAAGTTTGACAGGTCACGGGTCATCGTTTTTCATCAGAAAATTGATTTTTTAGACTGTAGAAAAATTCATTCAAAATGTCATTTGGATTGTGCCTCATGTTGAATAAGTACTTTTTAAAGCCTCAATGTGACCAAAATTGCCATTTTTACAGCCTTTTTCTCCTACTCAGAAGCTTCTATTTCGACCAATTTCAGGCATTAAAATGACTCTAAACACACTTATTTTAGTTCCAAAAGTGATAATTCACATGCAGTAGTCATTTACAGTCAAAAAATAAAACATTAAAAAATTACCATTTCTGACCATCTGGAGAAAGTTCGACAGGTCACGGGTCATCGTTTTTCATCAGAAAATAGATTTTTTGGACTGTAGAAAAATTGATTCAAAATGTCAATTGGATTGTGCCTCGTGTTGAATAACTACTTTTTAAAGCCTCAATGTGACCAAAATTGCCATTTTTACAGCCTTTTTCTCCTACTCAGAAGCTTCTATTTCGACCAATTTCAGGCATTAAAATGACTCTAAACACACTTATTTTAGTTCCAAAAGTGATAATTCACATGCAGTAGTCATTTACAGTCAAAAAGTAAAACATTAAAAAATTACCATTTCTGACCATCTGGAGAAAGTTCAACTGGTCACGGGTCATCGTTTTTCATCAGAAAATTGAATTTTTAGACTGTAGAAAAATTCATTCAAAATGTCATTTGGATTGTGCCTCATGTTGAATAAGTACTTTTTAAAGCCTCAATGTGACCACAATTGCCATTTTTACAGCCTTTTTCTCCTACTCAGAAGCTTCTATTTCGACCAATTTCAGGCATTAAAATTACTCTAAACACACTTATTTTAGTTCCAAAAGTGATAATTCACATGCAGTAGTCATTTACAGTCCAAAAATAAAACATTAAAAAATTACAACTTTTGATCATCTTGAGAAAGTTCGACAGGTCACGGGTCATCGTTTTTCATCAGAAAATTGATTTTTTGGACTGTAGAAAAATTCATTCAAAATGTCATTTGGATTGTGCCTCGTGTTGAATAAGTACTTTTTAAAGCCTGAATGTGACCAAAATTGCCATTTTTACAGCCTTTTTCTCCTACTCAGAAGCTTCTATTTCAACCAATTTCAGGCATTAAAATGACTCTAAACACACTTATTTTAGTTCCAAAAGTGATAATTCACATGCAGTAGTCATTTACAGTCAAAAAATAAAACATTAAAAAATTACCATTTCTGACCATCTGGAGAAAGTTCGACAGGTCACGGGTCATCGTTTTTCATCAGAAAATTGATTTTTTGGACTGTAGAAAAATTGATTCAAAATGTCAATTGGATTGGGCCTCGTGTTGAATACCTACTTTTTAAAGCCCCAATGTGACCAAAATTGCCATTTTTACAGCCTTTTTCTCCTACTCAGAAGCTTCTATTTCGACCAATTTCAGAAATTAAAATGACTCTAAACACACTTATTTTAGTTCCAAAAGTGATAATTCACATGCAGTAGTCATTTACAGTCCAAAAATAAAACATTAAAAAATTACAACTTTTGATCATCTTGAGAAAGTTCGACAGGTCACGGGTCATCGTTTTTCATCAGAAAATTGATTTTTTGGACTGTAGAAAAATTCATTCAAAATGTCATTTGGATTGTGCCTCGTGTTGAATAAGTACTTTTTAAAGCCTCAATGTGACCAAAATTGCCATTTTTACAGCCTTTTTCAACTACTCAGAGCGCTATTTCGACGAATTTCAGGCATTAAAATGACTCTAAACACACTTATTTTAGTTCCAAAAGTGATAATGCACATGCAGTAGTCATTTACAGTCAAAAAATAAAACATTAAAAAATTACCATTTCTGACCATCTGGAGAAAGTTCGACAGGTCACGGGTCATCGTTTTTCATCAGAAAATCGATTTTTTGGACTGTAGAAAAATTGATTCAAAATGTCAATTGGATTGGGCCTCGTGTTGAATAACTACTTTTTAAAGCCCCAATGTGACCAAAATTGCCATTTTTACAGCCTTTTTCTCCTACTCAGAGGCTTCTATTTCGACCAATTTCAGGCATTAAAATGACTCTAAACACACTTATTTTAGTTCCAAAAGTGATAATTCACATGCAGTAGTCATTTACAGTCAAAAAATAAAACATTAAAAAATTACCATTTCTGACCATCTTGAGAAATTTTGACAGGTCACGGGTCATCGTTTTTCATCAGAAAATTGATTTTTTGGACTGTAGAAAAATTGATTCAAAAATGTCAATTGGATTGGGCCTCGTGTTGAATAACTACTTTTTAAAGCCCCAATGTGACCAAAATTGCCATTTTTACAGCCTTTTTCTCCTACTCAGAAGCTTCTATTTTGACCAATTTCAGGCATTAAAATGACTCTAAACACACTTATTTTAGTTGCAAAAGTGATAATTCACATGCAGTAGTCATTTACAGTCAAAAAATAAAACATTAAAAAATTACCATTTCTGACCATCTGGAGAAAGTTCGACAGGTCACGGGTCATCGTTTTTCATCAGAAAATAGATTTTTTGGACTAGAAAAATTGATTAAAAAATGTCAATTGGATTGGGCCTCGTGTTGAATAACTACTTTTTAAAGCCCCAATGTGACCAAAATTGCCATTTTTACAGCCTTTTTCTCCTACTCAGAAGCTTCTATTTTGACCAATTTCAGGCATTAAAATGACTCTAAACACACTTATTTTAGTTCCAAAAGTGATAATTCACATGCAGTAGTCATTTACAGTCAAAAAATAAAACATTAAAAAATTACCATTTCTGAGCATCTGGAGAAAGTTCGACAGGTCACGGGTCATCGTTTTTCATCAGAAAATTGATTTTTTAGACTGTAGAAAATTGATTCAAAATGTCAATTGGATTGGGCCTCGTGTTGAATAACTACTTTTTAAAGCCCCAATGTGACCAAAATTGCCATTTTTACAGCCTTTTTCTCCTACTCTGGAAGCTTCTATTTCGACCAATTTCAGGCATTAAAATGACTCTAAACACACTTATTTTAGTTCCAAAAGTGATAATTCACATGCAGTAGTCATTTACAGTCCAAAAATAAAACATTAAAAAATTACAATTTTTGACCATCTGGAGAAAGTTCGACAGGTCACGGGTCATCGTTTTTCATCAGAAAATTGATTTTTTGGACTGTAGAAAAATTGATTCAAAATGTCATTTGGATTGTGCCTCGTGTTGAATAACTACTTTTTAAAGCCCCAATGTGAACAAAATTGCCATTTTTACAGCCTTTTTCTACTACTCAGAAGCTTCTATTTCGACCAATTTCAGGCATGAAAATGACTCTAAACACACTTATTTTAGTTCCAACAGTGATAATTCACATGCAGTAGTCATTTACAGTCAAAAAATAAAACATTAAAAATTTACCATTTCTGACCATCTGGAGAAAGTTCGACAGGTCACGGGTCATCATTTTTCATCAGAAAATTGATTTTTTGGACTGTAGAAAAATTGATTCAAAAATGTCAATTGGATTGGGCCTCGTGTTGAATAACTACTTTTTAAAGCCCCAATGTGACCAAAATTGCCATTTTTACAGCCTTTTTCGCCTACTCAGAAGCTTCTATTTTGACCAATTTCAGGCATTAAAATGACTCTAAACACACTTATTTTAGTTCCAAAAGTGATAATTCACATGCAGTAGTCATTTACAGTCAAAAAATAAAACATTAAAAAATTACCATTTCTGACCATCTGGAGAAAGTTTGACAGGTCACGGGTCATCGTTTTTCATCAGAAAATTGATTTTTTAGACTGTAGAAAAATTCATTCAAAATGTCATTTGGATTGTGCCTCATGTTGAATAAGTACTTTTTAAAGCCTCAATGTGACCAAAATTGCCATTTTTACAGCCTTTTTCTCCTACTCAGAAGCTTCTATTTCGACCAATTTCAGGCATTAAAATGACTCTAAACACACTTATTTTAGTTCCAAAAGTGATAATTCACATGCAGTAGTCATTTACAGTCAAAAAATAAAACATTAAAAAATTACCATTTCTGACCATCTGGAGAAAGTTCGACAGGTCACGGGTCATCGTTTTTCATCAGAAAATAGATTTTTTGGACTGTAGAAAAATTGATTCAAAATGTCAATTGGATTGTGCCTCGTGTTGAATAACTACTTTTTAAAGCCTCAATGTGACCAAAATTGCCATTTTTACAGCCTTTTTCTCCTACTCAGAAGCTTCTATTTCGACCAATTTCAGGCATTAAAATGACTCTAAACACACTTATTTTAGTTCCAAAAGTGATAATTCACATGCAGTAGTCATTTACAGTCAAAAAGTAAAACATTAAAAAATTACCATTTCTGACCATCTGGAGAAAGTTCAACTGGTCACGGGTCATCGTTTTTCATCAGAAAATTGAATTTTTAGACTGTAGAAAAATTCATTCAAAATGTCATTTGGATTGTGCCTCATGTTGAATAAGTACTTTTTAAAGCCTCAATGTGACCACAATTGCCATTTTTACAGCCTTTTTCTCCTACTCAGAAGCTTCTATTTCGACCAATTTCAGGCATTAAAATTACTCTAAACACACTTATTTTAGTTCCAAAAGTGATAATTCACATGCAGTAGTCATTTACAGTCCAAAAATAAAACATTAAAAAATTACAACTTTTGATCATCTTGAGAAAGTTCGACAGGTCACGGGTCATCGTTTTTCATCAGAAAATTGATTTTTTGGACTGTAGAAAAATTCATTCAAAATGTCATTTGGATTGTGCCTCGTGTTGAATAAGTACTTTTTAAAGCCTCAATGTGACCAAAATTGCCATTTTTACAGCCTTTTTCTCCTACTCAGAAGCTTCTATTTCGACCAATTGCAGGCATTAAAATGACTCTAAACACACTTATTTTAGTTCCAAAAGTGATAATTCACATGCAGTAGTCATTTACAGTCAAAAAGTAAAACATTAAAAAATTACCATTTCTGACCATCTGGAGAAAGTTCAACTGGTCACGGGTCATCGTTTTTCATCAGAAAATTGATTTTTTGGACTGTAGAAAAATTGATTCAAAATGTCATTTGGATTGTGCCTCGTGTTGAATAAGTACTTTTTAAAGCCTCAATGTGACCAAAATTGCCATTTTTACAGCCTTTTTCTCCTACTCACAAGCTTCTATTTCAACCAATTTCAGGCATTAAAATGACTCTAAACACACTTATTTTGGTTCCAAAAGTGATAATTCACATGCAGTAGTCATTTACAGTCAAAAAATAAAACATTAAAAAATTACCATTTCTGACCATCTGGAGAAAGTTCGACAGGTCACGGGTCATCGTTTTTCATCAGAAAATTGATTTTTTGGACTGTAGAAAAATTGATTCAAAATGTCAATTGGATTGGGCCTCGTGTTGAATAACTACTTTTCAAAGCCCCAATGTGACCAAAATTGCCATTTTTACAGCCTTTTTCTCCTACTCAGAAGCTTCTATTTCGACCAATTTCAGGCATTAAAATGACTCTAAACACACTTATTTTAGTTCCAAAAGTGATAATTCACATGCAGTAGTCATTTACAGTCCAAAAATAAAACATTAAAAAATTACAACTTTTGATCATCTTGAGAAAGTTCGACAGGTCACGGGTCATCGTTTTTCATCAGAAAATTGATTTTTTGGACTGTAGAAAAATTCATTCAAAATGTCATTTGGATTGTGCCTCGTGTTGAATAAGTACTTTTTAAAGCCTCAATGTGACCAAAATTGCCATTTTTACAGCCTTTTTCAACTACTGAGAGCGCTATTTCGACGAATTTCAGGCATTAAAATGACTCTAAACACACTTATTTTAGTTCCAAAAGTGATAATTCACATGCAGTAGTCATTTACAGTCAAAAAATAAAACATTAAAAAATTACCATTTCTGACCATCTGGAGAAAGTTCGACAGGTCACGGGTCATCGTTTTTCATCAGAAAATCGATTTTTTGGACTGTAGAAAAATTGATTCAAAATGTCAATTGGATTGGGCCTCGTGTTGAATAACTACTTTTTAAAGCCCCAATGTGACCAAAATTGCCATTTTTACAGCCTTTTTCTCCTACTCAGAGGCTTCTATTTCGACCAATTTCAGGCATTAAAATGACTCTAAACACACTTATTTTAGTTCCAAAAGTGATAATTCACATGCAGTAGTCATTTACAGTCAAAAAATAAAACATTAAAAAATTACCATTTCTGACCATCTGGAGAAAGTTCGACAGGTCACGGGTCATCGTTTTTCATCAGAAAATAGATTTTTTGGACTAGAAAAATTGATTAAAAAATGTCAATTGGATTGGGCCTCGTGTTGAATAACTACTTTTTAAAGCCCCAATGTGACCAAAATTGCCATTTTTACAGCCTTTTTCTCCTACTCAGAAGCTTCTATTTTGACCAATTTCAGGCATTAAAATGACTCTAAACACACTTATTTTAGTTCCAAAAGTGATAATTCACATGCAGTAGTCATTTACAGTCAAAAAATAAAACATTAAAAAATTACCATTTCTGAGCATCTGGAGAAAGTTCGACAGGTCACGGGTCATCGTTTTTCATCAGAAAATTGATTTTTTAGACTGTAGAAAAATTGATTCAAAATGTCAATTGGATTGGGCCTCGTGTTGAATAACTACTTTTTAAAGCCCCAATGTGACCAAAATTGCCATTTTTACAGCCTTTTTCTCCTACTCTGGAAGCTTCTATTTCGACCAATTTCAGGCATTAAAATGACTCTAAACACACTTATTTTAGTTCCAAAAGTGATAATTCACATGCAGTAGTCATTTACAGTCCAAAAATAAAACATTAAAAAATTACAATTTTTGACCATCTGGAGAAAGTTCGACAGGTCACGGGTCATCGTTTTTCATCAGAAAATTGATTTTTTGGACTGTAGAAAAATTGATTCAAAATGTCATTTGGATTGTGCCTCGTGTTGAATAAGTACTTTTTAAAGCCTCAATGTGGCCAAAATTGCCATTTTTACAGCCTTTTTCTCCTACTCAGAAGCTTCTATTTCGACCAATTTCAGGCATTAAAATGACTCTAAACACACTTATTTTAGTTCCAAAAGTGATAATTCACATGCAGTAGTCATTTACAGTCAAAAAATAAAACATTAAAAAATTACCATTTCTGACCATCTGGAGAAAGTTCGACAGGTCACAGGTCATCGTTTTTCATCAGAAAATTGATTTTTTGGACTGTAGAAAAATTGATTCAAAATGTCATTTGGATTGTGCCTCGTGTTGAATAACTACTTTTTAAAGCCCCAATGTGAACAAAATTGCCATTTTTACAGCCTTTTTCTACTACTCAGAAGCTTCTATTTCGACCAATTTCAGGCATGAAAATGACTCTAAACACACTTATTTTAGTTCCAACAGTGATAATTCACATGCAGTAGTCATTTACAGTCAAAAAATAAAACATTAAAAAATTACCATTTCTGACCATCTGGAGAAAGTTCGACAGGTCACGGGTCATCATTTTTCATCAGAAAATTGATTTTTTGGACTGTAGAAAAATTGACTCAAAAATGTCAATTGGATTGGGCCTCGTGTTGAATAACTACTTTTTAAAGCCCCAATGTGACCAAAATTGCCATTTTTACAGCCTTTTTCGCCTACTCAGAAGCTTCTATTTTGACCAATTTCAGGCATTAAAATGACTCTAAACACACTTATTTTAGTTCCAAAAGTGATAATTCACATGCAGTAGTCATTTACAGTCCAAAAATAAAACATTAAAAAATTACCATTTCTGACCATCTGGAGAAAGTTTGACAGGTCACGGGTCATCGTTTTTCATCAGAAAATTGATTTTTTAGACTGTAGAAAAATTCATTCAAAATGTCATTTGGATTGTGCCTCATGTTGAATAAGTACTTTTTAAAGCCTCAATGTGACCAAAATTGCCATTTTTACAGCCTTTTTCTCCTACTCAGAAGCTTCTATTTCGACCAATTTCAGGCATTAAAATGACTCTAAACACACTTATTTTAGTTCCAAAAGTGATAATTCACATGCTTTAGTCATTTACAGTCAAAAAATAAAACATTAAAAAATTACCATTTCTGACCATCTGGAGAAAGTTCGACAGGTCACGGGTCATCGTTTTTCATCAGAAAATAGATTTTTTGGACTGTAGAAAAATTGATTCAAAATGTCAATTGGATTGTGCCTCGTGTTGAATAAGTACTTTTTAAAGCCTCAATGTGACCAAAATTGCCATTTTTACAGCCTTTTTCTCCTACTCAGAAGCTTCTATTTCGACCAATTTCAGGCATTAAAATGACTCTAAACACACTTATTTTAGTTCCAAAAGTGATAATTCACATGCAGTAGTCATTTACAGTCAAAAAGTAAAACATTAAAAAATTACCATTTCTGAACATCTGGAGAAAGTTCAACTGGTCACGGGTCATCGTTTTTCATCAGAAAATTGATTTTTTAGACTGTAGAAAAATTCATTCAAAATGTCATTTGGATTGTGCCTCATGTTGAATAAGTACTTTTTAAAGCCTCAATGTGACCAAAATTGCCATTTTTACAGCCTTTTTCTCCTACTCAGAAGCTTCTATTTCGACCAATTTCAGGCATTAAAATGACTCTAAACACACTTATTTTAGTTCCAAAAGTGATAATTCACATGCAGTAGTCATTTACAGTCAAAAAATAAAACATTAAAAAATTACCGTTTCTGACCATCTGGAGAAAGTTCGACAGGTCACGGGTCATCGTTTTTCATCAGAAAATAGATTTTTTGGACTGTAGAAAAATTGATTCAAAATGTCAATTGGATTGTGCCTCGTGTTGAATAAGTACTTTTTAAAGCCTCAATGTGACCAAAATTGCCATTTTTACAGCCTTTTTCTCCTACTCAGAAGCTTCTATTTCGACCAATTTCAGGCATTAAAATGACTCTAAACACACTTATTTTAGTTCCAAAAGTGATAATTCACATGCAGTAGTCATTTACAGTCAAAAAGTAAAACAT
This sequence comes from Triturus cristatus, assembly GCF_964204655.1. Taxonomy (NCBI): domain Eukaryota; kingdom Metazoa; phylum Chordata; class Amphibia; order Caudata; family Salamandridae; genus Triturus; species Triturus cristatus. The sequence goes on along the minus strand of NC_140586.1, from coordinate 138,983,450 downwards.
TAAAAAATTACCATTTCTGACCATCTGGAGAAAGTTCAACTGGTCACGGGTCATCGTTTTTCATCAGAAAATTGATTTTTTGGACTGTAGAAAAATTGATTCAAAATGTCAATTGGATTGTGCCTCGTGTTGAATAAGTACTTTTTAAAGCCTCAATGTGACCAAAATTGCCATTTTTACAGCCTTTTTCTCCTACTCACAAGCTTCTATTTCAACCAATTTCAGGCATTAAAATGACTCTAAACACACTTATTTTAGTTCCAAAAGTGATAATTCACATGCAGTAGTCATTTACAGTCAAAAAATAAAACATTAAAAAATTACCATTTCTGACCATCTGGAGAAAGTTCGACAGGTCACGGGTCATCGTTTTTCATCAGAAAATTGATTTTTTGGACTGTAGAAAAATTGATTCAAAATGTCAATTGGATTGGGCCTCGTGTTGAATAACTACTTTTTAAAGCCCCAATGTGACCAAAATTGCCATTTTTACAGCCTTTTTCTCCTACTCAGAAGCTTCTATTTCGACCAATTTCAGGCATTAAAATGACTCTAAACACACTTATTTTAGTTCCAAAAGTGATAATTCACATGCAGTAGTCATTTACAGTCCAAAAATAAAACATTAAGAAATTACAACTTTTGATCATCTTGAGAAAGTTCGACAGGTCACGGGTCATCGTTTTTCATCAGAAAATTGATTTTTTGGACTGTAGAAAAATTCATTCAAAATGTCATTTGGATTGTGCCTCGTGTTGAATAAGTACTTTTTAAAGCCTCAATGTGACCAAAATTGCCATTTTTACAGCCTTTTTCAACTACTCAGAGCGCTATTTCGACGAATTTCAGGCATTAAAATGACTCTAAACACACTTATTTTAGTTCCAAAAGTGATAATTCACATGCAGTAGTCATTTACAGTCAAAAAATAAAACATTAAAAAATTACCATTTCTGACCATCTGGAGAAAGTTCGACAGGTCACGGGTCATCGTTTTTCATCAGAAAATCGATTTTTTGGACTGTAGAAAAATTGATTCAAAATGTCAATTGGATTGGGCCTCGTGTTGAATAACTACTTTTTAAAGCCCCAATGTGACCAAAATTGCCATTTTTACAGCCTTTTTCTCCTACTCAGAGGCTTCTATTTCGACCAATTTCAGGCATTAAAATGACTCTAAACACACTTATTTTAGTTCCAAAAGTGATAATTCACATGCAGTAGTCATTTACAGTCAAAAAATAAAACATTAAAAAATTACCATTTCTGACCATCTTGAGAAATTTTGACAGGTCACGGGTCATCGTTTTTCATCAGAAAATTGATTTTTTGGACTGTAGAAAAATTGATTCAAAAATGTCAATTGGATTGGGCCTCGTGTTGAATAACTACTTTTTAAAGCCCCAATGTGACCAAAATTGCCATTTTTACAGCCTTTTTCTCCTACTCAGAAGCTTCTATTTTGACCAATTTCAGGCATTAAAATGACTCTAAACACACTTATTTTAGTTGCAAAAGTGATAATTCACATGCAGTAGTCATTTACAGTCAAAAAATAAAACATTAAAAAATTACCATTTCTGACCATCTGGAGAAAGTTCGACAGGTCACGGGTCATCGTTTTTCATCAGAAAATAGATTTTTTGGACTAGAAAAATTGATTAAAAAATGTCAATTGGATTGGGCCTCGTGTTGAATAACTACTTTTTAAAGCCCCAATGTGACCAAAATTGCCATTTTTACAGCCTTTTTCTCCTACTCAGAAGCTTCTATTTTGACCAATTTCAGGCATTAAAATGACTCTAAACACACTTATTTTAGTTCCAAAAGTGATAATTCACATGCAGTAGTCATTTACAGTCCAAAAATAAAACATTAAAAAATTACCATTTCTGAGCATCTGGAGAAAGTTCGACAGGTCACGGGTCATCGTTTTTCATCAGAAAATTGATTTTTTGGACTGTAGAAAAATTGATTCAAAATGTCATTTGGATTGTGCCTCGTGTTGAATAACTACTTTTTAAAGCCCCAATGTGAACAAAATTGCCATTTTTACAGCCTTTTTCTCCTACTCTGGAAGCTTCTATTTCGACCAATTTCAGGCATTAAAATGACTCTAAACACACTTATTTTAGTTCCAAAAGTGATAATTCACATGCAGTAGTCATTTACAGTCCAAAAATAAAACATTAAAAAATTACAATTTTTGACCATCTGGAGAAAGTTCGACAGGTCACGGGTCATCGTTTTTCATCAGAAAATTGATTTTTTGGACTGTAGAAAAATTGATTCAAAATGTCATTTGGATTGTGCCTCGTGTTGAATAACTACTTTTTAAAGCCCCAATGTGAACAAAATTGCCATTTTTACAGCCTTTTTCTACTACTCAGAAGCTTCTATTTCGACCAATTTCAGGCATGAAAATGACTCTAAACACACTTATTTTAGTTCCAACAGTGATAATTCACATGCAGTAGTCATTTACAGTCAAAAAATAAAACATTAAAAATTTACCATTTCTGACCATCTGGAGAAAGTTCGACAGGTCACGGGTCATCATTTTTCATCAGAAAATTGATTTTTTGGACTGTAGAAAAATTGATTCAAAAATGTCAATTGGATTGGGCCTCGTGTTGAATAACTACTTTTTAAAGCCCCAATGTGACCAAAATTGCCATTTTTACAGCCTTTTTCGCCTACTCAGAAGCTTCTATTTTGACCAATTTCAGGCATTAAAATGACTCTAAACACACTTATTTTAGTTCCAAAAGTGATAATTCACATGCAGTAGTCATTTACAATCCAAAAATAAAACATTAAAAAATTACCATTTCTGACCATCTGGAGAAAGTTTGACAGGTCACGGGTCATCGTTTTTCATCAGAAAATTGATTTTTTAGACTGTAGAAAAATTCATTCAAAATGTCATTTGGATTGTGCCTCATGTTGAATAAGTACTTTTTAAAGCCTCAATGTGACCAAAATTGCCATTTTTACAGCCTTTTTCTCCTACTCAGAAGCTTCTATTTCGACCAATTTCAGGCATTAAAATGACTCTAAACACACTTATTTTAGTTCCAAAAGTGATAATTCACATGCAGTAGTCATTTACAGTCAAAAAATAAAACATTAAAAAATTACCATTTCTGACCATCTGGAGAAAGTTCGACAGGTCACGGGTCATCGTTTTTCATCAGAAAATAGATTTTTTGGACTGTAGAAAAATTGATTCAAAATGTCAATTGGATTGTGCCTCGTGTTGAATAACTACTTTTTAAAGCCTCAATGTGACCAAAATTGCCATTTTTACAGCCTTTTTCTCCTACTCAGAAGCTTCTATTTCGACCAATTTCAGGCATTAAAATGACTCTAAACACACTTATTTTAGTTCCAAAAGTGATAATTCACATGCAGTAGTCATTTACAGTCAAAAAGTAAAACATTAAAAAATTACCATTTCTGACCATCTGGAGAAAGTTCAACTGGTCACGGGTCATCGTTTTTCATCAGAAAATTGAATTTTTAGACTGTAGAAAAATTCATTCAAAATGTCATTTGGATTGTGCCTCATGTTGAATAAGTACTTTTTAAAGCCTCAATGTGACCACAATTGCCATTTTTACAGCCTTTTTCTCCTACTCAGAAGCTTCTATTTCGACCAATTTCAGGCATTAAAATTACTCTAAACACACTTATTTTAGTTCCAAAAGTGATAATTCACATGCAGTAGTCATTTACAGTCCAAAAATAAAACATTAAAAAATTACAACTTTTGATCATCTTGAGAAAGTTCGACAGGTCACGGGTCATCGTTTTTCATCAGAAAATTGATTTTTTGGACTGTAGAAAAATTCATTCAAAATGTCATTTGGATTGTGCCTCGTGTTGAATAAGTACTTTTTAAAGCCTCAATGTGACCAAAATTGCCATTTTTACAGCCTTTTTCTCCTACTCAGAAGCTTCTATTTCGACCAATTGCAGGCATTAAAATGACTCTAAACACACTTATTTTAGTTCCAAAAGTGATAATTCACATGCAGTAGTCATTTACAGTCAAAAAGTAAAACATTAAAAAATTACCATTTCTGACCATCTGGAGAAAGTTCAACTGGTCACGGGTCATCGTTTTTCATCAGAAAATTGATTTTTTGGACTGTAGAAAAATTGATTCAAAATGTCATTTGGATTGTGCCTCGTGTTGAATAAGTACTTTTTAAAGCCTCAATGTGACCAAAATTGCCATTTTTACAGCCTTTTTCTCCTACTCACAAGCTTCTATTTCAACCAATTTCAGGCATTAAAATGACTCTAAACACACTTATTTTGGTTCCAAAAGTGATAATTCACATGCAGTAGTCATTTACAGTCAAAAAATAAAACATTAAAAAATTACCATTTCTGACCATCTGGAGAAAGTTCGACAGGTCACGGGTCATCGTTTTTCATCAGAAAATTGATTTTTTGGACTGTAGAAAAATTGATTCAAAATGTCAATTGGATTGGGCCTCGTGTTGAATAACTACTTTTCAAAGCCCCAATGTGACCAAAATTGCCATTTTTACAGCCTTTTTCTCCTACTCAGAAGCTTCTATTTCGACCAATTTCAGGCATTAAAATGACTCTAAACACACTTATTTTAGTTCCAAAAGTGATAATTCACATGCAGTAGTCATTTACAGTCCAAAAATAAAACATTAAAAAATTACAACTTTTGATCATCTTGAGAAAGTTCGACAGGTCACGGGTCATCGTTTTTCATCAGAAAATTGATTTTTTGGACTGTAGAAAAATTCATTCAAAATGTCATTTGGATTGTGCCTCGTGTTGAATAAGTACTTTTTAAAGCCTCAATGTGACCAAAATTGCCATTTTTACAGCCTTTTTCAACTACTGAGAGCGCTATTTCGACGAATTTCAGGCATTAAAATGACTCTAAACACACTTATTTTAGTTCCAAAAGTGATAATTCACATGCAGTAGTCATTTACAGTCAAAAAATAAAACATTAAAAAATTACCATTTCTGACCATCTGGAGAAAGTTCGACAGGTCACGGGTCATCGTTTTTCATCAGAAAATCGATTTTTTGGACTGTAGAAAAATTGATTCAAAATGTCAATTGGATTGGGCCTCGTGTTGAATAACTACTTTTTAAAGCCCCAATGTGACCAAAATTGCCATTTTTACAGCCTTTTTCTCCTACTCAGAGGCTTCTATTTCGACCAATTTCAGGCATTAAAATGACTCTAAACACACTTATTTTAGTTCCAAAAGTGATAATTCACATGCAGTAGTCATTTACAGTCAAAAAATAAAACATTAAAAAATTACCATTTCTGACCATCTGGAGAAAGTTCGACAGGTCACGGGTCATCGTTTTTCATCAGAAAATAGATTTTTTGGACTAGAAAAATTGATTAAAAAATGTCAATTGGATTGGGCCTCGTGTTGAATAACTACTTTTTAAAGCCCCAATGTGACCAAAATTGCCATTTTTACAGCCTTTTTCTCCTACTCAGAAGCTTCTATTTTGACCAATTTCAGGCATTAAAATGACTCTAAACACACTTATTTTAGTTCCAAAAGTGATAATTCACATGCAGTAGTCATTTACAGTCAAAAAATAAAACATTAAAAAATTACCATTTCTGAGCATCTGGAGAAAGTTCGACAGGTCACGGGTCATCGTTTTTCATCAGAAAATTGATTTTTTAGACTGTAGAAAAATTGATTCAAAATGTCAATTGGATTGGGCCTCGTGTTGAATAACTACTTTTTAAAGCCCCAATGTGACCAAAATTGCCATTTTTACAGCCTTTTTCTCCTACTCTGGAAGCTTCTATTTCGACCAATTTCAGGCATTAAAATGACTCTAAACACACTTATTTTAGTTCCAAAAGTGATAATTCACATGCAGTAGTCATTTACAGTCCAAAAATAAAACATTAAAAAATTACAATTTTTGACCATCTGGAGAAAGTTCGACAGGTCACGGGTCATCGTTTTTCATCAGAAAATTGATTTTTTGGACTGTAGAAAAATTGATTCAAAATGTCATTTGGATTGTGCCTCGTGTTGAATAAGTACTTTTTAAAGCCTCAATGTGGCCAAAATTGCCATTTTTACAGCCTTTTTCTCCTACTCAGAAGCTTCTATTTCGACCAATTTCAGGCATTAAAATGACTCTAAACACACTTATTTTAGTTCCAAAAGTGATAATTCACATGCAGTAGTCATTTACAGTCAAAAAATAAAACATTAAAAAATTACCATTTCTGACCATCTGGAGAAAGTTCGACAGGTCACAGGTCATCGTTTTTCATCAGAAAATTGATTTTTTGGACTGTAGAAAAATTGATTCAAAATGTCATTTGGATTGTGCCTCGTGTTGAATAACTACTTTTTAAAGCCCCAATGTGAACAAAATTGCCATTTTTACAGCCTTTTTCTACTACTCAGAAGCTTCTATTTCGACCAATTTCAGGCATGAAAATGACTCTAAACACACTTATTTTAGTTCCAACAGTGATAATTCACATGCAGTAGTCATTTACAGTCAAAAAATAAAACATTAAAAAATTACCATTTCTGACCATCTGGAGAAAGTTCGACAGGTCACGGGTCATCATTTTTCATCAGAAAATTGATTTTTTGGACTGTAGAAAAATTGACTCAAAAATGTCAATTGGATTGGGCCTCGTGTTGAATAACTACTTTTTAAAGCCCCAATGTGACCAAAATTGCCATTTTTACAGCCTTTTTCGCCTACTCAGAAGCTTCTATTTTGACCAATTTCAGGCATTAAAATGACTCTAAACACACTTATTTTAGTTCCAAAAGTGATAATTCACATGCAGTAGTCATTTACAGTCCAAAAATAAAACATTAAAAAATTACCATTTCTGACCATCTGGAGAAAGTTTGACAGGTCACGGGTCATCGTTTTTCATCAGAAAATTGATTTTTTAGACTGTAGAAAAATTCATTCAAAATGTCATTTGGATTGTGCCTCATGTTGAATAAGTACTTTTTAAAGCCTCAATGTGACCAAAATTGCCATTTTTACAGCCTTTTTCTCCTACTCAGAAGCTTCTATTTCGACCAATTTCAGGCATTAAAATGACTCTAAACACACTTATTTTAGTTCCAAAAGTGATAATTCACATGCTTTAGTCATTTACAGTCAAAAAATAAAACATTAAAAAATTACCATTTCTGACCATCTGGAGAAAGTTCGACAGGTCACGGGTCATCGTTTTTCATCAGAAAATAGATTTTTTGGACTGTAGAAAAATTGATTCAAAATGTCAATTGGATTGTGCCTCGTGTTGAATAAGTACTTTTTAAAGCCTCAATGTGACCAAAATTGCCATTTTTACAGCCTTTTTCTCCTACTCAGAAGCTTCTATTTCGACCAATTTCAGGCATTAAAATGACTCTAAACACACTTATTTTAGTTCCAAAAGTGATAATTCACATGCAGTAGTCATTTACAGTCAAAAAGTAAAACATTAAAAAATTACCATTTCTGAACATCTGGAGAAAGTTCAACTGGTCACGGGTCATCGTTTTTCATCAGAAAATTGATTTTTTAGACTGTAGAAAAATTCATTCAAAATGTCATTTGGATTGTGCCTCATGTTGAATAAGTACTTTTTAAAGCCTCAATGTGACCAAAATTGCCATTTTTACAGCCTTTTTCTCCTACTCAGAAGCTTCTATTTCGACCAATTTCAGGCATTAAAATGACTCTAAACACACTTATTTTAGTTCCAAAAGTGATAATTCACATGCAGTAGTCATTTACAGTCAAAAAATAAAACATTAAAAAATTACCGTTTCTGACCATCTGGAGAAAGTTCGACAGGTCACGGGTCATCGTTTTTCATCAGAAAATAGATTTTTTGGACTGTAGAAAAATTGATTCAAAATGTCAATTGGATTGTGCCTCGTGTTGAATAAGTACTTTTTAAAGCCTCAATGTGACCAAAATTGCCATTTTTACAGCCTTTTTCTCCTACTCAGAAGCTTCTATTTCGACCAATTTCAGGCATTAAAATGACTCTAAACACACTTATTTTAGTTCCAAAAGTGATAATTCACATGCAGTAGTCATTTACAGTCAAAAAGTAAAACATTAAAAAATTACCATTTCTGACCATCTGGAGAAAGTTCAACTGGTCACGGGTCATCGTTTTTCATCAGAAAATTGATTTTTTGGACTGTAGAAAAATTGATTCAAAATGTCAATTGGATTGTGCCTCGTGTTGAATAAGTACTTTTTAAAGCCTCAATGTGACCAAAATTGCCATTTTTACAGCCTTTTTCTCCTACTCACAAGCTTCTATTTCAACCAATTTCAGGCATTAAAATGACTCTAAACACACTTATTTTAGTTCCAAAAGTGATAATTCACATGCAGTAGTCATTTACAGTCAAAAAATAAAACATTAAAAAATTACCATTTCTGACCATCTGGAGAAAGTTCGACAGGTCACGGGTCATCGTTTTTCATCAGAAAATTGATTTTTTGGACTGTAGAAAAATTGATTCAAAATGTCAATTGGATTGGGCCTCGTGTTGAATAACTACTTTTTAAAGCCCCAATGTGACCAAAATTGCCATTTTTACAGCCTTTTTCTCCTACTCAGAAGCTTCTATTTCGACCAATTTCAGGCATTAAAATGACTCTAAACACACTTATTTTAGTTCCAAAAGTGATAATTCACATGCAGTAGTCATTTACAGTCCAAAAATAAAACATTAAGAAATTACAACTTTTGATCATCTTGAGAAAGTTCGACAGGTCACGGGTCATCGTTTTTCATCAGAAAATTGATTTTTTGGACTGTAGAAAAATTCATTCAAAATGTCATTTGGATTGTGCCTCGTGTTGAATAAGTACTTTTTAAAGCCTCAATGTGACCAAAATTGCCATTTTTACAGCCTTTTTCAACTACTCAGAGCGCTATTTCGACGAATTTCAGGCATTAAAATGACTCTAAACACACTTATTTTAGTTCCAAAAGTGATAATTCACATGCAGTAGTCATTTACAGTCAAAAAATAAAACATTAAAAAATTACCATTTCTGACCATCTGGAGAAAGTTCGACAGGTCACGGGTCATCGTTTTTCATCAGAAAATCGATTTTTTGGACTGTAGAAAAATTGATTCAAAATGTCAATTGGATTGGGCCTCGTGTTGAATAACTACTTTTTAAAGCCCCAATGTGACCAAAATTGCCATTTTTACAGCCTTTTTCTCCTACTCAGAGGCTTCTATTTCGACCAATTTCAGGCATTAAAATGACTCTAAACACACTTATTTTAGTTCCAAAAGTGATAATTCACATGCAGTAGTCATTTACAGTCAAAAAATAAAACATTAAAAAATTACCATTTCTGACCATCTTGAGAAATTTTGACAGGTCACGGGTCATCGTTTTTCATCAGAAAATTGATTTTTTGGACTGTAGAAAAATTGATTCAAAAATGTCAATTGGATTGGGCCTCGTGTTGAATAACTACTTTTTAAAGCCCCAATGTGACCAAAATTGCCATTTTTACAGCCTTTTTCTCCTACTCAGAAGCTTCTATTTTGACCAATTTCAGGCATTAAAATGACTCTAAACACACTTATTTTAGTTGCAAAAGTGATAATTCACATGCAGTAGTCATTTACAGTCAAAAAATAAAACATTAAAAAATTACCATTTCTGACCATCTGGAGAAAGTTCGACAGGTCACGGGTCATCGTTTTTCATCAGAAAATAGATTTTTTGGACTAGAAAAATTGATTAAAAAATGTCAATTGGATTGGGCCTCGTGTTGAATAACTACTTTTTAAAGCCCCAATGTGACCAAAATTGCCATTTTTACAGCCTTTTTCTCCTACTCAGAAGCTTCTATTTTGACCAATTTCAGGCATTAAAATGACTCTAAACACACTTATTTTAGTTCCAAAAGTGATAATTCACATGCAGTAGTCATTTACAGTCCAAAAATAAAACATTAAAAAATTACCATTTCTGAGCATCTGGAGAAAGTTCGACAGGTCACGGGTCATCGTTTTTCATCAGAAAATTGATTTTTTAGACTGTAGAAAATTGATTCAAAATGTCAATTGGATTGGGCCTCGTGTTGAATAACTACTTTTTAAAGCCCCAATGTGACCAAAATTGCCATTTTTACAGCCTTTTTCTCCTACTCTGGAAGCTTCTATTTCGACCAATTTCAGGCATTAAAATGACTCTAAACACACTTATTTTAGTTCCAAAAGTGATAATTCACATGCAGTAGTCATTTACAGTCCAAAAATAAAACATTAAAAAATTACAATTTTTGACCATCTGGAGAAAGTTCGACAGGTCACGGGTCATCGTTTTTCATCAGAAAATTGATTTTTTGGACTGTAGAAAAATTGATTCAAAATGTCATTTGGATTGTGCCTCGTGTTGAATAACTACTTTTTAAAGCCCCAATGTGAACAAAATTGCCATTTTTACAGCCTTTTTCTACTACTCAGAAGCTTCTATTTCGACCAATTTCAGGCATGAAAATGACTCTAAACACACTTATTTTAGTTCCAACAGTGATAATTCACATGCAGTAGTCATTTACAGTCAAAAAATAAAACATTAAAAATTTACCATTTCTGACCATCTGGAGAAAGTTCGACAGGTCACGGGTCATCATTTTTCATCAGAAAATTGATTTTTTGGACTGTAGAAAAATTGATTCAAAAATGTCAATTGGATTGGGCCTCGTGTTGAATAACTACTTTTTAAAGCCCCAATGTGACCAAAATTGCCATTTTTACAGCCTTTTTCGCCTACTCAGAAGCTTCTATTTTGACCAATTTCAGGCATTAAAATGACTCTAAACACACTTATTTTAGTTCCAAAAGTGATAATTCACATGCAGTAGTCATTTACAGTCAAAAAATAAAACATTAAAAAATTACCATTTCTGACCATCTGGAGAAAGTTTGACAGGTCACGGGTCATCGTTTTTCATCAGAAAATTGATTTTTTAGACTGTAGAAAAATTCATTCAAAATGTCATTTGGATTGTGCCTCATGTTGAATAAGTACTTTTTAAAGCCTCAATGTGACCAAAATTGCCATTTTTACAGCCTTTTTCTCCTACTCAGAAGCTTCTATTTCGACCAATTTCAGGCATTAAAATGACTCTAAACACACTTATTTTAGTTCCAAAAGTGATAATTCACATGCAGTAGTCATTTACAGTCAAAAAATAAAACATTAAAAAATTACCATTTCTGACCATCTGGAGAAAGTTCGACAGGTCACGGGTCATCGTTTTTCATCAGAAAATAGATTTTTTGGACTGTAGAAAAATTGATTCAAAATGTCAATTGGATTGTGCCTCGTGTTGAATAAGTACTTTTTAAAGCCTCAATGTGACCAAAATTGCCATTTTTACAGCCTTTTTCTCCTACTCAGAAGCTTCTATTTCGACCAATTTCAGGCATTAAAATGACTCTAAACACACTTATTTTAGTTCCAAAAGTGATAATTCACATGCAGTAGTCATTTACAGTGAAAAAATAAAACATTAAAAAATTACCATTTCTGACCATCTGGAGAAAGTTCGACAGGTCACGGGTCATCGTTTTTCATCAGAAAATTGATTTTTTGGACTGTAGAAAAATTGATTCAAAATGTCATTTGGATTGTGCCTCGTGTTGAATAACTACTTTTTAAAGCCCCAATGTGAACAAAATTGCCATTTTTACAGCCTTTTTCTACTACTCAGAAGCTTCTATTTCGACCAATTTCAGGCATGAAAATGACTCTAAACACACTTATTTTAGTTCCAACAGTGATAATTCACATGCAGTAGTCATTTACAGTCAAAAAATAAAACATTAAAAAATTACCATTTCTGACCATCTGGAGAAAGTTCGACAGGTCACGGGTCATCATTTTTCATCAGAAAATTGATTTTTTGGACTGTAGAAAAATTGATTCAAAAATGTCAATTGGATTGGGCCTCGTGTTGAATAACTACTTTTTAAAGCCCCAATGTGACCAAAATTGCCATTTTTACAGCCTTTTTCGCCTACTCAGAAGCTTCTATTTTGACCAATTTCAGGCATTAAAATGACTCTAAACACACTTATTTTAGTTCCAAAAGTGATAATTCACATGCAGTAGTCATTTACAGTCAAAAAATAAAACATTAAAAAATTACCATTTCTGACCATCTGGAGAAAGTTTGACAGGTCACGGGTCATCGTTTTTCATCAGAAAATTGATTTTTTAGACTGTAGAAAAATTCATTCAAAATGTCATTTGGATTGTGCCTCATGTTGAATAAGTACTTTTTAAAGCCTCAATGTGACCAAAATTGCCATTTTTACAGCCTTTTTCTCCTACTCAGAAGCTTCTATTTCGACCAATTTCAGGCATTAAAATGACTCTAAACACACTTATTTTAGTTCCAAAAGTGATAATTCACATGCAGTAGTCATTTACAGTCAAAAAATAAAACATTAAAAAATTACCATTTCTGACCATCTGGAGAAAGTTCGACAGGTCACGGGTCATCGTTTTTCATCAGAAAATAGATTTTTTGGACTGTAGAAAAATTGATTCAAAATGTCAATTGGATTGTGCCTCGTGTTGAATAACTACTTTTTAAAGCCTCAATGTGACCAAAATTGCCATTTTTACAGCCTTTTTCTCCTACTCAGAAGCTTCTATTTCGACCAATTTCAGGCATTAAAATGACTCTAAACACACTTATTTTAGTTCCAAAAGTGATAATTCACATGCAGTAGTCATTTACAGTCAAAAAATAAAACATTAAAAAATTACCGTTTCTGACCATCTGGAGAAAGTTCGACAGGTCACGGGTCATCGTTTTTCATCAGAAAATAGATTTTTTGGACTGTAGAAAAATTGATTCAAAATGTCAATTGGATTGTGCCTCGTGTTGAATAAGCACTTTTTAAAGCCTCAATGTGACCAAAATTGCCATTTTTACAGCCTTTTTCTCCTACTCAGAAGCTTCTATTTCGACCAATTTCAGGCATTAAAATGACTCTAAACACACTTATTTTAGTTCCAAAAGTGATAATTCACATGCAGTAGTCATTTACAGTCAAAAAGTAAAACATTAAAAAATTACCATTTCTGACCATCTGGAGAAAGTTCAACTGGTCACGGGTCATCGTTTTTCATCAGAAAATTGATTTTTTGGACTGTAGAAAAATTGATTCAACATGTCATTTGGATTGTGCCTCGTGTTGAATAAGTACTTTTTAAAGCCTCAATGTGACCAAAATTGCCATTTTTACAGCCTTTTTCTCCTACTCAGAAGCTTCTATTTCAACCAATTTCAGGCATTAAAATGACTCTAAACACACTTATTTTAGTTCCAAAAGTGATAATTCACATGCAGTAGTCATTTACAGTCAAAAAATAAAACATTAAAAAATTACCATTTCTGACCATCTGGAGAAAGTTCGACAGGTCACGGGTCATCGTTTTTCATCAGAAAATTGATTTTTTGTACTGTAGAAAAATTGATTCAAAATGTCAATTGGATTGGGCCTCGTGTTGAATAACTACTTTTAAAGCCCCAATGTGACCAAAATTGCCATTTTTACAGCCTTTTTCTCCTACTCAGAAGCTTCTATTTCGACGAATTTCAGGCATTAAAATGACTCTAAACACACTTATTTTAGTTCCAAAAGTGATAATTCACATGCAGTAGTCATTTACAGTCAAAAAATAAAACATTAAAAAATTACCATTTCTGACCATCTGGAGAAAGTTCGACAGGTCACGTTTTCATCAGAAAATCGATTTTTTGGACTGTAGAAAAATTGATTCAAAATGTCAATTGGATTGGGCCTCGTGTTGAATAACTACTTTTTAAAGCCCCAATGTGACCAAAATTGCCATTTTTACAGCCTTTTTCTCCTACTCAGAGGCTTCTATTTCGACCAATTTCAGGCATTAAAATGACTCTAAACACACTTATTTTAGTTCCAAAAGTGATAATTCACATGCAGTAGTCATTTACAGTCAAAAAATAAAACATTAAAAAATTACCATTTCTGACCATCTTGAGAAAGTTTGACAGTTCACGGGTCATCGTTTTTCATCAGAAAATTGATTTTTTGGACTGTAGAAAAATTGATTCAAAAATGTCAATTGGATTGGGCCTCGTGTTGAATAACTACTTTTTAAAGCCCCAATGTGACCAAAATTGCCATTTTTACAGCCTTTTTCTCCTACTCAGAAGCTTCTATTTTGACCAATTTCAGGCATTAAAATGACTCTAAACACACTTATTTTAGTTCCAAAAGTGATAATTCACATGCAGTAGTCATTTACAGTCAAAAAATAAAACATTAAAAAATTACCATTTCTGACCATCTGGAGAAAGTTCGACAGGTCACGGGTCATCGTTTTTCATCAGAAAATAGATTTTTTGGACTAGAAAAATTGATTAAAAAATGTCAATTGGATTGGGCCTCGTGTTGAATAACTACTTTTTAAAGCCCCAATGTGACCAAAATTGCCATTTTTACAGCCTTTTTCTCCTACTCAGAAGCTTCTATTTTGACCAATTTCAGGCATTAAAATGACTCTAAACACACTTATTTTAGTTCCAAAAGTGATAATTCACATGCAGTAGTCATTTACAGTCAAAAAATAAAACATGAAAAAATTACCATTTCTGAGCATCTGGAGAAAGTTCGACATCAGAAAATTGATTTTTTAGACTGTAGAAAAATTGATTCAAAATGTCAATTGGATTGGGCCTCGTGTTGAATAAGTACTTTTTAAAGCCTCAATGTGACCAAAATTGCCATTTTTACAGCCTTTTTCTCCTACTCAGAAGCTTCTATTTCGACCAATTTCAGGCATTAAAATGACTCTAAACACACTTATTTTAGTTCCAAAAGTGATAATTCACATGCAGTAGTCATTTACAGTCAAAAAATAAAACATTAAAAAATTACCATTTCTGACCATCTGGAGAAAGTTCGACAGGTCACGGGTCATCGTTTTTCATCAGAAAATTGATTTTTTGGACTGTAGAAAAATGTATTCAAAATGTCAATTGGATTGGGCCTCGTGTTGAATAACTACTTTTTAAAGCCCCAATGTGACCAAAATTGCCATTTTTACAGCCTTTTTCTCCTACTCTGGAAGCTTCTATTTCGACCAATTTCAGGCATTAAAATTACTCTAAACACACTTATTTTAGTTCCAAAAGTGATAATTCACATGCAGTAGTCATTTACAATCAAAAAATAAAACATTACAAAATTGCCATTTCCGACCATCTGGAGAAAGTTCGACAGGTCACGGGTCATCGTTTTTCATCAGAAAATCGATTTTTTGGACTGTAGAAAAATTGATTCAAAATGTCAATTGGATTGGGCCTCGTGTTGAATAACTACTTTTTAAAGCCCCAATGTGACCAAAATTGCCATTTTTACAGCCTTTTTCTCCTACTCAGAGGCTTCTATTTCGACCAATTTCAGGCATTAAAATGACTCTAAACACACTTATTTTAGTTCCAAAAGTGATAATTCACATGCAGTAGTCATTTACAGTCAAAAAATAAAACATTAAAAAATTACCATTTCTGAGCATCTGGAGAAAGTTCGACAGGTCACGGGTCATCGTTTTTCATCAGAAAATTGATTTTTTAGACTGTAGAAAAATTGATTCAAAATGTCAATTGGATTGGGCCTCGTGTTGAATAACTACTTTTTAAAGCCCCAATGTGACCAAAATTGCCATTTTTACAGCCTTTTTCTCCTACTCTGGAAGCTTCTATTTCGACCAATTTCAGGCATTAAAATGACTCTAAACACACTTATTTTAGTTCCAAAAGTGATAATTCACATGCAGTAGTCATTTACAGTCCAAAAATAAAACATTAAAAAATTACAATTTTTGACCATCTGGAGAAAGTTCGACAGGTCACGGGTCATCGTTTTTCATCAGAAAATTGATTTTTTGGACTGTAGAAAAATTGATTCAAAATGTCATTTGGATTGTGCCTCGTGTTGAATAAGTACTTTTTAAAGCCTCAATGTGGCCAAAATTGCCATTTTTACAGCCTTTTTCTCCTACTCAGAAGCTTCTATTTCGACCAATTTCAGGCATTAAAATGACTCTAAACACACTTATTTTAGTTCCAAAAGTGATAATTCACATGCAGTAGTCATTTACAGTCAAAAAATAAAACATTAAAAAATTACCATTTCTGACCATCTGGAGAAAGTTCGACAGGTCACAGGTCATCGTTTTTCATCAGAAAATTGATTTTTTGGACTGTAGAAAAATTGATTCAAAATGTCATTTGGATTGTGCCTCGTGTTGAATAACTACTTTTTAAAGCCCCAATGTGAACAAAATTGCCATTTTTACAGCCTTTTTCTACTACTCAGAAGCTTCTATTTCGACCAATTTCAGGCATGAAAATGACTCTAAACACACTTATTTTAGTTCCAACAGTGATAATTCACATGCAGTAGTCATTTACAGTCAAAAAATAAAACATTAAAAAATTACCATTTCTGACCATCTGGAGAAAGTTCGACAGGTCACGGGTCATCATTTTTCATCAGAAAATTGATTTTTTGGACTGTAGAAAAATTGACTCAAAAATGTCAATTGGATTGGGCCTCGTGTTGAATAACTACTTTTTAAAGCCCCAATGTGACCAAAATTGCCATTTTTACAGCCTTTTTCGCCTACTCAGAAGCTTCTATTTTGACCAATTTCAGGCATTAAAATGACTCTAAACACACTTATTTTAGTTCCAAAAGTGATAATTCACATGCAGTAGTCATTTACAGTCCAAAAATAAAACATTAAAAAATTACCATTTCTGACCATCTGGAGAAAGTTTGACAGGTCACGGGTCATCGTTTTTCATCAGAAAATTGATTTTTTAGACTGTAGAAAAATTCATTCAAAATGTCATTTGGATTGTGCCTCATGTTGAATAAGTACTTTTTAAAGCCTCAATGTGACCAAAATTGCCATTTTTACAGCCTTTTTCTCCTACTCAGAAGCTTCTATTTCGACCAATTTCAGGCATTAAAATGACTCTAAACACACTTATTTTAGTTCCAAAAGTGATAATTCACATGCTTTAGTCATTTACAGTCAAAAAATAAAACATTAAAAAATTACCATTTCTGACCATCTGGAGAAAGTTCGACAGGTCACGGGTCATCGTTTTTCATCAGAAAATAGATTTTTTGGACTGTAGAAAAATTGATTCAAAATGTCAATTGGATTGTGCCTCGTGTTGAATAAGTACTTTTTAAAGCCTCAATGTGACCAAAATTGCCATTTTTACAGCCTTTTTCTCCTACTCAGAAGCTTCTATTTCGACCAATTTCAGGCATTAAAATGACTCTAAACACACTTATTTTAGTTCCAAAAGTGATAATTCACATGCAGTAGTCATTTACAGTCAAAAAGTAAAACATTAAAAAATTACCATTTCTGAACATCTGGAGAAAGTTCAACTGGTCACGGGTCATCGTTTTTCATCAGAAAATTGATTTTTTAGACTGTAGAAAAATTCATTCAAAATGTCATTTGGATTGTGCCTCATGTTGAATAAGTACTTTTTAAAGCCTCAATGTGACCAAAATTGCCATTTTTACAGCCTTTTTCTCCTACTCAGAAGCTTCTATTTCGACCAATTTCAGGCATTAAAATGACTCTAAACACACTTATTTTAGTTCCAAAAGTGATAATTCACATGCAGTAGTCATTTACAGTCAAAAAATAAAACATTAAAAAATTACCGTTTCTGACCATCTGGAGAAAGTTCGACAGGTCACGGGTCATCGTTTTTCATCAGAAAATAGATTTTTTGGACTGTAGAAAAATTGATTCAAAATGTCAATTGGATTGTGCCTCGTGTTGAATAAGTACTTTTTAAAGCCTCAATGTGACCAAAATTGCCATTTTTACAGCCTTTTTCTCCTACTCAGAAGCTTCTATTTCGACCAATTTCAGGCATTAAAATGACTCTAAACACACTTATTTTAGTTCCAAAAGTGATAATTCACATGCAGTAGTCATTTACAGTCAAAAAGTAAAACATTAAAAAATTACCATTTCTGACCATCTGGAGAAAGTTCAACTGGTCACGGGTCATCGTTTTTCATCAGAAAATTGATTTTTTGGACTGTAGAAAAATTGATTCAAAATGTCAATTGGATTGTGCCTCGTGTTGAATAAGTACTTTTTAAAGCCTCAATGTGACCAAAATTGCCATTTTTACAGCCTTTTTCTCCTACTCACAAGCTTCTATTTCAACCAATTTCAGGCATTAAAATGACTCTAAACACACTTATTTTAGTTCCAAAAGTGATAATTCACATGCAGTAGTCATTTACAGTCAAAAAATAAAACATTAAAAAATTACCATTTCTGACCATCTGGAGAAAGTTCGACAGGTCACGGGTCATCGTTTTTCATCAGAAAATTGATTTTTTGGACTGTAGAAAAATTGATTCAAAATGTCAATTGGATTGGGCCTCGTGTTGAATAACTACTTTTTAAAGCCCCAATGTGACCAAAATTGCCATTTTTACAGCCTTTTTCTCCTACTCAGAAGCTTCTATTTCGACCAATTTCAGGCATTAAAATGACTCTAAACACACTTATTTTAGTTCCAAAAGTGATAATTCACATGCAGTAGTCATTTACAGTCCAAAAATAAAACATTAAGAAATTACAACTTTTGATCATCTTGAGAAAGTTCGACAGGTCACGGGTCATCGTTTTTCATCAGAAAATTGATTTTTTGGACTGTAGAAAAATTCATTCAAAATGTCATTTGGATTGTGCCTCGTGTTGAATAAGTACTTTTTAAAGCCTCAATGTGACCAAAATTGCCATTTTTACAGCCTTTTTCAACTACTCAGAGCGCTATTTCGACGAATTTCAGGCATTAAAATGACTCTAAACACACTTATTTTAGTTCCAAAAGTGATAATTCACATGCAGTAGTCATTTACAGTCAAAAAATAAAACATTAAAAAATTACCATTTCTGACCATCTGGAGAAAGTTCGACAGGTCACGGGTCATCGTTTTTCATCAGAAAATCGATTTTTTGGACTGTAGAAAAATTGATTCAAAATGTCAATTGGATTGGGCCTCGTGTTGAATAACTACTTTTTAAAGCCCCAATGTGACCAAAATTGCCATTTTTACAGCCTTTTTCTCCTACTCAGAGGCTTCTATTTCGACCAATTTCAGGCATTAAAATGACTCTAAACACACTTATTTTAGTTCCAAAAGTGATAATTCACATGCAGTAGTCATTTACAGTCAAAAAATAAAACATTAAAAAATTACCATTTCTGACCATCTTGAGAAATTTTGACAGGTCACGGGTCATCGTTTTTCATCAGAAAATTGATTTTTTGGACTGTAGAAAAATTGATTCAAAAATGTCAATTGGATTGGGCCTCGTGTTGAATAACTACTTTTTAAAGCCCCAATGTGACCAAAATTGCCATTTTTACAGCCTTTTTCTCCTACTCAGAAGCTTCTATTTTGACCAATTTCAGGCATTAAAATGACTCTAAACACACTTATTTTAGTTGCAAAAGTGATAATTCACATGCAGTAGTCATTTACAGTCAAAAAATAAAACATTAAAAAATTACCATTTCTGACCATCTGGAGAAAGTTCGACAGGTCACGGGTCATCGTTTTTCATCAGAAAATAGATTTTTTGGACTAGAAAAATTGATTAAAAAATGTCAATTGGATTGGGCCTCGTGTTGAATAACTACTTTTTAAAGCCCCAATGTGACCAAAATTGCCATTTTTACAGCCTTTTTCTCCTACTCAGAAGCTTCTATTTTGACCAATTTCAGGCATTAAAATGACTCTAAACACACTTATTTTAGTTCCAAAAGTGATAATTCACATGCAGTAGTCATTTACAGTCCAAAAATAAAACATTAAAAAATTACCATTTCTGAGCATCTGGAGAAAGTTCGACAGGTCACGGGTCATCGTTTTTCATCAGAAAATTGATTTTTTGGACTGTAGAAAAATTGATTCAAAATGTCATTTGGATTGTGCCTCGTGTTGAATAACTACTTTTTAAAGCCCCAATGTGAACAAAATTGCCATTTTTACAGCCTTTTTCTCCTACTCTGGAAGCTTCTATTTCGACCAATTTCAGGCATTAAAATGACTCTAAACACACTTATTTTAGTTCCAAAAGTGATAATTCACATGCAGTAGTCATTTACAGTCCAAAAATAAAACATTAAAAAATTACAATTTTTGACCATCTGGAGAAAGTTCGACAGGTCACGGGTCATCGTTTTTCATCAGAAAATTGATTTTTTGGACTGTAGAAAAATTGATTCAAAATGTCATTTGGATTGTGCCTCGTGTTGAATAACTACTTTTTAAA
Source organism: Triturus cristatus (assembly GCF_964204655.1). Lineage (NCBI taxonomy): Eukaryota > Metazoa > Chordata > Amphibia > Caudata > Salamandridae > Triturus > Triturus cristatus. The sequence continues at coordinate 138,962,987 of NC_140586.1, read as the reverse complement.
GCCCCAATGTGAACAAAATTGCCATTTTTACAGCCTTTTTCTACTACTCAGAAGCTTCTATTTCGACCAATTTCAGGCATGAAAATGACTCTAAACACACTTATTTTAGTTCCAACAGTGATAATTCACATGCAGTAGTCATTTACAGTCAAAAAATAAAACATTAAAAATTTACCATTTCTGACCATCTGGAGAAAGTTCGACAGGTCACGGGTCATCATTTTTCATCAGAAAATTGATTTTTTGGACTGTAGAAAAATTGATTCAAAAATGTCAATTGGATTGGGCCTCGTGTTGAATAACTACTTTTTAAAGCCCCAATGTGACCAAAATTGCCATTTTTACAGCCTTTTTCGCCTACTCAGAAGCTTCTATTTTGACCAATTTCAGGCATTAAAATGACTCTAAACACACTTATTTTAGTTCCAAAAGTGATAATTCACATGCAGTAGTCATTTACAATCCAAAAATAAAACATTAAAAAATTACCATTTCTGACCATCTGGAGAAAGTTTGACAGGTCACGGGTCATCGTTTTTCATCAGAAAATTGATTTTTTAGACTGTAGAAAAATTCATTCAAAATGTCATTTGGATTGTGCCTCATGTTGAATAAGTACTTTTTAAAGCCTCAATGTGACCAAAATTGCCATTTTTACAGCCTTTTTCTCCTACTCAGAAGCTTCTATTTCGACCAATTTCAGGCATTAAAATGACTCTAAACACACTTATTTTAGTTCCAAAAGTGATAATTCACATGCAGTAGTCATTTACAGTCAAAAAATAAAACATTAAAAAATTACCATTTCTGACCATCTGGAGAAAGTTCGACAGGTCACGGGTCATCGTTTTTCATCAGAAAATAGATTTTTTGGACTGTAGAAAAATTGATTCAAAATGTCAATTGGATTGTGCCTCGTGTTGAATAACTACTTTTTAAAGCCTCAATGTGACCAAAATTGCCATTTTTACAGCCTTTTTCTCCTACTCAGAAGCTTCTATTTCGACCAATTTCAGGCATTAAAATGACTCTAAACACACTTATTTTAGTTCCAAAAGTGATAATTCACATGCAGTAGTCATTTACAGTCAAAAAGTAAAACATTAAAAAATTACCATTTCTGACCATCTGGAGAAAGTTCAACTGGTCACGGGTCATCGTTTTTCATCAGAAAATTGAATTTTTAGACTGTAGAAAAATTCATTCAAAATGTCATTTGGATTGTGCCTCATGTTGAATAAGTACTTTTTAAAGCCTCAATGTGACCACAATTGCCATTTTTACAGCCTTTTTCTCCTACTCAGAAGCTTCTATTTCGACCAATTTCAGGCATTAAAATTACTCTAAACACACTTATTTTAGTTCCAAAAGTGATAATTCACATGCAGTAGTCATTTACAGTCCAAAAATAAAACATTAAAAAATTACAACTTTTGATCATCTTGAGAAAGTTCGACAGGTCACGGGTCATCGTTTTTCATCAGAAAATTGATTTTTTGGACTGTAGAAAAATTCATTCAAAATGTCATTTGGATTGTGCCTCGTGTTGAATAAGTACTTTTTAAAGCCTCAATGTGACCAAAATTGCCATTTTTACAGCCTTTTTCTCCTACTCAGAAGCTTCTATTTCGACCAATTGCAGGCATTAAAATGACTCTAAACACACTTATTTTAGTTCCAAAAGTGATAATTCACATGCAGTAGTCATTTACAGTCAAAAAGTAAAACATTAAAAAATTACCATTTCTGACCATCTGGAGAAAGTTCAACTGGTCACGGGTCATCGTTTTTCATCAGAAAATTGATTTTTTGGACTGTAGAAAAATTGATTCAAAATGTCATTTGGATTGTGCCTCGTGTTGAATAAGTACTTTTTAAAGCCTCAATGTGACCAAAATTGCCATTTTTACAGCCTTTTTCTCCTACTCACAAGCTTCTATTTCAACCAATTTCAGGCATTAAAATGACTCTAAACACACTTATTTTGGTTCCAAAAGTGATAATTCACATGCAGTAGTCATTTACAGTCAAAAAATAAAACATTAAAAAATTACCATTTCTGACCATCTGGAGAAAGTTCGACAGGTCACGGGTCATCGTTTTTCATCAGAAAATTGATTTTTTGGACTGTAGAAAAATTGATTCAAAATGTCAATTGGATTGGGCCTCGTGTTGAATAACTACTTTTCAAAGCCCCAATGTGACCAAAATTGCCATTTTTACAGCCTTTTTCTCCTACTCAGAAGCTTCTATTTCGACCAATTTCAGGCATTAAAATGACTCTAAACACACTTATTTTAGTTCCAAAAGTGATAATTCACATGCAGTAGTCATTTACAGTCCAAAAATAAAACATTAAAAAATTACAACTTTTGATCATCTTGAGAAAGTTCGACAGGTCACGGGTCATCGTTTTTCATCAGAAAATTGATTTTTTGGACTGTAGAAAAATTCATTCAAAATGTCATTTGGATTGTGCCTCGTGTTGAATAAGTACTTTTTAAAGCCTCAATGTGACCAAAATTGCCATTTTTACAGCCTTTTTCAACTACTGAGAGCGCTATTTCGACGAATTTCAGGCATTAAAATGACTCTAAACACACTTATTTTAGTTCCAAAAGTGATAATTCACATGCAGTAGTCATTTACAGTCAAAAAATAAAACATTAAAAAATTACCATTTCTGACCATCTGGAGAAAGTTCGACAGGTCACGGGTCATCGTTTTTCATCAGAAAATCGATTTTTTGGACTGTAGAAAAATTGATTCAAAATGTCAATTGGATTGGGCCTCGTGTTGAATAACTACTTTTTAAAGCCCCAATGTGACCAAAATTGCCATTTTTACAGCCTTTTTCTCCTACTCAGAGGCTTCTATTTCGACCAATTTCAGGCATTAAAATGACTCTAAACACACTTATTTTAGTTCCAAAAGTGATAATTCACATGCAGTAGTCATTTACAGTCAAAAAATAAAACATTAAAAAATTACCATTTCTGACCATCTGGAGAAAGTTCGACAGGTCACGGGTCATCGTTTTTCATCAGAAAATAGATTTTTTGGACTAGAAAAATTGATTAAAAAATGTCAATTGGATTGGGCCTCGTGTTGAATAACTACTTTTTAAAGCCCCAATGTGACCAAAATTGCCATTTTTACAGCCTTTTTCTCCTACTCAGAAGCTTCTATTTTGACCAATTTCAGGCATTAAAATGACTCTAAACACACTTATTTTAGTTCCAAAAGTGATAATTCACATGCAGTAGTCATTTACAGTCAAAAAATAAAACATTAAAAAATTACCATTTCTGAGCATCTGGAGAAAGTTCGACAGGTCACGGGTCATCGTTTTTCATCAGAAAATTGATTTTTTAGACTGTAGAAAAATTGATTCAAAATGTCAATTGGATTGGGCCTCGTGTTGAATAACTACTTTTTAAAGCCCCAATGTGACCAAAATTGCCATTTTTACAGCCTTTTTCTCCTACTCTGGAAGCTTCTATTTCGACCAATTTCAGGCATTAAAATGACTCTAAACACACTTATTTTAGTTCCAAAAGTGATAATTCACATGCAGTAGTCATTTACAGTCCAAAAATAAAACATTAAAAAATTACAATTTTTGACCATCTGGAGAAAGTTCGACAGGTCACGGGTCATCGTTTTTCATCAGAAAATTGATTTTTTGGACTGTAGAAAAATTGATTCAAAATGTCATTTGGATTGTGCCTCGTGTTGAATAAGTACTTTTTAAAGCCTCAATGTGGCCAAAATTGCCATTTTTACAGCCTTTTTCTCCTACTCAGAAGCTTCTATTTCGACCAATTTCAGGCATTAAAATGACTCTAAACACACTTATTTTAGTTCCAAAAGTGATAATTCACATGCAGTAGTCATTTACAGTCAAAAAATAAAACATTAAAAAATTACCATTTCTGACCATCTGGAGAAAGTTCGACAGGTCACAGGTCATCGTTTTTCATCAGAAAATTGATTTTTTGGACTGTAGAAAAATTGATTCAAAATGTCATTTGGATTGTGCCTCGTGTTGAATAACTACTTTTTAAAGCCCCAATGTGAACAAAATTGCCATTTTTACAGCCTTTTTCTACTACTCAGAAGCTTCTATTTCGACCAATTTCAGGCATGAAAATGACTCTAAACACACTTATTTTAGTTCCAACAGTGATAATTCACATGCAGTAGTCATTTACAGTCAAAAAATAAAACATTAAAAAATTACCATTTCTGACCATCTGGAGAAAGTTCGACAGGTCACGGGTCATCATTTTTCATCAGAAAATTGATTTTTTGGACTGTAGAAAAATTGACTCAAAAATGTCAATTGGATTGGGCCTCGTGTTGAATAACTACTTTTTAAAGCCCCAATGTGACCAAAATTGCCATTTTTACAGCCTTTTTCGCCTACTCAGAAGCTTCTATTTTGACCAATTTCAGGCATTAAAATGACTCTAAACACACTTATTTTAGTTCCAAAAGTGATAATTCACATGCAGTAGTCATTTACAGTCCAAAAATAAAACATTAAAAAATTACCATTTCTGACCATCTGGAGAAAGTTTGACAGGTCACGGGTCATCGTTTTTCATCAGAAAATTGATTTTTTAGACTGTAGAAAAATTCATTCAAAATGTCATTTGGATTGTGCCTCATGTTGAATAAGTACTTTTTAAAGCCTCAATGTGACCAAAATTGCCATTTTTACAGCCTTTTTCTCCTACTCAGAAGCTTCTATTTCGACCAATTTCAGGCATTAAAATGACTCTAAACACACTTATTTTAGTTCCAAAAGTGATAATTCACATGCTTTAGTCATTTACAGTCAAAAAATAAAACATTAAAAAATTACCATTTCTGACCATCTGGAGAAAGTTCGACAGGTCACGGGTCATCGTTTTTCATCAGAAAATAGATTTTTTGGACTGTAGAAAAATTGATTCAAAATGTCAATTGGATTGTGCCTCGTGTTGAATAAGTACTTTTTAAAGCCTCAATGTGACCAAAATTGCCATTTTTACAGCCTTTTTCTCCTACTCAGAAGCTTCTATTTCGACCAATTTCAGGCATTAAAATGACTCTAAACACACTTATTTTAGTTCCAAAAGTGATAATTCACATGCAGTAGTCATTTACAGTCAAAAAGTAAAACATTAAAAAATTACCATTTCTGAACATCTGGAGAAAGTTCAACTGGTCACGGGTCATCGTTTTTCATCAGAAAATTGATTTTTTAGACTGTAGAAAAATTCATTCAAAATGTCATTTGGATTGTGCCTCATGTTGAATAAGTACTTTTTAAAGCCTCAATGTGACCAAAATTGCCATTTTTACAGCCTTTTTCTCCTACTCAGAAGCTTCTATTTCGACCAATTTCAGGCATTAAAATGACTCTAAACACACTTATTTTAGTTCCAAAAGTGATAATTCACATGCAGTAGTCATTTACAGTCAAAAAATAAAACATTAAAAAATTACCGTTTCTGACCATCTGGAGAAAGTTCGACAGGTCACGGGTCATCGTTTTTCATCAGAAAATAGATTTTTTGGACTGTAGAAAAATTGATTCAAAATGTCAATTGGATTGTGCCTCGTGTTGAATAAGTACTTTTTAAAGCCTCAATGTGACCAAAATTGCCATTTTTACAGCCTTTTTCTCCTACTCAGAGGCTTCTATTTCGACCAATTTCAGGCATTAAAATGACTCTAAACACACTTATTTTAGTTCCAAAAGTGATAATTCACATGCAGTAGTCATTTACAGTCAAAAAATAAAACATTAAAAAATTACCATTTCTGACCATCTGGAGAAAGTTCGACAGGTCACGGGTCATCGTTTTTCATCAGAAAATTGATTTTTTGGACTGTAGAAAAATTGATTCAAAATGTCAATTGGATTGGGCCTCGTGTTGAATAACTACTTTTTAAAGCCCCAATGTGACCAAAATTGCCATTTTTACAGCCTTTTTCTCCTACTCAGAAGCTTCTATTTCGACCAATTTCAGGCATTAAAATGACTCTAAACACACTTATTTTAGTTCCAAAAGTGATAATTCACATGCAGTAGTCATTTACAGTCCAAAAATAAAACATTAAGAAATTACAACTTTTGATCATCTTGAGAAAGTTCGACAGGTCACGGGTCATCGTTTTTCATCAGAAAATTGATTTTTTGGACTGTAGAAAAATTCATTCAAAATGTCATTTGGATTGTGCCTCGTGTTGAATAAGTACTTTTTAAAGCCTCAATGTGACCAAAATTGCCATTTTTACAGCCTTTTTCAACTACTCAGAGCGCTATTTCGACGAATTTCAGGCATTAAAATGACTCTAAACACACTTATTTTAGTTCCAAAAGTGATAATTCACATGCAGTAGTCATTTACAGTCAAAAAATAAAACATTAAAAAATTACCATTTCTGACCATCTGGAGAAAGTTCGACAGGTCACGGGTCATCGTTTTTCATCAGAAAATCGATTTTTTGGACTGTAGAAAAATTGATTCAAAATGTCAATTGGATTGGGCCTCGTGTTGAATAACTACTTTTTAAAGCCCCAATGTGACCAAAATTGCCATTTTTACAGCCTTTTTCTCCTACTCAGAGGCTTCTATTTCGACCAATTTCAGGCATTAAAATGACTCTAAACACACTTATTTTAGTTCCAAAAGTGATAATTCACATGCAGTAGTCATTTACAGTCAAAAAATAAAACATTAAAAAATTACCATTTCTGACCATCTTGAGAAATTTTGACAGGTCACGGGTCATCGTTTTTCATCAGAAAATTGATTTTTTGGACTGTAGAAAAATTGATTCAAAAATGTCAATTGGATTGGGCCTCGTGTTGAATAACTACTTTTTAAAGCCCCAATGTGACCAAAATTGCCATTTTTACAGCCTTTTTCTCCTACTCAGAAGCTTCTATTTTGACCAATTTCAGGCATTAAAATGACTCTAAACACACTTATTTTAGTTGCAAAAGTGATAATTCACATGCAGTAGTCATTTACAGTCAAAAAATAAAACATTAAAAAATTACCATTTCTGACCATCTGGAGAAAGTTCGACAGGTCACGGGTCATCGTTTTTCATCAGAAAATAGATTTTTTGGACTAGAAAAATTGATTAAAAAATGTCAATTGGATTGGGCCTCGTGTTGAATAACTACTTTTTAAAGCCCCAATGTGACCAAAATTGCCATTTTTACAGCCTTTTTCTCCTACTCAGAAGCTTCTATTTTGACCAATTTCAGGCATTAAAATGACTCTAAACACACTTATTTTAGTTCCAAAAGTGATAATTCACATGCAGTAGTCATTTACAGTCCAAAAATAAAACATTAAAAAATTACCATTTCTGAGCATCTGGAGAAAGTTCGACAGGTCACGGGTCATCGTTTTTCATCAGAAAATTGATTTTTTAGACTGTAGAAAATTGATTCAAAATGTCAATTGGATTGGGCCTCGTGTTGAATAACTACTTTTTAAAGCCCCAATGTGACCAAAATTGCCATTTTTACAGCCTTTTTCTCCTACTCTGGAAGCTTCTATTTCGACCAATTTCAGGCATTAAAATGACTCTAAACACACTTATTTTAGTTCCAAAAGTGATAATTCACATGCAGTAGTCATTTACAGTCCAAAAATAAAACATTAAAAAATTACAATTTTTGACCATCTGGAGAAAGTTCGACAGGTCACGGGTCATCGTTTTTCATCAGAAAATTGATTTTTTGGACTGTAGAAAAATTGATTCAAAATGTCATTTGGATTGTGCCTCGTGTTGAATAACTACTTTTTAAAGCCCCAATGTGAACAAAATTGCCATTTTTACAGCCTTTTTCTACTACTCAGAAGCTTCTATTTCGACCAATTTCAGGCATGAAAATGACTCTAAACACACTTATTTTAGTTCCAACAGTGATAATTCACATGCAGTAGTCATTTACAGTCAAAAAATAAAACATTAAAAATTTACCATTTCTGACCATCTGGAGAAAGTTCGACAGGTCACGGGTCATCATTTTTCATCAGAAAATTGATTTTTTGGACTGTAGAAAAATTGATTCAAAAATGTCAATTGGATTGGGCCTCGTGTTGAATAACTACTTTTTAAAGCCCCAATGTGACCAAAATTGCCATTTTTACAGCCTTTTTCGCCTACTCAGAAGCTTCTATTTTGACCAATTTCAGGCATTAAAATGACTCTAAACACACTTATTTTAGTTCCAAAAGTGATAATTCACATGCAGTAGTCATTTACAGTCAAAAAATAAAACATTAAAAAATTACCATTTCTGACCATCTGGAGAAAGTTTGACAGGTCACGGGTCATCGTTTTTCATCAGAAAATTGATTTTTTAGACTGTAGAAAAATTCATTCAAAATGTCATTTGGATTGTGCCTCATGTTGAATAAGTACTTTTTAAAGCCTCAATGTGACCAAAATTGCCATTTTTACAGCCTTTTTCTCCTACTCAGAAGCTTCTATTTCGACCAATTTCAGGCATTAAAATGACTCTAAACACACTTATTTTAGTTCCAAAAGTGATAATTCACATGCAGTAGTCATTTACAGTCAAAAAATAAAACATTAAAAAATTACCATTTCTGACCATCTGGAGAAAGTTCGACAGGTCACGGGTCATCGTTTTTCATCAGAAAATAGATTTTTTGGACTGTAGAAAAATTGATTCAAAATGTCAATTGGATTGTGCCTCGTGTTGAATAAGTACTTTTTAAAGCCTCAATGTGACCAAAATTGCCATTTTTACAGCCTTTTTCTCCTACTCAGAAGCTTCTATTTCGACCAATTTCAGGCATTAAAATGACTCTAAACACACTTATTTTAGTTCCAAAAGTGATAATTCACATGCAGTAGTCATTTACAGTGAAAAAATAAAACATTAAAAAATTACCATTTCTGACCATCTGGAGAAAGTTCGACAGGTCACGGGTCATCGTTTTTCATCAGAAAATTGATTTTTTGGACTGTAGAAAAATTGATTCAAAATGTCATTTGGATTGTGCCTCGTGTTGAATAACTACTTTTTAAAGCCCCAATGTGAACAAAATTGCCATTTTTACAGCCTTTTTCTACTACTCAGAAGCTTCTATTTCGACCAATTTCAGGCATGAAAATGACTCTAAACACACTTATTTTAGTTCCAACAGTGATAATTCACATGCAGTAGTCATTTACAGTCAAAAAATAAAACATTAAAAAATTACCATTTCTGACCATCTGGAGAAAGTTCGACAGGTCACGGGTCATCATTTTTCATCAGAAAATTGATTTTTTGGACTGTAGAAAAATTGATTCAAAAATGTCAATTGGATTGGGCCTCGTGTTGAATAACTACTTTTTAAAGCCCCAATGTGACCAAAATTGCCATTTTTACAGCCTTTTTCGCCTACTCAGAAGCTTCTATTTTGACCAATTTCAGGCATTAAAATGACTCTAAACACACTTATTTTAGTTCCAAAAGTGATAATTCACATGCAGTAGTCATTTACAGTCAAAAAATAAAACATTAAAAAATTACCATTTCTGACCATCTGGAGAAAGTTTGACAGGTCACGGGTCATCGTTTTTCATCAGAAAATTGATTTTTTAGACTGTAGAAAAATTCATTCAAAATGTCATTTGGATTGTGCCTCATGTTGAATAAGTACTTTTTAAAGCCTCAATGTGACCAAAATTGCCATTTTTACAGCCTTTTTCTCCTACTCAGAAGCTTCTATTTCGACCAATTTCAGGCATTAAAATGACTCTAAACACACTTATTTTAGTTCCAAAAGTGATAATTCACATGCAGTAGTCATTTACAGTCAAAAAATAAAACATTAAAAAATTACCATTTCTGACCATCTGGAGAAAGTTCGACAGGTCACGGGTCATCGTTTTTCATCAGAAAATAGATTTTTTGGACTGTAGAAAAATTGATTCAAAATGTCAATTGGATTGTGCCTCGTGTTGAATAACTACTTTTTAAAGCCTCAATGTGACCAAAATTGCCATTTTTACAGCCTTTTTCTCCTACTCAGAAGCTTCTATTTCGACCAATTTCAGGCATTAAAATGACTCTAAACACACTTATTTTAGTTCCAAAAGTGATAATTCACATGCAGTAGTCATTTACAGTCAAAAAATAAAACATTAAAAAATTACCGTTTCTGACCATCTGGAGAAAGTTCGACAGGTCACGGGTCATCGTTTTTCATCAGAAAATAGATTTTTTGGACTGTAGAAAAATTGATTCAAAATGTCAATTGGATTGTGCCTCGTGTTGAATAAGCACTTTTTAAAGCCTCAATGTGACCAAAATTGCCATTTTTACAGCCTTTTTCTCCTACTCAGAAGCTTCTATTTCGACCAATTTCAGGCATTAAAATGACTCTAAACACACTTATTTTAGTTCCAAAAGTGATAATTCACATGCAGTAGTCATTTACAGTCAAAAAGTAAAACATTAAAAAATTACCATTTCTGACCATCTGGAGAAAGTTCAACTGGTCACGGGTCATCGTTTTTCATCAGAAAATTGATTTTTTGGACTGTAGAAAAATTGATTCAACATGTCATTTGGATTGTGCCTCGTGTTGAATAAGTACTTTTTAAAGCCTCAATGTGACCAAAATTGCCATTTTTACAGCCTTTTTCTCCTACTCAGAAGCTTCTATTTCAACCAATTTCAGGCATTAAAATGACTCTAAACACACTTATTTTAGTTCCAAAAGTGATAATTCACATGCAGTAGTCATTTACAGTCAAAAAATAAAACATTAAAAAATTACCATTTCTGACCATCTGGAGAAAGTTCGACAGGTCACGGGTCATCGTTTTTCATCAGAAAATTGATTTTTTGTACTGTAGAAAAATTGATTCAAAATGTCAATTGGATTGGGCCTCGTGTTGAATAACTACTTTTTAAAGCCCCAATGTGACCAAAATTGCCATTTTTACAGCCTTTTTCTCCTACTCAGAAGCTTCTATTTCGACGAATTTCAGGCATTAAAATGACTCTAAACACACTTATTTTAGTTCCAAAAGTGATAATTCACATGCAGTAGTCATTTACAGTCAAAAAATAAAACATTAAAAAATTACCATTTCTGACCATCTGGAGAAAGTTCGACAGGTCACGTTTTTCATCAGAAAATCGATTTTTTGGACTGTAGAAAAATTGATTCAAAATGTCAATTGGATTGGGCCTCGTGTTGAATAACTACTTTTTAAAGCCCCAATGTGACCAAAATTGCCATTTTTACAGCCTTTTTCTCCTACTCAGAGGCTTCTATTTCGACCAATTTCAGGCATTAAAATGACTCTAAACACACTTATTTTAGTTCCAAAAGTGATAATTCACATGCAGTAGTCATTTACAGTCAAAAAATAAAACATTAAAAAATTACCATTTCTGACCATCTTGAGAAAGTTTGACAGTTCACGGGTCATCGTTTTTCATCAGAAAATTGATTTTTTGGACTGTAGAAAAATTGATTCAAAAATGTCAATTGGATTGGGCCTCGTGTTGAATAACTACTTTTTAAAGCCCCAATGTGACCAAAATTGCCATTTTTACAGCCTTTTTCTCCTACTCAGAAGCTTCTATTTTGACCAATTTCAGGCATTAAAATGACTCTAAACACACTTATTTTAGTTCCAAAAGTGATAATTCACATGCAGTAGTCATTTACAGTCAAAAAATAAAACATTAAAAAATTACCATTTCTGACCATCTGGAGAAAGTTCGACAGGTCACGGGTCATCGTTTTTCATCAGAAAATAGATTTTTTGGACTAGAAAAATTGATTAAAAAATGTCAATTGGATTGGGCCTCGTGTTGAATAACTACTTTTTAAAGCCCCAATGTGACCAAAATTGCCATTTTTACAGCCTTTTTCTCCTACTCAGAAGCTTCTATTTTGACCAATTTCAGGCATTAAAATGACTCTAAACACACTTATTTTAGTTCCAAAAGTGATAATTCACATGCAGTAGTCATTTACAGTCAAAAAATAAAACATGAAAAAATTACCATTTCTGAGCATCTGGAGAAAGTTCGACATCAGAAAATTGATTTTTTAGACTGTAGAAAAATTGATTCAAAATGTCAATTGGATTGGGCCTCGTGTTGAATAAGTACTTTTTAAAGCCTCAATGTGACCAAAATTGCCATTTTTACAGCCTTTTTCTCCTACTCAGAAGCTTCTATTTCGACCAATTTCAGGCATTAAAATGACTCTAAACACACTTATTTTAGTTCCAAAAGTGATAATTCACATGCAGTAGTCATTTACAGTCAAAAAATAAAACATTAAAAAATTACCATTTCTGACCATCTGGAGAAAGTTCGACAGGTCACGGGTCATCGTTTTTCATCAGAAAATTGATTTTTTGGACTGTAGAAAAATGTATTCAAAATGTCAATTGGATTGGGCCTCGTGTTGAATAACTACTTTTTAAAGCCCCAATGTGACCAAAATTGCCATTTTTACAGCCTTTTTCTCCTACTCTGGAAGCTTCTATTTCGACCAATTTCAGGCATTAAAATTACTCTAAACACACTTATTTTAGTTCCAAAAGTGATAATTCACATGCAGTAGTCATTTACAATCAAAAAATAAAACATTACAAAATTGCCATTTCCGACCATCTGGAGAAAGTTCGACAGGTCACGGGTCATCGTTTTTCATCAGAAAATCGATTTTTTGGACTGTAGAAAAATTGATTCAAAATGTCAATTGGATTGGGCCTCGTGTTGAATAACTACTTTTTAAAGCCCCAATGTGACCAAAATTGCCATTTTTACAGCCTTTTTCTCCTACTCAGAGGCTTCTATTTCGACCAATTTCAGGCATTAAAATGACTCTAAACACACTTATTTTAGTTCCAAAAGTGATAATTCACATGCAGTAGTCATTTACAGTCAAAAAATAAAATATTAAAAAATTACCATTTCTGACCATCTTGAGAAAGTTTGACAGGTCACGGGTCATCGTTTTTCATCAGAAAATTGATTTTTTGGACTGTAGAAAAATTGATTCAAAAATGTCAATTGGATTGGGCCTCGTGTTGAATAACTACTTTTTAAAGCCCCAATGTGACCAAAATTGCCATTTTTACAGCCTTTTTCTCCTACTCAGAAGCTTCTATTTTGACCAATTTCAGGCATTAAAATGACTCTAAACACACTTATTTTAGTTCCAAAAGTGATAATTCACATGCAGTAGTCATTTACAGTCAAAAAATAAAACATTAAAAAATTACCATTTCTGACCATCTGGAGAAAGTTCGACAGGTCACGGGTCATCGTTTTTCATCAGAAAATTGATTTTTTGGACTGTAGAAAAATTTATTCAAAATGTCAATTGGATTGGGCCTCGTGTTGAATAACTACTTTTTAAAGCCCCAATGTGACCAAAATTGCCATTTTTACAGCCTTTTTCTCCTACTCTGGAAGCTTCTATTTCGACCAATTTCAGGCATTAAAATTACTCTAAACACACTTATTTTAGTTCCAAAAGTGATAATTCACATGCAGTAGTCATTTACAATCAAAAAATAAAACAATACAAAATTGCCATTTCTGACCATCTGGAAAAAGTTCGACAGGTCACGGGTCATTGTTTTTCATCAGAAAATTGATTTTTTGGACTGTAGAAAAATTGATTCAAAAATGTCAATTGGATTGGGCCTCGTGTTGAATAACTACTTTTTAAAGCCCCAATGTGACCAAAATTGCCATTTTTACAGCCTTTTTCTACTACTCAGAAGCTTCTATTTCGACCAATTTCAGGCATGAAAATGACTCTAAACACACTTATTTTAGTTCCAACAGTGATAATTCACATGCAGTAGTCATTTACAGTCAAAAAATAAAACATTAAAAAATTAACATTTCTAACCATCTGGAGAAAGTTCAACAGGTCACGGGTCACCGTTTATCATCAGAAAATTGATTTTTTGGACCGTCGAAAAATTGATTCAAAATGTTATTTGGATTGTGCCTCGTGTTGAATAAGTACTTTTTAAAGCCTCAATGTGACCAAAATTGCCATTTTTACAGCCTTTTTCAACTACTCAGAAGCTTCTATTTCGACCAATTTCAGGCATTAAAATTACTCTAAACACACTTATTTTAGTTCCAAAAGTGATAATTCACATGCAGTAGTCATTTACAGTCAAAAAATAAAACATTAAAAAATTACCATTTCTGACCATCTGGAGAAAGTTCGACAGGTCACGGGTCATCGTTTTTCATCATAAAATAGATTTTTTGGACTGTAGAAAAATTGATTCAAACTGTCAATTGGATTGTGCCTCGTGTTGAATAAGTACTTTTTAAAGCCTCAATTTGACCAAAATTGCCATTTTTACAGCCTTTTTCTCCTACTCAGAAGCTTCTATTTCGACCAATTTCAGGCATTAAAATGACTCTAAACACACTTATCTTAGTTCCAAAGGTGATAATTCACATGCAGTTGTCATTTACAGTCAAAACATAAAACATTAAAAAATTACCATTTCTGACCATCTGGAGAAAGTTCGACAGGTCACGGGTCATCGTTTTTCATCAGAAAATTGATTTTATGGACTGTAGAAAAATTGATTCAAAATGTCATTTGGATTGTGCCTCGTGTTGAATAACTACTTTTTAAAGCCCCAATGTGAACAAAATTGCCATTTTTACAGCCTTTTTCTACTACTCAGAAGCTTCTATTTCGACCAATTTCAGGCATGAAAATGACTCTAAACACACTTATTTTAGTTCCAACAGTGATAATTCACATGCAGTAGTCATTTACAGTCAAAAAATAAAACAGTAAAAAATTACCATTTCTGACCATCTGGAGAAAGTTCGACAGGTCACGGGTCATCATTTTTCATCAGAAAATTGATTTTTTGGACTGTAGAAAAATTGATTCAAAAATGTCAATTGGATTGGGCCTCGTGTTGAATAACTACTTTTTAAAGCCCCAATGTGACCAAAATTGCCATTTTTACAACCTTTTTCGCCTACTCAGAAGCTTCTATTTTGACCAATTTCAGGCATTAAAATGACTCTAAACACACTTATTTTAGTTCCAAAAGTGATAATTCACATGCAGTAGTCATTTACAGTCCAAAAATAAAACATTAAAAAATTACCATTTCTGACCATCTGGAGAAAGTTTGACAGGTCACGGGTCATCGTTTTTCATCAGAAAATTGATTTTTTAGACTGTAGAAAAATTCATTCAAAATGTCATTTGGATTGTGCCTCATGTTGAATAAGTACTTTTTAAAGCCTCAATGTGACCAAAATTGCCATTTTTACAGCCTTTTTCTCCTACTCAGAAGCTTCTATTTCGACCAATTTCAGGCATTAAAATGACTCTAAACACACTTATTTTAGTTCCAAAAGTGATAATTCACATGCAGTAGTCATTTACAGTCAAAAAATAAAACATTAAAAAATTACCATTTCTGACCATCTGGAGAAAGTTCGACAGGTCACGGGTCATCGTTTTTCATCAGAAAATTGATTTTATGGACTGTAGAAAAATTGATTCAAAATGTCATTTGGATTGTGCCTCGTGTTGAATAACTACTTTTTAAAGCCCCAATGTGAACAAAATTGCCATTTTTACAGCCTTTTTCTACTACTCAGAAGCTTCTATTTCGACCAATTTCAGGCATGAAAATGACTCTAAACACACTTATTTTAGTTCCAACAGTGATAATTCACATGCAGTAGTCATTTACAGTCAAAAAATAAAACAGTAAAAAATTACCATTTCTGACCATCTGGAGAAAGTTCGACAGGTCACGGGTCATCATTTTTCATCAGAAAATTGATTTTTTGGACTGTAGAAAAATTGATTCAAAAATGTCAATTGGATTGGGCCTCGTGTTGAATAACTACTTTTTAAAGCCCCAATGTGACCAAAATTGCCATTTTTACAACCTTTTTCGCCTACTCAGAAGCTTCTATTTTGACCAATTTCAGGCATTAAAATGACTCTAAACACACTTATTTTAGTTCCAAAAGTGATAATTCACATGCAGTAGTCATTTACAGTCCAAAAATAAAACATTAAAAAATTACCATTTCTGACCATCTGGAGAAAGTTTGACAGGTCACGGGTCATCGTTTTTCATCAGAAAATTGATTTTTTAGACTGTAGAAAAATTCATTCAAAATGTCATTTGGATTGTGCCTCATGTTGAATAAGTACTTTTTAAAGCCTCAATGTGACCAAAATTGCCATTTTTACAGCCTTTTTCTCCTACTCACAAGCTTCTATTTCAACCAATTTCAGGCATTAAAATGACTCTAAACACACTTATTTTAGTTCCAAAAGTGATAATTCACATGCAGTAGTCATTTACAGTCAAAAAATAAAACATTAAAAAATTACCATTTCTGACCATCTGGAGAAAGTTCGACAGGTCACGGGTCATCGTTTTTCATCAGAAAATTGATTTTTTGGACTGTAGAAAAATTGATTCAAAATGTCAATTGGATTGGGCCTCGTGTTGAATAACTACTTTTTAAAGCCCCAATGTGACCAAAATTGCCATTTTTACAGCCTTTTTCTCCTACTCAGAAGCTTCTATTTCGACCAATTTCAGGCATTAAAATGACTCTAAACACACTTATTTTAGTTCCAAAAGTGATAATTCACATGCAGTAGTCATTTACAGTCAAAAAATAAAACATTAAAAAATTACCATTTCTGACCATCTGGAGAAAGTTCGACAGGTCACGGGTCATCGTTTTTCATCAGAAAATAGATTTTTTGGACTGTAGAAAAATTGATTCAAAATGTCAATTGGATTGTGCCTCGTGTTGAATAAGTACTTTTTAAAGCCTCAATTTGACCAAAATTGCCATTTTTACAGCCTTTTTCTCCTACTCAGAAGCTTCTATTTCGACCAATTTCAGGCATTAAAATGACTCTAAACACACTTATCTTAGTTCCAAAGGTGATAATTCACATGCAGTTGTCATTTACAGTCAAAACATAAAACATTAAAAAATTACCATTTCTGACCATCTGGAGAAAGTTCGACAGGTCACGGGTCATCGTTTTTCATCAGAAAATTGATTTTATGGACTGTAGAAAAATTGATTCAAAATGTCATTTGGATTGTGCCTCGTGTTGAATAACTACTTTTTAAAGCCCCAATGTGAACAAAATTGCCATTTTTACAGCCTTTTTCTACTACTCAGAAGCTTCTATTTCGACCAATTTCAGGCATGAAAATGACTCTAAACACACTTATTTTAGTTCCAACAGTGATAATTCACATGCAGTAGTCATTTACAGTCAAAAAATAAAACAGTAAAAAATTACCATTTCTGACCATCTGGAGAAAGTTCGACAGGTCACGGGTCATCATTTTTCATCAGAAAATTGATTTTTTGGACTGTAGAAAAATTGATTCAAAAATGTCAATTGGATTGGGCCTCGTGTTGAATAACTACTTTTTAAAGCCCCAATGTGACCAAAATTGCCATTTTTACAACCTTTTTCGCCTACTCAGAAGCTTCTATTTTGACCAATTTCAGGCATTAAAATAACTCTAAACACACTTATTTTAGTTCCAAAAGTGATAATTCACATGCAGTAGTCATTTACAGTCCAAAAATAAAACATTAAAAAATTACCATTTCTGACCATCTGGAGAAAGTTTGACAGGTCACGGGTCATCGTTTTTCATCAGAAAATTGATTTTTTAGACTGTAGAAAAAATTCATACAAAATGTCATTTGGATTGTGCCTCATGTTGAATAAGTACTTTTTAAAGCCTCAATGTGACCAAAATTGCCATTTTTACAGCCTTTTTCTCCTACTCACAAGCTTCTATTTCAACCAATTTCAGGCATTAAAATGACTCTAAACACACTTATTTTAGTTCCAAAAGTGATAATTCACATGCAGTAGTCATTTACAGTCAAAAAATAAAACATTAAAAAATTACCATTTCTGACCATCTGGAGAAAGTTCGACAGGTCACGGGTCATCGTTTTTCATCAGAAAATTGATTTTTTGGACTGTAGAAAAATTGATTCAAAATGTCAATTGGATTGGGCCTCGTGTTGAATAACTACTTTTTAAAGCCCCAATGTGACCAAAATTGCCATTTTTACAGCCTTTTTCTCCTACTCAGAAGCTTCTATTTCGACCAATTTCAGGCATTAAAATGACTCTAAACACACTTATTTTAGTTCCAAAAGTGATAATTCACATGCAGTAGTCATTTACAGTCCAAAAATAAAACATTAAAAAATTACAACTTTTGATCATCTTGAGAAAGTTCGACAGGTCACGGGTCATCGTTTTTCATCAGAAAATTGATTTTTTGGACTGTAGAAAAATTCATTCAAAATGTCATTTGGATTGTGCCAAGTGTTGAATAAGTACTTTTTAAAGCCTCAATGTGACCAAAATTGCCATTTTTACAGCCTTTTTCAACTACTCAGAGCGCTATTTCGACGAATTTCAGGCATTAAAATGACTCTAAACACACTTATTTTAGTTCCAAAAGTGATAATTCACATGCAGTAGTCATTTACAGTCAAAAAATAAAACATTAAAAAATTACCATTTCTGACCATCTGGAGAAAGTTCGACAGGTCACGGGTCATCGTTTTTCATCAGAAAATCGATTTTTTGGACTGTAGAAAAATTGATTCAAAATGTCAATTGGATTGGGCCTCGTGTTGAATAACTACTTTTTAAAGCCCCAATGTGACCAAAATTGCCATTTTTACAGCCTTTTTCTCCTACTCAGAGGCTTCTATTTCGACCAATTTCAGGCATTAAAATGACTCTAAACACACTTATTTTAGTTCCAAAAGTGATAATTCACATGCAGTAGTCATTTACAGTCAAAAAATAAAACATTAAAAAATTACCATTTCTGACCATCTTGAGAAATTTTGACAGGTCACGGGTCATCGTTTTTCATCAGAAAATTGATTTTTTGGACTGTAGAAAAATTGATTCAAAAATGTCAATTGGATTGGGCCTCGTGTTGAATAACTACTTTTTAAAGCCCCAATGTGACCAAAATTGCCATTTTTACAGCCTTTTTCTCCTACTCAGAAGCTTCTATTTTGACCAATTTCAGGCATTAAAATGACTCTAAACACACTTATTTTAGTTGCAAAAGTGATAATTCACATGCAGTAGTCATTTACAGTCAAAAAATAAAACATTAAAAAATTACCATTTCTGACCATCTGGAGAAAGTTCGACAGGTCACGGGTCATCGTTTTTCATCAGAAAATAGATTTTTTGGACTAGAAAAATTGATTAAAAAATGTCAATTGGATTGGGCCTCGTGTTGAATAACTACTTTTTAAAGCCCCAATGTGACCAAAATTGCCATTTTTACAGCCTTTTTCTCCTACTCTGGAAGCTTCTATTTCGACCAATTTCAGGCATTAAAATTACTCTAAACACACTTATTTTAGTTCCAAAAGTGATAATTCACATGCAGTAGTCATTTACAATCAAAAAATAAAACATTACAAAATTGCCATTTCTGACCATCTGGAAAAAGTTCGACAGGTCACGGGTCATTGTTTTTCATCAGAAAATTGATTTTTTGGACTGTAGAAAAATTGATTCAAAAATGTCAATTGGATTGGGCCTCGTGTTGAATAACTACTTTTTAAAGCCCCAATGTGACCAAAATTGCCATTTTTACAGCCTTTTTCTACTACTCAGAAGCTTCTATTTCGACCAATTTCAGGCATGAAAATGACTCTAAACACACTTATTTTAGTTCCAACAGTGATAATTCACATGCAGTAGTCATTTACAGTCAAAAAATAAAACATTAAAAAATTAACATTTCTAACCATCTGGAGAAAGTTCAACAGGTCACGGGTCACCGTTTATCATCAGAAAATTGATTTTTTGGACCGTCGAAAAATTGATTCAAAATGTTATTTGGATTGTGCCTCGTGTTGAATAAGTACTTTTTAAAGCCTCAATGTGACCAAAATTGCCATTTTTACAGCCTTTTTCAACTACTCAGAAGCTTCTATTTCGACCAATTTCAGGCATTAAAATTACTCTAAACACACTTATTTTAGTTCCAAAAGTGATAATTCACATGCAGTAGTCATTTACAGTCAAAAAATAAAACATTAAAAAATTACCATTTCTGACCATCTGGAGAAAGTTCGACAGGTCACGGGTCATCGTTTTTCATCATAAAATAGATTTTTTGGACTGTAGAAAAATTGATTCAAACTGTCAATTGGATTGTGCCTCGTGTTGAATAAGTACTTTTTAAAGCCTCAATTTGACCAAAATTGCCATTTTTACAGCCTTTTTCTCCTACTCAGAAGCTTCTATTTCGACCAATTTCAGGCATTAAAATGACTCTAAACACACTTATCTTAGTTCCAAAGGTGATAATTCACATGCAGTTGTCATTTACAGTCAAAACATAAAACATTAAAAAATTACCATTTCTGACCATCTGGAGAAAGTTCGACAGGTCACGGGTCATCGTTTTTCATCAGAAAATTGATTTTATGGACTGTAGAAAAATTGATTCAAAATGTCATTTGGATTGTGCCTCGTGTTGAATAACTACTTTTTAAAGCCCCAATGTGAACAAAATTGCCATTTTTACAGCCTTTTTCTACTACTCAGAAGCTTCTATTTCGACCAATTTCAGGCATGAAAATGACTCTAAACACACTTATTTTAGTTCCAACAGTGATAATTCACATGCAGTAGTCATTTACAGTCAAAAAATAAAACAGTAAAAAATTACCATTTCTGACCATCTGGAGAAAGTTCGACAGGTCACGGGTCATCATTTTTCATCAGAAAATTGATTTTTTGGACTGTAGAAAAATTGATTCAAAAATGTCAATTGGATTGGGCCTCGTGTTGAATAACTACTTTTTAAAGCCCCAATGTGACCAAAATTGCCATTTTTACAACCTTTTTCGCCTACTCAGAAGCTTCTATTTTGACCAATTTCAGGCATTAAAATGACTCTAAACACACTTATTTTAGTTCCAAAAGTGATAATTCACATGCAGTAGTCATTTACAGTCCAAAAATAAAACATTAAAAAATTACCATTTCTGACCATCTGGAGAAAGTTTGACAGGTCACGGGTCATCGTTTTTCATCAGAAAATTGATTTTTTAGACTGTAGAAAAATTCATTCAAAATGTCATTTGGATTGTGCCTCATGTTGAATAAGTACTTTTTAAAGCCTCAATGTGACCAAAATTGCCATTTTTACAGCCTTTTTCTCCTACTCACAAGCTTCTATTTCAACCAATTTCAGGCATTAAAATGACTCTAAACACACTTATTTTAGTTCCAAAAGTGATAATTCACATGCAGTAGTCATTTACAGTCAAAAAATAAAACATTAAAAAATTACCATTTCTGACCATCTGGAGAAAGTTCGACAGGTCACGGGTCATCGTTTTTCATCAGAAAATTGATTTTTTGGACTGTAGAAAAATTGATTCAAAATGTCAATTGGATTGGGCCTCGTGTTGAATAACTACTTTTTAAAGCCCCAATGTGACCAAAATTGCCATTTTTACAGCCTTTTTCTCCTACTCAGAAGCTTCTATTTCGACCAATTTCAGGCATTAAAATGACTCTAAACACACTTATTTTAGTTCCAAAAGTGATAATTCACATGCAGTAGTCATTTACAGTCAAAAAATAAAACATTAAAAAATTACCATTTCTGACCATCTGGAGAAAGTTCGACAGGTCACGGGTCATCGTTTTTCATCAGAAAATAGATTTTTTGGACTGTAGAAAAATTGATTCAAAATGTCAATTGGATTGTGCCTCGTGTTGAATAAGTACTTTTTAAAGCCTCAATTTGACCAAAATTGCCATTTTTACAGCCTTTTTCTCCTACTCAGAAGCTTCTATTTCGACCAATTTCAGGCATTAAAATGACTCTAAACACACTTATCTTAGTTCCAAAGGTGATAATTCACATGCAGTTGTCATTTACAGTCAAAACATAAAACATTAAAAAATTACCATTTCTGACCATCTGGAGAAAGTTCGACAGGTCACGGGTCATCGTTTTTCATCAGAAAATTGATTTTATGGACTGTAGAAAAATTGATTCAAAATGTCATTTGGATTGTGCCTCGTGTTGAATAACTACTTTTTAAAGCCCCAATGTGAACAAAATTGCCATTTTTACAGCCTTTTTCTACTACTCAGAAGCTTCTATTTCGACCAATTTCAGGCATGAAAATGACTCTAAACACACTTATTTTAGTTCCAACAGTGATAATTCACATGCAGTAGTCATTTACAGTCAAAAAATAAAACAGTAAAAAATTACCATTTCTGACCATCTGGAGAAAGTTCGACAGGTCACGGGTCATCATTTTTCATCAGAAAATTGATTTTTTGGACTGTAGAAAAATTGATTCAAAAATGTCAATTGGATTGGGCCTCGTGTTGAATAACTACTTTTTAAAGCCCCAATGTGACCAAAATTGCCATTTTTACAACCTTTTTCGCCTACTCAGAAGCTTCTATTTTGACCAATTTCAGGCATTAAAATAACTCTAAACACACTTATTTTAGTTCCAAAAGTGATAATTCACATGCAGTAGTCATTTACAGTCCAAAAATAAAACATTAAAAAATTACCATTTCTGACCATCTGGAGAAAGTTTGACAGGTCACGGGTCATCGTTTTTCATCAGAAAATTGATTTTTTAGACTGTAGAAAAATTCATACAAAATGTCATTTGGATTGTGCCTCATGTTGAATAAGTACTTTTTAAAGCCTCAATGTGACCAAAATTGCCATTTTTACAGCCTTTTTCTCCTACTCACAAGCTTCTATTTCAACCAATTTCAGGCATTAAAATGACTCTAAACACACTTATTTTAGTTCCAAAAGTGATAATTCACATGCAGTAGTCATTTACAGTCAAAAAATAAAACATTAAAAAATTACCATTTCTGACCATCTGGAGAAAGTTCGACAGGTCACGGGTCATCGTTTTTCATCAGAAAATTGATTTTTTGGACTGTAGAAAAATTGATTCAAAATGTCAATTGGATTGGGCCTCGTGTTGAATAACTACTTTTTAAAGCCCCAATGTGACCAAAATTGCCATTTTTACAGCCTTTTTCTCCTACTCAGAAGCTTCTATTTCGACCAATTTCAGGCATTAAAATGACTCTAAACACACTTATTTTAGTTCCAAAAGTGATAATTCACATGCAGTAGTCATTTACAGTCCAAAAATAAAACATTAAAAAATTACAACTTTTGATCATCTTGAGAAAGTTCGACAGGTCACGGGTCATCGTTTTTCATCAGAAAATTGATTTTTTGGACTGTAGAAAAATTCATTCAAAATGTCATTTGGATTGTGCCAAGTGTTGAATAAGTACTTTTTAAAGCCTCAATGTGACCAAAATTGCCATTTTTACAGCCTTTTTCAACTACTCAGAGCGCTATTTCGACGAATTTCAGGCATTAAAATGACTCTAAACACACTTATTTTAGTTCCAAAAGTGATAATTCACATGCAGTAGTCATTTACAGTCAAAAAATAAAACATTAAAAAATTACCATTTCTGACCATCTGGAGAAAGTTCGACAGGTCACGGGTCATCGTTTTTCATCAGAAAATCGATTTTTTGGACTGTAGAAAAATTGATTCAAAATGTCAATTGGATTGGGCCTCGTGTTGAATAACTACTTTTTAAAGCCCCAATGTGACCAAAATTGCCATTTTTACAGCCTTTTTCTCCTACTCAGAGGCTTCTATTTCGACCAATTTCAGGCATTAAAATGACTCTAAACACACTTATTTTAGTTCCAAAAGTGATAATTCACATGCAGTAGTCATTTACAGTCAAAAAATAAAACATTAAAAAATTACCATTTCTGACCATCTTGAGAAATTTTGACAGGTCACGGGTCATCGTTTTTCATCAGAAAATTGATTTTTTGGACTGTAGAAAAATTGATTCAAAAATGTCAATTGGATTGGGCCTCGTGTTGAATAACTACTTTTTAAAGCCCCAATGTGACCAAAATTGCCATTTTTACAGCCTTTTTCTCCTACTCAGAAGCTTCTATTTTGACCAATTTCAGGCATTAAAATGACTCTAAACACACTTATTTTAGTTGCAAAAGTGATAATTCACATGCAGTAGTCATTTACAGTCAAAAAATAAAACATTAAAAAATTACCATTTCTGACCATCTGGAGAAAGTTCGACAGGTCACGGGTCATCGTTTTTCATCAGAAAATAGATTTTTTGGACTAGAAAAATTGATTAAAAAATGTCAATTGGATTGGGCCTCGTGTTGAATAACTACTTTTTAAAGCCCCAATGTGACCAAAATTGCCATTTTTACAGCCTTTTTCTCCTACTCTGGAAGCTTCTATTTCGACCAATTTCAGGCATTAAAATTACTCTAAACACACTTATTTTAGTTCCAAAAGTGATAATTCACATGCAGTAGTCATTTACAATCAAAAAATAAAACATTACAAAATTGCCATTTCTGACCATCTGGAAAAAGTTCGACAGGTCACGGGTCATTGTTTTTCATCAGAAAATTGATTTTTTGGACTGTAGAAAAATTGATTCAAAAATGTCAATTGGATTGGGCCTCGTGTTGAATAACTACTTTTTAAAGCCCCAATGTGACCAAAATTGCCATTTTTACAGCCTTTTTCTACTACTCAGAAGCTTCTATTTCGACCAATTTCAGGCATGAAAATGACTCTAAACACACTTATTTTAGTTCCAACAGTGATAATTCACATGCAGTAGTCATTTACAGTCAAAAAATAAAACATTAAAAAATTAACATTTCTAACCATCTGGAGAAAGTTCAACAGGTCACGGGTCACCGTTTATCATCAGAAAATTGATTTTTTGGACCGTCGAAAAATTGATTCAAAATGTTATTTGGATTGTGCCTCGTGTTGAATAAGTACTTTTTAAAGCCTCAATGTGACCAAAATTGCCATTTTTACAGCCTTTTTCAACTACTCAGAAGCTTCTATTTCGACCAATTTCAGGCATTAAAATTACTCTAAACACACTTATTTTAGTTCCAAAAGTGATAATTCACATGCAGTAGTCATTTACAGTCAAAAAATAAAACATTAAAAAATTACCATTTCTGACCATCTGGAGAAAGTTCGACAGGTCACGGGTCATCGTTTTTCATCATAAAATAGATTTTTTGGACTGTAGAAAAATTGATTCAAACTGTCAATTGGATTGTGCCTCGTGTTGAATAAGTACTTTTTAAAGCCTCAATTTGACCAAAATTGCCATTTTTACAGCCTTTTTCTCCTACTCAGAAGCTTCTATTTCGACCAATTTCAGGCATTAAAATGACTCTAAACACACTTATCTTAGTTCCAAAGGTGATAATTCACATGCAGTTGTCATTTACAGTCAAAACATAAAACATTAAAAAATTACCATTTCTGACCATCTGGAGAAAGTTCGACAGGTCACGGGTCATCGTTTTTCATCAGAAAATTGATTTTATGGACTGTAGAAAAATTGATTCAAAATGTCATTTGGATTGTGCCTCGTGTTGAATAACTACTTTTTAAAGCCCCAATGTGAACAAAATTGCCATTTTTACAGCCTTTTTCTACTACTCAGAAGCTTCTATTTCGACCAATTTCAGGCATGAAAATGACTCTAAACACACTTATTTTAGTTCCAACAGTGATAATTCACATGCAGTAGTCATTTACAGTCAAAAAATAAAACAGTAAAAAATTACCATTTCTGACCATCTGGAGAAAGTTCGACAGGTCACGGGTCATCATTTTTCATCAGAAAATTGATTTTTTGGACTGTAGAAAAATTGATTCAAAAATGTCAATTGGATTGGGCCTCGTGTTGAATAACTACTTTTTAAAGCCCCAATGTGACCAAAATTGCCATTTTTACAACCTTTTTCGCCTACTCAGAAGCTTCTATTTTGACCAATTTCAGGCATTAAAATGACTCTAAACACACTTATTTTAGTTCCAAAAGTGATAATTCACATGCAGTAGTCATTTACAGTCCAAAAATAAAACATTAAAAAATTACCATTTCTGACCATCTGGAGAAAGTTTGACAGGTCACGGGTCATCGTTTTTCATCAGAAAATTGATTTTTTAGACTGTAGAAAAATTCATTCAAAATGTCATTTGGATTGTGCCTCATGTTGAATAAGTACTTTTTAAAGCCTCAATGTGACCAAAATTGCCATTTTTACAGCCTTTTTCTCCTACTCAGAAGCTTCTATTTCGACCAATTTCAGGCATTAAAATGACTCTAAACACACTTATTTTAGTTCCAAAAGTGATAATTCACATGCAGTAGTCATTTACAGTCAAAAAATAAAACATTAAAAAATTACCATTTCTGACCATCTGGAGAAAGTTCGACAGGTCACGGGTCATCGTTTTTCATCAGAAAATAGATTTTTTGGACTGTAGAAAAATTGATTCAAAATTTCAATTGGATTGTGCCTCGTGTTGAATAAGTACTTTTTAAAGCCTCAATTTGACCAAAATTGCCATTTTTACAGCCTTTTTCTCCTACTCAGAAGCTTCTATTTCGACCAATTTCAGGCATTAAAATGACTCTAAACACACTTATCTTAGTTCCAAAGGTGATAATTCACATGCAGTTGTCATTTACAGTCAAAACATAAAACATTAAAAAATTACCATTTCTGACCATCTGGAGAAAGTTCGACAGGTCACGGGTCATCGTTTTTCATCAGAAAATTGATTTTATGGACTGTAGAAAAATTGATTCAAAATGTCATTTGGATTGTGCCTCGTGTTGAATAACTACTTTTTAAAGCCCCAATGTGAACAAAATTGCCATTTTTACAGCCTTTTTCTACTACTCAGAAGCTTCTATTTCGACCAATTTCAGGCATGAAAATGACTCTAAACACACTTATTTTAGTTCCAACAGTGATAATTCACATGCAGTAGTCATTTACAGTCAAAAAATAAAACAGTAAAAAATTACCATTTCTGACCATCTGGAGAAAGTTCGACAGGTCACGGGTCATCATTTTTCATCAGAAAATTGATTTTTTGGACTGTAGAAAAATTGATTCAAAAATGTCAATTGGATTGGGCCTCGTGTTGAATAACTACTTTTTAAAGCCCCAATGTGACCAAAATTGCCATTTTTACAACCTTTTTCGCCTACTCAGAAGCTTCTATTTTGACCAATTTCAGGCATTAAAATGACTCTAAACACACTTATTTTAGTTCCAAAAGTGATAATTCACATGCAGTAGTCATTTACAGTCCAAAAATAAAACATTAAAAAATTACCATTTCTGACCATCTGGAGAAAGTTTGACAGGTCACGGGTCATCGTTTTTCATCAGAAAATTGATTTTTTAGACTGTAGAAAAACTCATTCAAAATGTCATTTGGATTGTGCCTCATGTTGAATAAGTACTTTTTAAAGCCTCAATGTGACCAAAATTGCCATTTTTACAGCCTTTTTCTCCTACTCACAAGCTTCTATTTCAACCAATTTCAGGCATTAAAATGACTCTAAACACACTTATTTTAGTTCCAAAAGTGATAATTCACATGCAGTAGTCATTTACAGTCAAAAAATAAAACATTAAAAAATTACCATTTCTGACCATCTGGAGAAAGTTCGACAGGTCACGGGTCATCGTTTTTCATCAGAAAATTGATTTTTTGGACTGTAGAAAAATTGATTCAAAATGTCAATTGGATTGGGCCTCGTGTTGAATAACTACTTTTTAAAGCCCCAATGTGACCAAAATTGCCATTTTTACAGCCTTTTTCTCCTACTCAGAAGCTTCTATTTCGACCAATTTCAGGCATTAAAATGACTCTAAACACACTTATTTTAGTTCCAAAAGTGATAATTCACATGCAGTAGTCATTTACAGTCAAAAAATAAAACATTAAAAAATTACCATTTCTGACCATCTGGAGAAAGTTCGACAGGTCACGGGTCATCGTTTTTCATCAGAAAATAGATTTTTTGGACTGTAGAAAAATTGATTCAAAATGTCAATTGGATTGTGCCTCGTGTTGAATAAGTACTTTTTAAAGCCTCAATTTGACCAAAATTGCCATTTTTACAGCCTTTTTCTCCTACTCAGAAGCTTCTATTTCGACCAATTTCAGGCATTAAAATGACTCTAAACACACTTATCTTAGTTCCAAAGGTGATAATTCACATGCAGTTGTCATTTACAGTCAAAACATAAAACATTAAAAAATTACCATTTCTGACCATCTGGAGAAAGTTCGACAGGTCACGGGTCATCGTTTTTCATCAGAAAATTGATTTTATGGACTGTAGAAAAATTGATTCAAAATGTCATTTGGATTGTGCCTCGTGTTGAATAACTACTTTTTAAAGCCCCAATGTGAACAAAATTGCCATTTTTACAGCCTTTTTCTACTACTCAGAAGCTTCTATTTCGACCAATTTCAGGCATGAAAATGACTCTAAACACACTTATTTTAGTTCCAACAGTGATAATTCACATGCAGTAGTCATTTACAGTCAAAAAATAAAACAGTAAAAAATTACCATTTCTGACCATCTGGAGAAAGTTCGACAGGTCACGGGTCATCATTTTTCATCAGAAAATTGATTTTTTGGACTGTAGAAAAATTGATTCAAAAATGTCAATTGGATTGGGCCTCGTGTTGAATAACTACTTTTTAAAGCCCCAATGTGACCAAAATTGCCATTTTTACAACCTTTTTCGCCTACTCAGAAGCTTCTATTTTGACCAATTTCAGGCATTAAAATAACTCTAAACACACTTATTTTAGTTCCAAAAGTGATAATTCACATGCAGTAGTCATTTACAGTCCAAAAATAAAACATTAAAAAATTACCATTTCTGACCATCTGGAGAAAGTTTGACAGGTCACGGGTCATCGTTTTTCATCAGAAAATTGATTTTTTAGACTGTAGAAAAATTCATTCAAAATGTCATTTGGATTGTGCCTCATGTTGAATAAGTACTTTTTAAAGCCTCAATGTGACCAAAATTGCCATTTTTACAGCCTTTTTCTCCTACTCACAAGCTTCTATTTCAACCAATTTCAGGCATTAAAATGACTCTAAACACACTTATTTTAGTTCCAAAAGTGATAATTCACATGCAGTAGTCATTTACAGTCAAAAAATAAAACATTAAAAAATTACCATTTCTGACCATCTGGAGAAAGTTCGACAGGTCACGGGTCATCGTTTTTCATCAGAAAATTGATTTTTTGGACTGTAGAAAAATTGATTCAAAATGTCAATTGGATTGGGCCTCGTGTTGAATAACTACTTTTTAAAGCCCCAATGTGACCAAAATTGCCATTTTTACAGCCTTTTTCTCCTACTCAGAAGCTTCTATTTCGACCAATTTCAGGCATTAAAATGACTCTAAACACACTTATTTTAGTTCCAAAAGTGATAATTCACATGCAGTAGTCATTTACAGTCCAAAAATAAAACATTAAAAAATTACAACTTTTGATCATCTTGAGAAAGTTCGACAGGTCACGGGTCATCGTTTTTCATCAGAAAATTGATTTTTTGGACTGTAGAAAAATTCATTCAAAATGTCATTTGGATTGTGCCTCGTGTTGAATAAGTACTTTTTAAAGCCTCAATGTGACCAAAATTGCCATTTTTACAGCCTTTTTCAACTACTCAGAGCGCTATTTCGACGAATTTCAGGCATTAAAATGACTCTAAACACACTTATTTTAGTTCCAAAAGTGATAATTCACATGCAGTAGTCATTTACAGTCAAAAAATAAAACATTAAAAAATTACCATTTCTGACCATCTGGAGAAAGTTCGACAGGTCACGGGTCATCGTTTTTCATCAGAAAATCGATTTTTTGGACTGTAGAAAAATTGATTCAAAATGTCAATTGGATTGGGCCTCGTGTTGAATAACTACTTTTTAAAGCCCCAATGTGACCAAAATTGCCATTTTTACAGCCTTTTTCTCCTACTCAGAGGCTTCTATTTCGACCAATTTCAGGCATTAAAATGACTCTAAACACACTTATTTTAGTTCCAAAAGTGATAATTCACATGCAGTAGTCATTTACAGTCAAAAAATAAAACATTAAAAAATTACCATTTCTGACCATCTTGAGAAATTTTGACAGGTCACGGGTCATCGTTTTTCATCAGAAAATTGATTTTTTGGACTGTAGAAAAATTGATTCAAAAATGTCAATTGGATTGGGCCTCGTGTTGAATAACTACTTTTTAAAGCCCCAATGTGACCAAAATTGCCATTTTTACAGCCTTTTTCTCCTACTCAGAAGCTTCTATTTTGACCAATTTCAGGCATTAAAATGACTCTAAACACACTTATTTTAGTTGCAAAAGTGATAATTCACATGCAGTAGTCATTTACAGTCAAAAAATAAAACATTAAAAAATTACCATTTCTGACCATCTGGAGAAAGTTCGACAGGTCACGGGTCATCGTTTTTCATCAGAAAATAGATTTTTTGGACTAGAAAAATTGATTAAAAAATGTCAATTGGATTGGGCCTCGTGTTGAATAACTACTTTTTAAAGCCCCAATGTGACCAAAATTGCCATTTTTACAGCCTTTTTCTCCTACTCAGAAGCTTCTATTTTGACCAATTTCAGGCATTAAAATGACTCTAAACACACTTATTTTAGTTCCAAAAGTGATAATTCACATGCAGTAGTCATTTACAGTCAAAAAATAAAACATTAAAAAATTACCATTTCTGAGCATCTGGAGAAAGTTCGACAGGTCACGGGTCATCGTTTTTCATCAGAAAATTGATTTTTTAGACTGTAGAAAATTGATTCAAAATGTCAATTGGATTGGGCCTCGTGTTGAATAACTACTTTTTAAAGCCCCAATGTGACCAAAATTGCCATTTTTACAGCCTTTTTCTCCTACTCTGGAAGCTTCTATTTCGACCAATTTCAGGCATTAAAATGACTCTAAACACACTTATTTTAGTTCCAAAAGTGATAATTCACATGCAGTAGTCATTTACAGTCCAAAAATAAAACATTAAAAAATTACAATTTTTGACCATCTGGAGAAAGTTCGACAGGTCACGGGTCATCGTTTTTCATCAGAAAATTGATTTTTTGGACTGTAGAAAAATTGATTCAAAATGTCATTTGGATTGTGCCTCGTGTTGAATAACTACTTTTTAAAGCCCCAATGTGAACAAAATTGCCATTTTTACAGCCTTTTTCTACTACTCAGAAGCTTCTATTTCGACCAATTTCAGGCATGAAAATGACTCTAAACACACTTATTTTAGTTCCAACAGTGATAATTCACATGCAGTAGTCATTTACAGTCAAAAAATAAAAATTAAAAAATTACCATTTCTGACCATCTGGAGAAAGTTCGACAGGTCACGGGTCATCATTTTTCATCAGAAAATTGATTTTTTGGACTGTAGAAAAATTGATTCAAAAATGTCAATTGGATTGGGCCTCGTGTTGAATAACTACTTTTTAAAGCCCCAATGTGACCAAAATTGCCATTTTTACAGCCTTTTTCGCCTACTCAGAAGCTTCTATTTTGACCAATTTCAGGCATTAAAATGACTCTAAACACACTTATTTTAGTTCCAAAAGTGAT
Organism: Triturus cristatus; assembly: GCF_964204655.1. Classification (NCBI taxonomy): domain Eukaryota; kingdom Metazoa; phylum Chordata; class Amphibia; order Caudata; family Salamandridae; genus Triturus; species Triturus cristatus. The sequence continues at coordinate 138,931,271 of NC_140586.1, read as the reverse complement.
AATTCACATGCAGTAGTCATTTACAGTCAAAAAATAAAACATTAAAAAATTACCATTTCTGACCATCTGGAGAAAGTTTGACAGGTCACGGGTCATCGTTTTTCATCAGAAAATTGATTTTTTAGACTGTAGAAAAATTCATTCAAAATGTCATTTGGATTGTGCCTCATGTTGAATAAGTACTTTTTAAAGCCTCAATGTGACCAAAATTGCCATTTTTACAGCCTTTTTCTCCTACTCAGAAGCTTCTATTTCGACCAATTTCAGGCATTAAAATGACTCTAAACACACTTATTTTAGTTCCAAAAGTGATAATTCACATGCAGTAGTCATTTACAGTCAAAAAATAAAACATTAAAAAATTACCATTTCTGACCATCTGGAGAAAGTTCGACAGGTCACGGGTCATCGTTTTTCATCAGAAAATAGATTTTTTGGACTGTAGAAAAATTGATTCAAAATGTCAATTGGATTGTGCCTCGTGTTGAATAATTACTTTTTAAAGCCTCAATGTGACCAAAATTGCCATTTTTACAGCCTTTTTCTCCTACTCAGAAGCTTCTATTTCGACCAATTTCAGGCATTAAAATGACTCTAAACACACTTATTTTAGTTCCAAAAGTGATAATTCACATGCAGTAGTCATTTACAGTGAAAAAATAAAACATTAAAAAATTACCATTTCTGACCATCTGGAGAAAGTTCGACAGGTCACGGGTCATCGTTTTTCATCAGAAAATAGATTTTTTGGACTGTAGAAAAATTGATTCAAAATGTCAATTGGATTGTGCCTCGTGTTGAATAAGTACTTTTTAAAGCCTCAATTTGACCAAAATTGCTATTTTTACAGCCTTTTTCTCCTACTCAGAAGCTTCTATTTCAGCCAATTTCAGGCATTAAAATGACTCTAAACACACTTATTTTAGTTCCAAAAGTAATAATTCACATGCAGTAGTCATTTACAGTCAAAAAATAAAACATTAAAAAATTACCATTTCTGACCATCTGGAGAAAGTTCGACAGGTCACGGGTCATCGTTTTTCATCAGAAAATTGATTTTTTGGACTGTAGAAAAATTGATTCAAAATGTCAATTGGATTGGGCCTCGTGTTGAATAACTACTTTTTAAAGCCCCAATGTGACCAAAATTGCCATTTTTACAGCCTTTTTCTCCTACTCAGAAGCTTCTATTTCGACCAATTTCAGGCATTAAAATGACTCTAAACACACTTATTTTAGTTCCAAAAGTGATAATTCACATGCAGTAGTCATTTACAGTCAAAAAATAAAACATTAAAAAATTACCATTTCTGACCATCTGGAGAAAGTTGGACAGGTCACGGGTCATCGTTTTTCATCAGAAAATAGATTTTTTGGACTGTAGAAAAATTGATTCAAAATGTCAATTGGATTGTGCCTCGTGTTGAATAAGTACTTTTTAAAGCCTCAATTTGACCAAAATTGCCATTTTTACAGCCTTTTTCTCCTACTCAGAAGCTTCTATTTCGACCAATTTCAGGCATTAAAATGACTCTAAACACACTTATCTTAGTTCCAAAGGTGATAATTCACATGCAGTTGTCATTTACAGTCAAAACATAAAACATTAAAAAATTACCATTTCTGACCATGTGGAGAAAGTTCGACAGGTCACGGGTCATCGTTTTTCATCAGAAAATTGATTTTATGGACTGTAGAAAAATTGATTCAAAATGTCATTTGGATTGTGCCTCGTGTTGAATAACTACTTTTTAAAGCCCCAATGTGAACAAAATTGCCATTTTTACAGCCTTTTTCTACTACTCAGAAGCTTCTATTTCGACCAATTTCAGGCATGAAAATGACTCTAAACACACTTATTTTAGTTCCAACAGTGATAATTCACATGCAGTAGTCATTTACAGTCAAAAAATAAAACAGTAAAAAATTACCATTTCTGACCATCTGGAGAAAGTTCGACAGGTCACGGGTCATCATTTTTCATCAGAAAATTGATTTTTTGGACTGTAGAAAAATTGATTCAAAAATGTCAATTGGATTGGGCCTCGTGTTGAATAACTACTTTTTAAAGCCCCAATGTGACCAAAATTGCCATTTTTACAACCTTTTTCGCCTACTCAGAAGCTTCTATTTTGACCAATTTCAGGCATTAAAATGACTCTAAACACACTTATTTTAGTTCCAAAAGTGATAATTCACATGCAGTAGTCATTTACAGTCCAAAAATAAAACATTAAAAAATTACCATTTCTGACCATCTGGAGAAAGTTTGACAGGTCACGGGTCATCGTTTTTCATCAGAAAATTGATTTTTTAGACTGTAGAAAAATTCATTCAAAATGTCATTTGGATTGTGCCTCATGTTGAATAAGTACTTTTTAAAGCTTCAATGTGACCAAAATTGCCATTTTTACAGCCTTTTTCTCCTACTCACAAGCTTCTATTTCAACCAATTTCAGGCATTAAAATGACTCTAAACACACTTATTTTAGTTCCAAAAGTGATAATTCACATGCAGTAGTCATTTACAGTCAAAAAATAAAACATTAAAAAATTACCATTTCTGACCATCTGGAGAAAGTTCGACAGGTCACGGGTCATCGTTTTTCATCAGAAAATAGATTTTTTGGACTAGAAAAATTGATTAAAAAATGTCAATTGGATTGGGCCTCGTGTTGAATAACTACTTTTTAAAGCCCCAATGTGACCAAAATTGCCATTTTTACAGCCTTTTTCTCCTACTCAGAAGCTTCTATTTTGACCAATTTCAGGCATTAAAATGACTCTAAACACACTTATTTTAGTTCCAAAAGTGATAATTCACATGCAGTAGTCATTTACAGTCAAAAAATAAAACATTAAAAAATTACCATTTCTGAGCATCTGGAGAAAGTTCGACAGGTCACGGGTCATCGTTTTTCATCAGAAAATTGATTTTTTAGACTGTAGAAAATTGATTCAAAATGTCAATTGGATTGGGCCTCGTGTTGAATAACTACTTTTTAAAGCCCCAATGTGACCAAAATTGCCATTTTTACAGCCTTTTTCTCCTACTCTGGAAGCTTCTATTTCGACCAATTTCAGGCATTAAAATGACTCTAAACACACTTATTTTAGTTCCAAAAGTGATAATTCACATGCAGTAGTCATTTACAGTCCAAAAATAAAACATTAAAAAATTACAATTTTTGACCATCTGGAGAAAGTTCGACAGGTCACGGGTCATCGTTTTTCATCAGAAAATTGATTTTTTGGACTGTAGAAAAATTGATTCAAAATGTCATTTGGATTGTGCCTCGTGTTGAATAACTACTTTTTAAAGCCCCAATGTGAACAAAATTGCCATTTTTACAGCCTTTTTCTACTACTCAGAAGCTTCTATTTCGACCAATTTCAGGCATGAAAATGACTCTAAACACACTTATTTTAGTTCCAACAGTGATAATTCACATGCAGTAGTCATTTACAGTCAAAAAATAAAACATTAAAAAATTACCATTTCTGACCATCTGGAGAAAGTTCGACAGGTCACGGGTCATCATTTTTCATCAGAAAATTGATTTTTTGGACTGTAGAAAAATTCATTCAAAATGTCATTTGGATTGTGCCTCGTGTTGAATAAGTACTTTTTAAAGCCTCAATGTGACCAAAATTGCCATTTTTACAGCCTTTTTCTCCTACTCACAAGCTTCTATTTCAACCAATTTCAGGCATTAAAATGACTCTAAACACACTTATTTTAGTTCCAAAAGTGATAATTCACATGCAGTAGTCATTTACAGTCAAAACATAAAACATTAAAAAATTACCATTTCTGACCATGTGGAGAAAGTTCGACAGGTCACGGGTCATCGTTTTTCATCAGAAAATTGATTTTATGGACTGTAGAAAAATTGATTCAAAATGTCATTTGGATTGTGCCTCGTGTTGAATAACTACTTTTTAAAGCCCCAATGTGAACAAAATTGCCATTTTTACAGCCTTTTTCTACTACTCAGAAGCTTCTATTTCGACCAATTTCAGGCATGAAAATGACTCTAAACACACTTATTTTAGTTCCAACAGTGATAATTCACATGCAGTAGTCATTTACAGTCAAAAAATAAAACAGTAAAAAATTACCATTTCTGACCATCTGGAGAAAGTTCGACAGGTCACGGGTCATCATTTTTCATCAGAAAATTGATTTTTTGGACTGTAGAAAAATTGATTCAAAAATGTCAATTGGATTGGGCCTCGTGTTGAATAACTACTTTTTAAAGCCCCAATGTGACCAAAATTGCCATTTTTACAGCCTTTTTCTCCTACTCAGAAGCTTCTATTTCGACCAATTTCAGGCATTAAAATGACTCTAAACACACTTATTTTAGTTCCAAAAGTGATAATTCACATGCAGTAGTCATTTACAGTCCAAAAATAAAACATTAAAAAATTACAACTTTTGATCATCTTGAGAAAGTTCGACAGGTCACGGGTCATCGTTTTTCATCAGAAAATTGATTTTTTGGACTGTAGAAAAATTCATTCAAAATGTCATTTGGATTGTGCCTCGTGTTGAATAAGTACTTTTTAAAGCCTCAATGTGACCAAAATTGCCATTTTTACAGCCTTTTTCAACTACTCAGAGCGCTATTTCGACGAATTTCAGGCATTAAAATGACTCTAAACACACTTATTTTAGTTCCAAAAGTGATAATTCACATGCAGTAGTCATTTACAGTCAAAAAATAAAACATTAAAAAATTACCATTTCTGACCATCTGGAGAAAGTTCGACAGGTCACGGGTCATCGTTTTTCATCAGAAAATCGATTTTTTGGACTGTAGAAAAATTGATTCAAAATGTCAATTGGATTGGGCCTCGTGTTGAATAACTACTTTTTAAAGCCCCAATGTGACCAAAATTGCCATTTTTACAGCCTTTTTCTCCTACTCAGAGGCTTCTATTTCGACCAATTTCAGGCATTAAAATGACTCTAAACACACTTATTTTAGTTCCAAAAGTGATAATTCACATGCAGTAGTCATTTACAGTCAAAAAATAAAACATTAAAAAATTACCATTTCTGACCATCTTGAGAAATTTTGACAGGTCACGGGTCATCGTTTTTCATCAGAAAATTGATTTTTTGGACTGTAGAAAAATTGATTCAAAAATGTCAATTGGATTGGGCCTCGTGTTGAATAACTACTTTTTAAAGCCCCAATGTGACCAAAATTGCCATTTTTACAGCCTTTTTCTCCTACTCAGAAGCTTCTATTTTGACCAATTTCAGGCATTAAAATGACTCTAAACACACTTATTTTAGTTGCAAAAGTGATAATTCACATGCAGTAGTCATTTACAGTCAAAAAATAAAACATTAAAAAATTACCATTTCTGACCATCTGGAGAAAGTTCGACAGGTCACGGGTCATCGTTTTTCATCAGAAAATAGATTTTTTGGACTAGAAAAATTGATTAAAAAATGTCAATTGGATTGGGCCTCGTGTTGAATAACTACTTTTTAAAGCCCCAATGTGACCAAAATTGCCATTTTTACAGCCTTTTTCTCCTACTCAGAAGCTTCTATTTTGACCAATTTCAGGCATTAAAATGACTCTAAACACACTTATTTTAGTTCCAAAAGTGATAATTCACATGCAGTAGTCATTTACAGTCAAAAAATAAAACATTAAAAAATTACCATTTCTGAGCATCTGGAGAAAGTTCGACAGGTCACGGGTCATCGTTTTTCATCAGAAAATTGATTTTTTAGACTGTAGAAAATTGATTCAAAATGTCAATTGGATTGGGCCTCGTGTTGAATAACTACTTTTTAAAGCCCCAATGTGACCAAAATTGCCATTTTTACAGCCTTTTTCTCCTACTCTGGAAGCTTCTATTTCGACCAATTTCAGGCATTAAAATGACTCTAAACACACTTATTTTAGTTCCAAAAGTGATAATTCACATGCAGTAGTCATTTACAGTCCAAAAATAAAACATTAAAAAATTACAATTTTTGACCATCTGGAGAAAGTTCGACAGGTCACGGGTCATCGTTTTTCATCAGAAAATTGATTTTTTGGACTGTAGAAAAATTGATTCAAAATGTCATTTGGATTGTGCCTCGTGTTGAATAACTACTTTTTAAAGCCCCAATGTGAACAAAATTGCCATTTTTACAGCCTTTTTCTACTACTCAGAAGCTTCTATTTCGACCAATTTCAGGCATGAAAATGACTCTAAACACACTTATTTTAGTTCCAACAGTGATAATTCACATGCAGTAGTCATTTACAGTCAAAAAATAAAACATTAAAAAATTACCATTTCTGACCATCTGGAGAAAGTTCGACAGGTCACGGGTCATCATTTTTCATCAGAAAATTGATTTTTTGGACTGTAGAAAAATTGATTCAAAAATGTCAATTGGATTGGGCCTCGTGTTGAATAACTACTTTTTAAAGCCCCAATGTGACCAAAATTGCCATTTTTACAGCCTTTTTCGCCTACTCAGAAGCTTCTATTTTGACCAATTTCAGGCATTAAAATGACTCTAAACACACTTATTTTAGTTCCAAAAGTGATAATTCACATGCAGTAGTCATTTACAGTCAAAAAATAAAACATTAAAAAATTACCATTTCTGACCATCTGGAGAAAGTTTGACAGGTCACGGGTCATCGTTTTTCATCAGAAAATTGATTTTTTAGACTGTAGAAAAATTCATTCAAAATGTCATTTGGATTGTGCCTCATGTTGAATAAGTACTTTTTAAAGCCTCAATGTGACCAAAATTGCCATTTTTACAGCCTTTTTCTCCTACTCAGAAGCTTCTATTTCGACCAATTTCAGGCATTAAAATGACTCTAAACACACTTATTTTAGTTCCAAAAGTGATAATTCACATGCAGTAGTCATTTACAGTCAAAAAATAAAACATTAAAAAATTACCATTTCTGACCATCTGGAGAAAGTTCGACAGGTCACGGGTCATCGTTTTTCATCAGAAAATAGATTTTTTGGACTGTAGAAAAATTGATTCAAAATGTCAATTGGATTGTGCCTCGTGTTGAATAAGTACTTTTTAAAGCCTCAATGTGACCAAAATTGCCATTTTTACAGCCTTTTTCTCCTACTCAGAAGCTTCTATTTCGACCAATTTCAGGCATTAAAATGACTCTAAACACACTTATTTTAGTTCCAAAAGTGATAATTCACATGCAGTAGTCATTTACAGTGAAAAAATAAAACATTAAAAAATTACCATTTCTGACCATCTGGAGAAAGTTCGACAGGTCACGGGTCATCGTTTTTCATCAGAAAATTGATTTTTTGGACTGTAGAAAAATTGATTCAAAATGTCATTTGGATTGTGCCTCGTGTTGAATAAGTACTTTTTAAAGCCTCAATGTGACCAAAATTGCCATTTTTACAGCCTTTTTCAACTACTCAGAGCGCTATTTCGACGAATTTCAGGCATTAAAATGACTCTAAACACACTTATTTTAGTTCCAAAAGTGATAATTCACATGCAGTAGTCATTTACAGTCAAAAAATAAAACATTAAAAAATTACCATTTCTGTCCATCTGGAGAAAGTTCGACAGGTCACGGGTCATCGTTTTTCATCAGAAAATAGATTTTTTGGACTGTAGAAAAATTGATTCAAAATGTCAATTGGATTGTGCCTCGTGTTGAATAAGTACTTTTTAAAGCCTCAATGTGAACAAAATTGCCATTTTTACAGCCTTTTTCTACTACTCAGAAGCTTCTATTTCGACCAATTTCAGGCATGAAAATGACTCTAAACACACTTATTTTAGTTCCAACAGTGATAATTCACATGCAGTAGTCATTTACAGTCAAAAAATAAAACAGTAAAAAATTACCATTTCTGACCATCTGGAGAAAGTTCGACAGGTCACGGGTCATCATTTTTCATCAGAAAATTGATTTTTTGGACTGTAGAAAAATTGATTCAAAAATGTCAATTGGATTGGGCCTCGTGTTGAATAACTACTTTTTAAAGCCCCAATGTGACCAAAATTGCCATTTTTACAACCTTTTTCGCCTACTCAGAAGCTTCTATTTTGACCAATTTCAGGCATTAAAATGACTCTAAACACACTTATTTTAGTTCCAAAAGTGATAATTCACATGCAGTAGTCATTTACAGTCCAAAAATAAAACATTAAAAAATTACCATTTCTGACCATCTGGAGAAAGTTTGACAGGTCACGGGTCATCGTTTTTCATCAGAAAATTGATTTTTTAGACTGTAGAAAAATTCATTCAAAATGTCATTTGGATTGTGCCTCATGTTGAATAAGTACTTTTTAAAGCCTCAATGTGACCAAAATTGCCATTTTTACAGCCTTTTTCTCCTACTCACAAGCTTCTATTTCAACCAATTTCAGGCATTAAAATGACTCTAAACACACTTATTTTAGTTCCAAAAGTGATAATTCACATGCAGTAGTCATTTACAGTCAAAAAATAAAACATTAAAAAATTACCATTTCTGACCATCTGGAGAAAGTTCGACAGGTCACGGGTCATCGTTTTTCATCAGAAAATTGATTTTTTGGACTGTAGAAAAATTGATTCAAAATGTCAATTGGATTGTGCCTCGTGTTGAATAAGTACTTTTTAAAGCCTCAATTTGACCAAAATTGCCATTTTTACAGCCTTTTTCTCCTACTCAGAAGCTTCTATTTCGACCAATTTCAGGCATTAAAATGACTCTAAACACACTTATCTTAGTTCCAAAGGTGATAATTCACATGCAGTTGTCATTTACAGTCAAAACATAAAACATTAAAAAATTACCATTTCTGACCATCTGGAGAAAGTTCGACAGGTCACGGGTCATCGTTTTTCATCAGAAAATTGATTTTATGGACTGTAGAAAAATTGATTCAAAATGTCATTTGGATTGTGCCTCGTGTTGAATAACTACTTTTTAAAGCCCCAATGTGACCAAAATTGCCATTTTTACAACCTTTTTCGCCTACTCAGAAGCTTCTATTTTGACCAATTTCAGGCATTAAAATGACTCTAAACACACTTATTTTAGTTCCAAAAGTGATAATTCACATGCAGTAGTCATTTACAGTCCAAAAATAAAACATTAAAAAATTACCATTTCTGACCATCTGGAGAAAGTTTGACAGGTCACGGGTCATCGTTTTTCATCAGAAAATTGATTTTTTAGACTGTAGAAAAATTCATTCAAAATGTCATTTGGATTGTGCCTCATGTTGAATAAGTACTTTTTAAAGCCTCAATGTGACCAAAATTGCCATTTTTACAGCCTTTTTCTCCTACTCAGAAGCTTCTATTTCGACCAATTTCAGGCATTAAAATGACTCTAAACACACTTATTTTAGTTCCAAAAGTGATAATTCACATGCAGTAGTCATTTACAGTCAAAAAATAAAACATTAAAAAATTACCATTTCTGTCCATCTGGAGAAAGTTCGACAGGTCACGGGTCATCGTTTTTCATCAGAAAATAGATTTTTTGGACTGTAGAAAAATTGATTCAAAATGTCAATTGGATTGTGCCTCGTGTTGAATAAGTACTTTTTAAAGCCTCAATGTGACCAAAATTGCCATTTTTACAGCCTTTTTCTCCTACTCAGAAGCTTCTATTTCGACCAATTTCAGGCATTAAAATGACTCTAAACACACTTATTTTAGTTCCAAAAGTGATAATTCACATGCAGTAGTCATTTACAGTCAAAAAGTAAAACATTAAAAAATTACCATTTCTGACCATCTGGAGAAAGTTCAACTGGTCACGGGTCATCGTTTTTCATCAGAAAATTGATTTTTTGGACTGTAGAAAAATTGATTCAAAATGTCATTTGGATTGTGCCTCGTGTTGAATAAGTACTTTTTAAAGCCTCAATGTGACCAAAATTGCCATTTTTACAGCCTTTTTCTCCTACTCAGAAGCTTCTATTTCAACCAATTTCAGGCATTAAAATGACTCTAAACACACTTATTTTAGTTCCAAAAGTGATAATTCACATGCAGTAGTCATTTACAGTCAAAAAATAAAACATTAAAAAATTACCATTTCTGACCATCTGGAGAAAGTTCGACAGGTCACGGGTCATCGTTTTTCATCAGAAAATTGATTTTTTGGACTGTAGAAAAATTGATTCAAAATGTCAATTGGATTGGGCCTCGTGTTGAATAACTACTTTTTAAAGCCCCAATGTGACCAAAATTGCCATTTTTACAGCCTTTTTCTCCTACTCAGAAGCTTCTATTTCGACCAATTTCAGGCATTAAAATGACTCTAAACACACTTATTTTAGTTCCAAAAGTGATAATTCACATGCAGTAGTCATTTACAGTCAAAAAGTAAAACATTAAAAAATTACCATTTCTGACCATCTGGAGAAAGTTCAACTGGTCACGGGTCATCGTTTTTCATCAGAAAATTGATTTTTTGGACTGTAGAAAAATTGATTCAAAATGTCATTTGGATTGTGCCTCGTGTTGAATAACTACTTTTTAAAGCCCCAATGTGACCAAAATTGCCATTTTTACAGCCTTTTTCTCCTACTCTGGAAGCTTCTATTTCGACCAATTTCAGGCATGAAAATTACTCTAAACACACTTATTTTAGTTCCAAAAGTGATAATTCACATGCAGTAGTCATTTACAATCAAAAAATAAAACATTACAAAATTGCCATTTCTGACCATCTGGAGAAAGTTCGACAGGTCACGGGTCATTGTTTTTCATCAGAAAATTGATTTTTTGGACTGTAGAAAAATTGATTAAAAAATGTCAATTGGATTGGGCCTCGTGTTGAATAACTACTTTTTAAAGCCCCAATGTGACCAAAATTGCCTTTTTTACAGCCTTTTTCTACTACTCAGAAGCTTCTATTTCGACCAATTTCAGGCATGAAAATGACTCTAAACACACTTATTTTAGTTCCAACAGTGATAATTCACATGCAGTAGTCATTTACAGTGAAAAAATAAAACATTAAAAAATTAACATTTCTAACCATCTGGAGAAAGTTCAACAGGTCACGGGTCACCGTTTATCATCAGAAAATTGATTTTTTGGACCGTCGAAAAATTGATTCAAAATGTTATTTGGATTGTGCCTCGTGTTGAATAAGTACTTTTTAAAGCCTCAATGTGACCAAAATTGCCATTTTTACAGCCTTTTTCAACTACTCAGAAGCTTCTATTTCGACCAATTTCAGGCATAAAATTACTCTAAACACACTTATTTTAGTTCCAAAAGTGATAATTCACATGCAGTAGTCATTTACAGTCAAAAAATAAAACATTAAAAAATTACCATTTCTGACCATCTGGAGAAAGTTCGACAGGTCACGACGGGTCATCGTTTTTCATCATAAAATAGATTATTTGGACTGTAGAAAAATTGATTCAAAATGTCAATTGGATTGTGCCTCGTGTTGAATAAGTACTTTTTAAAGCCTCAATTTGACCAAAATTGCCATTTTTACAGCCTTTTTCTCCTACTCAGAAGCTTCTATTTCGACCAATTTCAGGCATTAAAATGACTCTAAACACACTTATCTTAGTTCCAAAGGTGATAATTCACATGCAGTTGTCATTTACAGTCAAAACATAAAACATTAAAAAATTACCATTTCTGACCATCTGGAGAAAGTTCGACAGGTCACGGGTCATCGTTTTTCATCAGAAAATTGATTTTATGGACTGTAGAAAAATTGATTCAAAATGTCATTTGGATTGTGCCTCGTGTTGAATAACTACTTTTTAAAGCCCCAATGTGAACAAAATTGCCATTTTTACAGCCTTTTTCTACTACTCAGAAGCTTCTATTTCGACCAATTTCAGGCATGAAAATGACTCTAAACACACTTATTTTAGTTCCAACAGTGATAATTCACATGCAGTAGTCATTTACAGTCAAAAAATAAAACAGTAAAAAATTACCATTTCTGACCATCTGGAGAAAGTTCGACAGGTCACGGGTCATCATTTTTCATCAGAAAATTGATTTTTTGGACTGTAGAAAAATTGATTCAAAAATGTCAATTGGATTGGGCCTCGTGTTGAATAACTACTTTTTAAAGCCCCAATGTGACCAAAATTGCCATTTTTACAACCTTTTTCGCCTACTCAGAAGCTTCTATTTTGACCAATTTCAGGCATTAAAATGACTCTAAACACACTTATTTTAGTTCCAAAAGTGATAATTCACATGCAGTAGTCATTTACAGTCCAAAAATAAAACATTAAAAAATTACCATTTCTGACCATCTGGAGAAAGTATGACAGGTCACGGGTCATCGTTTTTCATCAGAAAATTGATTTTTTAGACTGTAGAAAAATTCATTCAAAATGTCATTTGGATTGTGCCTCATGTTGAATAAGTACTTTTTAAAGCCTCAATGTGACCAAAATTGCCATTTTTACAGCCTTTTTCTCCTACTCAGAAGCTTCTATTTCGACCAATTTCAGGCATTAAAATGACTCTAAACACACTTATTTTAGTTCCAAAAGTGATAATTCACATGCAGTAGTCATTTACAGTCAAAAAATAAAACATTAAAAAATTACCATTTCTGACCATCTGGAGAAAGTTCGACAGGTCACGGGTCATCGTTTTTCATCAGAAAATAGATTTTTTGGACTGTAGAAAAATTGATTCAAAATGTCAATTGGATTGTGCCTCGTGTTGAATAAGTACTTTTTAAAGCCTCAATTTGACCAAAATTGCCATTTTTACAGCCTTTTTCTCCTACTCAGAAGCTTCTATTTCGACCAATTTCAGGCATTAAAATGACTCTAAACACACTTATCTTAGTTCCAAAGGTGATAATTCACATGCAGTTGTCATTTACAGTCAAAACATAAAACATTAAAAAAGTACCATTTCTGACCATCTGGAGAAAGTTCGACAGGTCACGGGTCATCGTTTTTCATCAGAAAATTGATTTTATGGACTGTAGAAAAATTGATTCAAAATGTCATTTGGATTGTGCCTCGTGTTGAATAACTACTTTTTAAAGCCCCAATGTGAACAAAATTGCCATTTTTACAGCCTTTTTCTACTACTCAGAAGCTTCTATTTCGACCAATTTCAGGCATGAAAATGACTCTAAACACACTTATTTTAGTTCCAACAGTGATAATTCACATGCAGTAGTCATTTACATTCAAAAAATAAAACAGTAAAAAATTACCATTTCTGACCATCTGGAGAAAGTTCGACAGGTCACGGGTCATCATTTTTCATCAGAAAATTGATTTTTTGGACTGTAGAAAAATTGATTCAAAAATGTCAATTGGATTGGGCCTCGTGTTGAATAACTACTTTTTAAAGCCCCAATGTGACCAAAATTGCCATTTTTACAACCTTTTTCGCCTACTCAGAAGCTTCTATTTTGACCAATTTCAGGCATTAAAATGACTCTAAACACACTTATTTTAGTTCCAAAAGTGATAATTCACATGCAGTAGTCATTTACAGTCCAAAAATAAAACATTAAAAAATTACCATTTCTGACCATCTGGAGAAAGTTTGACAGGTCACGGGTCATCGTTTTTCATCAGAAAATTGATTTTTTAGACTGTAGAAAAATTCATTCAAAATGTCATTTGGATTGTGCCTCATGTTGAATAAGTACTTTTTAAAGCCTCAATGTGACCAAAATTGCCATTTTTACAGCCTTTTTCTCCTACTCAGAAGCTTCTATTTCGACCAATTTCAGGCATTAAAATGACTCTAAACACACTTATTTTAGTTCCAAAAGTGATAATTCACATGCAGTAGTCATTTACAGTCAAAAAATAAAACATTAAAAAATTACCATTTCTGACCATCTGGAGAAAGTTCGACAGGTCACGGGTCATCGTTTTTCATCAGAAAATAGATTTTTTGGACTGTAGAAAAATTGATTCAAAATGTCAATTGGATTGTGCCTCGTGTTGAATAAGTACTTTTTAAAGCCTCAATTTGACCAAAATTGCCATTTTTACAGCCTTTTTCTCCTACTCAGAAGCTTCTATTTCGACCAATTTCAGGCATTAAAATGACTCTAAACACACTTATCTTAGTTCCAAAGGTGATAATTCACATGCAGTTGTCATTTACAGTCAAAACATAAAACATTAAAAAATTACCATTTCTGACCATCTGGAGAAAGTTCGACAGGTCACGGGTCATCGTTTTTCATCAGAAAATTGATTTTATGGACTGTAGAAAAATTGATTCAAAATGTCATTTGGATTGTGCCTCGTGTTGAATAACTACTTTTTAAAGCCCCAATGTGAACAAAATTGCCATTTTTACAGCCTTTTTCTACTACTCAGAAGCTTCTATTTCGACCAATTTCAGGCATGAAAATGACTCTAAACACACTTATTTTAGTTCCAACAGTGATAATTCACATGCAGTAGTCATTTACAGTCAAAAAATAAAACAGTAAAAAATTACCATTTCTGACCATCTGGAGAAAGTTCGACAGGTCACGGGTCATCATTTTTCATCAGAAAATTGATTTTTTGGACTGTAGAAAAATTGATTCAAAAATGTCAATTGGATTGGGCCTCGTGTTGAATAACTACTTTTTAAAGCCCCAATGTGACCAAAATTGCCATTTTTACAACCTTTTTCGCCTACTCAGAAGCTTCTATTTTGACCAATTTCAGGCATTAAAATGACTCTAAACACACTTATTTTAGTTCCAAAAGTGATAATTCACATGCAGTAGTCATTTACAGTCCAAAAATAAAACATTAAAAAATTACCATTTCTGACCATCTGGAGAAAGTTTGACAGGTCACGGGTCATCGTTTTTCATCAGAAAATTGATTTTTTAGACTGTAGAAAAATTCATTCAAAATGTCATTTGGATTGTGCCTCATGTTGAATAAGTACTTTTTAAAGCCTCAATGTGACCAAAATTGCCATTTTTACAGCCTTTTTCTCCTACTCAGAAGCTTCTATTTCGACCAATTTCAGGCATTAAAATGACTCTAAACACACTTATTTTAGTTCCAAAAGTGATAATTCACATGCAGTAGTCATTTACAGTCAAAAAATAAAACATTAAAAAATTACCATTTCTGACCATCTGGAGAAAGTTCGACAGGTCACGGGTCATCGTTTTTCATCAGAAAATAGATTTTTTGGACTGTAGAAAAATTGATTCAAAATGTCAATTGGATTGTGCCTCGTGTTGAATAAGTACTTTTTAAAGCCTCAATGTGACCAAAATTGCCATTTTTACAGCCTTTTTCTCCTACTCAGAAGCTTCTATTTCGACCAATTTCAGGCATTAAAATGACTCTAAACACACTTATTTTAGTTCCATAAGTGATAATTCACATGCAGTAGTCATTTACAGTCAAAAAGTAAAACATTAAAAAATTACCATTTCTGACCATCTGGAGAAAGTTCAACTGGTCACGGGTCATCGTTTTTCATCAGAAAATTGATTTTTTGGACTGTAGAAAAATTGATTCAAAATGTCATTTGGATTGTGCCTCGTGTTGAATAAGTACTTTTTAAAGCCTCAATGTGACCAAAATTGCCATTTTTACAGCCTTTTTCTCCTACTCAGAAGCTTCTATTTCAACCAATTTCAGGCATTAAAATGACTCTAAACACACTTATTTTAGTTCCAAAAGTGATAATTCACATGCAGTAGTCATTTACAGTCAAAAAATAAAACATTAAAAAATTACCATTTCTGACCATCTGGAGAAAGTTCGACAGGTCACGGGTCATCGTTTTTCATCAGAAAATTGATTTTTTGGACTGTAGAAAAATTGATTCAAAATGTCAATTGGATTGGGCCTCGTGTTGAATAACTACTTTTTAAAGCCCCAATGTGACCAAAATTGCCATTTTTACAGCCTTTTTCTCCTACTCAGAAGCTTCTATTTCGACCAATTTCAGGCATTAAAATGACTCTAAACACACTTATTTTAGTTCCAAAAGTGATAATTCACATGCAGTAGTCATTTACAGTCAAAAAGTAAAACATTAAAAAATTACCATTTCTGACCATCTGGAGAAAGTTCAACTGGTCACGGGTCATCGTTTTTCATCAGAAAATTGATTTTTTGGACTGTAGAAAAATTGATTCAAAATGTCATTTGGATTGTGCCTCGTGTTGAATAAGTACTTTTTAAAGCCTCAATGTGACCAAAATTGCCATTTTTACAGCCTTTTTCTCCTACTCAGAAGCTTCTATTTCGACCAATTTCAGGCATTAAAATGACTCTAAACACACTTATTTTAGTTCCAAAAGTGATAATTCACATGCAGTAGTCATTTACAGTCAAAAAATAAAACATTAAAAAATTACCGTTTCTGACCATCTGGAGAAAGTTCGACAGGTCACGGGTCATCGTTTTTCATCAGAAAATAGATTTTTTGGACTGTAGAAAAATTGATTCAAAAATGTCAATTGGATTGAGCCTCGTGTTGAATAACTACTTTTTAAAGCCCCAATGTGACCAAAATTGCCATTTTTACAGCCTTTTTCTCCTACTCAGAAGCTTCTATTTTGACCAATTTCAGGCATTAAAATGACTCTAAACACACTTATTTTAGTTCCAAAAGTGATAATTCACATGCAGTAGTCATTTACAGTCAAAAAATAAAACATTAAAAAATTACCATTTCTGACCATCTGGAGAAAGTTCGACAGGTCACGGGTCATCGTTTTTCATCAGAAAATTGATTTTTTGGACTGTAGAAAAATTTATTCAAAATGTCAATTGGATTGGGCCTCATGTTGAATAACTACTTTTTACAGCCCCAATGTGACCAAAATTGCCATTTTTACAGCCTTTTTCTCCTACTCTGGAAGCTTCTATTTCGACCAATTTCAGGCATGAAAATTACTCTAAACACACTTATTTTAGTTCCAAAAGTGATAATTCACATGCAGTAGTCATTTACAATCAAAAAATAAAACATTACAAAATTGCCATTTCTGACCATCTGGAGAAAGTTCGACAGGTCACGGGTCATTGTTTTTCATCAGAAAATTGATTTTTTGGACTGTAGAAAAATTGATTAAAAAATGTCAATTGGATTGGGCCTCGTGTTGAATAACTACTTTTTAAAGCCCCAATGTGACCAAAATTGCCTTTTTTACAGCCTTTTTCTACTACTCAGAAGCTTCTATTTCGACCAATTTCAGGCATGAAAATGACTCTAAACACACTTATTTTAGTTCCAACAGTGATAATTCACATGCAGTAGTCATTTACAGTCAAAAAATAAAACATTAAAAAATTAACATTTCTAACCATCTGGAGAAAGTTCAACAGGTCACGGGTCACCGTTTATCATCAGAAAATTGATTTTTTGGACCGTCGAAAAATTGATTCAAAATGTTATTTGGATTGTGCCTCGTGTTGAATAAGTACTTTTTAAAGCCTCAATGTGACCAAAATTGCCATTTTTACAGCCTTTTTCAACTACTCAGAAGCTTCTATTTCGACCAATTTCAGGCATTAAAATTACTCTAAACACACTTATTTTAGTTCCAAAAGTGATAATTCACATGCAGTAGTCATTTACAGTCAAAAAATAAAACATTAAAAAATTACCATTTCTGACCATCTGGAGAAAGTTCGACAGGTCACGACGGGTCATCGTTTTTCATCATAAAATAGATTATTTGGACTGTAGAAAAATTGATTCAAAATGTCAATTGGATTGTGCCTCGTGTTGAATAAGTACTTTTTAAAGCCTCAATTTGACCAAAATTGCCATTTTTACAGCCTTTTTCTCCTACTCAGAAGCTTCTATTTCGACCAATTTCAGGCATTAAAATGACTCTAAACACACTTATCTTAGTTCCAAAGGTGATAATTCACATGCAGTTGTCATTTACAGTCAAAACATAAAACATTAAAAAATTACCATTTCTGACCATCTGGAGAAAGTTCGACAGGTCACGGGTCATCGTTTTTCATCAGAAAATTGATTTTATGGACTGTAGAAAAATTGATTCAAAATGTCATTTGGATTGTGCCTCGTGTTGAATAACTACTTTTTAAAGCCCCAATGTGAACAAAATTGCCATTTTTACAGCCTTTTTCTACTACTCAGAAGCTTCTATTTCGACCAATTTCAGGCATGAAAATGACTCTAAACACACTTATTTTAGTTCCAACAGTGATAATTCACATGCAGTAGTCATTTACAGTCAAAAAATAAAACATTAAAAAATTACCATTTCTGACCATCTGGAGAAAGTTCGACAGGTCACGGGTCATCATTTTTCATCAGAAAATTGATTTTTTGGACTGTAGAAAAATTGATTCAAAAATGTCAATTGGATTGGGCCTCGTGTTGAATAACTACTTTTTAAAGCCCCAATGTGACCAAAATTGCCATTTTTACAGCCTTTTTCGCCTACTCAGAAGCTTCTATTTTGACCAATTTCAGGCATTAAAATGACTCTAAACACACTTATTTTAGTTCCAAAAGTGATAATTCACATGCAGTAGTCATTTACAGTCCAAAAATAAAACATTAAAAAATTACCATTTCTGACCATCTGGAGAAAGTTTGACAGGTCACGGGTCATCGTTTTTCATCAGAAAATTGATTTTTTAGACTGTAGAAAAATTCATTCAAAATGTCATTTGGATTGTGCCTCATGTTGAATAAGTACTTTTTAAAGCCTCAATGTGACCAAAATTGCCATTTTTACAGCCTTTTTCTCCTACTAAGAAGCTTCTATTTCGACCAATTTCAGGCATTAAAATGACTCTAAACACACTTATTTTAGTTCCAAAAGTGATAATTCACATGCAGTAGTCATTTACAGTCAAAAAATAAAACATTAAAAAATTACCATTTCTGACCATCTGGAGAAAGTTCGACAGGTCACGGGTCATCGTTTTTCATCAGAAAATAGATTTTTTAGACTAGAAAAATTGATTAAAAAATGTCAATTGGATTGGGCCTCGTGTTGAATAACTACTTTTTAAAGCCCCAATGTGACCAAAATTGCCATTTTTACAGCCTTTTTCTCCTACTCAGAAGCTTCTATTTTGACCAATTTCAGGCATTAAAATGACTCTAAACACACTTATTTTAGTTCCAAAAGTGATAATTCACATGCAGTAGTCATTTACAGTCAAAAAATAAAACATTAAAAAATTACCATTTCTGAGCATCTGGAGAAAGTTCGACAGGTCACGGGTCATCGTTTTTCATCAGAAAATTGATTTTTTAGACTGTAGAAAAATTGATTCAAAATGTCAATTGGATTGGGCCTCGTGTTGAATAACTACTTTTTAAAGCCCCAATGTGACCAAAATTGCCATTTTTACAGCCTTTTTCTCCTACTCTGGAAGCTTCTATTTCGACCAATATCAGGCATTAAAATGACTCTAAACACACTTATTTTAGTTCCAAAAGTGATAATTCACATGCAGTAGTCATTTACAGTCCAAAAATAAAACATTAAAAAATTACAATTTTTGACCATCTGGAGAAAGTTCGACAGGTCACGGGTCATCGTTTTTCATCAGAAAATAGATTTTTTGGACTGTAGAAAAATTGATTCAAAATGTCAATTGGATTGTGCCTCGTGTTGAATAAGTACTTTTTAAAGCCTCAATGTGACCAAAATTGCCATTTTTACAGCCTTTTTCTCCTACTCAGAAGCTTCTATTTCGACCAATTTCAGGCATTAAAATGACTCTAAACACACTTATTTTAGTTCCAAAAGTGATAATTCACATGCAGTAGTCATTTACAGTCAAAAAATAAAACATTAAAAAATTACCATTTCTGACCATCTGGAGAAAGTTCGACAGGTCACGGGTCATCGTTTTTCATCAGAAAATTGATTTTTTGGACTGTAGAAAAATTGATTCAAAATGTCAATTGGATTGGGCCTCGTGTTGAATAACTACTTTTTAAAGCCCCAATGTGACCAAAATTGCCATTTTTACAGCCTTTTTCTCCTACTCAGAAGCTTCTATTTCGACCAATTTCAGGCATTAAAATGACTCTAAACACACTTATTTTAGTTCCAAAAGTGATAATTCACATGCAGTAGTCATTTACAGTCAAAAAGTAAAACATTAAAAAATTACCATTTCTGACCATCTGGAGAAAGTTCAACTGGTCACGGGTCATCGTTTTTCATCAGAAAATTGATTTTTTGGACTGTAGAAAAATTGATTCAAAATGTCATTTGGATTGTGCCTCGTGTTGAATAAGTACTTTTTAAAGCCTCAATGTGACCAAAATTGCCATTTTTACAGCCTTTTTCTCCTACTCAGAAGCTTCTATTTCGACCAATTTCAGGCATTAAAATGACTCTAAACACACTTATTTTAGTTCCAAAAGTGATAATTCACATGCAGTAGTCATTTACAGTCAAAAAATAAAACATTAAAAAATTACCGTTTCTGACCATCTGGAGAAAGTTCGACAGGTCACGGGTCATCGTTTTTCATCAGAAAATAGATTTTTTGGACTGTAGAAAAATTGATTCAAAAATGTCAATTGGATTGAGCCTCGTGTTGAATAACTACTTTTTAAAGCCCCAATGTGACCAAAATTGCCATTTTTACAGCCTTTTTCTCCTACTCAGAAGCTTCTATTTTGACCAATTTCAGGCATTAAAATGACTCTAAACACACTTATTTTAGTTCCAAAAGTGATAATTCACATGCAGTAGTCATTTACAGTCAAAAAATAAAACATTAAAAAATTACCATTTCTGACCATCTGGAGAAAGTTCGACAGGTCACGGGTCATCGTTTTTCATCAGAAAATTGATTTTTTGGACTGTAGAAAAATTTATTCAAAATGTCAATTGGATTGGGCCTCATGTTGAATAACTACTTTTTACAGCCCCAATGTGACCAAAATTGCCATTTTTACAGCCTTTTTCTCCTACTCTGGAAGCTTCTATTTCGACCAATTTCAGGCATGAAAATTACTCTAAACACACTTATTTTAGTTCCAAAAGTGATAATTCACATGCAGTAGTCATTTACAATCAAAAAATAAAACATTACAAAATTGCCATTTCTGACCATCTGGAGAAAGTTCGACAGGTCACGGGTCATTGTTTTTCATCAGAAAATTGATTTTTTGGACTGTAGAAAAATTGATTAAAAAATGTCAATTGGATTGGGCCTCGTGTTGAATAACTACTTTTTAAAGCCCCAATGTGACCAAAATTGCCTTTTTTACAGCCTTTTTCTACTACTCAGAAGCTTCTATTTCGACCAATTTCAGGCATGAAAATGACTCTAAACACACTTATTTTAGTTCCAACAGTGATAATTCACATGCAGTAGTCATTTACAGTCAAAAAATAAAACATTAAAAAATTAACATTTCTAACCATCTGGAGAAAGTTCAACAGGTCACGGGTCACCGTTTATCATCAGAAAATTGATTTTTTGGACCGTCGAAAAATTGATTCAAAATGTTATTTGGATTGTGCCTCGTGTTGAATAAGTACTTTTTAAAGCCTCAATGTGACCAAAATTGCCATTTTTACAGCCTTTTTCAACTACTCAGAAGCTTCTATTTCGACCAATTTCAGGCATTAAAATTACTCTAAACACACTTATTTTAGTTCCAAAAGTGATAATTCACATGCAGTAGTCATTTACAGTCAAAAAATAAAACATTAAAAAATTACCATTTCTGACCATCTGGAGAAAGTTCGACAGGTCACGACGGGTCATCGTTTTTCATCATAAAATAGATTATTTGGACTGTAGAAAAATTGATTCAAAATGTCAATTGGATTGTGCCTCGTGTTGAATAAGTACTTTTTAAAGCCTCAATTTGACCAAAATTGCCATTTTTACAGCCTTTTTCTCCTACTCAGAAGCTTCTATTTCGACCAATTTCAGGCATTAAAATGACTCTAAACACACTTATCTTAGTTCCAAAGGTGATAATTCACATGCAGTTGTCATTTACAGTCAAAACATAAAACATTAAAAAATTACCATTTCTGACCATCTGGAGAAAGTTCGACAGGTCACGGGTCATCGTTTTTCATCAGAAAATTGATTTTTTGGACTGTAGAAAAATTGATTCAAAATGTCATTTGGATTGTGCCTCGTGTTGAATAACTACTTTTTAAAGCCCCAATGTGAACAAAATTGCCATTTTTACAGCCTTTTTCTACTACTCAGAAGCTTCTATTTCGACCAATTTCAGGCATGAAAATGACTCTAAACACACTTATTTTAGTTCCAACAGTGATAATTCACATGCAGTAGTCATTTACAGTCAAAAAATAAAACATTAAAAAATTACCATTTCTGACCATCTGGAGAAAGTTCGACAGGTCACGGGTCATCATTTTTCATCAGAAAATTGATTTTTTGGACTGTAGAAAAATTGATTCAAAAATGTCAATTGGATTGGGCCTCGTGTTGAATAACTACTTTTTAAAGCCCCAATGTGACCAAAATTGCCATTTTTACAGCCTTTTTCGCCTACTCAGAAGCTTCTATTTTGACCAATTTCAGGCATTAAAATGACTCTAAACACACTTATTTTAGTTCCAAAAGTGATAATTCACATGCAGTAGTCATTTACAGTCCAAAAATAAAACATTAAAAAATTACCATTTCTGACCATCTGGAGAAAGTTTGACAGGTCACGGGTCATCGTTTTTCATCAGAAAATTGATTTTTTAGACTGTAGAAAAATTCATTCAAAATGTCATTTGGATTGTGCCTCATGTTGAATAAGTACTTTTTAAAGCCTCAATGTGACCAAAATTGCCATTTTTACAGCCTTTTTCTCCTACTCAGAAGCTTCTATTTTGACCAATTTCAGGCATTAAAATGACTCTAAACACACTTATTTTAGTTCCAAAAGTGATAATTCACATGCAGTAGTATTTACAGTCAAAAAATAAAACATTAAAAAATTACCATTTCTGACCATCTGGAGAAAGTTCGACAGGTCACGGGTCATCGTTTTTCATCAGAAAATAGATTTTTTGGACTGTAGAAAAATTGATTCAAAATGTCAATTGGATTGTGCCTCGTGTTGAATAAGTACTTTTTAAAGCCTCAATGTGACCAAAATTGCCATTTTTACAGCCTTTTTCTCCTACTCAGAAGCTTCTATTTTGACCAATTTCAGGCATTAAAATGACTCTAAACACACTTATTTTAGTTCCAAAAGTGATAATTCACATGCAGTAGTCATTTACAGTCAAAAAGTAAAACATTAAAAAATTACCATTTCTGACCATCTGGAGAAAGTTCAACTGGTCACGGGTCATCGTTTTTCATCAGAAAATTGATTTTTTAGACTGTAGAAAAATTCATTCAAAATGTCATTTGGATTGTGCCTCATGTTGAATAAGTACTTTTTAAAGCCTCAATGTGACCAAAATTGCCATTTTTACAGCCTTTTTCTCCTACTCAGAAGCTTCTATTTCGACCAATTTCAGGCATTAAAATGACTCTAAACACACTTATTTTAGTTCCAAAAGTGATAATTCACATGCAGTAGTCATTTACAGTCAAAAAATAAAACATTAAAAAATTACCGTTTCTGACCATCTGGAGAAAGTTCGACAGGTCACGGGTCATCGTTTTTCATCAGAAAATAGATTTTTTGGACTGTAGAAAAATTGATTCAAAATGTCAATTGGATTGTGCCTCGTGTTGAATAAGTACTTTTTAAAGCCTCAATGTGACCAAAATTGCCATTTTTACAGCCTTTTTCTCCTACTAAGAAGCTTCTATTTCGACCAATTTCAGGCATTAAAATGACTCTAAACACACTTATTTTAGTTCCAAAAGTGATAATTCACATGCAGTAGTCATTTACAGTCAAAAAGTAAAACATTAAAAAATTACCATTTCTGACCATCTGGAGAAAGTTCAACTGGTCACGGGTCATCGTTTTTCATCAGAAAATTGATTTTTTGGACTGTAGAAAAATTGATTCATAATGTCATTTGGATTGTGCCTCGTGTTGAATAAGTACTTTTTAAAGCCTCAATGTGACCAAAATTGCCATTTTTACAGCCTTTTTCTCCTACTCAGAAGCTTCTATTTCAACCAATTTCAGGCATTAAAATGACTCTAAACACACTTATTTTAGTTCCAAAAGTGATAATTCACATGCAGTAGTCATTTACAGTCAAAAAATAAAACATTAAAAAATTACCATTTCTGACCATCTGGAGAAAGTTCGACAGGTCACGGGTCATCGTTTTTCATCAGAAAATTGATTTTTTGGACTGTAGAAAAATTGATTCAAAATGTCAATTGGATTGGGCCTCGTGTTGAATAACTACTTTTTAAAGCCCCAATGTGACCAAAATTGCCATTTTTACAGCCTTTTTCTCCTACTCAGAAGCTTCTATTTCGACCAATTTCAGGCATTAAAATGACTCTAAACACACTTATTTTAGTTCCAAAAGTGATAATTCACATGCAGTAGTCATTTACAGTCAAAAAATAAAACATTAAAAAATTACCGTTTCTGACCATCTGGAGAAAGTTCGACAGGTCACGGGTTATCGTTTTTCATCAGAAAATAGATTTTTTGGACTGTAGAAAAATTGATTCAAAATGTCAATTGGATTGTGCCTCGTGTTGAATAAGTACTTTTTAAAGCCTCAATGTGACCAAAATTGCCATTTTTACAGCCTTTTTCTCCTACTCAGAAGCTTCTATTTCGACCAATTTCAGGCATTAAAATGACTCTAAACACACTTATTTTAGTTCCAAAAGTGATAATTCACATGCAGTAGTCATTTACAGTCAAAAAGTAAAACATTAAAAAATTACCATTTCTGACCATCTGGAGAAAGTTCAACTGGTCACGGGTCATCGTTTTTCATCAGAAAATTGATTTTTTGGACTGTAGAAAAATTGATTCAAAATGTCATTTGGATTGTGCCTCGTGTTGAATAAGTACTTTTTAAAGCCTCAATGTGACCAAAATTGCCATTTTTACAGCCTTTTTCTCCTACTCACAAGCTTCTATTTCAACCAATTTCAGGCATTAAAATGACTCTAAACACACTTATTTTAGTTCCAAAAGTGATAATTCACATGCAGTAGTCATTTACAGTCAAAAAATAAAACATTAAAAAATTACCATTTCTGACCATCTGGAGAAAGTTCGACAGGTCACGGGTCATCGTTTTTCATCAGAAAATCGATTTTTTGGACTGTAGAAAAATTGATTCAAAATGTCAATTGGATTGGGCCTCGTGTTGAATAACTACTTTTTAAAGCCCCAATGTGACCAAAATTGCCATTTTTACAGCCTTTTTCTCCTACTCAGAGGCTTCTATTTCGACCAATTTCAGGCATTAAAATGACTCTAAACACACTTATTTTAGTTCCAAAAGTGATAATTCACATGCAGTAGTCATTTACAGTCAAAAAATAAAACATTAAAAAATTACCATTTCTGACCATCTTGAGAAATTTTGACAGGTCACGGGTCATAGTTTTTCATCAGAAAATTGATTTTTTGGACTGTAGAAAAATTGATTCAAAAATGTCAATTGGATTGGGCCTCGTGTTGAATAACTACTTTTTAAAGCCCCAATGTGACCAAAATTGCCATTTTTACAGCCTTTTTCTCCTACTCAGAAGCTTCTATTTTGACCAATTTCAGGCATTAAAATGACTCTAAACACACTTATTTTAGTTGCAAAAGTGATAATTCACATGCAGTAGTCATTTACAGTCAAAAAATAAAACATTAAAAAATGACCATTTCTGAGCATCTGGAGAAAGTTCGACAGGTCACGGGTCATCGTTTTTCATCAGAAAATTGATTTTTTAGACTGTAGAAAAATTGATTCAAAATGTCAATTGGATTGCGCCTCGTGTTGAATAACTACTTTTTAAAGCCCCAATGTGACCAAAATTGCCATTTTTACAGCCTTTTTCTCCTACTCTGGAAGCTTCTATTTCGACCAATTTCAGGCATTAAAATGACTCTAAACACACTTATTTTAGTTCCAAAAGTGATAATTCACATGCAGTAGTCATTTACAGTCCAAAAATAAAACATTAAAAAATTACAATTTTTGACCATCTGGAGAAAGTTCGACAGGTCACGGGTCATCGTTTTTCATCAGAAAATTGATTTTTTGGACTGTAGAAAAATTGATTCAAAATGTCATTTGGATTGTGCCTCGTGTTGAATAAGTACTTTTTAAAGCCTCAATGTGACCAAAATTGCCATTTTTACAGCCTTTTTCTCCTACTCAGAAGCTTCTATTTCGACCAATTTCAGGCATTAAAATGACTCTAAACACACTTATTTTAGTTCCAAAAGTGATAATTCACATGCAGTAGTCATTTACAGTCAAAAAATAAAACATTAAAAAATTACCATTTCTGACCATCTGGAGAAAGTTCGACAGGTCACGGGTCATCGTTTTTCATCAGAAAATTGATTTTTTGGACTGTAGAAAAATTGATTCAAAATGTCATTTGGATTGTGCCTCGTGTTGAATAACTACTTTTTAAAGCCCCAATGTGAACAAAATTGCCATTTTTACAGCCTTTTTCTACTACTCTGAAGCTTCTATTTCGACCAATTTCAGGCATGAAAATGACTCTAAACACACTTATTTTAGTTCCAACAGTGATAATTCACATGCAGTAGTCATTTACAGTCAAAAAATAAAACATTAAAAAATTACCATTTCTGACCATCTGGAGAAAGTTCGACAGGTCACGGGTCATCATTTTTCATCAGAAAATTGATTTTTTGGACTGTAGAAAAATTGATTCAAAAATGTCAATTGGATTGGGCCTCGTGTTGAATAACTACTTTTTAAAGCCCCAATGTGACCAAAATTGCCATTTTTACAGCCTTTTTCGCCTACTCAGAAGCTTCTATTTTGACCAATTTCAGGCATTAAAATGACTCTAAACACACTTATTTTAGTTCCAAAAGTGATAATTCACATGCAGTAGTCATTTACAGTCCAAAAATAAAACATTAAAAAATTACCATTTCTGACCATCTGGAGAAAGTTTGACAGGTCACGGGTCATCGTTTTTCATCAGAAAATTGATTTTTTAGACTGTAGAAAAATTCATTCAAAATGTCATTTGGATTGTGCCTCATGTTGAATAAGTACTTTTTAAAGCCTCAATGTGACCAAAATTGCCATTTTTACAGCCTTTTTCTCCTACTCAGAAGCTTCTATTTCGACCAATTTCAGGCATTAAAATGACTCTAAACACACTTATTTTAGTTCCAAAAGTGATAATTCACATGCAGTAGTCATTTACAGTCAAAAAATAAAACATTAAAAAATTACCATTTCTGACCATCTGGAGAAAGTTCGACAGGTCACGGGTCATCGTTTTTCATCAGAAAATAGATTTTTTGGACTGTAGAAAAATTGATTCAAAATGTCAATTGGATTGTGCCTCGTGTTGAATAAGTACTTTTTAAAGCCTCAATGTGACCAAAATTGCCATTTTTACAGCCTTTTTCTCCTACTCAGAAGCTTCTATTTCGACCAATTTCAGGCCTTAAAATGACTCTAAACACACTTATTTTAGTTCCAAAAGTGATAATTCACATGCAGTAGTCATTTACAGTCAAAAAGTAAAACATTAAAAAATTACCATTTCTGACCATCTGGAGAAAGTTCAACTGGTCACGGGTCATCGTTTTTCATCAGAAAATTGATTTTTTAGACTGTAGAAAAATTCATTCAAAATGTCATTTGGATTGTGCCTCATGTTGAATAAGTACTTTTTAAAGCCTCAATGTGACCAAAATTGCCATTTTTACAGCCTTTTTCTCCTACTCAGAAGCTTCTATTTCGACCAATTTCAGGCATTAAAATGACTCTAAACACACTTATTTTAGTTCCAAAAGTGATAATTCACATGCAGTAGTCATTTACAGTCAAAAAAAAAAACATTAAAAAATTACCGTTTCTGACCATCTGGAGAAAGTTCAACAGGTCACGGGTCATCGTTTTTCATCAGAAAATAGATTTTTTGGACTGTAGAAAAATTGATTCAAAATGTCATTTGGATTGTGCCTCGTGTTGAATAAGTACTTTTTAAAGCCTCAATGTGACCAAAATTGCCATTTTTACAGCCTTTTTCTCCTACTCAGAAGCTTCTATTTCAACCAATTTCAGGCATTAAAATGACTCTAAACACACTTATTTTAGTTCCAAAAGTGATAATTCACATGCAGTAGTCATTTACAGTAAAAAAATAAAACATTAAAAAATTACCATTTCTGACCATCTGGAGAAAGTTCGACAGGTCACGGGTCATCGTTTTTCATCAGAAAATCGATTTTTTGGACTGTAGAAAAATTGATTCAAAATGTCAATTGGATTGGGCCTCGTGTTGAATAACTACTTTTTAAAGCCCCAATGTGACCAAAATTGCCATTTTTACAGCCTTTTTCTCCTACTCAGAGGCTTCTATTTCGACCAATTTCAGGCATTAAAATGACTCTAAACACACTTATTTTAGTTCCAAAAGTGATAATTCACATGCAGTAGTCATTTACAGTCAAAAAATAAAACATTAAAAAATTACCATTTCTGACCATCTTGAGAAAGTTTGACAGGTCACGGGTCATCGTTTTTCATCAGAAAATTGATTTTTTGGACTGTAGAAAAATTGATTCAAAAATGTCAATTGGATTGGGCCTCGTGTTGAATAACTACTTTTTAAAGCCCCAATGTGACCAAAATTGCCATTTTTACAGCCTTTTTCTCCTACTCAGAAGCTTCTATTTTGACCAATTTCAGGCATTAAAATGACTCTAAACACACTTATTTTAGTTCCAAAAGTGATAATTCACATGCAGTAGTCATTTACAGTCAAAAAATAAAACATTAAAAAATTACCATTTCTGACCATCTGGAGAAAGTTCGACAGGTCACGGGTCATCGTTTTTCATCAGAAAATAGATTTTTTGGACTAGAAAAATTGATTAAAAAATGTCAATTGGATTGGGCCTCGTGTTGAATAACTACTTTTTAAAGCCCCAATGTGACCAAAATTGCCATTTTTACAGCCTTTTTCTCCTACTCAGAAGCTTCTATTTTGACCAATTTCAGGCATTAAAATGACTCTAAACACACTTATTTTAGTTCCAAAAGTGATAATTCACATGCAGTAGTCATTTACAGTCAAAAAATAAAACATTAAAAAATTACCATTTCTGAGCATCTGGAGAAAGTTCGACATCAGAAAATTGATTTTTTAGACTGTAGAAAAATTGATTCAAAATGTCAATTGGATTGGGCCTCGTGTTGAATAAGTACTTTTTAAAGCCTCAATGTGACCAAAATTGCCATTTTTACAGCCTTTTTCTCCTACTCAGAAGCTTCTATTTCGACCAATTTTAGGCATTAAAATGACTCTAAACACACTTATTTTAGTTCCAAAAGTGATAATTCACATGCAGTAGTCATTTACAGTCAAAAAATAAAACATTAAAAAATTACCATTTCTGAATATCTGGAGAAAGTTCGACAGGTCACGGGTCATCGTTTTTCATCAGAAAATTGATTTTTTGGACTGTAGAAAAATGTATTCAAAATGTCAATTGGATTGGGCCTCGTGTTGAATAACTACTTTTTAAAGCCCCAATGTGACCAAAATTGCCATTTTTACAGCCTTTTTCTCCTACTCTGGAAGCTTCTATTTCGACCAATTTCAGGCATTAAAATTACTCTAAACACACTTATTTTAGTTCCAAAAGTGATAATTCACATGCAGTAGTCATTTACAATCAAAAAATAAAACATTACAAAATTGCCATTTCTGACCATCTGGAGAAAGTTCGACAGGTCACGGGTCATCGTTTTTCATCAGAAAATCGATTTTTTGGACTGTAGAAAAATTGATTCAAAATGTCAATTGGATTGGGCCTCGTGTTGAATAACTACTTTTTAAAGCCCCAATGTGACCAAAATTGCCATTTTTACAGCCTTTTTCTCCTACTCAGAGGCTTCTATTTCGACCAATTTCAGGCATTAAAATGACTCTAAACACACTTATTTTAGTTCAAAAAGTGATAATTCACATGCAGTAGTCATTTACAGTCAAAAAATAAAACATTAAAAAATTACCATTTCTGACCATCTTGAGAAAGTTTGACAGGTCACGGGTCATCGTTTTTCATCAGAAAATTGATTTTTTGGACTGTAGAAAAATTGATTCAAAATGTCAATTGGATTGGGCCTCGTGTTGAATAACTACTTTTTAAAGCCCCAATGTGACCAAAATTGCCATTTTTACAGCCTTTTTCTCCTACTCAGAAGCTTCTATTTTGACCAATTTCAGGCATTAAAATGACTCTAAACACACTTATTTTAGTTCCAAAAGTGATAATTCACATGCAGTAGTCATTTACAGTCAAAAAATAAAACATTAAAAAATTACCGTTTCTGACCATCTGGAGAAAGTTCGACAGGTCACGGGTCATCGTTTTTCATCAGAAAATAGATTTTTTGGACTGTAGAAAAATTGATTCAAAATGTCAATTGGATTGTGCCTCGTGTTGAATAAGTACTTTTTAAAGCCTCAATGTGACCAAAATTGCCATTTTTACAGCCTTTTTCTCCTACTCAGAAGCTTCTATTTCGACCAATTTCAGGCATTAAAATGACTCTAAACACACTTATTTTAGTTCCAAAAGTGATAATTCACATGCAGTAGTCATTTACAGTCAAAAAATAAAACATTAAAAAATTACCATTTCTGACCATCTGGAGAAAGTTCGACAGGTCACGGGTCATCGTTTTTCATCAGAAAATTGATTTTTTGGACTGTAGAAAAATTGATTCAAAATGTCAATTGGATTGGGCCTCGTGTTGAATAACTACTTTTTAAAGCCCCAATGTGACCAAAATTGCCATTTTTACAGCCTTTTTCTCCTACTCACAAGCTTCTATTTCAACCAATTTCAGGCATTAAAATGACTCTAAACACACTTATTTTAGTTCCAAAAGTGATAATTCACATGCAGTAGTCATTTACAGTCAAAAAATAAAACATTAAAAAATTACCATTTCTGACCATCTGGAGAAAGTTCGACAGGTCACGGGTCATCGTTTTTCATCAGAAAATCGATTTTTTGGACTGTAGAAAAATTGATTCAAAATGTCAATTGGATTGGGCCTCGTGTTGAATAACTACTTTTTAAAGCCCCAATGTCACCAAAATTGCCATTTTTACAGCCTTTTTCTCCTACTCAGAGGCTTCTATTTCGACCAATTTCAGGCATTAAAATGACTCTAAACACACTTATTTTAGTTCCAAAAGTGATAATTCACATGCAGTAGTCATTTACAGTCAAAAAATAAAACATTAAAAAATTACCATTTCTGACCATCTTGAGAAATTTTGACAGGTCACGGGTCATCGTTTTTCATCAGAAAATTGATTTTTTGGACTGTAGAAAAATTGATTCAAAAATGTCAATTGGATTGGGCCTCGTGTTGAATAACTACTTTTTAAAGCCCCAATGTGACCAAAATTGCCATTTTTACAGCCTTTTTCTCCTACTCAGAAGCTTCTATTTTGACCAATTTCAGGCATTAAAATGACTCTAAACACACTTATTTTAGTTGCAAAAGTGATAATTCACATGCAGTAGTCATTTACAGTCAAAAAATAAAACATTAAAAAATTACCATTTCTGACCATCTGGAGAAAGTTCGACAGGTCACGGGTCATCGTTTTTCATCAGAAAATAGATTTTTTGGACTAGAAAAATTGATTAAAAAATGTCAATTGGATTGGGCCTCGTGTTGAATAACTACTTTTTAAAGCCCCAATGTGACCAAAATTGCCATTTTTACAGCCTTTTTCTCCTACTCAGAAGCTTCTTTTTTGACCAATTTCAGGCATTAAAATGACTCTAAACACACTTATTTTAGTTCCAAAAGTGATAATTCACATACAGTAGTCATTTACAGTCAAAAAATAAAACATTAAAAAATTAGCATTTCTGAGCATCTGGAGAAAGTTCGACAGGTCACGGGTCATCGTTTTTCATCAGAAAATTGATTTTTTAGACTGTAGAAAAATTTATTCAAAATGTCAATTGGATTGGGCCTCGTGTTGAATAACTACTTTTTAAAGCCCCAATGTGACCAAAATTGCCATTTTTACAGCCTTTTTCTCCTACTCTGGAAGCTTCTATTTCGACCAATTTCAGGCATTAAAATGACTCTAAACACACTTATTTTAGTTCCAAAAGTGATAATTCACATGCAGTAGTCATTTACAGTCCAAAAATAAAACATTAAAAAATTACAATTTTTGACCATCTGGAGAAAGTTCGACAGGTCACGGGTCATCGTTTTTCATCAGAAAATTGATTTTTTGGACTGTAGAAAAATTGATTCAAAATGTCATTTGGATTGTGCCTCGTGTTGAATAAGTACTTTTTAAAGCCTCAATGTGACCAAAATTGCCATTTTTACAGACTTTTTCTCCTACTCAGAAGCTTCTATTTCGACCAATTTCAGGCATTAAAATGACTCTAAACACACTTATTTTAGTTCCAAAAGTGATAATTCACATGCAGTAGTCATTTACAGTCAAAAAATAAAACATTAAAAAATTACCATTTCTGACCATCTGGAGAAAGTTCGACAGGTCACGGGTCATCGTTTTTCATCAGAAAATTGATTTTTTGGACTGTAGAAAAATTGATTCAAAATGTCATTTGGATTGTGCCTCGTGTTGAATAACTACTTTTTAAAGCCCCAATGTGAACAAAATTGCCATTTTTACAGCCTTTTTCTACTACTCAGAAGCTTCTATTTCGACCAATTTCAGGCATGAAAATGACTCTAAACACACTTATTTTAGTTCCAACAGTGATAATTCACATGCAGTAGTCATTTACAGTCAAAAAAACAAACATTAAAAAATTACCATTTCTGACCATCTGGAGAAAGTTCGACAGGTCACGGGTCATCATTTTTCATCAGAAAATTGATTTTTTGGACTGTAGAAAAATTGATTCAAAAATGTCAATTGGATTGAGCCTCGTGTTGAATAACTACTTTTTAAAGCCCCAATGTGACCAAAATTGCCATTTTTACAGCCTTTTTCGCCTACTCAGAAGCTTCTATTTTGACCAATTTCAGGCATTAAAATGACTCTAAACACACTTATTTTAGTTCCAAAAGTGATAATTCACATGCAGTAGTCATTTACAGTCCAAAAATAAAACATTAAAAAATTACCATTTCTGACCATCTGGAGAAAGTTTGACAGGTCACGGGTCATCATTTTTCATCAGAAAATTGATTTTTTAGACTGTAGAAAAATTCATTCAAAATGTCATTTGGATTGTGCCTCATGTTGAATAAGTACTTTTTAAAGCCTCAATGTGACCAAAATTGCCATTTTTACAGCCTTTTTCTCCTACTCAGAAGCTTCTATTTCGACCAATTTCAGGCATTAAAATGACTCTAAACACACTTATTTTAGTTCCAAAAGTGATAATTCACATGCAGTAGTCATTTACAGTCAAAAAATAAAACATTAAAAAATTACCATTTCTGACCATCTGGAGAAAGTTCGACAGGTCACGGGTCATCGTTTGTCATCAGAAAATAGATTTTTTGGACTGTAGAAAAATTGATTCAAAATGTCAATTGGATTGTGCCTCGTGTTGAATAAGTACTTTTTAAAGCCTCAATGTGACCAAAATTGCCATTTTTACAGCCTTTTTCTCCTACTCAGAAGCTTCTATTTCGACCAATTTCAGGCATTAAAATGACTCTAAACACACTTATTTTAGTTCCAAAAGTGATAATTCACATGCAGTAGTCATTTACAGTCAAAAAGTAAAACATTAAGAAATTACCATTTCTGACCATCTGGAGAAAGTTCAACTGGTCACGGGTCATCGTTTTTCATCAGAAAATTGATTTTTTAGACTGTAGAAAAATTCATTCAAAATGTCATTTGGATTGTGCCTCATGTTGAATAAGTACTTTTTAAAGCCTCAATGTGACCAAAATTGCCATTTTTACAGCCTTTTTCTCCTACTCAGAAGCTTCTATTTCGACCAATTTCAGGCATTAAAATGACTCTAAACACACTTATTTTAGTTCCAAAAGTGATAATTCACATGCAGTAGTCATTTACAGTCAAAAAATAAAACATTAAAAAATTACCGTTTCTGACCATCTGGAGAAAGTTCGACAAGTCACGGGTCATCGTTTTTCATCAGAAAATAGATTTTTTGGACTGTAGAAAAATTGATTCAAAATGTTAATTGGATTGTGCCTCGTGTTGAATAAGTACTTTTTAAAGCCTCAATGTGACCAAAATTGCCATTTTTACAGCCTTTTTCTCCTACTCAGAAGCTTCTATTTCGACCAATTTCAGGCATTAAAATGACTCTAAACACACTTATTTTAGTTCCAAAAGTGATAATTCACATGCAGTAGTCATTTACAGTCAAAAAGTAAAACATTAAAAAATTACCATTTCTGACCATCTGGAGAAAGTTCAACTGGTCACGGGTCATCGTTTTTCATCAGAAAATTGATTTTTTGGACTGTAGAAAAATTGATTCAAAATGTCATTTGGATTGTGCCTCGTGTTGAATAAGTACTTTTTAAAGCCTCAATGTGACCAAAATTGCCATTTTTACAGCCTTTTTCTCCTACTCAGAAGCTTCTATTTCAACCAATTTCAGGCATTAAAATGACTCTAAACACACTTATTTTAGTTCCAAAAGTGATAATTCACATGCAGTATTCATTTACAGTCAAAAAATAAAACATTAAAAAATTACCATTTCTGACCATCTGGAGAAAGTTCGACAGGTCACGGGTCATCGTTTTTCATCAGAAAATTGATTTTTTGGACTGTAGAAAAATTGATTCAAAATGTCAATTGGATTGGGCCTCGTGTTGAATAACTACTTTTTAAAGCCCCAATGTGACCAAAATTGCCATTTTTACAGCCTTTTTCTCCTACTCAGAAGCTTCTATTTCGACCAATTTCAGGCATTAAAATGACTCTAAACACACTTATTTTAGTTCCAAAAGTGATAATTCACATGCAGTAGTCATTTACAGTCCAAAAATAAAACATTAAAAAATTACAACTTTTGATCATCTTGAGAAAGTTCGACAGGTCACGGGTCATCGTTTTTCATCAGAAAATTGATTTTTTGGACTGTAGAAAAATTCATCCAAAATGTCATTTGGATTGTGCCTCGTGTTGAATAAGTACTTTTTAAAGCCTCAATGTGACCAAAATTGCCATTTTTACAGCCTTTTTCAACTACTCAGAGCGCTATTTCGACGAATTTCAGGCATTAAAATGACTCTAAACACACTTATTTTAGTTCCAAAAGTGATAATTCACATGCAGTAGTCATTTACAGTCAAAAAATAAAACATTAAAAAATTACCATTTCTGACCATCTGGAGAAAGTTCGACAGGTCACGGGTCATCGTTTTTCATCAGAAAATCGATTTTTTGGACTGTAGAAAAATTGATTCAAAATGTCAATTGGATTGGGCCTCGTGTTGAATAACTACTTTTTAAAGCCCCAATGTGACCAAAATTGCCATTTTTACAGCCTTTTTCTCCTACTCAGAGGCTTCTATTTCGACCAATTTCAGGCATTAAAATGACTCTAAACACACTTATTTTAGTTCCAAAAGTGATAATTCACATGCAGTAGTCATTTACAGTCAAAAAATAAAACATTAAAAAATTACCATTTCTGACCATCTTGAGAAAGTTTGACAGGTCACGGGTCATCGTTTTTCATCAGAAAATTGATTTTTTGGACTGTAGAAAAATTGATTCAAAAATGTCAATTGGATTGGGCCTCGTGTTGAATAACTACTTTTTAAAGCCCCAATGTGACCAAAATTGCCATTTTTACAGCCTTTTTCTCCTACTCAGAAGCTTCTATTTTGACCAATTTCAGGCATTAAAATGACTCTAAACACACTTATTTTAGTTCCAAAAGTGATAATTCACATGCAGTAGTCATTTACAGTCAAAAAATAAAACATTAAAAAATTACCATTTCTGACCATCTGGAGAAAGTTCGACAGGTCACGGGTCATCGTTTTTCATCAGAAAATAGATTTTTTGGACTAGAAAAATTGATTAAAAAATGTCAATTGGATTGGGCCTCGTGTTGAATAACTACTTTTTAAAGCCCCAATGTGACCAAAATTGCCATTTTTACAGCCTTTTTCTCCTACTCAGAAGCTTCTATTTTGACCAATTTCAGGCATTAAAATGACTCTAAACACACTTATTTTAGTTCCAAAAGTGATAATTCACATGCAGTAGTCATTTACAGTCAAAAAATAAAACATTAAAAAATTACCATTTCTGAGCATCTGGAGAAAGTTCGACATCAGAAAATTGATTTTTTAGACTGTAGAAAAATTGATTCAAAATGTCAATTGGATTGGGCCTCGTGTTGAATAAGTACTTTTTAAAGCCTCAATGTGACCAAAATTGCCATTTTTACAGCCTTTTTCTCCTACTCAGAAGCTTCTATTTCGACCAATTTCAGGCATTAAAATGACTCTAAACACACTTATTTTAGTTCCAAAAGTGATAATTCACATGCAGTAGTCATTTACAGTCAAAAAATAAAACATTAAAAAATTACCATTTCTGACCATCTGGAGAAAGTTCGACAGGTCACGGGTCATCGTTTTTCATCAGAAAATCGATTTTTTGGACTGTAGAAAAATTGATTCAAAATGTCAATTGGATTGGGCCTCGTGTTGAATAACTACTTTTTAAAGCCCCAATGTGACCAAAATTGCCATTTTTACAGCCTTTTTCTCCTACTCAGAGGCTTCTATTTCGACCAATTTCAGGCATTAAAATTACTCTAAACACACTTATTTTAGTTCCAAAAGTGATAATTCACATGCAGTAGTCATTTACAGTCAAAAAATAAAACATTAAAAAATTACCATTTCTGACCATCTTGAGAAAGTTTGACAGGTCACGGGTCATCGTTTTTCATCAGAAAATTGATTTTTTGGACTGTAGAAAAATTGATTCAAAAATGTCAATTGGATTGGGCCTCGTGTTGAATAACTACTTTTTAAAGCCCCAATGTGACCAAAATTGCCATTTTTACAGCCTTTTTCTCCTACTCAGAAGCTTCTATTTTGACCAATTTCAGGCATTAAAATGACTCTAAACACACTTATTTTAGTTCCAAAAGTGATAATTCACATGCAGTAGTCATTTACAGTCAAAAAATAAAACATAAAAAAATTACCATTTCTGACCATCTGGAGAAAGTTCGACAGGTCACGGGTCATCGTTTTTCATCAGAAAATTGATTTTTTGGACTGTAGAAAAATTTATTCAAAATGTCAATTGGATTGGGCCTCGTGTTGAATAACTACTTTTTAAAGCCCCAATGTGACCAAAATTGCCATTTTTACAGCCTTTTTCTCCTACTCTGGAAGCTTCTATTTCGACCAATTTCAGGCATTAAAATTACTCTAAACACACTTATTTTAGTTCCAAAAGTGATAATTCACATGCAGTAGTCATTTACAATCAAAAAATAAAACATTACAAAATTGCCATTTCTGACCATCTGGAGAAAGTTCGACAGGTCACGGGTCATTGTTTTTCATCAGAAAATGGATTTTTTGGACTGTAGAAAAATTGATTAAAAAATATCAATTGGATTGGGCCTCGTGTTGAATAACTACTTTTTAAAGCCCCAATGTGACCAAAATTGCCATTTTTACAGCCTTTTTCTACTACTCAGAAGCTTCTATTTCGACCAATTTCAGGCATGAAAATGACTCTAAACACACTTATTTTAGTTCCAACAGTGATAATTCACATGCAGTAGTCATTTACAGTCAAAAAATAAAACATTAAAAAATTAACATTTCTAACCATCTGGAGAAAGTTCAACAGGTCACGGGTCACCGTTTATCATCAGAAAATTGATTTTTTGGACCGTCGAAAAATTGATTCAAAATGTTATTTGGATTGTGCCTCGTGTTGAATAAGTACTTTTTAAAGCCTCAATGTGACCAAAATTGCCATTTTTACAGCCTTTTTCAACTACTCAGAAGCTTCTATTTCGACCAATTTCAGGCATTAAAATTACTCTAAACACACTTATTTTAGTTCCAAAAGTGATAATTCACATGCAGTAGTCATTTACAGTCAAAAAATAAAACATTAAAAAATTACCATTTCTGACCATCTGGAGAAAGTTCGACAGGTCACGGGTCATCGTTTTTCATCATAAAATAGATTTTTTGGACTGTAGAAAAATTGATTCAAAATGTCAATTGGATTGTGCCTCGTGTTGAATAAGTACTTTTTAAAGCCTCAATTTGACCAAAATTGCCATTTTTACAGCCTTTTTCTCCTACTCAGAAGCTTCTATTTCGACCAATTTCAGGCATTAAAATGACTCTAAACACACTTATCTTAGTTCCAAAGGTGATAATTCACATGCAGTTGTCATTTACAGTCAAAACATAAAACATTAAAAAATTACCATTTCTGACCATCTGGAGAAAGTTCGACAGGTCACGGGTCATCGTTTTTCATCAGAAAATTGATTTTATGGACTGTAGAAAAATTGATTCAAAATGTCATTTGGATTGTGCCTCGTGTTGAATAACTACTTTTTAAAGCCCCAATGTGAACAAAATTGCCATTTTTACAGCCTTTTTCTACTACTCAGAAGCTTCTATTTCGACCAATTTCAGGCATGAAAATGACTCTAAACACACTTATTTTAGTTCCAACAGTGATAATTCACATGCAGTAGTCATTTACAGTCAAAAAATAAAACATTAAAAAATTACCATTTCTGACCATCTGGAGAAAGTTCGACAGGTCACGGGTCATCATTTTTCATCAGAAAATTGATTTTTTGGACTGTAGAAAAATTGATTCAAAAATGTCAATTTGATTGGGCCTCGTGTTGAATAACTACTTTTTAAAGCCCCAATGTGACCAAAATTGCCATTTTTACAGCCTTTTTCGCCTACTCAGAAGCTTCTATTTTGACCAATTTCAGGCATTAAAATGACTCTAAACACACTTATTTTAGTTCCAAAAGTGATAATTCACATGCAGTAGTCATTTACAGTCCAAAAATAAAACATTAAAAAATTACCATTTCTGACCATCTGGAGAAAGTTCGACAGGTCACGGGTCATCGTTTTTCATCAGAAAATAGATGTTTTGGACTGTAGAAAAATTGATTCAAAATGTCAATTGGATTGTGCCTCGTGTTGAATAAGTACTTTTTAAAGCCTCAATGTGACCAAAATTGCCATTTTTACAGCCTTTTTCTCCTACTCAGAAGCTTCTATTTCGACCAATTTCAGGCATTAAAATGACTCTAAACACACTTATTTTAGTTCCAAAAGTGATAATTCACATGCAGTAGTCATTTACAGTCAAAAAGTAAAACATTAAAAAATTACCATTTCTGACCATCTGGAGAAAGTTCAACTGGTCACGGGTCATCGTTTTTCATCAGAAAATTGATTTTTTGGACTGTAGAAAAATTGATTCAAAATGTCATTTGGATTGTGCCTCGTGTTGAATAAGTACTTTTTAAAGCCTCAATGTGACCAAAATTGCCATTTTTACAGCCTTTTTCTCCTACTCAGAAGCTTCTATTTCAACCAATTTCAGGCATTAAAATGACTCTAAACACACTTATTTTAGTTCCAAAAGTGATAATTCACATGCAGTAGTCATTTACAGTCAAAAAATAAAACATTAAAAAATTACCATTTCTGACCATCTGGAGAAAGTTCGACAGGTCACGGGTCATCGTTTTTCATCAGAAAATTGATTTTTTGGACTGTAGAAAAATTGATTCAAAATGTCAATTGGATTGGGCCTCGTGTTGAATAACTACTTTTTAAAGCCCCAATGTGACCAAAATTGCCATTTTTACAGCCTTTTTCTCCTACTCAGAAGCTTCTATTTCGACCAATTTCAGAAATTAAAATGACTCTAAACACACTTATTTTAGTTCCAAAAGTGATAATTCACATGCAGTAGTCATTTACAGTCCAAAAATAAAACATTAAAAAATTACAACTTTTGATCATCTTGAGAAAGTTCGACAGGTCACGGGTCATCGTTTTTCATCAGAAAATTGATTTTTTGGACTGTAGAAAAATTCATTCAAAATGTCATTTGGATTGTGCCTCGTGTTGAATAAGTACTTTTTAAAGCCTCAATGTGACCAAAATTGCCATTTTTACAGCCTTTTTCAACTACTCAGAGCGCTATTTCGACGAATTTCAGGCATTAAAATGACTCTAAACACACTTATTTTAGTTCCAAAAGTGATAATTCACATGCAGTAGTCATTTACAGTCAAAAAATAAAACATTAAAAAATTACCATTTCTGACCATCTTGAGAAAGTTTGACAGGTCACGGGTCATCGTTTTTCATCAGAAAATTGATTTTTTGGACTGTAGAAAAATTGATTCAAAAATGTCAATTAGATTTGGCCTCGTGTTGAATAACTACTTTTTAAAGCCCCAATGTGACCAAAATTGCCATTTTTACAGCCTTTTTCTCCTACTCAGAAGCTTCTATTTTGACCAATTTCAGGCATTAAAATGACTCTAAACACACTTATTTTAGTTCCAAAAGTGATAATTCACATGCAGTAGTCATTTACAGTCAAAAAATAAAACATTAAAAAATTACCATTTCTGACCATCTGGAGAAAGTTCGACAGGTCACGGGTCATCGTTTTTCATCAGAAAATTGATTTTTTGGACTGTAGAAAAATTTATTCAAAATGTCAATTGGATTGGGCCTCGTGCTGAATAAGTACTTTTTAAAGCCCCAATGTGACCAAAATTGCCATTTTTACAGCCTTTTTCTCCTACTCTGGAAGCTTCTATTTCGACCAATTTCAGGCATGAAAATTACTCTAAACACACTTATTTTAGTTCCAAAAGTGATAATTCACATGCAGTAGTCATTTACAATCAAAAAATAAAACATTACAAAATTGCCATTTCTGACCATCTGGAGAAAGTTCGACAGGTCACGGGTCATTGTTTTTCATCAGAAAATTGATTTTTTGGACTGTAGAAAAATTGATTAAAAAATGTCAATTGGATTGGGCCTCGTGTTGAATAACTACTTTTTAAAGCCCCAATGTGACCAAAATTGCCATTTTTACAGCCTTTTTCTACTACTCAGAAGCTTCTATTTCGACCAATTTCAGGCATGAAAATGACTCTAAACACACTTATTTTAGTTCCAACAGTGATAATTCACATGCAGTAGTCATTTACAGTCAAAAAATAAAACATTAAAAAATTAACATTTCTAACCATCTGGAGAAAGTTCAACAGGTCACGGGTCACCGT
Organism: Triturus cristatus; assembly: GCF_964204655.1. Lineage (NCBI taxonomy): Eukaryota > Metazoa > Chordata > Amphibia > Caudata > Salamandridae > Triturus > Triturus cristatus. The sequence goes on along the minus strand of NC_140586.1, from coordinate 138,889,872 downwards.
TTATCATCAGAAAATTGATTTTTTGGACCGTCGAAAAATTGATTCAAAATGTTATTTGGATTGTGCCTCGTGTTGAATAAGTACTTTTTAAAGCCTCAATGTGACCAAAATTGCCATTTTTACAGCCTTTTTCAACTACTCAGAAGCTTCTATTTCGACCAATTTCAGGCATTAAAATTACTCTAAACACACTTATTTTAGTTCCAAAAGTGATAATTCACATGCAGTAGTCATTTACAGTCAAAAAATAAAACATTAAAAAATTACCATTTCTGACCATCTGGAGAAAGTTCGACAGGTCACGGGTCATCGTTTTTCATCATAAAATAGATTTTTTGGACTGTAGAAAAATTGATTCAAAATGTCAATTGGATTGTGCCTCGTGTTGAATAAGTACTTTTTAAAGCCTCAATTTGAACAAAAATTGCCATTTTTACAGCCTTTTTCTCCTACTCAGAAGCTTCTATTTCGACCAATTTCAGGCATTAAAATGACTCTAAACACACTTATTTTAGTTCCAAAAGTGATAATTCACATGCAGTAGTCATTTACAGTCAAAAAATAAAACATTAAAAAATTACCATTTCTGACCATCTGGAGAAAGTTCGACAGGTCACGGGTCATCGTTTTTCATCATAAAATAGATTTTTTGGACTGTAGAAAAATTGATTCAAAATGTCAATTGGATTGTGCCTCGTGTTGAATAAGTACTTTTTAAAGCCTCAATTTGACCAAAATTGCCATTTTTACAGCCTTTTTCTCCTACTCAGAAGCTTCTATTTCGACCAATTTCAGGCATTAAAATGACTCTAAACACACTTATCTTAGTTCCAAAGGTGATAATTCACATGCAGTTGTCATTTACAGTCAAAACATAAAACATTAAAAAATTACCATTTCTGACCATCTGGAGAAAGTTCGACAGGTCACGGGTCATCGTTTTTCATCAGAAAATTGATTTTATGGACTGTAGAAAAATTGATTCAAAATGTCATTTGGATTGTGCCTCGTGTTGAATAACTACTTTTTAAAGCCCCAATGTGAACAAAATTGCCATTTTTACAGCCTTTTTCTACTACTCAGAAGCTTCTATTTCGACCAATTTCAGGCATGAAAATGACTCTAAACACACTTATTTTAGTTCCAACAGTGATAATTCACATGCAGTAGTCATTTACAGTCAAAAAATAAAACATTAAAAAATTACCATTTCTGACCATCTGGAGAAAGTTCGACAGGTCACGGGTCATCGTTTTTCATCAGAAAATCGATTTTTTGGACTGTAGAAAAATTGATTCAAAATGTCAATTGGATTGGGCCTCGTGTTGAATAACTACTTTTTAAAGCCCCAATGTGACCAAAATTGCCATTTTTACAGCCTTTTTCTCCTACTCAGAGGCTTCTATTTCGACCAATTTCAGGCATTAAAATTACTCTAAACACACTTATTTTAGTTCCAAAAGTGATAATTCACATGCAGTAGTCATTTACAGTCAAAAAATAAAACATTAAAAAATTACCATTTCTGACCATCTTGAGAAAGTTTGACAGGTCACGGGTCATCGTTTTTCATCAGAAAATTGATTTTTTGGACTGTAGAAAAATTGATTCAAAAATGTCAATTGGATTGGGCCTCGTGTTGAATAACTACTTTTTAAAGCCCCAATGTGACCAAAATTGCCATTTTTACAGCCTTTTTCTCCTACTCAGAAGCTTCTATTTTGACCAATTTCAGGCATTAAAATGACTCTAAACACACTTATTTTAGTTCCAAAAGTGATAATTCACATGCAGTAGTCATTTACAGTCAAAAAATAAAACATAAAAAAATTACCATTTCTGACCATCTGGAGAAAGTTCGACAGGTCACGGGTCATCGTTTTTCATCAGAAAATTGATTTTTTGGACTGTAGAAAAATTTATTCAAAATGTCAATTGGATTGGGCCTCGTGTTGAATAACTACTTTTTAAAGCCCCAATGTGACCAAAATTGCCATTTTTACAGCCTTTTTCTCCTACTCTGGAAGCTTCTATTTCGACCAATTTCAGGCATTAAAATTACTCTAAACACACTTATTTTAGTTCCAAAAGTGATAATTCACATGCAGTAGTCATTTACAATCAAAAAATAAAACATTACAAAATTGCCATTTCTGACCATCTGGAGAAAGTTCGACAGGTCACGGGTCATTGTTTTTCATCAGAAAATGGATTTTTTGGACTGTAGAAAAATTGATTAAAAAATATCAATTGGATTGGGCCTCGTGTTGAATAACTACTTTTTAAAGCCCCAATGTGACCAAAATTGCCATTTTTACAGCCTTTTTCTACTACTCAGAAGCTTCTATTTCGACCAATTTCAGGCATGAAAATGACTCTAAACACACTTATTTTAGTTCCAACAGTGATAATTCACATGCAGTAGTCATTTACAGTCAAAAAATAAAACATTAAAAAATTAACATTTCTAACCATCTGGAGAAAGTTCAACAGGTCACGGGTCACCGTTTATCATCAGAAAATTGATTTTTTGGACCGTCGAAAAATTGATTCAAAATGTTATTTGGATTGTGCCTCGTGTTGAATAAGTACTTTTTAAAGCCTCAATGTGACCAAAATTGCCATTTTTACAGCCTTTTTCAACTACTCAGAAGCTTCTATTTCGACCAATTTCAGGCATTAAAATTACTCTAAACACACTTATTTTAGTTCCAAAAGTGATAATTCACATGCAGTAGTCATTTACAGTCAAAAAATAAAACATTAAAAAATTACCATTTCTGACCATCTGGAGAAAGTTCGACAGGTCACGGGTCATCGTTTTTCATCATAAAATAGATTTTTTGGACTGTAGAAAAATTGATTCAAAATGTCAATTGGATTGTGCCTCGTGTTGAATAAGTACTTTTTAAAGCCTCAATTTGACCAAAATTGCCATTTTTACAGCCTTTTTCTCCTACTCAGAAGCTTCTATTTCGACCAATTTCAGGCATTAAAATGACTCTAAACACACTTATCTTAGTTCCAAAGGTGATAATTCACATGCAGTTGTCATTTACAGTCAAAACATAAAACATTAAAAAATTACCATTTCTGACCATCTGGAGAAAGTTCGACAGGTCACGGGTCATCGTTTTTCATCAGAAAATTGATTTTATGGACTGTAGAAAAATTGATTCAAAATGTCATTTGGATTGTGCCTCGTGTTGAATAACTACTTTTTAAAGCCCCAATGTGAACAAAATTGCCATTTTTACAGCCTTTTTCTACTACTCAGAAGCTTCTATTTCGACCAATTTCAGGCATGAAAATGACTCTAAACACACTTATTTTAGTTCCAACAGTGATAATTCACATGCAGTAGTCATTTACAGTCAAAAAATAAAACATTAAAAAATTACCATTTCTGACCATCTGGAGAAAGTTCGACAGGTCACGGGTCATCATTTTTCATCAGAAAATTGATTTTTTGGACTGTAGAAAAATTGATTCAAAAATGTCAATTTGATTGGGCCTCGTGTTGAATAACTACTTTTTAAAGCCCCAATGTGACCAAAATTGCCATTTTTACAGCCTTTTTCGCCTACTCAGAAGCTTCTATTTTGACCAATTTCAGGCATGAAAATGACTCTAAACACACTTATTTTAGTTCCAAAAGTGATAATTCACATGCAGTAGTCATTTACAGTCCAAAAATAAAACATTAAAAAATTACCATTTCTGACCATCTGGAGAAAGTTCGACAGGTCACGGGTCATCGTTTTTCATCAGAAAATAGATGTTTTGGACTGTAGAAAAATTGATTCAAAATGTCAATTGGATTGTGCCTCGTGTTGAATAAGTACTTTTTAAAGCCTCAATGTGACCAAAATTGCCATTTTTACAGCCTTTTTCTCCTACTCAGAAGCTTCTATTTCGACCAATTTCAGGCATTAAAATGACTCTAAACACACTTATTTTAGTTCCAAAAGTGATAATTCACATGCAGTAGTCATTTACAGTCAAAAAGTAAAACATTAAAAAATTACCATTTCTGACCATCTGGAGAAAGTTCAACTGGTCACGGGTCATCGTTTTTCATCAGAAAATTGATTTTTTGGACTGTAGAAAAATTGATTCAAAATGTCATTTGGATTGTGCCTCGTGTTGAATAAGTACTTTTTAAAGCCTCAATGTGACCAAAATTGCCATTTTTACAGCCTTTTTCTCCTACTCAGAAGCTTCTATTTCAACCAATTTCAGGCATTAAAATGACTCTAAACACACTTATTTTAGTTCCAAAAGTGATAATTCACATGCAGTAGTCATTTACAGTCAAAAAATAAAACATTAAAAAATTACCATTTCTGACCATCTGGAGAAAGTTCGACAGGTCACGGGTCATCGTTTTTCATCAGAAAATTGATTTTTTGGACTGTAGAAAAATTGATTCAAAATGTCAATTGGATTGGGCCTCGTGTTGAATAACTACTTTTTAAAGCCCCAATGTGACCAAAATTGCCATTTTTACAGCCTTTTTCTCCTACTCAGAAGCTTCTATTTCGACCAATTTCAGAAATTAAAATGACTCTAAACACACTTATTTTAGTTCCAAAAGTGATAATTCACATGCAGTAGTCATTTACAGTCCAAAAATAAAACATTAAAAAATTACAACTTTTGATCATCTTGAGAAAGTTCGACAGGTCACGGGTCATCGTTTTTCATCAGAAAATTGATTTTTTGGACTGTAGAAAAATTCATTCAAAATGTCATTTGGATTGTGCCTCGTGTTGAATAAGTACTTTTTAAAGCCTCAATGTGACCAAAATTGCCATTTTTACAGCCTTTTTCAACTACTCAGAGCGCTATTTCGACGAATTTCAGGCATTAAAATGACTCTAAACACACTTATTTTAGTTCCAAAAGTGATAATTCACATGCAGTAGTCATTTACAGTCAAAAAATAAAACATTAAAAAATTACCATTTCTGACCATCTTGAGAAAGTTTGACAGGTCACGGGTCATCGTTTTTCATCAGAAAATTGATTTTTTGGACTGTAGAAAAATTGATTCAAAAATGTCAATTGGATTGGGCCTCGTGTTGAATAACTACTTTTTAAAGCCCCAATGTGACCAAAATTGCCATTTTTACAGCCTTTTTCTCCTACTCAGAAGCTTCTATTTTGACCAATTTCAGGCATTAAAATGACTCTAAACACACTTATTTTAGTTCCAAAAGTGATAATTCACATGCAGTAGTCATTTACAGTCAAAAAATAAAACATAAAAAAATTACCATTTCTGACCATCTGGAGAAAGTTCGACAGGTCACGGGTCATCGTTTTTCATCAGAAAATTGATTTTTTGGACTGTAGAAAAATTTATTCAAAATGTCAATTGGATTGGGCCTCGTGTTGAATAACTACTTTTTAAAGCCCCAATGTGACCAAAATTGCCATTTTTACAGCCTTTTTCTCCTACTCTGGAAGCTTCTATTTCGACCAATTTCAGGCATTAAAATTACTCTAAACACACTTATTTTAGTTCCAAAAGTGATAATTCACATGCAGTAGTCATTTACAATCAAAAAATAAAACATTACAAAATTGCCATTTCTGACCATCTGGAGAAAGTTCGACAGGTCACGGGTCATTGTTTTTCATCAGAAAATGGATTTTTTGGACTGTAGAAAAATTGATTAAAAAATATCAATTGGATTGGGCCTCGTGTTGAATAACTACTTTTTAAAGCCCCAATGTGACCAAAATTGCCATTTTTACAGCCTTTTTCTACTACTCAGAAGCTTCTATTTCGACCAATTTCAGGCATGAAAATGACTCTAAACACACTTATTTTAGTTCCAACAGTGATAATTCACATGCAGTAGTCATTTACAGTCAAAAAATAAAACATTAAAAAATTAACATTTCTAACCATCTGGAGAAAGTTCAACAGGTCACGGGTCACCGTTTATCATCAGAAAATTGATTTTTTGGACCGTCGAAAAATTGATTCAAAATGTTATTTGGATTGTGCCTCGTGTTGAATAAGTACTTTTTAAAGCCTCAATGTGACCAAAATTGCCATTTTTACAGCCTTTTTCAACTACTCAGAAGCTTCTATTTCGACCAATTTCAGGCATTAAAATTACTCTAAACACACTTATTTTAGTTCCAAAAGTGATAATTCACATGCAGTAGTCATTTACAGTCAAAAAATAAAACATTAAAAAATTACCATTTCTGACCATCTGGAGAAAGTTCGACAGGTCACGGGTCATCGTTTTTCATCATAAAATAGATTTTTTGGACTGTAGAAAAATTGATTCAAAATGTCAATTGGATTGTGCCTCGTGTTGAATAAGTACTTTTTAAAGCCTCAATTTGACCAAAATTGCCATTTTTACAGCCTTTTTCTCCTACTCAGAAGCTTCTATTTCGACCAATTTCAGGCATTAAAATGACTCTAAACACACTTATCTTAGTTCCAAAGGTGATAATTCACATGCAGTTGTCATTTACAGTCAAAACATAAAACATTAAAAAATTACCATTTCTGACCATCTGGAGAAAGTTCGACAGGTCACGGGTCATCGTTTTTCATCAGAAAATTGATTTTATGGACTGTAGAAAAATTGATTCAAAATGTCATTTGGATTGTGCCTCGTGTTGAATAACTACTTTTTAAAGCCCCAATGTGAACAAAATTGCCATTTTTACAGCCTTTTTCTACTACTCAGAAGCTTCTATTTCGACCAATTTCAGGCATGAAAATGACTCTAAACACACTTATTTTAGTTCCAACAGTGATAATTCACATGCAGTAGTCATTTACAGTCAAAAAATAAAACATTAAAAAATTACCATTTCTGACCATCTGGAGAAAGTTCGACAGGTCACGGGTCATCATTTTTCATCAGAAAATTGATTTTTTGGACTGTAGAAAAATTGATTCAAAAATGTCAATTTGATTGGGCCTCGTGTTGAATAACTACTTTTTAAAGCCCCAATGTGACCAAAATTGCCATTTTTACAGCCTTTTTCGCCTACTCAGAAGCTTCTATTTTGACCAATTTCAGGCATTAAAATGACTCTAAACACACTTATTTTAGTTCCAAAAGTGATAATTCACATGCAGTAGTCATTTACAGTCCAAAAATAAAACATTAAAAAATTACCATTTCTGACCATCTGGAGAAAGTTCGACAGGTCACGGGTCATCGTTTTTCATCAGAAAATAGATGTTTTGGACTGTAGAAAAATTGATTCAAAATGTCAATTGGATTGTGCCTCGTGTTGAATAAGTACTTTTTAAAGCCTCAATGTGACCAAAATTGCCATTTTTACAGCCTTTTTCTCCTACTCAGAAGCTTCTATTTCGACCAATTTCAGGCATTAAAATGACTCTAAACACACTTATTTTAGTTCCAAAAGTGATAATTCACATGCAGTAGTCATTTACAGTCAAAAAGTAAAACATTAAAAAATTACCATTTCTGACCATCTGGAGAAAGTTCAACTGGTCACGGGTCATCGTTTTTCATCAGAAAATTGATTTTTTGGACTGTAGAAAAATTGATTCAAAATGTCATTTGGATTGTGCCTCGTGTTGAATAAGTACTTTTTAAAGCCTCAATGTGACCAAAATTGCCATTTTTACAGCCTTTTTCTCCTACTCAGAAGCTTCTATTTCAACCAATTTCAGGCATTAAAATGACTCTAAACACACTTATTTTAGTTCCAAAAGTGATAATTCACATGCAGTAGTCATTTACAGTCAAAAAATAAAACATTAAAAAATTACCATTTCTGACCATCTGGAGAAAGTTCGACAGGTCACGGGTCATCGTTTTTCATCAGAAAATTGATTTTTTGGACTGTAGAAAAATTGATTCAAAATGTCAATTGGATTGGGCCTCGTGTTGAATAACTACTTTTTAAAGCCCCAATGTGACCAAAATTGCCATTTTTACAGCCTTTTTCTCCTACTCAGAAGCTTCTATTTCGACCAATTTCAGAAATTAAAATGACTCTAAACACACTTATTTTAGTTCCAAAAGTGATAATTCACATGCAGTAGTCATTTACAGTCCAAAAATAAAACATTAAAAAATTACAACTTTTGATCATCTTGAGAAAGTTCGACAGGTCACGGGTCATCGTTTTTCATCAGAAAATTGATTTTTTGGACTGTAGAAAAATTCATTCAAAATGTCATTTGGATTGTGCCTCGTGTTGAATAAGTACTTTTTAAAGCCTCAATGTGACCAAAATTGCCATTTTTACAGCCTTTTTCAACTACTCAGAGCGCTATTTCGACGAATTTCAGGCATTAAAATGACTCTAAACACACTTATTTTAGTTCCAAAAGTGATAATTCACATGCAGTAGTCATTTACAGTCAAAAAATAAAACATTAAAAAATTACCATTTCTGACCATCTTGAGAAAGTTTGACAGGTCACGGGTCATCGTTTTTCATCAGAAAATTGATTTTTTGGACTGTAGAAAAATTGATTCAAAAATGTCAATTAGATTGGGCCTCGTGTTGAATAACTACTTTTTAAAGCCCCAATGTGACCAAAATTGCCATTTTTACAGCCTTTTTCTCCTACTCAGAAGCTTCTATTTTGACCAATTTCAGGCATTAAAATGACTCTAAACACACTTATTTTAGTTCCAAAAGTGATAATTCACATGCAGTAGTCATTTACAGTCAAAAAATAAAACATTAAAAAATTACCATTTCTGACCATCTGGAGAAAGTTCGACAGGTCACGGGTCATCGTTTTTCATCAGAAAATTGATTTTTTGGACTGTAGAAAAATTTATTCAAAATGTCAATTGGATTGGGCCTCGTGCTGAATAAGTACTTTTTAAAGCCCCAATGTGACCAAAATTGCCATTTTTACAGCCTTTTTCTCCTACTCTGGAAGCTTCTATTTCGACCAATTTCAGGCATGAAAATTACTCTAAACACACTTATTTTAGTTCCAAAAGTGATAATTCACATGCAGTAGTCATTTACAATCAAAAAATAAAACATTACAAAATTGCCATTTCTGACCATCTGGAGAAAGTTCGACAGGTCACGGGTCATTGTTTTTCATCAGAAAATTGATTTTTTGGACTGTAGAAAAATTGATTAAAAAATGTCAATTGGATTGGGCCTCGTGTTGAATAACTACTTTTTAAAGCCCCAATGTGACCAAAATTGCCATTTTTACAGCCTTTTTCTACTACTCAGAAGCTTCTATTTCGACCAATTTCAGGCATGAAAATGACTCTAAACACACTTATTTTAGTTCCAACAGTGATAATTCACATGCAGTAGTCATTTACAGTCAAAAAATAAAACTTTAAAAAATTAACATTTCTAACCATCTGGAGAAAGTTCAACAGGTCACGGGTCACCGTTTATCATCAGAAAATTGATTTTTTGGACCGTCGAAAAATTGATTCAAAATGTTATTTGGATTGTGCCTCGTGTTGAATAAGTACTTTTTAAAGCCTCAATGTGACCAAAATTGCCATTTTTACAGCCTTTTTCAACTACTCAGAAGCTTCTATTTCGACCAATTTCAGGCATTAAAATTACTCTAAACACACTTATTTTAGTTCCAAAAGTGATAATTCACATGCAGTAGTCATTTACAGTCAAAAAATAAAACATTAAAAAATTACCATTTCTGACCATCTGGAGAAAGTTCGACAGGTCACGGGTCATCGTTTTTCATCATAAAATAGATTTTTTGGACTGTAGAAAAATTGATTCAAAATGTCAATTGGATTGTGCCTCGTGTTGAATAAGTACTTTTTAAAGCCTCAATTTGAACAAAAATTGCCATTTTTACAGCCTTTTTCTCCTACTCAGAAGCTTCTATTTCGACCAATTTCAGGCATTAAAATGACTCTAAACACACTTATTTTAGTTCCAAAAGTGATAATTCACATGCAGTAGTCATTTACAGTCAAAAAATAAAACATTAAAAAATTACCATTTCTGACCATCTGGAGAAAGTTCGACAGGTCACGGGTCATCGTTTTTCATCATAAAATAGATTTTTTGGACTGTAGAAAAATTGATTCAAAATGTCAATTGGATTGTGCCTCGTGTTGAATAAGTACTTTTTAAAGCCTCAATTTGACCAAAATTGCCATTTTTACAGCCTTTTTCTCCTACTCAGAAGCTTCTATTTCGACCAATTTCAGGCATTAAAATGACTCTAAACACACTTATCTTAGTTCCAAAGGTGATAATTCACATGCAGTTGTCATTTACAGTCAAAACATAAAACATTAAAAAATTACCATTTCTGACCATCTGGAGAAAGTTCGACAGGTCACGGGTCATCGTTTTTCATCAGAAAATTGATTTTATGGACTGTAGAAAAATTGATTCAAAATGTCATTTGGATTGTGCCTCGTGTTGAATAACTACTTTTTAAAGCCCCAATGTGAACAAAATTGCCATTTTTACAGCCTTTTTCTACTACTCAGAAGATTCTATTTCGACCAATTTCAGGCATGAAAATGACTCTAAACACACTTATTTTAGTTCCAACAGTGATAATTCACATGCAGTAGTCATTTACAGTCAAAAAATAAAACATTAAAAAATTACCATTTCTGACCATCTGGAGAAAGTTCGACAGGTCACGGGTCATCATTTTTCATCAGAAAATTGATTTTTTGGACTGTAGAAAAATTGATTCAAAAATGTCAATTTGATTGGGCCTCGTGTTGAATAACTACTTTTTAAAGCCCCAATGTGACCAAAATTGCCATTTTTACAGCCTTTTTCTCCTACTCAGAAGCTTCTATTTCGACCAATTTCAGGCATTAAAATGACTCTAAACACACTTATTTTAGTTCCAAAAGTGATAATTCACATGCAGTAGTCATTTACAGTCAAAAAATAAAACATTAAAAAATTACCATTTCTGACCATCTGGAGAAAGTTCGACAGGTCACGGGTCATCGTTTTTCATCAGAAAATAGATTTTTTGGACTGTAGAAAAATTGATTCAAAATGTCAATTGGATTGTGCCTCGTGTTGAATAAGTACTTTTTAAAGCCTCAATGTGACCAAAATTGCCATTTTTACAGCCTTTTTCTCCTACTCAGAAGCTTCTATTTCGACCAATTTCAGGCATTAAAATGACTCTAAACACACTTATTTTAGTTCCAAAAGTGATAATTCACATGCAGTAGTCATTTACAGTCAAAAAGTAAAACATTAAAAAATTACCATTTCTGACCATCTGGAGAAAGTTCAACTGGTCACGGGTCATCGTTTTTCATCAGAAAATTGATTTTTTGGACTGTAGAAAAATTGATTCAAAATGTCATTTGGATTGTGCCTCGTGTTGAATAAGTACTTTTTAAAGCCTCAATGTGACCAAAATTGCCATTTTTACAGCCTTTTTCTCCTACTCAGAAGCTTCTATTTCAACCAATTTCAGGCATTAAAATGACTCTAAACACACTTATTTTAGTTCCAAAAGTGATAATTCACATGCAGTAGTCATTTACAGTCAAAAAATAAAACATTAAAAAATTACCATTTCTGACCATCTGGAGAAAGTTCGACAGGTCACGGGTCATCGTTTTTCATCAGAAAATTGATTTTTTGGACTGTAGAAAAATTGATTCAAAATGTCAATTGGATTGGGCCTCGTGTTGAATAACTACTTTTTAAAGCCCCAATGTGACCAAAATTGCCATTTTTACAGCCTTTTTCTCCTACTCAGAAGCTTCTATTTCGACCAATTTCAGAAATTAAAATGACTCTAAACACACTTATTTTAGTTCCAAAAGTGATAATTCACATGCAGTAGTCATTTACAGTCCAAAAATAAAACATTAAAAAATTACAACTTTTGATCATCTAGAGAAAGTTCGACAGGTCACGGGTCATCGTTTTTCATCAGAAAATTGATTTTTTGGACTGTAGAAAAATTCATTCAAAATGTCATTTGGATTGTGCCTCGTGTTGAATAAGTACTTTTTAAAGCCTCAATGTGACCAAAATTGCCATTTTTACAGCCTTTTTCAACTACTCAGAGCGCTATTTCGACGAATTTCAGGCATTAAAATGACTCTAAACACACTTATTTTAGTTCCAAAAGTGATAATTCACATGCAGTAGTCATTTACAGTCAAAAAATAAAACATTAAAAAATTACCATTTCTGACCATCTGGAGAAAGTTCGACAGGTCACGGGTCATCGTTTTTCATCAGAAAATAGATTTTTTGGACTGTAGAAAAATTGATTCAAAATGTCAATTGGATTGTGCCTCGTGTTGAATAAGTACTTTTTAAAGCCTCAATGTGACCAAAATTGCCATTTTTACAGCCTTTTTCTCCTACTCAGAAGCTTCTATTTCGACCAATTTCAGGCATTAAAATGACTCTAAACACACTTATTTTAGTTCCAAAAGTGATAATTCACATGCAGTAGTCATTTACAGTCAAAAAGTAAAACATTAAAAAATTACCATTTCTGACCATCTGGAGAAAGTTCAACTGGTCACGGGTCATCGTTTTTCATCAGAAAATTGATTTTTTGGACTGTAGAAAAATTGATTCAAAATGTCATTTGGATTGTGCCTCGTGTTGAATAAGTACTTTTTAAAGCCTCAATGTGACCAAAATTGCCATTTTTACAGCCTTTTTCTCCTACTCAGAAGCTTCTATTTCAACCAATTTCAGGCATTAAAATGACTCTAAACACACTTATTTTAGTTCCAAAAGTGATAATTCACATGCAGTAGTCATTTACAGTCAAAAAATAAAACATTAAAAAATTACCATTTCTGACCATCTGGAGAAAGTTCGACAGGTCACGGGTCATCGTTTTTCATCAGAAAATTGATTTTTTGGACTGTAGAAAAATTGATTCAAAATGTCAATTGGATTGGGCCTCGTGTTGAATAACTACTTTTTAAAGCCCCAATGTGACCAAAATTGCCATTTTTACAGCCTTTTTCTCCTACTCAGAAGCTTCTATTTCGACCAATTTCAGAAATTAAAATGACTCTAAACACACTTATTTTAGTTCCAAAAGTGATAATTCACATGCAGTAGTCATTTACAGTCCAAAAATAAAACATTAAAAAATTACAACTTTTGATCATCTTGAGAAAGTTCGACAGGTCACGGGTCATCGTTTTTCATCAGAAAATTGATTTTTTGGACTGTAGAAAAATTCATTCAAAATGTCATTTGGATTGTGCCTCGTGTTGAATAAGTACTTTTTAAAGCCTCAATGTGACCAAAATTGCCATTTTTACAGCCTTTTTCAACTACTCAGAGCGCTATTTCGACGAATTTCAGGCATTAAAATGACTCTAAACACACTTATTTTAGTTCCAAAAGTGATAATTCACATGCAGTAGTCATTTACAGTCAAAAAATAAAACATTAAAAAATTACCATTTCTGACCATCTGGAGAAAGTTCGACAGGTCACGGGTCATCGTTTTTCATCAGAAAATCGATTTTTTGGACTGTAGAAAAATTGATTCAAAATGTCAATTGGATTGGGCCTCGTGTTGAATAACTACTTTTTAAAGCCCCAATGTGACCAAAATTGCCATTTTTACAGCCTTTTTCTCCTACTCAGAGGCTTCTATTTCGACCAATTTCAGGCATTAAAATGACTCTAAACACACTTATTTTAGTTCCAAAAGTGATAATTCACATGCAGTAGTCATTTACAGTCAAAAAATAAACCATTACAAAATTGCCATTTCTGACCATCTGGAGAAAGTTCGCCAGGTCACGGGTCATTGTTTTTCATCAGAAAATTGATTTTTTGGACTGTAGAAAAATTGATTCAAAAATGTCAATTGGATTGGGCCTCGTGTTGAATAACTACTTTTTAAAGCCCCAATGTGACCAAAATTGCCATTTTTACAGGCTTTTTCTCCTACTCAGAAGCTTCTATTTTGACCAATTTCAGGCATTAAAATGACTCTAAACACACTTATTTTAGTTCCAAAAGTGATAATTCACATGCAGTAGTCATTTACAGTCAAAAAATAAAACATTAAAAAATTACCATTTCTGACCATCTGGAGAAAGTTCGACAGGTCACGGGTCATCGTTTTTCATCAGAAAATTGATTTTTTGGACTGTAGAAAAATTTATTCAAAATGTCAATTGGATTGGGCCTCGTGTTGAATAACTACTTTTTAAAGCCCCAATGTGACCAAAATTGCCATTTTTACAGCCTTTTTCTCCTACTCTGGAAGCTTCTATTTCGACCAATTTCAGGCATTAAAATTACTCTAAACACACTTATTTTAGTTCCAAAAGTGATAATTCACATGCAGTAGTCATTTACAATCAAAAAATAAAACATTACAAAATTGCCATTTCTGACCATCTGGAGAAAGTTCGACAGGTCACGGGTCATTGTTTTTCATCAGAAAATGGATTTTTTGGACTGTAGAAAAATTGATTAAAAAATATCAATTGGATTGGGCCTCGTGTTGAATAACTACTTTTTAAAGCCCCAATGTGACCAAAATTGCCATTTTTACAGCCTTTTTCTACTACTCAGAAGCTTCTATTTCGACCAATTTCAGGCATGAAAATGACTCTAAACACACTTATTTTAGTTCCAACAGTGATAATTCACATGCAGTAGTCATTTACAGTCAAAAAATAAAACATTAAAAAATTAACATTTCTAACCATCTGGAGAAAGTTCAACAGGTCACGGGTCACCGTTTATCATCAGAAAATTGATTTTTTGGACCGTCGAAAAATTGATTCAAAATGTTATTTGGATTGTGCCTCGTGTTGAATAAGTACTTTTTAAAGCCTCAATGTGACCAAAATTGCCATTTTTACAGCCTTTTTCAACTACTCAGAAGCTTCTATTTCGACCAATTTCAGGCATTAAAATTACTCTAAACACACTTATTTTAGTTCCAAAAGTGATAATTCACATGCAGTAGTCATTTACAGTCAAAAAATAAAACATTAAAAAATTACCATTTCTGACCATCTGGAGAAAGTTTGACAGGTCACGGGTCATCGTTTTTCATCATAAAATAGATTTTTTGGACTGTAGAAAAATTGATTCAAAATGTCAATTGGATTGTGCCTCGTGTTGAATAAGTACTTTTTAAAGCCTCAATTTGACCAAAATTGCCATTTTTACAGCCTTTTTCTCCTACTCAGAAGCTTCTATTTCGACCAATTTCAGGCATTAAAATGACTCTAAACACACTTATCTTAGTTCCAAAGGTGATAATTCACATGCAGTAGTCATTTACAGTCAAAAAATAAAACATTAAAAAATTACCATTTCTGACCATCTGGAGAAAGTTCGACAGGTCACGGGTCATCGTTTTTCATCAGAAAATAGATTTTTTGGACTGTAGAAAAATTGATTCAAAATGTCAATTGGATTGTGCCTCGTGTTGAATAAGTACTTTTTAAAGCCTCAATGTGACCAAAATTGCCATTTTTACAGCCTTTTTCTCCTACTCAGAAGCTTCTATTTCGACCAATTTCAGGCATTAAAATGACTCTAAACACACTTATTTTAGTTCCAAAAGTGATAATTCACATGCAGTAGTCATTTACAGTCAAAAAGTAAAACATTAAAAAATTACCATTTCTGACCATCTGGAGAAAGTTCAACTGGTCACGGGTCATCGTTTTTCATCAGAAAATTGATTTTTTGGACTGTAGAAAAATTGATTCAAAATGTCATTTGGATTGTGCCTCGTGTTGAATAAGTACTTTTTAAAGCCTCAATGTGACCAAAATTGCCATTTTTACAGCCTTTTTCTCCTACTCAGAAGC
This sequence comes from Triturus cristatus, assembly GCF_964204655.1. Lineage (NCBI taxonomy): Eukaryota > Metazoa > Chordata > Amphibia > Caudata > Salamandridae > Triturus > Triturus cristatus. The sequence goes on along the minus strand of NC_140586.1, from coordinate 138,874,066 downwards.
TTCTATTTCAACCAATTTCAGGCATTAAAATGACTCTAAACACACTTATTTTAGTTCCAAAAGTGATAATTCACATGCAGTAGTCATTTACAGTCAAAAAATAAAACATTAAAAAATTACCATTTCTGACCATCTGGAGAAAGTTCGACAGGTCACGGGTCATCGTTTTTCATCAGAAAATTGATTTTTTGGACTGTAGAAAAATTGATTCAAAATGTCAATTGGATTGGGCCTCGTGTTGAATAACTACTTTTTAAAGCCCCAATGTGACCAAAATTGCCATTTTTACAGCCTTTTTCTCCTACTCAGAAGCTTCTATTTCGACCAATTTCAGAAATTAAAATGACTCTAAACACACTTATTTTAGTTCCAAAAGTGATAATTCACATGCAGTAGTCATTTACAGTCCAAAAATAAAACATTAAAAAATTACAACTTTTGATCATCTTGAGAAAGTTCGACAGGTCACGGGTCATCGTTTTTCATCAGAAAATTGATTTTTTGGACTGTAGAAAAATTCATTCAAAATGTCATTTGGATTGTGCCTCGTGTTGAATAAGTACTTTTTAAAGCCTCAATGTGACCAAAATTGCCATTTTTACAGCCTTTTTCAACTACTCAGAGCGCTATTTCGACGAATTTCAGGCATTAAAATGACTCTAAACACACTTATTTTAGTTCCAAAAGTGATAATTCACATGCAGTAGTCATTTACAGTCAAAAAATAAAACATTAAAAATTACCATTTCTGACCATCTGGAGAAAGTTCGACAGGTCACGGGTCATCGTTTTTCATCAGAAAATAGATTTTTTGGACTGTAGAAAAATTGATTCAAAATGTCAATTGGATTGTGCCTCGTGTTGAATAAGTACTTTTTAAAGCCTCAATGTGACCAAAATTGCCATTTTTACAGCCTTTTTCTCCTACTCAGAAGCTTCTATTTCGACCAATTTCAGGCATTAAAATGACTCTAAACACACTTATTTTAGTTCCAAAAGTGATAATTCACATGCAGTAGTCATTTACAGTCAAAAAGTAAAACATTAAAAAATTACCATTTCTGACCATCTGGAGAAAGTTCAACTGGTCACGGGTCATCGTTTTTCATCAGAAAATTGATTTTTTGGACTGTAGAAAAATTGATTCAAAATGTCATTTGGATTGTGCCTCGTGTTGAATAAGTACTTTTTAAAGCCTCAATGTGACCAAAATTGCCATTTTTACAGCCTTTTTCTCCTACTCAGAAGCTTCTATTTCAACCAATTTCAGGCATTAAAATGACTCTAAACACACTTATTTTAGTTCCAAAAATGATAATTCACATGCAGTAGTCATTTACAGTCAAAAAATAAAACATTAAAAAATTACCATTTCTGACCATCTGGAGAAAGTTCGACAGGTCACGGGTCATCGTTTTTCATCAGAAAATTGATTTATTGGACTGTAGAAAAATTGATTCAAAATGTCAATTGGATTGGGCCTCGTGTTGAATAACTACTTTTTAAAGCCCCAATGTGACCAAAATTGCCATTTTTACAGCCTTTTTCTCCTACTCAGAAGCTTCTATTTCGACCAATTTCAGAAATTAAAATGACTCTAAACACACTTATTTTAGTTCCAAAAGTGATAATTCACATGCAGTAGTCATTTACAGTCCAAAAATAAAACATTAAAAAATTACAACTTTTGATCATCTTGAGAAAGTTCGACAGGTCACGGGTCATCGTTTTTCATCAGAAAATTGATTTTTTGGACTGTAGAAAAATTCATTCAAAATGTCATTTGGATTGTGCCTCGTGTTGAATAAGTACTTTTTAAAGCCTCAATGTGACCAAAATTGCCATTTTTACAGCCTTTTTCAACTACTCAGAGCGCTATTTCGACGAATTTCAGGCATTAAAATGACTCTAAACACACTTATTTTAGTTCCAATAGTGATAATTCACATGCAGTAGTCATTTACAGTCAAAAAATAAAACATTAAAAAATTACCATTTCTGACCATCTGGAGAAAGTTCGACAGGTCACGGGTCATCATTTTTCATTAGAAAATTGATTTTTTGGACTGTAGAAAAATTGATTCAAAAATGTCAATTGGATTGGGCCTCGTGTTGAATAAGTACTTTTTAAAGCCTCAATGTGACCAAAATTGCCATTTTTACAGCCTTTTTCGCCTACTCAGAAGCTTCTATTTTGACCAATTTCAGGCATTAAAATGACTCTAAACACACTTATTTTAGTTCCAAAAGTGATAATTCACATGCAGTAGTCATTTACAGTCAAAAAATAAAACATTAAAAAATTACCATTTCTGACCATCTGGAGAAAGTTTGACAGGTCACGGGTCATCGTTTTTCATCAGAAAATAGATTTTTTAGACTGTAGAAAAATTGATTCAAAATGTCATTTGGATTGTGCCTCGTGTTGAATAAGTACTTTTTAAAGCCTCAATGTGACCAAAATTGCCATTTTTACAGCCTTTTTCTCCTACTCAGAAGCTTCTATTTCGACCAATTTCAGGCATTAAAATGACTCTAAACACACTTATTTTAGTTCCAAAAGTGATAATTCACATGCAGTAGTCATTTACAGTCAAAAAATAAAACATTAAAAAATTACCATTTCTGACCATCTGGAGAAAGTTCGACAGGTCACGGGTCATCGTTTTTCATCAGAAAATAGATTTTTTGGACTGTAGAAAAATTGATTCAAAATGTCAATTGGATTGTGCCTCGTGTTGAATAAGTACTTTTTAAAGCCTCAATGTGACCAAAATTTCCATTTTTACAGCCTTTTTCTCCTACTCAGAAGCTTCTATTTCGACCAATTTCAGGCATTAAAATGACTCTAAACACACTTATTTTAGTTCCAAAAGTGATAATTCACATGCAGTAGTCATTTACAGTCAAAAAGTAAAACATTAAAAAATTACCATTTTTGACCATCTGGAGAAAGTTCAACTGGTCACGGGTCATCGTTTTTCATCAGAAAATTGATTTTTTGGACTGTTTTAAAATTGATTCAAAATGTCATTTGGATTGTGCCTCGTGTTGAATAAGTACTTTTTAAAGCCTCAATGTGACCAAAATTGCCATTTTTACAGCCTTTTTCTCCTACTCAGAAGCTTCTATTTCAACCAATTTCAGGCATTAAAATGACTCTAAACACACTTATTTTAGTTCCAAAAGTGATAATTCACATGCAGTAGTCATTTACAGTCAAAAAATAAAACATTAAAAAATTACCATTTCTGACCATCTGGAGAAAGTTCGACAGGTCACGGGTCATCGTTTTTCATCAGAAAATTGATTTTTTGGACTGTAGAAAAATTGATTCAAAATGTCAATTGGATTGGGCCTCGTGTTGAATAACTACTTTTTAAAGCCCCAATGTGACCAAAATTGCAATTTTTACAGCCTTTTTCTCCTACTCAGAAGCTTCTATTTCGACCAATTTCAGGCATTAAAATGACTCTAAACACACTTATTTTAGTTCCAAAAGTGATAATTCACATGCAGTAGTCATTTACAGTCCAAAAATAAAACATTAAAAAATTACAACTTTTGATCATCTTGAGAAAGTTTGACAGGTCACCGGTCATCGTTTTTCATCAGAAAATTGATTTTTTGGACTGTAGAAAAATTCATTCAAAATGTCATTTGGATTGTGCCTCGTGTTGAATAAGTACTTTTTAAAGCCTCAATGTGACTAAAATTGCCATTTTTACAGCCTTTTTCAACTACTCAGAGCGCTATTTCGACGAATTTCAGGCATTAAAATGACTCTAAACACACTTATTTTAGTTCCAAAAGTGATAATTCACATGCAGTAGTCATTTACAGTCAAAAAATAAAACATTAAAAAATTACCATTTCTGACCATCTGGAGAAAGTCCGACAGGTCACGGGTCATCGTTTTTCATCAGAAAATCGATTTTTTGGACTGTAGAAAAATTGATTCAAAATGTCAATTGGATTGGGCCTCGTGTTGAATAACTACTTTTTAAAGCCCCAATGTGACCAAAATTGCCATTTTTACAGCCTTTTTCTCCTACTCAGAGGCTTCTATTTGGACCAATTTCAGGCATTAAAATGACTCTAAACACACTTATTTTAGTTCCAAAAGTGATAATTCACATGCAGTAGTCATTTACAGTCAAAAAATAAAACATTAAAAAATTACCATTTCTGACCATCTTGAGAAAGTTTGACAGGTCACGGGTCATCGTTTTTCATCAGAAAATTGATTTTTTGGACTGTAGAAAAATTGATTCAAAAATGTCAATTGGATTGGGCCTCGTGTTGAATAACTACTTTTTAAAGCCCCAATGTGACCAAAATTGCCATTTTTACAGCCTTTTTCTCCTACTCAGAAGCTTCTATTTTGACCAATTTCAGGCATTAAAATGACTCTAAACACACTTATTTTAGTTCCAAAAGTGATAATTCACATGCAGTAGTCATTTACAGTCAAAAAATAAAACATTAAAAAATTACCATTTCTGACCATCTGGAGAAAGTTCGACAGGTCACGGGTCATCGTTTTTCATCAGAAAATAGATTTTTTGGACTAGAAAAATTGATTAAAAAATGTCAATTGGATTGGGCCTCGTGTTGAATAACTACTTTTTAAAGCCCCAATGTGACCAAAATTGCCATTTTTACAGCCTTTTTCTCCTACTCAGAAGCTTCTATTTTGACCAATTTCAGGCATTAAAATGACTCTAAACACACTTATTTTAGTTCCAAAAGTGATAATTCACATGCAGTAGTCATTTACAGTCAAAAATAAAACATTAAAAAATTACCATTTCTGAGCATCTGGAGAAAGTTCGACAGGTCACGGGTCATCGTTTTTCATCAGAAAATTGATTTTTTAGACTGTAGAAAAATTGATTCAAAATGTCAATTGGATTGGGCCTCGTGTTGAATAACTACTTTTTAAAGCCCCAATGTGACCAAAATTGCCATTTTTACAGCCTTTTTCTCCTACTCTGGAAGCTTCTATTTCGACCAATTTCAGGCATTAAAATGACTCTAAACACACTTATTTTAGTTCCAAAAGTGATAATTCACATGCAGTAGTCATTTACAGTCCAAAAATAAAACATTAAAAAATTACAATTTTTGACCATCTGGAGAAAGTTCGACAGGTCACGGGTCATCGTTTTTCATCAGAAAATTGATTTTTTGGACTGTAGAAAAATTGATTCAAAATGTCATTTGGATTGTGCCTCGTGTTGAATAAGTACTTTTTAAAGCCTCAATGTGACCAAAATTGCCATTTTTACAGCCTTTTTCTCCTACTCAGAAGCTTCTATTTCGACCAATTTCAGGCATTAAAATGACTCTAAACACACTTATTTTAGTTCCAAAAGTGATAATTCACATGCAGTAGTCATTTACAGTCAAAAAATAAAACATTAAAAAATTACCATTTCTGACCATCTGGAGAAAGTTCGACAGGTCACGGGTCATCGTTTTTCATCAGAAAATTGATTTTTTTGGACTGTAGAAAAATTGATTCAAAATGTCATTTGGATTGTGCCTCGTGTTGAATAACTACTTTTTAAAGCCCCAATGTGAACAAAATTGCCATTTTTACAGCCTTTTTCTACTACTCAGAAGCTTCTATTTCGACCAATTTCAGGCATGAAAATGACTCTAAACACACTTATTTTAGTTCCAACAGTGATAATTCACATGCAGTAGTCATTTACAGTCAAAAAATAAAACATTAAAAAATTACCATTTCTGACCATCTGGAGAAAGTTCGACAGGTCACGGGTCATCATTTTTCATCAGAAAATTGATTTTTTGGACTGTAGAAAAATTGATTCAAAAATGTCAATTGGATTGGGCCTCGTGTTGAATAACTACTTTTTAAAGCCCCAATGTGACCAAAATTGCCATTTTTACAGCCTTTTTCGCCTACTCAGAAGCTTCTATTTTGACCAATTTCAGGCATTAAAATGACTCTAAACACACTTATTTTAGTTCCAAAAGTGATAATTCACATGCAGTAGTCATTTACAGTCCAAAAATAAAACATTAAAAAATTACCATTTCTGACCATCTGGAGAAAGTTTGACAGGTCACGGGTCATCGTTTTTCATCAGAAAATTGATTTTTTAGACTGTAGAAAAATTCATTCAAAATGTCATTTGGATTGTGCCTCATGTTGAATAAGTACTTTTTAAAGCCTCAATGTGACCAAAATTGCCATTTTTACAGCCTTTTTCTCCTACTCAGAAGCTTCTATTTTGACCAATTTCAGGCATTAAAATGACTCTAAACACACTTATTTTAGTTCCAAAAGTGATAATTCACATGCAGTAGTCATTTACAGTCAAAAAATAAAACATTAAAAAATTACCATTTCTGACCATCTGGAGAAAGTTCGACAGGTCACGGGTCATCGTTTTTCATCAGAAAATTGATTTTTTTGGACTGTAGAAAAATTGATTCAAAATGTCATTTGGATTGTGCCTCGTGTTGAATAACTACTTTTTAAAGCCCCAATGTGAACAAAATTGCCATTTTTACAGCCTTTTTCTACTACTCAGAAGCTTCTATTTCGACCAATTTCAGGCATGAAAATGACTCTAAACACACTTATTTTAGTTCCAACAGTGATAATTCACATGCAGTAGTCATTTACAGTCAAAAAATAAAACATTAAAAAATTACCATTTCTGACCATCTGGAGAAAGTTCGACAGGTCACGGGTCATCATTTTTCATCAGAAAATTGATTTTTTGGACTGTAGAAAAATTGATTCAAAAATGTCAATTGGATTGGGCCTCGTGTTGAATAACTACTTTTTAAAGCCCCAATGTGACCAAAATTGCCATTTTTACAGCCTTTTTCGCCTACTCAGAAGCTTCTATTTTGACCAATTTCAGGCATTAAAATGACTCTAAACACACTTATTTTAGTTCCAAAAGTGATAATTCACATGCAGTAGTCATTTACAGTCCAAAAATAAAACATTAAAAAATTACCATTTCTGACCATCTGGAGAAAGTTTGACAGGTCACGGGTCATCGTTTTTCATCAGAAAATTGATTTTTTAGACTGTAGAAAAATTCATTCAAAATGTCATTTGGATTGTGCCTCATGTTGAATAAGTACTTTTTAAAGCCTCAATGTGACCAAAATTGCCATTTTTACAGCCTTTTTCTCCTACTCAGAAGCTTCTATTTTGATCAATTTCAGGCATTAAAATGACTCTAAACACACTTATTTTAGTTCCAAAAGTGATAATTCACATGCAGTAGTCATTTACAGTCAAAAAATAAAACATTAAAAAATTACCATTTCTGACCATCTGGAGAAAGTTCGACAGGTCACGGGTCATCGTTTTTCATCAGAAAATAGATTTTTTGGACTGTAGAAAAATTGATTCAAAATGTCAATTGGATTGTGCCTCGTGTTGAATAAGTACTTTTTAAAGCCTCAATGTGACCAAAATTGCCATTTTTACAGCCTTTTTCTCCTACTCAGAAGCTTCTATTTCGACCAATTTCAGGCATTAAAATGACTCTAAACACACTTATTTTAGTTCCAAAAGTGATAATTCACATGCAGTAGTCATTTACAGTCAAAAAGTAAAACATTAAAAAATTACCATTTCTGACCATCTGGAGAAAGTTCAACTGGTCACGGGTCATCGTTTTTCATCAGAAAATTGATTTTTTAGACTGTAGAAAAATTCATTCAAAATGTCATTTGGATTGTGCCTCATGTTGAATAAGTACTTTTTAAAGCCTCAATGTGACCAAAATTGCCATTTTTACAGCCTTTTTCTCCTACTCAGAAGCTTCTATTTCGACCAATTTCAGGCATTAAAATGACTCTAAACACACTTATTTTAGTTCCAAAAGTGATAATTCACATGCAGTAGTCATTTACAGTCAAAAAGTAAAACATTAAAATATTACCATTTCTGACCAGCTGGAGAAAGTTCAACTGGTCACGGGTCATCGTTTTTCATCAGAAAATTGATTTTTTGGACTGTAGAAAAATTGATTCAAAATGTCATTTGGATTGTGCCTCGTGTTGAATAAGTACTTTTTAAAGCCTCAATGTGACCAAAATTGCCATTTTTACAGCCTTTTTCTCCTACTCAGAAGCTTCTATTTCAACCAATTTCAGGCATTAAAATGACTCTAAACACACTTATTTTAGTTCCAAAAGTGATAATTCACATGCAGTAGTCATTTACAGTCAAAAAATAAAACATTAAAAAATTACCATTTCTGACCATCTGGAGAAAGTTCGACAGGTCACGGGTCATCGTTTTTCATCAGAAAATTGATTTTTTGGACTGTAGAAAAATTGATTCAAAATGTCAATTGGATTGGGCCTCGTGTTGAATAACTACTTTTTAAAGCCCCAATGTGACCAAAATTGCCATTTTTACAGCCTTTTTCTCCTACTCAGAAGCTTCTATTTCGACCAATTTCAGGCATTAAAATGACTCTAAACACACTTATTTTAGTTCCAAAAGTGATAATTCACATGCAGTAGTCATTTACAGTCCAAAAATAAAACATTAAAAAATTACAACTTTTGATCATCTTGAGAAAGTTCGACAGGTCACGGGTCATCGTTTTTCATCAGAAAATTGATTTTTTGGACTGTAGAAAAATTCATTCAAAATGTCATTTGGATTGTGCCTCGTGTTGAATAAGTACTTTTTAAAGCCTCAATGTGACCAAAATTGCCATTTTTACAGCCTTTTTCAACTACTCAGAGCGCTATTTCGACGAATTTCAGGCATTAAAATGACTCTAAACACACTTATTTTAGTTCCAAAAGTGATAATTCACATGCAGTAGTCATTTACAGTCAAAAAATAAAACATTAAAAAATTACCATTTCTGACCATCTGGAGAAAGTTCGACAGGTCACGGGTCATTGTTTTTCATCAGAAAATCGATTTTTTGGACTGTAGAAAAATGTATTCAAAATGTCAATTGGATTGGGCCTCGTGTTGAATAACTACTTTTTAAAGCCCCAATGTGACCAAAATTGCCATTTTTACAGCCTTTTTCTCCTACTCTGGAAGCTTCTATTTCGACCAATTTCAGGCATGAAAATTACTCTAAACACACTTATTTTAGTTCCAAAAGTGATAATTCACATGCAGTAGTCATTTACAATCAAAAAATAAAACATTACAAAATTGCCATTTCTGACCATCTGGAGAAAGTTCGACAGGTCACGGGTCATTGTTTTTCATCAGAAAATTGATTTTTTGGACTGTAGAAAAATTGATTAAAAAATGTCAATTGGATTGGGCCTCGTGTTGAATAACTACTTTTTAAAGCCCCAATGTGACCAAAATTGCCATTTTTACAGCCTTTTTCTCCTACTCAGAAGCTTCTATTTTGACCAATTTCAGGCATTAAAATGACTCTAAACACACTTATTTTAGTTCCAAAAGTGATAATTCACATGCAGTAGTCCTTTACAGTCAAAAAATAAAACATTAAAAAATTACCATTTCTGACCATCTGGAGAAAGTTCGACAGGTCACGGGTCATCGTTTTTCATCAGAAAATTGATTTTTTGGACTGTAGAAAAATTTATTCAAAATGTCAATTGGATTGGGCCTCGTGTTGAATAACTACTTTTTAAAGCCCCAATGTGACCAAAATTGCCATTTTTACAGCCTTTTTCTCCTACTCTGGAAGCTTCTATTTCGACCAATTTCAGGCATGAAAATTACTCTAAACACACTTATTTTAGTTCCAAAAGTGATAATTCACATGCAGTAGTCATTTACAATCAAAAAATAAAACATTACAAAATTGCCATTTCTGACCATCTGGAGAAAGTTCGACAGGTCACGGGTTATTGTTTTTCATCAGAAAATTGATTTTTTGGACTGTAGAAAAATTGATTAAAAAATGTCAATTGGATTGGGCCTCGTGTTGAATAACTACTTTTTAAAGCCCCAATGTGACCAAAATTGCCATTTTTACAGCCTTTTTCTACTACTCAGAAGCTTCTATTTCGACCAATTTCAGGCATGAAAATGACTCTACACACACTTATTTTAGTTCCAACAGTGATAATTCACATGCAGTAGTCATTTACAGTCAAAAAATAAAACATTAAAAAATTAACATTTCTAACCATCTGGAGAAAGTTCAACAGGTCACGGGTCACCGTTTATCATCAGAAAATTGATTTTTTGGACCGTCGAAAAATTGATTCAAAATGTTATTTGGATTGTGCCTCGTGTTGAATAAGTACTTTTTAAAGCCTCAATGTGACCAAAATTGCCATTTTTACAGCCTTTTTCAACTACTCAGAAGCTTCTATTTCGACCAATTTCAGGCATTAAAATTACTCTAAACACACTTATTTTAGTTCCAAAAGTGATAATTCACATGCAGTAGTCATTTACAGTCAAAAAATAAAACATTAAAAAATTACCATTTCTGACCATCTGGAGAAAGTTCGACAGGTCACGGGTCATCGTTTTTCATCATAAAATAGATTTTTTGGACTGTAGAAAAATTGATTCAAAATGTCAATTGGATTGTGCCTCGTGTTGAATAAGTACTTTTTAAAGCCTCAATTTGACCAAAATTGCCATTTTTACAGCCTTTTTCTCCTACTCAGAAGCTTCTATTTCGACCAATTTCAGGCATTAAAATGACTCTAAACACACTTATCTTAGTTCCAACAGTGATAATTCACATGCAGTAGTCATTTACAGTCAAAAAATAAAACATTAAAAAATTACCATTTCTGACCATCTGGAGAAAGTTCGACAGGTCACGGGTCATCATTTTTCATCAGAAAATTGATTTTTTGGACTGTAGAAAAATTGATTCAAAAATGTCAATTGGATTGGGCCTCGTGTTGAATAACTACTTTTTAAAGCCCCAATGTGACCAAAATTGCCATTTTTACAGCCTTTTTCGCCTACTCAGAAGCTTCTATTTTGACCAATTTCAGGCATTAAAATGACTCTAAACACACTTATTTTAGTTCCAAAAGTGATAATTCACATGCAGTAGTCATTTACAGTCCAAAAATAAAACATTAAAAAATTACCATTTCTGACCATCTGGAGAAAGTTTGACAGGTCACGGGTCATCGTTTTTCATCAGAAAATTGATTTTTTAGACTGTAGAAAAATTCATTCAAAATGTCATTTGGATTGTGCCTCATGTTGAATAAGTACTTTTTAAAGCCTCAATGTGACCAAAATTGCCATTTTTACAGCCTTTTTCTCCTACTCAGAAGCTTCTATTTCGACCAATTTCAGGCATTAAAATGACTCTAAACACACTTATTTTAGTTCCAAAAGTGATAATTCACATGCAGTAGTCATTTACAGTCAAAAAATAAAACATTAAAAAATTACCATTTCTGACCATCTGGAGAAAGTTCGACAGGTCACGGGTCATCGTTTTTCATCAGAAAATAGATTTTTTGGACTGTAGAAAAATTGATTCAAAATGTCAAATGGATTGTGCCTCGTGTTGAATAAGTACTTTTTAAAGCCTCAATGTGACCAAAATTGCCATTTTTACAGCCTTTTTCTCCTACTCAGAAGCTTCTATTTCGACCAATTTCAGGCATTAAAATGACTCTAAACACACTTATTTTAGTTCCAAAAGTGATAATTCACATGCAGTAGTCATTTACAGTCAAAAAGTAAAACATTAAAAAATTACCATTTCTGACCATCTGGAGAAAGTTCAACTGGTCACGGGTCATCGTTTTTCATCAGAAAATTGATTTTTTAGACTGTAGAAAAATTCATTCAAAATGTCATTTGGATTGTGCCTCATGTTGAATAAGTACTTTTTAAAGCCTCAATGTGACCAAAATTGCCATTTTTACAGCCTTTTTCTCCTACTCAGAAGCTTCTATTTCGACCAATTTCAGGCATTAAAATGACTCTAAACACACTTATTTTAGTTCCAAAAGTGATAATTCACATGCAGTAGTCATTTACAGTCAAAAAATAAAACATTAAAAAATTACCATTTCTGACCATCTGGAGAAAGTTCGACAGGTCACGGGTCATCGTTTTTCATCAGAAAATAGATTTTTTGGACTGTAGAAAAATTGATTCAAAATGTCAATTGGATTGTGCCTCGTGTTGAATAAGTACTTTTTAAAGCCTCAATGTGACCAAAATTGCCATTTTTACAGCCTTTTTCTCCTACTCAGAAGCTTCTATTTCGACCAATTTCAGGCATTAAAATGACTCTAAACACACTTATTTTAGTTCCAAAAGTGATAATTCACATGCAGTAGTCATTTACAGTCAAAAAGTAAAACATTAAAAAATTACCATTTCTGACCATCTGGAGAAAGTTCGACAGGTCACGGGTCATCGTTTTTCATCAGAAAATTGATTTTATGGACTGTAGAAAAATTGATTCAAAATGTCATTTGGATTGTGCCTCGTGTTGAATAACTACTTTTTAAAGCCCCAATGTGAACAAAATTGCCATTTTTACAGCCTTTTTCTACTACTCAGAAGCTTCTATTTCGACCAATTTCAGGCATGAAAATGACTCTAAACACACTTATTTTAGTTCCAACAGTGATAATTCACATGCAGTAGTCATTTACAGTCAAAAAATACAACATTAAAAAATTACCATTTCTGACCATCTGGAGAAAGTTCGACAGGTCACGGGTCATCATTTTTCATCAGAAAATTGATTTTTTGGACTGTAGAAAAATTGATTCAAAAATGTCAATTGGATTGGGCCTCGTGTTGAATAACTACTTTTTAAAGCCCCAATGTGACCAAAATTGCCATTTTTACAGCCTTTTTCGCCTACTCAGAAGCTTCTATTTTGACCAATTTCAGGCATTAAAATGACTCTAAACACACTTATTTTAGTTCCAAAAGTGATAATTCACATGCAGTAGTCATTTACAGTCCAAAAATAAAACATTAAAAAATTACCATTTCTGACCATCTGGAGAAAGTTTGACAGGTCACGGGTCATCGTTTTTCATCAGAAAATTGATTTTTTAGACTGTAGAAAAATTCATTCAAAATGTCATTTGGATTGTGCCTCATGTTGAATAAGTACTTTTTAAAGCCTCAATGTGACCAAAATTGCCATTTTTACAGCCTTTTTCTCCTACTCTGAAGCTTCTATTTCGACCAATTTCAGGCATTAAAATGACTCTAAACACACTTATTTTAGTTCCAAAAGTGATAATTCACATGCAGTAGTCATTTACAGTCAAAAAATAAAACATTAAAAAATTACCATTTCTGACCATCTGGAGAAAGTTCGACAGGTCACGGGTCATCGTTTTTCATCAGAAAATAGATTTTTTGGACTGTAGAAAAATTGATTCAAAATGTCAATTGGATTGTGCCTCGTGTTGAATAAGTACTTTTTAAAGCCTCAATGTGACCAAAATTTCCATTTTTACAGCCTTTTTCTCCTACTCAGAAGCTTCTATTTCGACCAATTTCAGGCATTAAAATGACTCTAAACACACTTATTTTAGTTCCAAAAGTGATAATTCACATGCAGTAGTCATTTACAGTCAAAAAATAAAACATTAAAAAATTACCATTTCTGACCATCTGGAGAAAGTTCGACAGGTCACGGGTCATCGTTTTTCATCAGAAAATAGATTTTTTGGACTGTAGAAAAATTGATTCAAAATGTCAATTGGATTGTGCCTCGTGTTGAATAAGTACTTTTTAAAGCCTCAATGTGACCAAAATTGCCATTTTTACAGCCTTTTTCTCCTACTCAGAAGCTTCTATTTCGACCAATTTCAGGCATTAAAATGACTCTAAACACACTTATTTTAGTTCCAAAAGTGATAATTCACATGCAGTAGTCATTTACAGTCAAAAAGTAAAACATTAAAAAATTACCATTTCTGACCATCTGGAGAAAGTTCAACTGGTCACGGGTCATCGTTTTTCATCAGAAAATTGATTTTTTAGACTGTAGAAAAATTCATTCAAAATGTCATTTGGATTGTGCCTCATGTTGAATAAGTACTTTTTAAAGCCTCAATGTGACCAAAATTGCCATTTTTACAGCCTTTTTCTCCTACTCAGAAGCTTCTATTTCGACCAATTTCAGGCATTAAAATGACTCTAAACACACTTATTTTAGTTCCAAAAGTGATAATTCACATGCAGTAGTCATTTACAGTCAAAAAGTAAAACATTAAAATATTACCATTTCTGACCAGCTGGAGAAAGTTCAACTGGTCACGGGTCATCGTTTTTCATCAGAAAATTGATTTTTTGGACTGTAGAAAAATTGATTCAAAATGTCATTTGGATTGTGCCTCGTGTTGAATAAGTACTTTTTAAAGCCTCAATGTGACCAAAATTGCCATTTTTACAGCCTTTTTCTCCTACTCAGAAGCTTCTATTTCAACCAATTTCAGGCATTAAAATGACTCTAAACACACTTATTTTAGTTCCAAAAGTGATAATTCACATGCAGTAGTCATTTACAGTCAAAAAATAAAACATTAAAAAATTACCATTTCTGACCATCTGGAGAAAGTTCGACAGGTCACGGGTCATCGTTTTTAATCAGAAAATTGATTTTTTGGACTGTAGAAAAATTGATTCAAAATGTCAATTGGATTGGGCCTCGTGTTGAATAACTACTTTTTAAAGCCCCAATGTGACCAAAATTGCCATTTTTACAGCCTTTTTCTCCTACTCAGAAGCTTCTATTTCGACCAATTTCAGGCATTAAAATGACTCTAAACACACTTATTTTAGTTCCAAAAGTGATAATTCACATGCAGTAGTCATTTACAGTCCAAAAATAAAACATTAAAAAATTACAACTTTTGATCATCTTGAGAAAGTTCGACAGGTCACGGGTCATCGTTTTTCATCAGAAAATTGATTTTTTGGACTGTAGAAAAATTCATTCAAAATGTCATTTGGATTGTGCCTCGTGTTGAATAAGTACTTTTTAAAGCCTCAATGTGACCAAAATTGCCATTTTTACAGCCTTTTTCAACTACTCAGAGCGCTATTTCGACGAATTTCAGGCATTAAAATGACTCTAAACACACTTATTTTAGTTCCAAAAGTGATAATTCACATGCAGTAGTCATTTACAGTCAAAAAATAAAACATTAAAAAATTACCATTTCTGACCATCTGGAGAAAGTTCGACAGGTCACGGGTCATCGTTTTTCATCAGAAAATCGATTTTTTGGACTGTAGAAAAATTTATTCAAAATGTCAATTGGATTGGGCCTCGTGTTGAATAACTACTTTTTAAAGCCCCAATGTGACCAAAATTCCCATTTTTACAGCCTTTTTCTCCTACTCTGGAAGCTTCTATTTCGACCAATTTCAGGCATGAAAATTACTCTAAACACACTTATTTTAGTTCCAAAAGTGATAATTCACATGCAGTAGTCATTTACAATCAAAAAATAAAACATTACAAAATTGCCATTTCTGACCATCTGGAGAAAGTTCGACAGGTCACGGGTCATTGTTTTTCATCAGAAAATTGATTTTTTGGACTGTAGAAAAATTGATTAAAAAATGTCAATTGGATTGGGCCTCGTGTTGAATAACTACTTTTTAAAGCCCCAATGTGACCAAAATTGCCATTTTTACAGCCTTTTTCTCCTACTCAGAAGCTTCTATTTTGACCAATTTCAGGCATTAAAATGACTCTAAACACACTTATTTTAGTTCCAAAAGTGATAATTCACATGCAGTAGTCCTTTACAGTCAAAAAATAAAACATTAAAAAATTACCATTTCTGACCATCTGGAGAAAGTTCGACAGGTCACGGGTCATCGTTTTTCATCAGAAAATTGATTTTTTGGACTGTAGAAAAATTTATTCAAAATGTCAATTGGATTGGGCCTCGTGTTGAATAACTACTTTTTAAAGCCCCAATGTGACCAAAATTGCCATTTTTACAGCCTTTTTCTCCTACTCTGGAAGCTTCTATTTCGACCAATTTCAGGCATGAAAATTACTCTAAACACACTTATTTTAGTTCCAAAAGTGATAATTCACATGCAGTAGTCATTTACAATCAAAAAATAAAACATTACAAAATTGCCATTTCTGACCATCTGGAGAAAGTTCGACAGGTCACGGGTTATTGTTTTTCATCAGAAAATTGATTTTTTGGACTGTAGAAAAATTGATTAAAAAATGTCAATTGGATTGGGCCTCGTGTTGAATAACTACTTTTTAAAGCCCCAATGTGACCAAAATTGCCATTTTTACAGCCTTTTTCTACTACTCAGAAGCTTCTATTTCGACCAATTTCAGGCATGAAAATGACTCTACACACACTTATTTTAGTTCCAACAGTGATAATTCACATGCAGTAGTCATTTACAGTCAAAAAATAAAACATTAAAAAATTAACATTTCTAACCATCTGGAGAAAGTTCAACAGGTCACGGGTCACCGTTTATCATCAGAAAATTGATTTTTTTGGACCGTCGAAAAATTGATTCAAAATGTTATTTGGATTGTGCCTCGTGTTGAATAAGTACTTTTTAAAGCCTCAATGTGACCAAAATTGCCATTTTTACAGCCTTTTTCAACTACTCAGAAGCTTCTATTTCGACCAATTTCAGGCATTAAAATTACTCTAAACACACTTATTTTAGTTCCAAAAGTGATAATTCACATGCAGTAGTCATTTACAGTCAAAAAATAAAACATTAAAAAATTACCATTTCTGACCATCTGGAGAAAGTTCGACAGGTCACGGGTCATCGTTTTTCATCATAAAATAGATTTTTTGGACTGTAGAAAAATTGATTCAAAATGTCAATTGGATTGTGCCTCGTGTTGAATAAGTACTTTTTAAAGCCTCAATTTGACCAAAATTGCCATTTTTACAGCCTTTTTCTCCTACTCAGAAGCTTCTATTTCGACCAATTTCAGGCATTAAAATGACTCTAAACACACTTATCTTAGTTCCAACAGTGATAATTCACATGCAGTAGTCATTTACAGTCAAAAAATAAAACATTAAAAAATTACCATTTCTGACCATCTGGAGAAAGTTCGACAGGTCACGGGTCATCATTTTTCATCAGAAAATTGATTTTTTGGACTGTAGAAAAATTGATTCAAAAATGTCAATTGGATTGGGCCTCGTGTTGAATAACTACTTTTTAAAGCCCCAATGTGACCAAAATTGCCATTTTTACAGCCTTTTTCGCCTACTCAGAAGCTTCTATTTTGACCAATTTCAGGCATTAAAATGACTCTAAACACACTTATTTTAGTTCCAAAAGTGATAATTCACATGCAGTAGTCATTTACAGTCCAAAAATAAAACATTAAAAAATTACCATTTCTGACCATCTGGAGAAAGTTTGACAGGTCACGGGTCATCGTTTTTCATCAGAAAATTGATTTTTTAGACTGTAGAAAAATTCATTCAAAATGTCATTTGGATTGTGCCTCATGTTGAATAAGTACTTTTTAAAGCCTCAATGTGACCAAAATTGCCATTTTTACAGCCTTTTTCTCCTACTCAGAAGCTTCTATTTCGACCAATTTCAGGCATTAAAATGACTCTAAACACACTTATTTTAGTTCCAAAAGTGATAATTCACATGCAGTAGTCATTTACAGTCAAAAAATAAAACATTAAAAAATTACCATTTCTGACCATCTGGAGAAAGTTCGACAGGTCACGGGTCATCGTTTTTCATCAGAAAATAGATTTTTTGGACTGTAGAAAAATTGATTCAAAATGTCAAATGGATTGTGCCTCGTGTTGAATAAGTACTTTTTAAAGCCTCAATGTGACCAAAATTGCCATTTTTACAGCCTTTTTCTCCTACTCAGAAGCTTCTATTTCGACCAATTTCAGGCATTAAAATGACTCTAAACACACTTATTTTAGTTCCAAAAGTGATAATTCACATGCAGTAGTCATTTACAGTCAAAAAGTAAAACATTAAAAAATTACCATTTCTGACCATCTGGAGAAAGTTCAACTGGTCACGGGTCATCGTTTTTCATCAGAAAATTGATTTTTTAGACTGTAGAAAAATTCATTCAAAATGTCATTTGGATTGTGCCTCATGTTGAATAAGTACTTTTTAAAGCCTCAATGTGACCAAAATTGCCATTTTTACAGCCTTTTTCTCCTACTCAGAAGCTTCTATTTCGACCAATTTCAGGCATTAAAATGACTCTAAACACACTTATTTTAGTTCCAAAAGTGATAATTCACATGCAGTAGTCATTTACAGTCAAAAAATAAAACATTAAAAAATTACCATTTCTGACCATCTGGAGAAAGTTCGACAGGTCACGGGTCATCGTTTTTCATCAGAAAATAGATTTTTTGGACTGTAGAAAAATTGATTCAAAATGTCAATTGGATTGTGCCTCGTGTTGAATAAGTACTTTTTAAAGCCTCAATGTGACCAAAATTGCCATTTTTACAGCCTTTTTCTCCTACTCAGAAGCTTCTATTTCGACCAATTTCAGGCATTAAAATGACTCTAAACACACTTATTTTAGTTCCAAAAGTGATAATTCACATGCAGTAGTCATTTACAGTCAAAAAGTAAAACATTAAAAAATTACCATTTCTCACCATCTGGAGAAAGTTCGACAGGTCACGGGTCATCGTTTTTCATCAGAAAATTGATTTTATGGACTGTAGAAAAATTGATTCAAAATGTCATTTGGATTGTGCCTCGTGTTGAATAACTACTTTTTAAAGCCCCAATGTGAACAAAATTGCCATTTTTACAGCCTTTTTCTACTACTCAGAAGCTTCTATTTCGACCAATTTCAGGCATGAAAATGACTCTAAACACACTTATTTTAGTTCCAACAGTGATAATTCACATGCAGTAGTCATTTACAGTCAAAAAATAAAACATTAAAAAATTACCATTTCTGACCATCTGGAGAAAGTTCGACAGGTCACGGGTCATCATTTTTCATCAGAAAATTGATTTTTTGGACTGTAGAAAAATTGATTCAAAAATGTCAATTGGATTGGGCCTCGTGTTGAATAACTACTTTTTAAAGCCCCAATGTGACCAAAATTGCCATTTTTACAGCCTTTTTCGCCTACTCAGAAGCTTCTATTTTGACCAATTTCAGGCATTAAAATGACTCTAAACACACTTATTTTAGTTCCAAAAGTGATAATTCACATGCAGTAGTCATTTACAGTCCAAAAATAAAACATTAAAAAATTACCATTTCTGACCATCTGGAGAAAGTTTGACAGGTCACGGGTCATCGTTTTTCATCAGAAAATTGATTTTTTAGACTGTAGAAAAATTCATTCAAAAT
This sequence comes from Triturus cristatus, assembly GCF_964204655.1. Classification (NCBI taxonomy): domain Eukaryota; kingdom Metazoa; phylum Chordata; class Amphibia; order Caudata; family Salamandridae; genus Triturus; species Triturus cristatus. The sequence goes on along the minus strand of NC_140586.1, from coordinate 138,854,750 downwards.
GTCATTTGGATTGTGCCTCATGTTGAATAAGTACTTTTTAAAGCCTCAATGTGACCAAAATTGCCATTTTTACAGCCTTTTTCTCCTACTCTGAAGCTTCTATTTCGACCAATTTCAGGCATTAAAATGACTCTAAACACACTTATTTTAGTTCCAAAAGTGATAATTCACATGCAGTAGTCATTTACAGTCAAAAAATAAAACATTAAAAAATTACCATTTCTGACCATCTGGAGAAAGTTCGACAGGTCACGGGTCATCGTTTTTCATCAGAAAATAGATTTTTTGGACTGTAGAAAAATTGATTCAAAATGTCAATTGGATTGTGCCTCGTGTTGAATAAGTACTTTTTAAAGCCTCAATGTGACCAAAATTTCCATTTTTACAGCCTTTTTCTCCTACTCAGAAGCTTCTATTTCGACCAATTTCAGGCATTAAAATGACTCTAAACACACTTATTTTAGTTCCAAAAGTGATAATTCACATGCAGTAGTCATTTACAGTCAAAAAGTAAAACATTAAAAAATTACCATTTCTGACCATCTGGAGAAAGTTCAACTGGTCACGGGTCATCGTTTTTCATCAGAAAATTGATTTTTTGGACTGTTTTAAAATTGATTCAAAATGTCATTTGGATTGTGCCTCGTGTTGAATAAGTACTTTTTAAAGCCTCAATGTGACCAAAATTGCCATTTTTACAGCCTTTTTCTCCTACTCAGAAGCTTCTATTTCAACCAATTTCAGGCATTAAAATGACTCTAAACACACTTATTTTAGTTCCAAAAGTGATAATTCACATGCAGTAGTCATTTACAGTCAAAAAATAAAACATTAAAAAATTACCATTTCTGACCATCTGGAGAAAGTTCGACAGGTCACGGGTCATCGTTTTTCATCAGAAAATTGATTTTTTTGACTGTAGAAAAATTGATTCAAAATGTCATTTGGATTGTGCCTCGTGTTGAATAACTACTTTTTAAAGCCCCAATGTGAACAAAATTGCCATTTTTACAGCCTTTTTCTACTACTCAGAAGCTTCTATTTCGACCAATTTCAGGCATGAAAATGACTCTAAACACACTTATTTTAGTTCCAACAGTGATAATTCACATGCAGTAGTCATTTACAATCAAAAAATAAAACATTACAAAATTGCCATTTCTGACCATCTGGAGAAAGTTCGACAGGTCACGGGTTATTGTTTTTCATCAGAAAATTGATTTTTTGGACTGTAGAAAAATTGATTAAAAAATGTCAATTGGATTGGGCCTCGTGTTGAATAACTACTTTTTAAAGCCCCAATGTGACCAAAATTGCCATTTTTACAGCCTTTTTCTACTACTCAGAAGCTTCTATTTTGACCAATTTCAGGCATGAAAATGACTCTACACACACTTATTTTAGTTCCAACAGTGATAATTCACATGCAGTAGTCATTTACAGTCAAAAAATAAAACATTAAAAAATTAACATTTCTAACCATCTGGAGAAAGTTCAACAGGTCACGGGTCACCGTTTATCATCAGAAAATTGATTTTTTTGGACCGTCGAAAAATTGATTCAAAATGTTATTTGGATTGTGCCTCGTGTTGAATAAGTACTTTTTAAAGCCTCAATGTGACCAAAATTGCCATTTTTACAGCCTTTTTCAACTACTCAGAAGCTTCTATTTCGACCAATTTCAGGCATTAAAATTACTCTAAACACACTTATTTTAGTTCCAAAAGTGATAATTCACATGCAGTAGTCATTTACAGTCAAAAAATAAAACATTAAAAAATTACCATTTCTGACCATCTGGAGAAAGTTCGACAGGTCACGGGTCATCGTTTTTCATCATAAAATAGATTTTTTGGACTGTAGAAAAATTGATTCAAAATGTCAATTGGATTGTGCCTCGTGTTGAATAAGTACTTTTTAAAGCCTCAATTTGACCAAAATTGCCATTTTTACAGCCTTTTTCTCCTACTCAGAAGCTTCTATTTCGACCAATTTCAGGCATTAAAATGACTCTAAACACACTTATCTTAGTTCCAACAGTGATAATTCACATGCAGTAGTCATTTACAGTCAAAAAATAAAACATTAAAAAATTACCATTTCTGACCATCTGGAGAAAGTTCGACAGGTCACGGGTCATCATTTTTCATCAGAAAATTGATTTTTTGGACTGTAGAAAAATTGATTCAAAAATGTCAATTGGATTGGGCCTCGTGTTGAATAACTACTTTTTAAAGCCCCAATGTGACCAAAATTGCCATTTTTACAGCCTTTTTCGCCTACTCAGAAGCTTCTATTTTGACCAATTTCAGGCATTAAAATGACTCTAAACACACTTATTTTAGTTCCAAAAGTGATAATTCACATGCAGTAGTCATTTACAGTCCAAAAATAAAACATTAAAAAATTACCATTTCTGACCATCTGGAGAAAGTTTGACAGGTCACGGGTCATCGTTTTTCATCAGAAAATTGATTTTTTAGACTGTAGAAAAATTCATTCAAAATGTCATTTGGATTGTGCCTCATGTTGAATAAGTACTTTTTAAAGCCTCAATGTGACCAAAATTGCCATTTTTACAGCCTTTTTCTCCTACTCAGAAGCTTCTATTTCGATCAATTTCAGGCATTAAAATGACTCTAAACACACTTATTTTAGTTCCAAAAGAGATAATTCACATGCAGTAGTCATTTACAGTCAAAAAATAAAACATTAAAAAATTACCATTTCTGACCATCTGGAGAAAGTTCGACAGGTCACGGGTCATCGTTTTTCATCAGAAAATAGATTTTTTGGACTGTAGAAAAATTGATTCAAAATGTCAAATGGATTGTGCCTCGTGTTGAATAAGTACTTTTTAAAGCCTCAATGTGACCAAAATTGCCATTTTTACAGCCTTTTTCTCCTACTCAGAAGCTTCTATTTCGACCAATTTCAGGCATTAAAATGACTCTAAACACACTTATTTTAGTTCCAAAAGTGATAATTCACATGCAGTAGTCATTTACAGTCAAAAAGTAAAACATTAAAAAATTACCATTTCTGACCATCTGGAGAAAGTTCAACTGGTCACGGGTCATCGTTTTTCATCAGAAAATTGATTTTTTAGACTGTAGAAAAATTCATTCAAAATGTCATTTGGATTGTGCCTCATGTTGAATAAGTACTTTTTAAAGCCTCAATGTGACCAAAATTGCCATTTTTACAGCCTTTTTCTCCTACTCAGAAGCTTCTATTTCGACCAATTTCAGGCATTAAAATGACTCTAAACACACTTATTTTAGTTCCAAAAGTGATAATTCACATGCAGTAGTCATTTACAGTCAAAAAATAAAACATTAAAAAATTACCATTTCTGACCATCTGGAGAAAGTTCGACAGGTCACGGGTCATCGTTTTTCATCAGAAAATAGATTTTTTGGACTGTAGAAAAATTGATTCAAAATGTCAATTGGATTGTGCCTCGTGTTGAATAAGTACTTTTTAAAGCCTCAATGTGACCAAAATTGCCATTTTTACAGCCTTTTTCTCCTACTCAGAAGCTTCTATTTCGACCAATTTCAGGCATTAAAATGACTCTAAACACACTTATTTTAGTTCCAAAAGTGATAATTCACATGCAGTAGTCATTTACAGTCAAAAAGTAAAACATTAAAAAATTACCATTTCTCACCATCTGGAGAAAGTTCGACAGGTCACGGGTCATCGTTTTTCATCAGAAAATTGATTTTATGGACTGTAGAAAAATTGATTCAAAATGTCATTTGGATTGTGCCTCGTGTTGAATAACTACTTTTTAAAGCCCCAATGTGAACAAAATTGCCATTTTTACAGCCTTTTTCTACTACTCAGAAGCTTCTATTTCGACCAATTTCAGGCATGAAAATGACTCTAAACACACTTATTTTAGTTCCAACAGTGATAATTCACATGCAGTAGTCATTTACAGTCAAAAAATAAAACATTAAAAAATTACCATTTCTGACCATCTGGAGAAAGTTCGACAGGTCACGGGTCATCATTTTTCATCAGAAAATTGATTTTTTGGACTGTAGAAAAATTGATTCAAAAATGTCAATTGGATTGGGCCTCGTGTTGAATAACTACTTTTTAAAGCCCCAATGTGACCAAAATTGCCATTTTTACAGCCTTTTTCGCCTACTCAGAAGCTTCTATTTTGACCAATTTCAGGCATTAAAATGACTCTAAACACACTTATTTTAGTTCCAAAAGTGATAATTCACATGCAGTAGTCATTTACAGTCCAAAAATAAAACATTAAAAAATTACCATTTCTGACCATCTGGAGAAAGTTTGACAGGTCACGGGTCATCGTTTTTCATCAGAAAATTGATTTTTTAGACTGTAGAAAAATTCATTCAAAATGTCATTTGGATTGTGCCTCATGTTGAATAAGTACTTTTTAAAGCCTCAATGTGACCAAAATTGCCATTTTTACAGCCTTTTTCTCCTACTCTGAAGCTTCTATTTCGACCAATTTCAGGCATTAAAATGACTCTAAACACACTTATTTTAGTTCCAAAAGTGATAATTCACATGCAGTAGTCATTTACAGTCAAAAAATAAAACATTAAAAAAATTACCATTTCTGACCATCTGGAGAAAGTTCGACAGGTCACGGGTCATCGTTTTTCATCAGAAAATAGATTTTTTGGACTGTAGAAAAATTGATTCAAAATGTCAATTGGATTGTGCCTCGTGTTGAATAAGTACTTTTTAAAGCCTCAATGTGACCAAAATTTCCATTTTTACAGCCTTTTTCTCCTACTCAGAAGCTTCTATTTCGACCAATTTCAGGCATTAAAATGACTCTAAACACACTTATTTTAGTTCCAAAAGTGATAATTCACATGCAGTAGTCATTTACAGTCAAAAAGTAAAACATTAAAAAATTACCATTTCTGACCATCTGGAGAAAGTTCAACTGGTCACGGGTCATCGTTTTTCATCAGAAAATTGATTTTTTGGACTGTTTTAAAATTGATTCAAAATGTCATTTGGATTGTGCCTCGTGTTGAATAAGTACTTTTTAAAGCCTCAATGTGACCAAAATTGCCATTTTTACAGCCTTTTTCTCCTACTCAGAAGCTTCTATTTCAACCAATTTCAGGCATTAAAATGACTCTAAACACACTTATTTTAGTTCCAAAAGTGATAATTCACATGCAGTAGTCATTTACAGTCAAAAAATAAAACATTAAAAAATTACCATTTCTGACCATCTGGAGAAAGTTCGACAGGTCACGGGTCATCGTTTTTCATCAGAAAATTGATTTTTTTGACTGTAGAAAAATTGATTCAAAATGTCATTTGGATTGTGCCTCGTGTTGAATAACTACTTTTTAAAGCCCCAATGTGAACAAAATTGCCATTTTTACAGCCTTTTTCTACTACTCAGAAGCTTCTATTTCGACCAATTTCAGGCATGAAAATGACTCTAAACACACTTATTTTAGTTCCAACAGTGATAATTCACATGCAGTAGTCATTTACAGTCAAAAAATAAAACATTAAAAAATTACCATTTCTGACCATCTGGAGAAAGTTCGACAGGTCACGGGTCATCATTTTTCATCAGAAAATTGATTTTTTGGACTGTAGAAAAATTGATTCAAAAATGTCAATTGGATTGGGCCTCGTGTTGAATAACTACTTTTTAAAGCCCCAATGTGACCAAAATTGCCATTTTTACAGCCTTTTTCGCCTACTCAGAAGCTTCTATTTTGACCAATTTCAGGCATTAAAATGACTCTAAACACACTTATTTTAGTTCCAAAAGTGATAATTCACATGCAGTAGTCATTTACAGTCCAAAAATAAAACATTAAAAAATTACCATTTCTGACCATCTGGAGAAAGTTTGACAGGTCACGGGTCATCGTTTTTCATCAGAAAATTGATTTTTTAGACTGTAGAAAAATTCATTCAAAATGTCATTTGGATTGTGCCTCATGTTGAATAAGTACTTTTTAAAGCCTCAATGTGACCAAAATTGCCATTTTTACAGCCTTTTTCTCCTACTCAGAAGCTTCTATTTTGACCAATTTCAGGCATTAAAATGACTCTAAACACACTTATTTTAGTTCCAAAAGTGATAATTCACATGCAGTAGTCATTTACAGTCAAAAAATAAAACATTAAAAAATTACCATTTCTGACCATCTGGAGAAAGTTCGACAGGTCACGGGTCATCGTTTTTCATCAGAAAATAGATTTTTTGGACTGTAGAAAAATTGATTCAAAATGTCAATTGGATTGTGCCTCGTGTTGAATAAGTACTTTTTAAAGCCTCAATGTGACCAAAATTGCCATTTTTACAGCCTTTTTCTCCTACTCAGAAGCTTCTATTTCGACCAATTTCAGGCATTAAAATGACTCTAAACACACTTATTTTAGTTCCAAAAGTGATAATTCACATGCAGTAGTCATTTACAGTCAAAAAGTAAAACATTAAAAAATTACCATTTCTGACCATCTGGAGAAAGTTCAACTGGTCACGGGTCATCGTTTTTCATCAGAAAATTGATTTTTTAGACTGTAGAAAAATTCATTCAAAATGTCATTTGGATTGTGCCTCATGTTGAATAAGTACTTTTTAAAGCCTCAATGTGACCAAAATTGCCATTTTTACAGCCTTTTTCTCCTACTCAGAAGCTTCTATTTCGACCAATTTCAGGCATTAAAATGACTCTAAACACACTTATTTTAGTTCCAAAAGTGATAATTCACATGCAGTAGTCATTTACAGTCAAAAAATAAAACATTAAAAAATTACCATTTCTGACCATCTGCAGAAAGTTCGACAGGTCACGGGTCATCGTTTTTCATCAGAAAATTGATTTTTTGGACTGTAGAAAAATTGATTCAAAATGTCAATTGGATTGGGCCTCGTGTTGAATAACTACTTTTTAAAGCCCCAATGTGACCAAAATTGCCATTTTTACAGCCTTTTTCTCCTACTCAGAAGCTTCTATTTCGACCAATTTCAGGCATTAAAATGACTCTAAACACACTTATTTTAGTTCCAAAAGTGATAATTCACATGCAGTAGTCATTTACAGTCCAAAAATAAAACATTAAAAAATTACAACTTTTGATCATCTTGAGAAAGTTCGACAGGTCACGGGTCATCGTTTTTCATCAGAAAATTTATTTTTTGGACTGTAGAAAAATTCATTCAAAATGTCATTTGGATTGTGCCTCATGTTGAATAAGTACTTTTTAAAGCCTCAATGTGACCAAAATTGCCATTTTTACAGCCTTTTTCTCCTACTCAGAAGCTTCTATTTCGACCAATTTCAGGCATTAAAATGACTCTAAACACACTTATTTTAGTTCCAAAAGTGATAATTCACATGCAGTAGTCATTTACAGTCAAAAAATAAAACATTAAAAAATTACCATTTCTGACCATCTGGAGAAAGTTCGACAGGTCACGGGTCATCGTTTTTCATCAGAAAATAGATTTTTTGGACTGTAGAAAAATTGATTCAAAATGTCAATTGGATTGTGCCTCGTGTTGAATAAGTACTTTTTAAAGCCTCAATGTGACCAAAATTTCCATTTTTACAGCCTTTTTCTCCTACTCAGAAGCTTCTATTTCGACCAATTTCAGGCATTAAAATGACTCTAAACACACTTATTTTAGTTCCAAAAGTGATAATTCACATGCAGTAGTCATTTACAGTCAAAAAGTAAAACATTAAAAAATTACCATTTCTGACCATCTGGAGAAAGTTCAACTGGTCACGGGTCATCGTTTTTCATCAGAAAATTGATTTTTTGGACTGTTTTAAAATTGATTCAAAATGTCATTTGGATTGTGCCTCGTGTTGAATAAGTACTTTTTAAAGCCTCAATGTGACCAAAATTGCCATTTTTACAGCCTTTTTCTCCTACTCAGAAGCTTCTATTTCAACCAATTTCAGGCATTAAAATGACTCTAAACACACTTATTTTAGTTCCAAAAGTGATAATTCACATGCAGTAGTCATTTACAGTCAAAAAATAAAACATTAAAAAATTACCATTTCTGACCATCTGGAGAAAGTTCGACAGGTCACGGGTCATCGTTTTTCATCAGAAAATTGATTTTTTTGACTGTAGAAAAATTGATTCAAAATGTCTTTTGGATTGTGCCTCGTGTTGAATAACTACTTTTTAAAGCCCCAATGTGAACAAAATTGCCATTTTTACAGCCTTTTTCTACTACTCAGAAGCTTCTATTTCGACCAATTTCAGGCATGAAAATGACTCTAAACACACTTATTTTAGTTCCAACAGTGATAATTCACATGCAGTAGTCATTTACAGTCAAAAAATAAAACATTAAAAAATTACCATTTCTGACCATCTGGAGAAAGTTCGACAGGTCACGGGTCATCATTTTTCATCAGAAAATTGATTTTTTGGACTGTAGAAAAATTGATTCAAAAATGTCAATTGGATTGGGCCTCGTGTTGAATAACTACTTTTTAAAGCCCCAATGTGACCAAAATTGCCATTTTTACAGCCTTTTTCGCCTACTCAGAAGCTTCTATTTTGACCAATTTCAGGCATTAAAATGACTCTAAACACACTTATTTTAGTTCCAAAAGTGATAATTCACATGCAGTAGTCATTTACAGTCCAAAAATAAAACATTAAAAAATTACCATTTCTGACCATCTGGAGAAAGTTTGACAGGTCACGGGTCATCGTTTTTCATCAGAAAATTGATTTTTTAGACTGTAGAAAAATTCATTCAAAATGTCATTTGGATTGTGCCTCATGTTGAATAAGTACTTTTTAAAGCCTCAATGTGACCAAAATTGCCATTTTTACAGCCTTTTTCTCCTACTCAGAAGCTTCTATTTTGACCAATTTCAGGCATTAAAATGACTCTAAACACACTTATTTTAGTTCCAAAAGTGATAATTCACATGCAGTAGTCATTTACAGTCAAAAAATAAAACATTAAAAAATTACCATTTCTGACCATCTGGAGAAAGTTCGACAGGTCACGGGTCATCGTTTTTCATCAGAAAATAGATTTTTTGGACTGTAGAAAAATTGATTCAAAATGTCAATTGGATTGTGCCTCGTGTTGAATAAGTACTTTTTAAAGCCTCAATGTGACCAAAATTGCCATTTTTACAGCCTTTTTCTCCTACTCAGAAGCTTCTATTTCGACCAATTTCAGGCATTAAAATGACTCTAAACACACTTATTTTAGTTCCAAAAGTGATAATTCACATGCAGTAGTCATTTACAGTCAAAAAGTAAAACATTAAAAAATTACCATTTCTGACCATCTGGAGAAAGTTCAACTGGTCACGGGTCATCGTTTTTCATCAGAAAATTGATTTTTTAGACTGTAGAAAAATTCATTCAAAATGTCATTTGGATTGTGCCTCATGTTGAATAAGTACTTTTTAAAGCCTCAATGTGACCAAAATTGCCATTTTTACAGCCTTTTTCTCCTACTCAGAAGCTTCTATTTCGACCAATTTCAGGCATTAAAATGACTCTAAACACACTTATTTTAGTTCCAAAAGTGATAATTCACATGCAGTAGTCATTTACAGTCAAAAAATAAAACATTAAAAAATTACCATTTCTGACCATCTGCAGAAAGTTCGACAGGTCACGGGTCATCGTTTTTCATCAGAAAATTGATTTTTTGGACTGTAGAAAAATTGATTCAAAATGTCAATTGGATTGGGCCTCGTGTTGAATAACTACTTTTTAAAGCCCCAATGTGACCAAAATTGCCATTTTTACAGCCTTTTTCTCCTACTCAGAAGCTTCTATTTCGACCAATTTCAGGCATTAAAATGACTCTAAACACACTTATTTTAGTTCCAAAAGTGATAATTCACATGCAGTAGTCATTTACAGTCCAAAAATAAAACATTAAAAAATTACAACTTTTGATCATCTTGAGAAAGTTCGACAGGTCACGGGTCATCGTTTTTCATCAGAAAATTTATTTTTTGGACTGTAGAAAAATTCATTCAAAATGTCATTTGGATTGTGCCTCATGTTGAATAAGTACTTTTTAAAGCCTCAATGTGACCAAAATTGCCATTTTTACAGCCTTTTTCTCCTACTCAGAAGCTTCTATTTCGACCAATTTCAGGCATTAAAATGACTCTAAACACACTTATTTTAGTTCCAAAAGTGATAATTCACATGCAGTAGTCATTTACAGTCAAAAAATAAAACATTAAAAAATTACCATTTCTGACCATCTGGAGAAAGTTCGACAGGTCACGGGTCATCGTTTTTCATCAGAAAATAGATTTTTTGGACTGTAGAAAAATTGATTCAAAATGTCAATTGGATTGTGCCTCGTGTTGAATAAGTACTTTTTAAAGCCTCAATGTGACCAAAATTTCCATTTTTACAGCCTTTTTCTCCTACTCAGAAGCTTCTATTTCGACCAATTTCAGGCATTAAAATGACTCTAAACACACTTATTTTAGTTCCAAAAGTGATAATTCACATGCAGTAGTCATTTACAGTCAAAAAGTAAAACATTAAAAAATTACCATTTCTGACCATCTGGAGAAAGTTCAACTGGTCACGGGTCATCGTTTTTCATCAGAAAATTGATTTTTTGGACTGTTTTAAAATTGATTCAAAATGTCATTTGGATTGTGCCTCGTGTTGAATAAGTACTTTTTAAAGCCTCAATGTGACCAAAATTGCCATTTTTACAGCCTTTTTCTCCTACTCAGAAGCTTCTATTTCAACCAATTTCAGGCATTAAAATGACTCTAAACACACTTATTTTAGTTCCAAAAGTGATAATTCACATGCAGTAGTCATTTACAGTCAAAAAATAAAACATTAAAAAATTACCATTTCTGACCATCTGGAGAAAGTTCGACAGGTCACGGGTCATCGTTTTTCATCAGAAAATTGATTTTTTTGACTGTAGAAAAATTGATTCAAAATGTCATTTGGATTGTGCCTCGTGTTGAATAACTACTTTTTAAAGCCCCAATGTGAACAAAATTGCCATTTTTACAGCCTTTTTCTACTACTCAGAAGCTTCTATTTCGACCAATTTCAGGCATGAAAATGACTCTAAACACACTTATTTTAGTTCCAACAGTGATAATTCACATGCAGTAGTCATTTACAGTCAAAAAATAAAACATTAAAAAATTACCATTTCGGACCATCTGGAGAAAGTTCGACAGGTCACGGGTCATCATTTTTCATCAGAAAATTGATTTTTTGGACTGTAGAAAAATTGATTCAAAAATGTCAATTGGATTGGGCCTCGTGTTGAATAACTACTTTTTAAAGCCCCAATGTGACCAAAATTGCCATTTTTACAGCCTTTTTCGCCTACTCAGAAGCTTCTATTTTGACCAATTTCAGGCATTAAAATGACTCTAAACACACTTATTTTAGTTCCAAAAGTGATAATTCACATGCAGTAGTCATTTACAGTCCAAAAATAAAACATTAAAAAATTACCATTTCTGACCATCTGGAGAAAGTTTGACAGGTCACGGGTCATCGTTTTTCATCAGAAAATTGATTTTTTAGACTGTAGAAAAATTCATTCAAAATGTCATTTGGATTGTGCCTCATGTTGAATAAGTACTTTTTAAAGCCTCAATGTGACCAAAATTGCCATTTTTACAGCCTTTTTCTCCTACTCAGAAGCTTCTATTTTGACCAATTTCAGGCATTAAAATGACTCTAAACACATTTATTTTAGTTCCAAAAGTGATAATTCACATGCAGTAGTCATTTACAGTCAAAAAATAAAACATTAAAAAATTACCATTTCTGACCATCTGGAGAAAGTTCGACAGGTCACGGGTCATCGTTTTTCATCAGAAAATAGATTTTTTGGACTGTAGAAAAATTGATTCAAAATGTCAATTGGATTGTGCCTCGTGTTGAATAAGTACTTTTTAAAGCCTCAATGTGACCAAAATTGCCATTTTTACAGCCTTTTTCTCCTACTCAGAAGCTTCTATTTCGACCAATTTCAGGCATTAAAATGACTCTAAACACACTTATTTTAGTTCCAAAAGTGATAATTCACATGCAGTAGTCATTTACAGTCAAAAAGTAAAACATTAAAAAATTACCATTTCTGACCATCTGGAGAAAGTTCAACTGGTCACGGGTCATCGTTTTTCATCAGAAAATTGATTTTTTAGACTGTAGAAAAATTCATTCAAAATGTCATTTGGATTGTGCCTCATGTTGAATAAGTACTTTTTAAAGCCTCAATGTGACCAAAATTGCCATTTTTACAGCCTTTTTCTCCTACTCAGAAGCTTCTATTTCGACCAATTTCAGGCATTAAAATGACTCTAAACACACTTATTTTAGTTCCAAAAGTGATAATTCACATGCAGTAGTCATTTACAGTCAAAAAATAAAACATTAAAAAATTACCATTTCTGACCATCTGGAGAAAGTTCGACAGGTCACGGGTCATCGTTTTTCATCAGAAAATTGATTTTTTGGACTGTAGAAAAATTGATTCAAAATGTCAATTGGATTGGGCCTCGTGTTGAATAACTACTTTTTAAAGCCCCAATGTGACCAAAATTGCCATTTTTACAGCCTTTTTCTCCTACTCAGAAGCTTCTATTTCGACCAATTTCAGGCATTAAAATGACTCTAAACACACTTATTTTAGTTCCAAAAGTGATAATTCACATGCAGTAGTCATTTACAGTCCAAAAATAAAACATTAAAAAATTACAACTTTTGATCATCTTGAGAAAGTTCGACAGGTCACGGGTCATCGTTTTTCATCAGAAAATTTATTTTTTGGACTGTAGAAAAATTCATTCAAAATGTCATTTGGATTGTGCCTCATGTTGAATAAGTACTTTTTAAAGCCTCAATGTGACCAAAATTGCCATTTTTACAGCCTTTTTCTCCTACTCAGAAGCTTCTATTTCGACCAATTTCAGGCATTAAAATGACTCTAAACACACTTATTTTAGTTCCAAAAGTGATAATTCACATGCAGTAGTCATTTACAGTCAAAAAATAAAACATTAAAAAATTACCATTTCTGACCATCTGGAGAAAGTTCGACAGGTCACGGGTCATCGTTTTTCATCAGAAAATTGATTTTTTGGACTGTAGAAAAATTGATTCAAAATGTCAATTGGATTGGGCCTCGTGTTGAATAACTACTTTTTAAAGCCCCAATGTGACCAAAATTGCCATTTTTACAGCCTTTTTCTCCTACTCAGAAGCTTCTATTTCGACCAATTTCAGGCATTAAAATGACTCTAAACACACTTATTTTAGTTCCAAAAGTGATAATTCACATGCAGTAGTCATTTACAGTCCAAAAATAAAACATTAAAAAATTACAACTTTTGATCATCTTGAGAAAGTTCGACAGGTCACGGGTCATCGTTTTTCATCAGAAAATTGATTTTTTGGACTGTAGAAAAATTCATTCAAAATGTCATTTGGATTGTGCCTCGTGTTGAATAAGTACTTTTTAAAGCCTCAATGTGACCAAAATTGCCATTTTTACAGCCTTTTTCAACTACTCAGAGCGCTATTTCGACGAATTTCAGGCATTAAAATGACTCTAAACACACTTATTTTAGTTCCAAAAGTGATAATTCACATGCAGTAGTCATTTACAGTCAAAAAATAAAACATTAAAAAATTACCATTTCTGACCATCTGGAGAAAGTTCGACAGGTCACGGGTCATCGTTTTTCATCAGAAAATTGATTTTATGGACTGTAGAAAAATTGATTCAAAATGTCAATTGGATTGGGCCTCGTGTTGAATAACTACTTTTTAAAGCCCCAATGTGACCAAAATTGCCATTTTTACAGACTTTTTCTCCTACTCAGAAGCTTCTATTTCGACCAATTTCAGGCATTAAAATGACTCTAAACACACTTATTTTAGTTCCAAAAGTGATAATTCACATGCAGTAGTCATTTACAGTCCAAAAATAAAACATTAAAAAATTACCATTTCTGACCATCTGGAGAAAGTTTGACAGGTCACGGGTCATCGTTTTTCATCAGAAAATTGATTTTTTAGACTGTAGAAAAATTCATTCAAAATGTCATTTGGATTGTGCCTCATGTTGAATAAGTACTTTTTAAAGCCTCAATGTGACCAAAATTGCCATTTTTACAGCCTTTTTCTCCTACTCAGAAGCTTCTATTTCGACCAATTTCAGGCATTAAAATGACTCTAAACACACTTATTTTAGTTCCAAAAGTGATAATTCACATGCAGTAGTCATTTACAGTCAAAAAATAAAACATTAAAAAATTACCATTTCTGACCATCTGGAGAAAGTTCGACAGGTCACGGGTCATCGTTTTTCATCAGAAAATAGATTTTTTGGACTGTAGAAAAATTGATTCAAAATGTCAATTGGATTGTGCCTCGTGTTGAATAAGTACTTTTTAAAGCCTCAATGTGACCAAAATTTCCATTTTTACAGCCTTTTTCTCCTACTCAGAAGCTTCTATTTCGACCAATTTCAGGCATTAAAATGACTCTAAACACACTTATTTTAGTTCCAAAAGTGATAATTCACATGCAGTAGTCATTTACAGTCAAAAAGTAAAACATTAAAAAATTACCATTTCTGACCATCTGGAGAAAGTTCAACTGGTCACGGGTCATCGTTTTTCATCAGAAAATTGATTTTTTGGACTGTTTTAAAATTGATTCAAAATGTCATTTGGATTGTGCCTCGTGTTGAATAAGTACTTTTTAAAGCCTCAATGTGACCAAAATTGCCATTTTTACAGCCTTTTTCTCCTACTCAGAAGCTTCTATTTCAACCAATTTCAGGCATTAAAATGACTCTAAACACACTTATTTTAGTTCCAAAAGTGATAATTCACATGCAGCAGTCATTTACAGTCAAAAAATAAAACATTAAAAAATTACCATTTCTGACCATCTGGAGAAAGTTCGACAGGTCACGGGTCATCGTTTTTCATCAGAAAATTGATTTTTTTGACTGTAGAAAAATTGATTCAAAATGTCTTTTGGATTGTGCCTCGTGTTGAATAACTACTTTTTAAAGCCCCAATGTGAACAAAATTGCCATTTTTACAGCCTTTTTCTACTACTCAGAAGCTTCTATTTCGACCAATTTCAGGCATGAAAATGACTCTAAACACACTTATTTTAGTTCCAACAGTGATAATTCACATGCAGTAGTCATTTACAGTCAAAAAATAAAACATTAAAAAATTACCATTTCTGACCATCTGGAGAAAGTTCGACAGGTCACGGGTCATCATTTTTCATCAGAAAATTGATTTTTTGGACTGTAGAAAAATTGATTCAAAAATGTCAATTGGATTGGGCCTCGTGTTGAATAACTACTTTTTAAAGCCCCAATGTGACCAAAATTGCCATTTTTACAGCCTTTTTCGCCTACTCAGAAGCTTCTATTTTGACCAATTTCAGGCATTAAAATGACTCTAAACACACTTATTTTAGTTCCAAAAGTGATAATTCACATGCAGTAGTCATTTACAGTCCAAAAATAAAACATTAAAAAATTACCATTTCTGACCATCTGGAGAAAGTTTGACAGGTCACGGGTCATCGTTTTTCATCAGAAAATTGATTTTTTAGACTGTAGAAAAATTCATTCAAAATGTCATTTGGATTGTGCCTCATGTTGAATAAGTACTTTTTAAAGCCTCAATGTGACCAAAATTGCCATTTTTACAGCCTTTTTCTCCTACTCAGAAGCTTCTATTTTGACCAATTTCAGGCATTAAAATGACTCTAAACACACTTATTTTAGTTCCAAAAGTGATAATTCACATGCAGTAGTCATTTACAGTCAAAAAATAAAACATTAAAAAATTACCATTTCTGACCATCTGGAGAAAGTTCGACAGGTCACGGGTCATCGTTTTTCATCAGAAAATAGATTTTTTGGACTGTAGAAAAATTGATTCAAAATGTCAATTGGATTGTGCCTCGTGTTGAATAAGTACTTTTTAAAGCCTCAATGTGACCAAAATTGCCATTTTTACAGCCTTTTTCTCCTACTCAGAAGCTTCTATTTCGACCAATTTCAGGCATTAAAATGACTCTAAACACACTTATTTTAGTTCCAAAAGTGATAATTCACATGCAGTAGTCATTTACAGTCAAAAAGTAAAACATTAAAAAATTACCATTTCTGACCATCTGGAGAAAGTTCAACTGGTCACGGGTCATCGTTTTTCATCAGAAAATTGATTTTTTAGACTGTAGAAAAATTCATTCAAAATGTCATTTGGATTGTGCCTCATGTTGAATAAGTACTTTTTAAAGCCTCAATGTGACCAAAATTGCCATTTTTACAGCCTTTTTCTCCTACTCAG
This sequence comes from Triturus cristatus, assembly GCF_964204655.1. Taxonomy (NCBI): domain Eukaryota; kingdom Metazoa; phylum Chordata; class Amphibia; order Caudata; family Salamandridae; genus Triturus; species Triturus cristatus. The sequence continues at coordinate 138,838,374 of NC_140586.1, read as the reverse complement.
AAGCTTCTATTTCGACCAATTTCAGGCATTAAAATGACTCTAAACACACTTATTTTAGTTCCAAAAGTGATAATTCACATGCAGTAGTCATTTACAGTCAAAAAATAAAACATTAAAAAATTACCATTTCTGACCATCTGCAGAAAGTTCGACAGGTCACGGGTCATCGTTTTTCATCAGAAAATTGATTTTTTGGACTGTAGAAAAATTGATTCAAAATGTCAATTGGATTGGGCCTCGTGTTGAATAACTACTTTTTAAAGCCCCAATGTGACCAAAATTGCCATTTTTACAGCCTTTTTCTCCTACTCAGAAGCTTCTATTTCGACCAATTTCAGGCATTAAAATGACTCTAAACACACTTATTTTAGTTCCAAAAGTGATAATTCACATGCAGTAGTCATTTACAGTCCAAAAATAAAACATTAAAAAATTACAACTTTTGATCATCTTGAGAAAGTTCGACAGGTCACGGGTCATCGTTTTTCATCAGAAAATTTATTTTTTGGACTGTAGAAAAATTCATTCAAAATGTCATTTGGATTGTGCCTCATGTTGAATAAGTACTTTTTAAAGCCTCAATGTGACCAAAATTGCCATTTTTACAGCCTTTTTCTCCTACTCAGAAGCTTCTATTTCGACCAATTTCAGGCATTAAAATGACTCTAAACACACTTATTTTAGTTCCAAAAGTGATAATTCACATGCAGTAGTCATTTACAGTCAAAAAATAAAACATTAAAAAATTACCATTTCTGACCATCTGGAGAAAGTTCGACAGGTCACGGGTCATCGTTTTTCATCAGAAAATAGATTTTTTGGACTGTAGAAAAATTGATTCAAAATGTCAATTGGATTGTGCCTCGTGTTGAATAAGTACTTTTTAAAGCCTCAATGTGACCAAAATTTCCATTTTTACAGCCTTTTTCTCCTACTCAGAAGCTTCTATTTCGACCAATTTCAGGCATTAAAATGACTCTAAACACACTTATTTTAGTTCCAAAAGTGATAATTCACATGCAGTAGTCATTTACAGTCAAAAAGTAAAACATTAAAAAATTACCATTTCTGACCATCTGGAGAAAGTTCAACTGGTCACGGGTCATCGTTTTTCATCAGAAAATTGATTTTTTGGACTGTTTTAAAATTGATTCAAAATGTCATTTGGATTGTGCCTCGTGTTGAATAAGTACTTTTTAAAGCCTCAATGTGACCAAAATTGCCATTTTTACAGCCTTTTTCTCCTACTCAGAAGCTTCTATTTCAACCAATTTCAGGCATTAAAATGACTCTAAACACACTTATTTTAGTTCCAAAAGTGATAATTCACATGCAGTAGTCATTTACAGTCAAAAAATAAAACATTAAAAAATTACCATTTCTGACCATCTGGAGAAAGTTCGACAGGTCACGGGTCATCGTTTTTCATCAGAAAATTGATTTTTTTGACTGTAGAAAAATTGATTCAAAATGTCATTTGGATTGTGCCTCGTGTTGAATAACTACTTTTTAAAGCCCCAATGTGAACAAAATTGCCATTTTTACAGCCTTTTTCTACTACTCAGAAGCTTCTATTTCGACCAATTTCAGGCATGAAAATGACTCTAAACACACTTATTTTAGTTCCAACAGTGATAATTCACATGCAGTAGTCATTTACAGTCAAAAAATAAAACATTAAAAAATTACCATTTCTGACCATCTGGAGAAAGTTCGACAGGTCACGGGTCATCATTTTTCATCAGAAAATTGATTTTTTGGACTGTAGAAAAATTGATTCAAAAATGTCAATTGGATTGGGCCTCGTGTTGAATAACTACTTTTTAAAGCCCCAATGTGACCAAAATTGCCATTTTTACAGCCTTTTTCGCCTACTCAGAAGCTTCTATTTTGACCAATTTCAGGCATTAAAATGACTCTAAACACACTTATTTTAGTTCCAAAAGTGATAATTCACATGCAGTAGTCATTTACAGTCCAAAAATAAAACATTAAAAAATTACCATTTCTGACCATCTGGAGAAAGTTTGACAGGTCACGGGTCATCGTTTTTCATCAGAAAATTGATTTTTTAGACTGTAGAAAAATTCATTCAAAATGTCATTTGGATTGTGCCTCATGTTGAATAAGTACTTTTTAAAGCCTCAATGTGACCAAAATTGCCATTTTTACAGCCTTTTTCTCCTACTCAGAAGCTTCTATTTTGACCAATTTCAGGCATTAAAATGACTCTAAACACACTTATTTTAGTTCCAAAAGTGATAATTCACATGCAGTAGTCATTTACAGTCAAAAAATAAAACATTAAAAAATTACCATTTCTGACCATCTGGAGAAAGTTCGACAGGTCACGGGTCATCGTTTTTCATCAGAAAATAGATTTTTTGGACTGTAGAAAAATTGATTCAAAATGTCAATTGGATTGTGCCTCGTGTTGAATAAGTACTTTTTAAAGCCTCAATGTGACCAAAATTGCCATTTTTACAGCCTTTTTCTCCTACTCAGAAGCTTCTATTTCGACCAATTTCAGGCATTAAAATGACTCTAAACACACTTATTTTAGTTCCAAAAGTGATAATTCACATGCAGTAGTCATTTACAGTCAAAAAGTAAAACATTAAAAAATTACCATTTCTGACCATCTGGAGAAAGTTCAACTGGTCACGGGTCATCGTTTTTCATCAGAAAATTGATTTTTTAGACTGTAGAAAAATTCATTCAAAATGTCATTTGGATTGTGCCTCATGTTGAATAAGTACTTTTTAAAGCCTCAATGTGACCAAAATTGCCATTTTTACAGCCTTTTTCTCCTACTCAGAAGCTTCTATTTCGACCAATTTCAGGCATTAAAATGACTCTAAACACACTTATTTTAGTTCCAAAAGTGATAATTCACATGCAGTAGTCATTTACAGTCAAAAAATAAAACATTAAAAAATTACCATTTCTGACCATCTGGAGAAAGTTCGACAGGTCACGGGTCATCGTTTTTCATCAGAAAATTGATTTTTTTGACTGTAGAAAAATTGATTCAAAATGTCATTTGGATTGTGCCTCGTGTTGAATAACTACTTTTTAAAGCCCCAATGTGAACAAAATTGCCATTTTTACAGCCTTTTTCTACTACTCAGAAGCTTCTATTTCGACCAATTTCAGGCATGAAAATGACTCTAAACACACTTATTTTAGTTCCAACAGTGATAATTCACATGCAGTAGTCATTTACAGTCAAAAAATAAAACATTAAAAAATTACCATTTCTGACCATCTGGAGAAAGTTCGACAGGTCACGGGTCATCATTTTTCATCAGAAAATTGATTTTTTGGACTGTAGAAAAATTGATTCAAAAATGTCAATTGGATTGGGCCTCGTGTTGAATAACTACTTTTTAAAGCCCCAATGTGACCAAAATTGCCATTTTTACAGCCTTTTTCGCCTACTCAGAAGCTTCTATTTTGACCAATTTCAGGCATTAAAATGACTCTAAACACACTTATTTTAGTTCCAAAAGTGATAATTCACATGCAGTAGTCATTTACAGTCCAAAAATAAAACATTAAAAAATTACCATTTCTGACCATCTGGAGAAAGTTTGACAGGTCACGGGTCATCGTTTTTCATCAGAAAATTGATTTTTTAGACTGTAGAAAAATTCATTCAAAATGTCATTTGGATTGTGCCTCATGTTGAATAAGTACTTTTTAAAGCCTCAATGTGACCAAAATTGCCATTTTTACAGCCTTTTTCTCCTACTCAGAAGCTTCTATTTTGACCAATTTCAGGCATTAAAATGACTCTAAACACACTTATTTTAGTTCCAAAAGTGATAATTCACATGCAGTAGTCATTTACAGTCAAAAAATAAAACATTAAAAAATTACCATTTCTGACCATCTGGAGAAAGTTCGACAGGTCACGGGTCATCGTTTTTCATCAGAAAATAGATTTTTTGGACTGTAGAAAAATTGATTCAAAATGTCAATTGGATTGTGCCTCGTGTTGAATAAGTACTTTTTAAAGCCTCAATGTGACCAAAATTGCCATTTTTACAGCCTTTTTCTCCTACTCAGAAGCTTCTATTTCGACCAATTTCAGGCATTAAAATGACTCTAAACACACTTATTTTAGTTCCAAAAGTGATAATTCACATGCAGTAGTCATTTACAGTCAAAAAGTAAAACATTAAAAAATTACCATTTCTGACCATCTGGAGAAAGTTCAACTGGTCACGGGTCATCGTTTTTCATCAGAAAATTGATTTTTTAGACTGTAGAAAAATTCATTCAAAATGTCATTTGGATTGTGCCTCATGTTGAATAAGTACTTTTTAAAGCCTCAATGTGACCAAAATTGCCATTTTTACAGCCTTTTTCTCCTACTCAGAAGCTTCTATTTCGACCAATTTCAGGCATTAAAATGACTCTAAACACACTTATTTTAGTTCCAAAAGTGATAATTCACATGCAGTAGTCATTTACAGTCAAAAAATAAAACATTAAAAAATTACCATTTCTGACCATCTGGAGAAAGTTCGACAGGTCACGGGTCATCGTTTTTCATCAGAAAATTGATTTTTTGGACTGTAGAAAAATTGATTCAAAATGTCAATTGGATTGGGCCTCGTGTTGAATAACTACTTTTTAAAGCCCCAATGTGACCAAAATTGCCATTTTTACAGCCTTTTTCTCCTACTCAGAAGCTTCTATTTCGACCAATTTCAGGCATTAAAATGACTCTAAACACACTTATTTTAGTTCCAAAAGTGATAATTCACATGCAGTAGTCATTTACAGTCCAAAAATAAAACATTAAAAAATTACAACTTTTGATCATCTTGAGAAAGTTCGACAGGTCACGGGTCATCGTTTTTCATCAGAAAATTTATTTTTTGGACTGTAGAAAAATTCATTCAAAATGTCATTTGGATTGTGCCTCATGTTGAATAAGTACTTTTTAAAGCCTCAATGTGACCAAAATTGCCATTTTTACAGCCTTTTTCTCCTACTCAGAAGCTTCTATTTCGACCAATTTCAGGCATTAAAATGACTCTAAACACACTTATTTTAGTTCCAAAAGTGATAATTCACATGCAGTAGTCATTTACAGTCAAAAAATAAAACATTAAAAAATTACCATTTCTGACCATCTGGAGAAAGTTCGACAGGTCACGGGTCATCGTTTTTCATCAGAAAATTGATTTTTTGGACTGTAGAAAAATTGATTCAAAATGTCAATTGGATTGGGCCTCGTGTTGAATAACTACTTTTTAAAGCCCCAATGTGACCAAAATTGCCATTTTTACAGCCTTTTTCTCCTACTCAGAAGCTTCTATTTCGACCAATTTCAGGCATTAAAATGACTCTAAACACACTTATTTTAGTTCCAAAAGTGATAATTCACATGCAGTAGTCATTTACAGTCCAAAAATAAAACATTAAAAAATTACAACTTTTGATCATCTTGAGAAAGTTCGACAGGTCACGGGTCATCGTTTTTCATCAGAAAATTGATTTTTTGGACTGTAGAAAAATTCATTCAAAATGTCATTTGGATTGTGCCTCGTGTTGAATAAGTACTTTTTAAAGCCTCAATGTGACCAAAATTGCCATTTTTACAGCCTTTTTCAACTACTCAGAGCGCTATTTCGACGAATTTCAGGCATTAAAATGACTCTAAACACACTTATTTTAGTTCCAAAAGTGATAATTCACATGCAGTAGTCATTTACAGTCCAAAAATAAAACATTAAAAAATTACCATTTCTGACCATCTGGAGAAAGTTTGACAGGTCACGGGTCATCGTTTTTCATCAGAAAATTGATTTTTTAGACTGTAGAAAAATTCATTCAAAATGTCATTTGGATTGTGCCTCATGTTGAATAAGTACTTTTTAAAGCCTCAATGTGACCAAAATTGCCATTTTTACAGCCTTTTTCTCCTACTCAGAAGCTTCTATTTCGACCAATTTCAGGCATTAAAATGACTCTAAACACACTTATTTTAGTTCCAAAAGTGATAATTCACATGCAGTAGTCATTTACAGTCAAAAAATAAAACATTAAAAAATTACCATTTCTGACCATCTGGAGAAAGTTCGACAGGTCACGGGTCATCGTTTTGCATCAGAAAATAGATTTTTTGGACTGTAGAAAAATTGATTCAAAATGTCAATTGGATTGTGCCTCGTGTTGAATAAGTACTTTTTAAAGCCTCAATGTGACCAAAATTTCCATTTTTACAGCCTTTTTCTCCTACTCAGAAGCTTCTATTTCGACCAATTTCAGGCATTAAAATGACTCTAAACACACTTATTTTAGTTCCAAAAGTGATAATTCACATGCAGTAGTCATTTATAGTCAAAAAGTAAAACATTAAAAAATTACCATTTCTGACCATCTGGAGAAAGTTCAACTGGTCACGGGTCATCGTTTTTCATCAGAAAATTGATTTTTTGGACTGTTTTAAAATTGATTCAAAATGTCATTTGGATTGTGCCTCGTGTTGAATAAGTACTTTTTAAAGCCTCAATGTGACCAAAATTGCCATTTTTACAGCCTTTTTCTCCTACTCAGAAGCTTCTATTTCAACCAATTTCAGGCATTAAAATGACTCTAAACACACTTATTTTAGTTCCAAAAGTGATAATTCACATGCAGTAGTCATTTACAGTCAAAAAATAAAACATTAAAAAATTACCATTTCTGACCATCTGGAGAAAGTTCGACAGGTCACGGGTCATCGTTTTTCATCAGAAAATTGATTTTTTTGACTGTAGAAAAATTGATTCAAAATGTCATTTGGATTGTGCCTCGTGTTGAATAACTACTTTTTAAAGCCCCAATGTGAACAAAATTGCCATTTTTACAGCCTTTTTCTACTACTCAGAAGCTTCTATTTCGACCAATTTCAGGCATGAAAATGACTCTAAACACACTTATTTTAGTTCCAACAGTGATAATTCACATGCAGTAGTCATTTACAGTCAAAAAATAAAACATTAAAAAATTACCATTTCTGACCATCTGGAGAAAGTTCGACAGGTCACGGGTCATCATTTTTCATCAGAAAATTGATTTTTTGGACTGTAGAAAAATTGATTCAAAAATGTCAATTGGATTGGGCCTCGTGTTGAATAACTACTTTTTAAAGCCCCAATGTGACCAAAATTGCCATTTTTACAGCCTTTTTCGCCTACTCAGAAGCTTCTATTTTGACCAATTTCAGGCATTAAAATGACTCTAAACACACTTATTTTAGTTCCAAAAGTGATAATTCACATGCAGTAGTCATTTACAGTCCAAAAATAAAACATTAAAAAATTACCATTTCTGACCATCTGGAGAAAGTTTGACAGGTCACGGGTCATCGTTTTTCATCAGAAAATTGATTTTTTAGACTGTAGAAAAATTCATTCAAAATGTCATTTGGATTGTGCCTCATGTTGAATAAGTACTTTTTAAAGCCTCAATGTGACCAAAATTGCCATTTTTACAGCCTTTTTCTCCTACTCAGAAGCTTCTATTTTGACCAATTTCAGGCATTAAAATGACTCTAAACACACTTATTTTAGTTCCAAAAGTGATAATTCACATGCAGTAGTCATTTACAGTCAAAAAATAAAACATTAAAAAATTACCATTTCTGACCATCTGGAGAAAGTTCGACAGGTCACGGGTCATCGTTTTTCATCAGAAAATAGATTTTTTGGACTGTAGAAAAATTGATTCAAAATGTCAATTGGATTGTGCCTCGTGTTGAATAAGTACTTTTTAAAGCCTCAATGTGACCAAAATTGCCATTTTTACAGCCTTTTTCTCCTACTCAGAAGCTTCTATTTCGACCAATTTCAGGCATTAAAATGACTCTAAACACACTTATTTTAGTTCCAAAAGTGATAATTCACATGCAGTAGTCATTTACAGTCAAAAAGTAAAACATTAAAAAATTACCATTTCTGACCATCTGGAGAAAGTTCAACTGGTCACGGGTCATCGTTTTTCATCAGAAAATTGATTTTTTAGACTGTAGAAAAATTCATTCAAAATGTCATTTGGATTGTGCCTCATGTTGAATAAGTACTTTTTAAAGCCTCAATGTGACCAAAATTGCCATTTTTACAGCCTTTTTCTCCTACTCAGAAGCTTCTATTTCGACCAATTTCAGGCATTAAAATGACTCTAAACACACTTATTTTAGTTCCAAAAGTGATAATTCACATGCAGTAGTCATTTACAGTCCAAAAATAAAACATTAAAAAATTACAACTTTTGATCATCTTGAGAAAGTTCGACAGGTCACGGGTCATCGTTTTTCATCAGAAAATTGATTTTTTGGACTGTAGAAAAATTCATTCAAAATGTCATTTGGATTGTGCCTCGTGTTGAATAAGTACTTTTTAAAGCCTCAATGTGACCAAAATTGCCATTTTTACAGCCTTTTTCAACTACTCAGAGCGCTATTTCGACGAATTTCAGGCATTAAAATGACTCTAAACACACTTATTTTAGTTCCAAAAGTGATAATTCACATGCAGTAGTCATTTACAGTCAAAAAATAAAACATTAAAAAATTACCATTTCTGACCATCTGGAGAAAGTTCGACAGGTCACGGGTCATCGTTTTTCATCAGAAAATCGATTTTTTGGACTGTAGAAAAATTTATTCAAAATGTCAATTGGATTGGGCCTCGTGTTGAATAACTACTTTTTAAAGCCCCAATGTGACCAAAATTGCCATTTTTACAGCCTTTTTCTCCTACTCTGGAAGCTTCTATTTCGACCAATTTCAGGCATGAAAATTACTCTAAACACACTTATTTTAGTTCCAAAAGTGATAATTCACATGCAGTAGTCATTTACAATCAAAAAATAAAACATTACAAAATTGCCATTTCTGACCATCTGGAGAAAGTTCGACAGGTCACGGGTCATTGTTTTTCATCAGAAAATTGATTTTTTGGACTGTAGAAAAATTGATTAAAAAATGTCAATTGGATTGGGCCTCGTGTTGAATAACTACTTTTTAAAGCCCCAATGTGACCAAAATTGCCATTTTTACAGCCTTTTTCTCCTACTCAGAAGCTTCTATTTTGACCAATTTCAGGCATTAAAATGACTCTAAACACACTTATTTTAGTTCCAAAAGTGATAATTCACATGCAGTAGTCATTTACAGTCAAAAAATAAAACATTAAAAAATTACCATTTCTGACCATCTGGAGAAAGTTCGACAGGTCACGGGTCATCGTTTTTCATCAGAAAATTGATTTTTTGGACTGTAGAAAAATTTATTCAAAATGTCAATTGGATTGGGCCTCGTGTTGAATAACTACTTTTTAAAGCCCCAATGTGACCAAAATTGCCATTTTTACAGCCTTTTTCTCCTACTCTGGAAGCTTCTATTTCGACCAATTTCAGGCATGAAAATTTCTCTAAACACACTTATTTTAGTTCCAAAAGTGATAATTCACATGCAGTAGTCATTTACAATCAAAAAATAAAACATTACAAAATTGCCATTTCTGACCATCTGGAGAAAGTTCGACAGGTCACGGGTCATTGTTTTTCATCAGAAAATTGATTTTTTGGACTGTAGAAAAATTGATTAAAAAATGTCAATTGGATTGGGCCTCGTGTTGAATAACTACTTTTTAAAGCCCCAATGTGACCAAAATTGCCATTTTTACAGCCTTTTTCTACTACTCAGAAGCTTCTATTTCGACCAATTTCAGGCATGAAAATGACTCTACACACACTTATTTTAGTTCCAACAGTGATAATTCACATGCAGTAGTCATTTACAGTCAAAAAATAAAACATTAAAAAATTAACATTTCTAACCATCTAGAGAAAGTTCAACAGGTCACGGGTCACCGTTTATCATCAGAAAATTGATTTTTTGGACCGTCGAAAAATTGATTCAAAATGATATTTGGATTGTGCCTCGTGTTGAATAAGTACTTTTTAAAGCCTCAATGTGACCAAAATTGCCATTTTTACAGCCTTTTTCAACTACTCAGAAGCTTCTATTTCGACCAATTTCAGGCATTAAAATTACTCTAAACACACTTATTTTAGTTCCAAAAGTGATAATTCACATGCAGTAGTCATTTACAGTCAAAAAATAAAACATTAAAAAATTACCATTTCTGACCATCTGGAGAAAGTTCGACAGGTCACGGGTCATCGTTTTTCATCATAAAATAGATTTTTTGGACTGTAGAAAAATTGATTCAAAATGTCAATTGGATTGTGCCTCGTGTTGAATAAGTACTTTTTAAAGCCTCAATGTGACCAAAATTTCCATTTTTACAGCCTTTTTCTCCTACTCAGAAGCTTCTATTTCGACCAATTTCAGGCATTAAAATGACTCTAAACACACTTATTTTAGTTCCAAAAGTGATAATTCACATGCAGTAGTCATTTATAGTCAAAAAGTAAAACATTAAAAAATTACCATTTCTGACCATCTGGAGAAAGTTCAACTGGTCACGGGTCATCGTTTTTCATCAGAAAATTGATTTTTTGGACTGTTTTAAAATTGATTCAAAATGTCATTTGGATTGTGCCTCGTGTTGAATAAGTACTTTTTAAAGCCTCAATGTGACCAAAATTGCCATTTTTACAGCCTTTTTCTCCTACTCAGAAGCTTCTATTTCAACCAATTTCAGGCATTAAAATGACTCTAAACACACTTATTTTAGTTCCAAAAGTGATAATTCACATGCAGTAGTCATTTACAGTCAAAAAATAAAACATTAAAAAATTACCATTTCTGACCATCTGGAGAAAGTTCGACAGGTCACGGGTCATCGTTTTTCATCAGAAAATTGATTTTTTTGACTGTAGAAAAATTGATTCAAAATGTCATTTGGATTGTGCCTCGTGTTGAATAACTACTTTTTAAAGCCCCAATGTGAACAAAATTGCCATTTTTACAGCCTTTTTCTACTACTCAGAAGCTTCTATTTCGACCAATTTCAGGCATGAAAATGACTCTAAACACACTTATTTTAGTTCCAACAGTGATAATTCACATGCAGTAGTCATTTACAGTCAAAAAATAAAACATTAAAAAATTACCATTTCTGACCATCTGGAGAAAGTTCGACAGGTCACGGGTCATCATTTTTCATCAGAAAATTGATTTTTTGGACTGTAGAAAAATTGATTCAAAAATGTCAATTGGATTGGGCCTCGTGTTGAATAACTACTTTTTAAAGCCCCAATGTGACCAAAATTGCCATTTTTACAGCCTTTTTCGCCTACTCAGAAGCTTCTATTTTGACCAATTTCAGGCATTAAAATGACTCTAAACACACTTATTTTAGTTCCAAAAGTGATAATTCACATGCAGTAGTCATTTACAGTCCAAAAATAAAACATTAAAAAATTACCATTTCTGACCATCTGGAGAAAGTTTGACAGGTCACGGGTCATCGTTTTTCATCAGAAAATTGATTTTTTAGACTGTAGAAAAATTCATTCAAAATGTCATTTGGATTGTGCCTCATGTTGAATAAGTACTTTTTAAAGCCTCAATGTGACCAAAATTGCCATTTTTACAGCCTTTTTCTCCTACTCAGAAGCTTCTATTTTGACCAATTTCAGGCATTAAAATGACTCTAAACACACTTATTTTAGTTCCAAAAGTGATAATTCACATGCAGTAGTCATTTACAGTCAAAAAATAAAACATTAAAAAATTACCATTTCTGACCATCTGGAGAAAGTTCGACAGGTCACGGGTCATCGTTTTTCATCAGAAAATAGATTTTTTGGACTGTAGAAAAATTGATTCAAAATGTCAATTGGATTGTGCCTCGTGTTGAATAAGTACTTTTTAAAGCCTCAATGTGACCAAAATTGCCATTTTTACAGCCTTTTTCTCCTACTCAGAAGCTTCTATTTCGACCAATTTCAGGCATTAAAATGACTCTAAACACACTTATTTTAGTTCCAAAAGTGATAATTCACATGCAGTAGTCATTTACAGTCAAAAAGTAAAACATTAAAAAATTACCATTTCTGACCATCTGGAGAAAGTTCAACTGGTCACGGGTCATCGTTTTTCATCAGAAAATTGATTTTTTAGACTGTAGAAAAATTCATTCAAAATGTCATTTGGATTGTGCCTCATGTTGAATAAGTACTTTTTAAAGCCTCAATGTGACCAAAATTGCCATTTTTACAGCCTTTTTCTCCTACTCAGAAGCTTCTATTTCGACCAATTTCAGGCATTAAAATGACTCTAAACACACTTATTTTAGTTCCAAAAGTGATAATTCACATGCAGTAGTCATTTACAGTCCAAAAATAAAACATTAAAAAATTACAACTTTTGATCATCTTGAGAAAGTTCGACAGGTCACGGGTCATCGTTTTTCATCAGAAAATTGATTTTTTGGACTGTAGAAAAATTCATTCAAAATGTCATTTGGATTGTGCCTCGTGTTGAATAAGTACTTTTTAAAGCCTCAATGTGACCAAAATTGCCATTTTTACAGCCTTTTTCAACTACTCAGAGCGCTATTTCGACGAATTTCAGGCATTAAAATGACTCTAAACACACTTATTTTAGTTCCAAAAGTGATAATTCACATGCAGTAGTCATTTACAGTCAAAAAATAAAACATTAAAAAATTACCATTTCTGACCATCTGGAGAAAGTTCGACAGGTCACGGGTCATCGTTTTTCATCAGAAAATCGATTTTTTGGACTGTAGAAAAATTTATTCAAAATGTCAATTGGATTGGGCCTCGTGTTGAATAACTACTTTTTAAAGCCCCAATGTGACCAAAATTGCCATTTTTACAGCCTTTTTCTCCTACTCTGGAAGCTTCTATTTCGACCAATTTCAGGCATGAAAATTACTCTAAACACACTTATTTTAGTTCCAAAAGTGATAATTCACATGCAGTAGTCATTTACAATCAAAAAATAAAACATTACAAAATTGCCATTTCTGACCATCTGGAGAAAGTTCGACAGGTCACGGGTCATTGTTTTTCATCAGAAAATTGATTTTTTGGACTGTAGAAAAATTGATTAAAAAATGTCAATTGGATTGGGCCTCGTGTTGAATAACTACTTTTTAAAGCCCCAATGTGACCAAAATTGCCATTTTTACAGCCTTTTTCTCCTACTCAGAAGCTTCTATTTTGACCAATTTCAGGCATTAAAATGACTCTAAACACACTTATTTTAGTTCCAAAAGTGATAATTCACATGCAGTAGTCATTTACAGTCAAAAAATAAAACATTAAAAAATTACCATTTCTGACCATCTGGAGAAAGTTCGACAGGTCACGGGTCATCGTTTTTCATCAGAAAATTGATTTTTTGGACTGTAGAAAAATTTATTCAAAATGTCAATTGGATTGGGCCTCGTGTTGAATAACTACTTTTTAAAGCCCCAATGTGACCAAAATTGCCATTTTTACAGCCTTTTTCTCCTACTCTGGAAGCTTCTATTTCGACCAATTTCAGGCATGAAAATTTCTCTAAACACACTTATTTTAGTTCCAAAAGTGATAATTCACATGCAGTAGTCATTTACAATCAAAAAATAAAACATTACAAAATTGCCATTTCTGACCATCTGGAGAAAGTTCGACAGGTCACGGGTCATTGTTTTTCATCAGAAAATTGATTTTTTGGACTGTAGAAAAATTGATTAAAAAATGTCAATTGGATTGGGCCTCGTGTTGAATAACTACTTTTTAAAGCCCCAATGTGACCAAAATTGCCATTTTTACAGCCTTTTTCTACTACTCAGAAGCTTCTATTTCGACCAATTTCAGGCATGAAAATGACTCTACACACACTTATTTTAGTTCCAACAGTGATAATTCACATGCAGTAGTCATTTACAGTCAAAAAATAAAACATTAAAAAATTAACATTTCTAACCATCTAGAGAAAGTTCAACAGGTCACGGGTCACCGTTTATCATCAGAAAATTGATTTTTTGGACCGTCGAAAAATTGATTCAAAATGATATTTGGATTGTGCCTCGTGTTGAATAAGTACTTTTTAAAGCCTCAATGTGACCAAAATTGCCATTTTTACAGCCTTTTTCAACTACTCAGAAGCTTCTATTTCGACCAATTTCAGGCATTAAAATTACTCTAAACACACTTATTTTAGTTCCAAAAGTGATAATTCACATGCAGTAGTCATTTACAGTCAAAAAATAAAACATTAAAAAATTACCATTTCTGACCATCTGGAGAAAGTTCGACAGGTCACGGGTCATCGTTTTTCATCATAAAATAGATTTTTTGGACTGTAGAAAAATTGATTCAAAATGTCAATTGGATTGTGCCTCGTGTTGAATAAGTACTTTTTAAAGCCTCAATTTGACCAAAATTGCCATTTTTACAGCCTTTTTCTCCTACTCAGAAGCTTCTATTTCGACCAATTTCAGGCATTAAAATGACTCTAAACACACTTATCTTAGTTCCAACAGTGATAATTCACATGCAGTAGTCATTTACAGTCAAAAAATAAAACATTAAAAAATTACCATTTCTGACCATCTGGAGAAAGTTCGACAGGTCACGGGTCATCATTTTTCATCAGAAAATTGATTTTTTGGACTGTAGAAAAATTGATTCAAAAATGTCAATTGGATTGGGCCTCGTGTTGAATAACTACTTTTTAAAGCCCCAATGTGACCAAAATTGCCATTTTTACAGCCTTTTTCGCCTACTCAGAAGCTTCTATTTTGACCAATTTCAGGCATTAAAATGACTCTAAACACACTTATTTTAGTTCCAAAAGTGATAATTCACATGCAGTAGTCATTTACAGTCCAAAAATAAAACATTAAAAAATTACCATTTCTGACCATCTGGAGAAAGTTTGACAGGTCACGGGTCATCGTTTTTCATCAGAAAATTGATTTTTTAGACTGTAGAAAAATTCATTCAAAATGTCATTTGGATTGTGCCTCATGTTGAATAAGTACTTTTTAAAGCCTCAATGTGACCAAAATTGCCATTTTTACAGCCTTTTTCTCCTACTCAGAAGCTTCTATTTCGACCAATTTCAGGCATTAAAATGACTCTAAACACACTTATTTTAGTTCCAAAAGTGATAATTCACATGCAGTAGTCATTTACAGTCAAAAAATAAAACATTAAAAAATTACCATTTCTGACCATCTGGAGAAAGTTCGACAGGTCACGGGTCATCGTTTTTCATCAGAAAATAGATTTTTTGGACTGTAGAAAAATTGATTCAAAATGTCAATTGGATTGTGCCTCGTGTTGAATAAGTACTTTTTAAAGCCTCAATGTGACCAAAATTGCCATTTTTACAGCCTTTTTCTCCTACTCAGAAGCTTCTATTTCGACCAATTTCAGGCATTAAAATGACTCTAAACACACTTATTTTAGTTCCAAAAGTGATAATTCACATGCAGTAGTCATTTACATTCAAAAAGTAAAACATTAAAAAATTACCATTTCTGACCATCTGGAGAAAGTTCAACTGGTCACGGGTCATCGTTTTTCATCAGAAAATTGATTTTTTTAGACTGTAGAAAAATTCATTCAAAATGTCATTTGGATTGTGCCTCATGTTGAATAAGTACTTTTTAAAGCCTCAATGTGACCAAAATTGCCATTTTTACAGCCTTTTTCTCCTACTCAGAAGCTTCTATTTCGACCAATTTCAGGCATTAAAATGACTCTAAACACACTTATTTTAGTTCCAAAAGTGATAATTCACATGCAGTAGTCATTTACAGTCAAAAAATAAAACATTAAAAAATTACCATTTCTGACCATCTGGAGAAAGTTCGACAGGTCACGGGTCATCGTTTTTCATCAGAAAATAGATTTTTTGGACTGTAGAAAAATTGATTCAAAATGTCAATTGGATTGTGCCTCGTGTTGAATAAGTACTTTTTAAAGCCTCAATGTGACCAAAATTGCCATTTTTACAGCCTTTTTCTCCTACTCAGAAGCTTCTATTTCGACCAATTTCAGGCATTAAAATGACTCTAAACACACTTATTTTAGTTCCAAAAGTGATAATTCACATGCAGTAGTCATTTACAGTCAAAAAGTAAAACATTAAAAAATTACCATTTCTGACCATCTGGAGAAAGTTCGACAGGTCACGGGTCATCGTTTTTCATCAGAAAATTGATTTTATGGACTGTAGAAAAATTGATTCAAAATGTCATTTGGATTGTGCCTCGTGTTGAATAACTACTTTTTAAAGCCCCAATGTGAACAAAATTGCCATTTTTACAGCCTTTTTCTACTACTCAGAAGCTTCTATTTCGACCAATTTCAGGCATGAAAATGACTCTAAACACACTTATTTTAGTTCCAACAGTGATAATTCACATGCAGTAGTCCTTTACAGTCAAAAAATAAAACATTAAAAAATTACCATTTCTGACCATCTGGAGAAAGTTCGACAGGTCACGGGTCATCATTTTTCATCAGAAAATTGATTTTTTGGACTGTAGAAAAATTGATTCAAAAATGTCAATTGGATTGGGCCTCGTGTTGAATAACTACTTTTTAAAGCCCCAATGTGATCAAAATTGCCATTTTTACAGCCTTTTTCGCCTACTCAGAAGCTTCTATTTTGACCAATTTCAGGCATTAAAATGACTCTAAACACACTTATTTTAGTTCCAAAAGTGATAATTCACATGCAGTAGTCATTTACAGTCCAAAAATAAAACATTAAAAAATTACCATTTCTGACCATCTGGAGAAAGTTTGACAGGTCACGGGTCATCGTTTTTCATCAGAAAATTGATTTTTTAGACTGTAGAAAAATTCATTCAAAATGTCATTTGGATTGTGCCTCATGTTGAATAAGTACTTTTTAAAGCCTCAATGTGACCAAAATTGCCATTTTTACAGCCTTTTTCTCCTACTCAGAAGCTTCTATTTCGACCAATTTCAGGCATTAAAATGACTCTAAACACACTTATTTTAGTTCCAAAAGTGATAATTCACATGCAGTAGTCATTTACAGTCAAAAAATAAAACATTAAAAAATTACCATTTCTGACCATCTGGAGAAAGTTCGACAGGTCACGGGTCATCGTTTTTCATCAGAAAATAGATTTTTTGGACTGTAGAAAAATTGATTCAAAATGTCAATTGGATTGTGCCTCGTGTTGAATAAGTACTTTTTAAAGCCTCAATGTGACCAAAATTTCCATTTTTACAGCCTTTTTCTCCTACTCAGAAGCTTCTATTTCGATCAATTTCAGGCATTAAAATGACTCTAAACACACTTATTTTAGTTCCAAAAGTGATAATTCACATGCAGTAGTCATTTACAGTCAAAAAGTAAAACATTAAAAAATTACCATTTCTGACCATCTGGAGAAAGTTCAACTGGTCACGGGTCATCGTTTTTCATCAGAAAATTGATTTTTTGGACTGTTTTAAAATTGATTCAAAATGTCATTTGGATTGTGCCTCGTGTTGAATAAGTACTTTTTAAAGCCTCAATGTGACCAAAATTGCCATTTTTACAGCCTTTTTCTCCTACTCAGAAGCTTCTATTTCAACCAATTTCAGGCATTAAAATGACTCTAAACACACTTATTTTAGTTCCAAAAGTGATAATTCACATGCAGTAGTCATTTACAGTCAAAAAATAAAACATTAAAAAATTACCATTTCTGACCATCTGGAGAAAGTTCGACAGGTCACGGGTCATCGTTTTTCATCAGAAAATTGATTTTTTGGACTGTAGAAAAATTAATTCAAAATGTCAATTGGATTGGGCCTCGTGTTGAATAACTACTTTTTAAAGCCCCAATGTGACCAAAATTGCCATTTTTACAGCCTTTTTCTCCTACTCAGAAGCTTCTATTTCGACCAATTTCAGGCATTAAAATGACTCTAAACACACTTCTTTTAGTTCCAAAAGTGATAATTCACATGCAGTAGTCATTTACAGTCCAAAAATAAAACATTAAAAAATTACAACTTTTGATCATCTTGAGAAAGTTTGACAGGTCACGGGTCATCGTTTTTCATCAGAAAATTGATTTTTTGGACTGTAGAAAAATTCATTCAAAATGTCATTTGGATTGTGCCTCGTGTTGAATAAGTACTTTTTAAAGCCTCAATGTGACCAAAATTGCCATTTTTACAGCCTTTTTCAACTACTCAGAGCGCTATTTCGACGAATTTCAGGCATTAAAATGACTCTAAACACACTTATTTTAGTTCCAAAAGTGATAATTCACATGCAGTAGTCATTTACAGTCAAAAAATAAAACATTACAAAATTACCATTTCTGACCATCTGGAGAAAGTCCGACAGGTCACGGGTCATCGTTTTTCATCAGAAAATCGATTTTTTGGACTGTAGAAAAATTGATTCAAAATGTCAATTGGATTGGGCCTCGTGTTGAATAACTACTTTTTAAAGCCCCAATGTGACCAAAATTGCCATTTTTACAGCCTTTTTCTCCTACTCAGAGGCTTCTATTTGGACCAATTTCAGGCATTAAAATGACTCTAAACACACTTATTTTAGTTCCAAAAGTGATAATTCACATGCAGTAGTCATTTACAGTCAAAAATAAAACATTAAAAAATTACCATTTCTGAGCATCTGGAGAAAGTTCGACAGGTCACGGGTCATCGTTTTTCATCAGAAAATTGATTTTTTAGACTGTAGAAAAATTGATTCAAAATGTCAATTGGATTGGGCCTCGTGTTGAATAACTACTTTTTAAAGCCCCAATGTGACCAAAATTGCCATTTTTACAGCCTTTTTCGCCTACTCAGAAGCTTCTATTTTGACCAATTTCAGGCATTAAAATGACTCTAAACACACTTATTTTAGTTCCAAAAGTGATAATTCACATGCAGTAGTCATTTACAGTCCAAAAATAAAACATTAAAAAATTACCATTTCTGACCATCTGGAGAAAGTTTGACAGGTCACGGGTCATCGTTTTTCATCAGAAAATTGATTTTTTAGACTGTAGAAAAATTCATTCAAAATGTCATTCGGATTGTGCCTCATGTTGAATAAGTACTTTTTAAAGCCTCAATGTGACCAAAATTGCCATTTTTACAGCCTTTTTCTCCTACTCAGAAGCTTCTATTTCGACCAATTTCAGGCATTAAAATGACTCTAAACACACTTATTTTAGTTCCAAAAGTGATAATTCACATGCAGTAGTCATTTACAGTCAAAAAGTAAAACATTAAAAAATTACCATTTCTGACCATCTGGAGAAAGTTCAACTGGTCACGGGTCATCGTTTTTCATCAGAAAATTGATTTTTTGGACTGTTTTAAAATTGATTCAAAATGTCATTTGGATTGTGCCTCGTGTTGAATAAGTACTTTTTAAAGCCTCAATGTGACCAAAATTGCCATTTTTACAGCCTTTTTCTCCTACTCAGAAGCTTCTATTTCAACCAATTTCAGGCATTAAAATGACTCTAAACACACTTATTTTAGTTCCAAAAGTGATAATTCACATGCAGTAGTCATTTACAGTCAAAAAATAAAACATTAAAAAATTACCATTTCTGACCATCTGGAGAAAGTTCGACAGGTCACGGGTCATCGTTTTTCATCAGAAAATTGATTTTTTGGACTGTAGAAAAATTAATTCAAAATGTCAATTGGATTGGGCCTCGTGTTGAATAACTACTTTTTAAAGCCCCAATGTGACCAAAATTGCCATTTTTACAGCCTTTTTCTCCTACTCAGAAGCTTCTATTTCGACCAATTTCAGGCATTAAAATGACTCTAAACACACTTCTTTTAGTTCCAAAAGTGATAATTCACATGCAGTAGTCATTTACAGTCCAAAAATAAAACATTAAAAAATTACAACTTTTGATCATCTTGAGAAAGTTTGACAGGTCACGGGTCATCGTTTTTCATCAGAAAATTGATTTTTTGGACTGTAGAAAAATTCATTCAAAATGTCATTTGGATTGTGCCTCGTGTTGAATAAGTACTTTTTAAAGCCTCAATGTGACCAAAATTGCCATTTTTACAGCCTTTTTCAACTACTCAGAGCGCTATTTCGACGAATTTCAGGCATTAAAATGACTCTAAACACACTTATTTTAGTTCCAAAAGTGATAATTCACATGCAGTAGTCATTTACAGTCAAAAAATAAAACATTAAAAAATTACCATTTCTGACCATCTGGAGAAAGTCCGACAGGTCACGGGTCATCGTTTTTCATCAGAAAATCGATTTTTTGGACTGTAGAAAAATTGATTCAAAATGTCAATTGGATTGGGCCTCGTGTTGAATAACTACTTTTTAAAGCCCCAATGTGACCAAAATTGCCATTTTTACAGCCTTTTTCTCCTACTCAGAGGCTTCTATTTGGACCAATTTCAGGCATTAAAATGACTCTAAACACACTTATTTTAGTTCCAAAAGTGATAATTCACATGCAGTAGTCATTTACAGTCAAAAATAAAACATTAAAAAATTACCATTTCTGAGCATCTGGAGAAAGTTCGACAGGTCACGGGTCATCGTTTTTCATCAGAAAATTGATTTTTTAGACTGTAGAAAAATTGATTCAAAATGTCAATTGGATTGGGCCTCGTGTTGAATAACTACTTTTTAAAGCCCCAATGTGACCAAAATTGCCATTTTTACAGCCTTTTTCGCCTACTCAGAAGCTTCTATTTTGACCAATTTCAGGCATTAAAATGACTCTAAACACACTTATTTTAGTTCCAAAAGTGATAATTCACATGCAGTAGTCATTTACAGTCCAAAAATAAAACATTAAAAAATTACCATTTCTGACCATCTGGAGAAAGTTTGACAGGTCACGGGTCATCGTTTTTCATCAGAAAATTGATTTTTTAGACTGTAGAAAAATTCATTCAAAATGTCATTCGGATTGTGCCTCATGTTGAATAAGTACTTTTTAAAGCCTCAATGTGACCAAAATTGCCATTTTTACAGCCTTTTTCTCCTACTCAGAAGCTTCTATTTCGACCAATTTCAGGCATTAAAATGACTCTAAACACACTTATTTTAGTTCCAAAAGTGATAATTCACATGCAGTAGTCATTTACAGTCAAAAAATAAAACATTAAAAAATTACCATTTCTGACCATCTGGAGAAAGTTCGACAGGTCACGGGTCATCGTTTTTCATCAGAAAATAGATTTTTTGGACTGTAGAAAAATTGATTCAAAATGTCAATTGGATTGTGCCTCGTGTTGAATAAGTACTTTTTAAAGCCTCAATGTGACCAAAATTGCCATTTTTACAGCCTTTTTCTCCTACTCAGAAGCTTCTATTTCGACCAATTTCAGGCATTAAAATGACTCTAAACACACTTATTTTAGTTCCAAAAGTGATAATTCACATGCAGTAGTCATTTACAGTCAAAAAGTAAAACATTAAAAAATTACCATTTCTGACCATCTGGAGAAAGTTCAACTGGTCACGGGTCATCGTTTTTCATCAGAAAATTGATTTTTTAGACTGTAGAAAAATTCATTCAAAATGTCATTTGGATTGTGCCTCATGTTGAATAAGTACTTTTTAAAGCCTCAATGTGACCAAAATTGCCATTTTTACAGCCTTTTTCTCCTACTCAGAAGCTTCTATTTCGACCAATTTCAGGCATTAAAATGACTCTAAACACACTTATTTTAGTTCCAAAAGTGATAATTCACATGCAGTAGTCATTTACAGTCAAAAAATAAAACATTAAAAAATTACCATTTCTGACCATCTGGAGAAAGTTCGACAGGTCACGGGTCATCGTTTTTCATCAGAAAATAGATTTTTTGGACTGTAGAAAAATTGATTCAAAATGTCAATTGGATTGTGCCTCGTGTTGAATAAGTACTTTTTAAAGCCTCAATGTGACCAAAATTGCCATTTTTACAGCCTTTTTCTCCTACTCAGAAGCTTCTATTTCGACCAATTTCAGGCATGAAAATGACTCTAAACACACTTATTTTAGTTCCAACAGTGATAATTCACATGCAGTAGTCATTTACAGTCAAAAAATAAAACATTAAAAAATTACCATTTCTGACCATCTGGAGAAAGTTCGACAGGTCACGGGTCATCATTTTTCATCAGAAAATTGATTTTTTGGACTGTAGAAAAATTGATTCAAAAATGTCAATTGGATTGGGCCTCGTGTTGAATAACTACTTTTTAAAGCCCCAATGTGACCAAAATTGCCATTTTTACAGCCTTTATCGCCTACTCAGAAGCTTCTATTTTGACCAATTTCAGGCATTAAAATGACTCTAAACACACTTATTTTAGTTCCAAAAGTGATAATTCACATGCAGTAGTCATTTACAGTCCAAAAATAAAACATTAAAAAATTACCATTTCTGACCATCTGGAGAAAGTTTGACAGGTCACGGGTCATTGTTTTTCATCAGAAAATTGATTTTTTAGACTGTAGAAAAATTCATTCAAAATGTCATTTGGATTGTGCCTCATGTTGAATAAGTACTTTTTAAAGCCTCAATGTGACCAAAATTGCCATTTTTACAGCCTTTTTCTCCTACTCAGAAGCTTCTATTTCGACCAATTTCAGGCATTAAAATGACTCTAAACACACTTATTTTAGTTCCAAAAGTGATAATTCACATGCAGTAGTCATTTACAGTCAAAAAATAAAACATTAAAAAATTACCATTTCTGACCATCTGGAGAAAGTTCGACAGGTCACGCACGGGTCATCGTTTTTCATCAGAAAATTGATTTTTTGGACTGTAGAAAAATTGATTCAAAATGTCAATTGGATTGGGCCTCGTGTTGAATAACTACTTTTTAAAGCCCCAATGTGACCAAAATTGCCATTTTTACAGCCTTTTTCTCCTACTCAAAGCTTCTATTTCGACCAATTTCAGGCATTAAAATGACTCTAAACACACTTCTTTTAGTTCCAAAAGTGATAATTCACATGCAGTAGTCATTTACAGTCCAAAAATAAAACATTAAAAAATTACAACTTTTGATCATCTTGAGAAAGTTTGACAGGTCACGGGTCATCGTTTTTCATCAGAAAATTGATTTTTTGGACTGTAGAAAAATTCATTCAAAATGTCATTTGGATTGTGCCTCGTGTTGAATAAGTACTTTTTAAAGCCTCAATGTGACCAAAATTGCCATTTTTACAGCCTTTTTCAACTACTCAGAGCGCTATTTCGACGAATTTCAGGCATTAAAATGACTCTAAACACACTTATTTTAGTTCCAAAAGTGATAATTCACATGCAGTAGTCATTTACAGTCAAAAAATAAAACATTAAAAAATTACCATTTCTGACCATCTGGAGAAGTCCGACAGGTCACGGGTCATCGTTTTTCATCAGAAAATCGATTTTTTGGACTGTAGAAAAATTGATTCAAAATGTCAATTGGATTGGGCCTGGTGTTGAATAACTACTTTTTAAAGCCCCAATGTGACCAAAATTGCCATTTTTACAGCCTTTTTCTCCTACTCAGAAGCTTCTATTTTGACCAATTTCAGGCATTAAAATGACTCTAAACACACTTATTTTAGTTCCAACAGTGATAATTCACATGCAGTAGTCATTTACAGTCAAAAAATAAAACATTAAAAAATTACCATTTCTGACCATCTGGAGAAAGTTCGACAGGTCACGGGTCATCGTTTTTCATCAGAAAATAGATTTTTTGGACTAGAAAAATTGATTAAAAAATGTCAATTGGATTGGGCCTCGTGTTGAATAACTACTTTTTAAAGCCCCAATGTGACCAAAATTGCCATTTTTACAGCCTTTTTCTCCTACTCAGAAGCTTCTATTTTGACCAATTTCAGGCATTAAAATGACTCTAAACACACTTATTTTAGTTCCAAAAGTGATAATTCACATGCAGTAGTCATTTACAGTCAAAAATAAAACATTAAAAAATTACCATTTCTGAGCATCTGGAGAAAGTTCGACAGGTCACGGGTCATCGTTTTTCATCAGAAAATTGATTTTTTAGACTGTAGAAAAATTGATTCAAAATGTCAATTGGATTGGGCCTCGTGTTGAATAACTACTTTTTAAAGCCCCAATGTGACCAAAATTGCCATTTTTACAGCCTTTTTCGCCTACTCAGAAGCTTCTATTTTGACCAATTTCAGGCATTAAAATGACTCTAAACACACTTATTTTAGTTCCAAAAGTGATTATTCACATGCAGTAGTCATTTACAGTCCAAAAATAAAACATTAAAAAATTACCATTTCTGACCATCTGGAGAAAGTTTGACAGGTCACGGGTCATCGTTTTTCATCAGAAAATTGATTTTTTAGACTGTAGAAAAATTCATTCAAAATGTCATTCGGATTGTGCCTCATGTTGAATAAGTACTTTTTAAAGCCTCAATGTGACCAAAATTGCCATTTTTACAGCCTTTTTCTCCTACTCAGAAGCTTCTATTTCGACCAATTTCAGGCATTAAAATGACTCTAAACACACTTATTTTAGTTCCAAAAGTGATAATTCACATGCAGTAGTCATTTACAGTCAAAAAATAAAACATTAAAAAATTACCATTTCTGACCATCTGGAGAAAGTTCGACAGGTCACGGGTCATCGTTTTTCATCAGAAAATAGATTTTTTGGACTGTAGAAAAATTGATTCAAAATGTCAATTGGATTGTGCCTCGTGTTGAATAAGTACTTTTTAAAGCCTCAATGTGACCAAAATTGCCATTTTTACAGCCTTTTTCTCCTACTCAGAAGCTTCTATTTCGACCAATTTCAGGCATTAAAATGACTCTAAACACACTTATTTTAGTTCCAAAAGTGATAATTCACATGCAGTAGTCATTTACAGTCCAAAAATAAAACATTAAAAAATTACAACTTTTGATCATCTTGAGAAAGTTCGACAGGTCACGGGTCATCGTTTTTCATCAGAAAATTGATTTTTTGGACTGTAGAAAAATTCATTCAAAATGTCATTTGGATTGTGCCTCGTGTTGAATAAGTACTTTTTAAAGCCTCAATGTGACCAAAATTGCCATTTTTACAGCCTTTTTCAACTACTCAGAGCGCTATTTCGACGAATTTCAGGCATTAAAATGACTCTAAACACACTTATTTTAGTTCCAAAAGTGATAATTCACATGCAGTAGTCATTTACAGTCAAAAAATAAAACATTAAAAAATTACCATTTCTGACCATCTGGAGAAAGTTCGACAGGTCACGGGTCATCGTTTTTCATCAGAAAATCGATTTTTTGGACTGTAGAAAAATTTATTCAAAATGTCAATTGGATTGGGCCTCGTGTTGAATAACTACTTTTTAAAGCCCCAATGTGACCAAAATTGCCATTTTTACAGCCTTTTTCTCCTACTCTGGAAGCTTCTATTTCGACCAATTTCAGGCATGAAAATTACTCTAAACACACTTATTTTAGTTCCAAAAGTGATAATTCACATGCAGTAGTCATTTACAATCAAAAAATAAAACATTACAAAATTGCCATTTCTGACCATCTGGAGAAAGTTCGACAGGTCACGGGTCATTGTTTTTCATCAGAAAATTGATTTTTTGGACTGTAGAAAAATTGATTAAAAAATGTCAATTGGATTGGGCCTCGTGTTGAATAACTACTTTTTAAAGCCCCAATGTGACCAAAATTGCCATTTTTACAGCCTTTTTCTCCTACTCAGAAGCTTCTATTTTGACCAATTTCAGGCATTAAAATGACTCTAAACACACTTATTTTAGTTCCAAAAGTGATAATTCACATGCAGTAGTCATTTACAGTCAAAAAATAAAACATTAAAAAATTACCATTTCTGACCATCTGGAGAAAGTTCGACAGGTCACGGGTCATCGTTTTTCATCAGAAAATTGATTTTTTGGACTGTAGAAAAATTTATTCAAAATGTCAATTGGATTGGGCCTCGTGTTGAATAACTACTTTTTAAAGCCCCAATGTGACCAAAATTGCCATTTTTACAGCCTTTTTCTCCTACTCTGGAAGCTTCTATTTCGACCAATTTCAGGCATGAAAATTACTCTAAACACACTTATTTTAGTTCCAAAAGTGATAATTCACATGCAGTAGTCATTTACAATCAAAAAATAAAACATTACAAAATTGCCATTTCTGACCATCTGGAGAAAGTTCGACAGGTCACGGGTCATTGTTTTTCATCAGAAAATTGATTTTTTGGACTGTAGAAAAATTGATTAAAAAATGTCAATTGGATTGGGCCTCGTGTTGAATAACTACTTTTTAAAGCCCCAATGTGACCAAAATTGCCATTTTTACAGCCTTTTTCTACTACTCAGAAGCTTCTATTTCGACCAATTTCAGGCATGAAAATGACTCTACACACACTTATTTTAGTTCCAACAGTGATAATTCACATGCAGTAGTCATTTACAGTCAAAAAATAAAACATTAAAAAATTAACATTTCTAACCATCTAGAGAAAGTTCAACAGGTCACGGGTCACCGTTTATCATCAGAAAATTGATTTTTTGGACCGTCGAAAAATTGATTCAAAATGTTATTTGGATTGTGCCTCGTGTTGAATAAGTACTTTTTAAAGCCTCAATGTGACCAAAATTGCCATTTTTACAGCCTTTTTCAACTACTCAGAAGCTTCTATTTCGACCAATTTCAGGCATTAAAATTACTCTAAACACACTTATTTTAGTTCCAAAAGTGATAATTCACATGCAGTAGTCATTTACAGTCAAAAAATAAAACATTAAAAAATTACCATTTCTGACCATCTGGAGAAAGTTCGACAGGTCACGGGTCATCGTTTTTCATCATAAAATAGATTTTTTGGACTGTAGAAAAATTGATTCAAAATGTCAATTGGATTGTGCCTCGTGTTGAATAAGTACTTTTTAAAGCCTCAATTTGACCAAAATTGCCATTTTTACAGCCTTTTTCTCCTACTCAGAAGCTTCTATTTCGACCAATTTCAGGCATTAAAATGACTCTAAACACACTTATCTTAGTTCCAACAGTGATAATTCACATGCAGTAGTCATTTACAGTCAAAAAATAAAACATTAAAAAATTACCATTTCTGACCATCTGGAGAAAGTTCGACAGGTCACGGGTCATCATTTTTCATCAGAAAATTGATTTTTTGGACTGTAGAAAAATTGATTCAAAAATGTCAATTGGATTGGGCCTCGTGTTGAATAACTACTTTTTAAAGCCCCAATGTGACCAAAATTGCCATTTTTACAGCCTTTTTCGCCTACTCAGAAGCTTCTATTTTGACCAATTTCAGGCATTAAAATGACTCTAAACACACTTATTTTAGTTCCAAAAGTGATAATTCACATGCAGTAGTCATTTACAGTCCAAAAATAAAACATTAAAAAATTACCATTTCTGACCATCTGGAGAAAGTTTGACAGGTCACGGGTCATCGTTTTTCATCAGAAAATTGATTTTTTAGACTGTAGAAAAATTCATTCAAAATGTCATTTGGATTGTGCCTCATGTTGAATAAGTACTTTTTAAAGCCTCAATGTGACCAAAATTGCCATTTTTACAGCCTTTTTCTCCTACTCAGAAGCTTCTATTTCGACCAATTTCAGGCATTAAAATGACTCTAAACACACTTATTTTAGTTCCAAAAGTGATAATTCACATGCAGTAGTCATTTACAGTCAAAAAATAAAACATTAAAAAATTACCATTTCTGACCATCTGGAGAAAGTTCGACAGGTCACGGGTCATCGTTTTTCATCAGAAAATAGATTTTTTGGACTGTAGAAAAATTGATTCAAAATGTCAATTGGATTGTGCCTCGTGTTGAATAAGTACTTTTTAAAGCCTCAATGTGACCAAAATTGCCATTTTTACAGCCTTTTTCTCCTACTCAGAAGCTTCTATTTCGACCAATTTCAGGCATTAAAATGACTCTAAACACACTTATTTTAGTTCCAAAAGTGATAATTCACATGCAGTAGTCATTTACATTCAAAAAGTAAAACATTAAAAAATTACCATTTCTGACCATCTGGAGAAAGTTCAACTGGTCACGGGTCATCGTTTTTCATCAGAAAATTGATTTTTTAGACTGTAGAAAAATTCATTCAAAATGTCATTTGGATTGTGCCTCATGTTGAATAAGTACTTTTTAAAGCCTCAATGTGACCAAAATTGCCATTTTTACAGCCTTTTTCTCCTACTCAGAAGCTTCTATTTCGACCAATTTCAGGCATTAAAATGACTCTAAACACACTTATTTTAGTTCCAAAAGTGATAATTCACATGCAGTAGTCATTTACAGTCAAAAAATAAAACATTAAAAAATTACCATTTCTGACCATCTGGAGAAAGTTCGACAGGTCACGGGTCATCGTTTTTCATCAGAAAATAGATTTTTTGGACTGTAGAAAAATTGATTCAAAATGTCAATTGGATTGTGCCTCGTGTTGAATAAGTACTTTTTAAAGCCTCAATGTGACCAAAATTGCCATTTTTACAGCCTTTTTCTCCTACTCAGAAGCTTCTATTTCGACCAATTTCAGGCATTAAAATGACTCTAAACACACTTATTTTAGTTCCAAAAGTGATAATTCACATGCAGTAGTCATTTACAGTCAAAAAGTAAAACATTAAAAAATTACCATTTCTGACCATCTGGAGAAAGTTCGACAGGTCACGGGTCATCGTTTTTCATCAGAAAATTGATTTTATGGACTGTAGAAAAATTGATTCAAAATGTCATTTGGATTGTGCCTCCTGTTGAATAACTACTTTTTAAAGCCCCAATGTGAACAAAATTGCCATTTTTACAGCCTTTTTCTACTACTCAGAAGCTTCTATTTCGACCAATTTCAGGCATGAAAATGACTCTAAACACACTTATTTTAGTTCCAACAGTGATAATTCACATGCAGTAGTCCTTTACAGTCAAAAAATAAAACATTAAAAAATTACCATTTCTGACCATCTGGAGAAAGTTCGACAGGTCACGGGTCATCATTTTTCATCAGAAAATTGATTTTTTGGACTGTAGAAAAATTGATTCAAAAATGTCAATTGGATTGGGCCTCGTGTTGAATAACTACTTTTTAAAGCCCCAATGTGATCAAAATTGCCATTTTTACAGCCTTTTTCGCCTACTCAGAAGCTTCTATTTTGACCAATTTCAGGCATTAAAATGACTCTAAACACACTTATTTTAGTTCCAAAAGTGATAATTCACATGCAGTAGTCATTTACAGTCCAAAAATAAAACATTAAAAAATTACCATTTCTGACCATCTGGAGAAAGTTTGACAGGTCACGGGTCATCGTTTTTCATCAGAAAATTGATTTTTTAGACTGTAGAAAAATTCATTCAAAATGTCATTTGGATTGTGCCTCATGTTGAATAAGTACTTTTTAAAGCCTCAATGTGACCAAAATTGCCATTTTTACAGCCTTTTTCTCCTACTCAGAAGCTTCTATTTCGACCAATTTCAGGCATTAAAATGACTCTAAACACACTTATTTTAGTTCCAAAAGTGATAATTCACATGCAGTAGTCATTTACAGTCAAAAAATAAAACATTAAAAAATTACCATTTCTGACCATCTGGAGAAAGTTCGACAGGTCACGGGTCATCGTTTTTCATCAGAAAATAGATTTTTTGGACTGTAGAAAAATTGATTCAAAATGTCAATTGGATTGTGCCTCGTGTTGAATAAGTACTTTTTAAAGCCTCAATGTGACCAAAATTTCCATTTTTTCAGCCTTTTTCTCCTTCTCAGAAGCTTCTATTTCGATCAATTTCAGGCATTAAAATGACTCTAAACACACTTATTTTAGTTCCAAAAGTGATAATTCACATGCAGTAGTCATTTACAGTCAAAAAGTAAAACATTAAAAAATTACCATTTCTGACCATCTGGAGAAAGTTCAACTGGTCACGGGTCATCGTTTTTCATCAGAAAATTGATTTTTTGGACTGTTTTAAAATTGATTCAAAATGTCATTTGGATTGTGCCTCGTGTTGAATAAGTACTTTTTAAAGCCTCAATGTGACCAAAATTGCCATTTTTACAGCCTTTTTCTCCTACTCAGAAGCTTCTATTTCAACCAATTTCAGGCATTAAAATGACTCTAAACACACTTATTTTAGTTCCAAAAGTGATAATTCACATGCAGTAGTCATTTACAGTCAAAAAATAAAACATTAAAAAATTACCATTTCTGACCATCTGGAGAAAGTTCGACAGGTCACGGGTCATCGTTTTTCATCAGAAAATTGATTTTTTGGACTGTAGAAAAATTAATTCAAAATGTCAATTGGATTGGGCCTCGTGTTGAATAACTACTTTTTAAAGCCCCAATGTGACCAAAATTGCCATTTTTACAGCCTTTTTCTCCTACTCAGAAGCTTCTATTTCAACCAATTTCAGGCATTAAAATGACTCTAAACACACTTCTTTTAGTTCCAAAAGTGATAATTCACA
This sequence comes from Triturus cristatus, assembly GCF_964204655.1. Classification (NCBI taxonomy): domain Eukaryota; kingdom Metazoa; phylum Chordata; class Amphibia; order Caudata; family Salamandridae; genus Triturus; species Triturus cristatus. The sequence goes on along the minus strand of NC_140586.1, from coordinate 138,807,928 downwards.
TGCAGTAGTCATTTACAGTCCAAAAATAAAACATTAAAAAATTACAACTTTTGATCATCTTGAGAAAGTTTGACAGGTCACGGGTCATCGTTTTTCATCAGAAAATTGATTTTTTGGACTGTAGAAAAATTCATTCAAAATGTCATTTGGATTGTGCCTCGTGTTGAATAAGTACTTTTTAAAGCCTCAATGTGACCAAAATTGCCATTTTTACAGCCTTTTTCAACTACTCAGAGCGCTATTTCGACGAATTTCAGGCATTAAAATGACTCTAAACACACTTATTTTAGTTCCAAAAGTGATAATTCACATGCAGTAGTCATTTACAGTCAAAAAATAAAACATTAAAAAATTACCATTTCTGACCATCTGGAGAAAGTCCGACAGGTCACGGGTCATCGTTTTTCATCAGAAAATCGATTTTTTGGACTGTAGAAAAATTGATTCAAAATGTCAATTGGATTGGGCCTCGTGTTGAATAACTACTTTTTAAAGCCCCAATGTGACCAAAATTGCCATTTTTACAGCCTTTTTCGCCTACTCAGAAGCTTCTATTTTGACCAATTTCAGGCATTAAAATGACTCTAAACACACTTATTTTAGTTCCAAAAGTGATAATTCACATGCAGTAGTCATTTACAGTCCAAAAATAAAACATTAAAAAATTACCATTTCTGACCATCTGGAGAAAGTTTGACAGGTCACGGGTCATCGTTTTTCATCAGAAAATTGATTTTTTAGACTGTAGAAAAATTCATTCAAAATGTCATTCGGATTGTGCCTCATGTTGAATGAGTACTTTTTAAAGCCTCAATGTGACCAAAATTGCCATTTTTACAGCCTTTTTCTCCTACTCAGAAGCTTCTATTTCGACCAATTTCAGGCATTAAAATGACTCTAAACACACTTATTTTAGTTCCAAAAGTGATAATTCACATGCAGTAGTCATTTACAGTCAAAAAGTAAAACATTAAAAAATTACCATTTCTGACCATCTGGAGAAAGTTCAACTGGTCACGGGTCATCGTTTTTCATCAGAAAATTGATTTTTTAGACTGTAGAAAAATTCATTCAAAATGTCATTTGGATTGTGCCTCATGTTGAATAAGTACTTTTTAAAGCCTCAATGTGACCAAAATTGCCATTTTTACAGCCTTTTTCTCCTACTCAGAAGCTTCTATTTCGACCAATTTCAGGCATTAAAATGACTCTAAACACACTTATTTTAGTTCCAAAAGTGATAATTCACATGCAGTAGTCATTTACAGTCAAAAAATAAAACATTAAAAAATTACCATTTCTGACCATCTGGAGAAAGTTCGACAGGTCACGGGTCATCGTTTTTCATCAGAAAATAGATTTTTTGGACTGTAGAAAAATTGATTCAAAATGTCAATTGGATTGTGCCTCGTGTTGAATAAGTACTTTTTAAAGCCTCAATGTGACCAAAATTGCCATTTTTACAGCCTTTTTCTCCTACTCAGAAGCTTCTATTTCGACCAATTTCAGGCATGAAAATGACTCTAAACACACTTATTTTAGTTCCAACAGTGATAATTCACATGCAGTAGTCATTTACAGTCAAAAAATAAAACATTAAAAAATTACCATTTCTGACCATCTGGAGAAAGTTCGACAGGTCACGGGTCATCATTTTTCATCAGAAAATTGATTTTTTGGACTGTAGAAAAATTGATTCAAAAATGTCAATTGGATTGGGCCTCGTGTTGAATAACTACTTTTTAAAGCCCCAATGTGACCAAAATTGCCATTTTTACAGCCTTTATCGCCTACTCAGAAGCTTCTATTTTGACCAATTTCAGGCATTAAAATGACTCTAAACACACTTATTTTAGTTCCAAAAGTGATAATTCACATGCAGTAGTCATTTACAGTCCAAAAATAAAACATTAAAAAATTACCATTTCTGACCATCTGGAGAAAGTTTGACAGGTCACGGGTCATTGTTTTTCATCAGAAAATTGATTTTTTAGACTGTAGAAAAATTCATTCAAAATGTCATTTGGATTGTGCCTCATGTTGAATAAGTACTTTTTAAAGCCTCAATGTGACCAAAATTGCCATTTTTACAGCCTTTTTCTCCTACTCAGAAGCTTCTATTTCGACCAATTTCAGGCATTAAAATGACTCTAAACACACTTATTTTAGTTCCAAAAGTGATAATTCACATGCAGTAGTCATTTACAGTCAAAAAATAAAACATTAAAAAATTACCATTTCTGACCATCTGGAGAAAGTTCGACAGGTCACGCACGGGTCATCGTTTTTCATCAGAAAATTGATTTTTTGGACTGTAGAAAAATTGATTCAAAATGTCAATTGGATTGGGCCTCGTGTTGAATAACTACTTTTTAAAGCCCCAATGTGACCAAAATTGCCATTTTTACAGCCTTTTTCTCCTACTCAAAGCTTCTATTTCGACCAATTTCAGGCATTAAAATGACTCTAAACACACTTCTTTTAGTTCCAAAAGTGATAATTCACATGCAGTAGTCATTTACAGTCCAAAAATAAAACATTAAAAAATTACAACTTTTGATCATCTTGAGAAAGTTTGACAGGTCACGGGTCATCGTTTTTCATCAGAAAATTGATTTTTTGGACTGTAGAAAAATTCATTCAAAATGTCATTTGGATTGTGCCTCGTGTTGAATAAGTACTTTTTAAAGCCTCAATGTGACCAAAATTGCCATTTTTACAGCCTTTTTCAACTACTCAGAGCGCTATTTCGACGAATTTCAGGCATTAAAATGACTCTAAACACACTTATTTTAGTTCCAAAAGTGATAATTCACATGCAGTAGTCATTTACAGTCAAAAAATAAAACATTAAAAAATTACCATTTCTGACCATCTGGAGAAGTCCGACAGGTCACGGGTCATCGTTTTTCATCAGAAAATCGATTTTTTGGACTGTAGAAAAATTGATTCAAAATGTCAATTGGATTGGGCCTGGTGTTGAATAACTACTTTTTAAAGCCCCAATGTGACCAAAATTGCCATTTTTACAGCCTTTTTCTCCTACTCAGAAGCTTCTATTTTGACCAATTTCAGGCATTAAAATGACTCTAAACACACTTATTTTAGTTCCAACAGTGATAATTCACATGCAGTAGTCATTTACAGTCAAAAAATAAAACATTAAAAAATTACCATTTCTGACCATCTGGAGAAAGTTCGACAGGTCACGGGTCATCGTTTTTCATCAGAAAATAGATTTTTTGGACTAGAAAAATTGATTAAAAAATGTCAATTGGATTGGGCCTCGTGTTGAATAACTACTTTTTAAAGCCCCAATGTGACCAAAATTGCCATTTTTACAGCCTTTTTCTCCTACTCAGAAGCTTCTATTTTGACCAATTTCAGGCATTAAAATGACTCTAAACACACTTATTTTAGTTCCAAAAGTGATAATTCACATGCAGTAGTCATTTACAGTCAAAAATAAAACATTAAAAAATTACCATTTCTGAGCATCTGGAGAAAGTTCGACAGGTCACGGGTCATCGTTTTTCATCAGAAAATTGATTTTTTAGACTGTAGAAAAATTGATTCAAAATGTCAATTGGATTGGGCCTCGTGTTGAATAACTACTTTTTAAAGCCCCAATGTGACCAAAATTGCCATTTTTACAGCCTTTTTCGCCTACTCAGAAGCTTCTATTTTGACCAATTTCAGGCATTAAAATGACTCTAAACACACTTATTTTAGTTCCAAAAGTGATTATTCACATGCAGTAGTCATTTACAGTCCAAAAATAAAACATTAAAAAATTACCATTTCTGACCATCTGGAGAAAGTTTGACAGGTCACGGGTCATCGTTTTTCATCAGAAAATTGATTTTTTAGACTGTAGAAAAATTCATTCAAAATGTCATTCGGATTGTGCCTCATGTTGAATAAGTACTTTTTAAAGCCTCAATGTGACCAAAATTGCCATTTTTACAGCCTTTTTCTCCTACTCAGAAGCTTCTATTTCGACCAATTTCAGGCATTAAAATGACTCTAAACACACTTATTTTAGTTCCAAAAGTGATAATTCACATGCAGTAGTCATTTACAGTCAAAAAATAAAACATTAAAAAATTACCATTTCTGACCATCTGGAGAAAGTTCGACAGGTCACGGGTCATCGTTTTTCATCAGAAAAAAGATTTTTTGGACTGTAGAAAAATAGATTCAAAATGTCAATTGGATTGTGCCTCGTGTTGAATAAGTACTTTTTAAAGCCTCAATGTGACCAAAATTGCCATTTTTACAGCCTTTTTCTCCTACTCAGAAGCTTCTATTTCGACCAATTTCAGGCATTAAAATGACTCTAAACACACTTATTTTAGTTCCAAAAGTGATAATTCACATGCAGTAGTCATTTACAGTCAAAAAGTAAAACATTAAAAAATTACCATTTCTGACCATCTGGAGAAAGTTCAACTGGTCACGGGTCATCGTTTTTCATCAGAAAATTGATTTTTTAGACTGTAGAAAAATTCATTCAAAATGTCATTTGGATTGTGCCTCATGTTGAATAAGTACTTTTTAAAGCCTCAATGTGACCAAAATTGCCATTTTTACAGCCTTTTTCTCCTACTCAGAAGCTTCTATTTCGACCAATTTCAGGCATTAAAATGACTCTAAACACACTTATTTTAGTTCCAAAAGTGATAATTCACATGCAGTAGTCATTTACAGTCAAAAAATAAAACATTAAAAAATTACCATTTCTGACCATCTGGAGAAAGTTCGACAGGTCACGGGTCATCGTTTTTCATCAGAAAATAGATTTTTTGGACTGTAGAAAAATTGATTCAAAATGTCAATTGGATTGTGCCTCGTGTTGAATAAGTACTTTTTAAAGCCTCAATGTGACCAAAATTGCCATTTTTACAGCCTTTTTCTCCTACTCAGAAGCTTCTATTTCGACCAATTTCAGGCATGAAAATGACTCTAAACACACTTATTTTAGTTCCAACAGTGATAATTCACATGCAGTAGTCATTTACAGTCAAAAAATAAAACATTAAAAAATTACCATTTCTGACCATCTGGAGAAAGTTCGACAGGTCACGGGTCATCATTTTTCATCAGAAAATTGATTTTTTGGACTGTAGAAAAATTGATTCAAAAATGTCAATTGGATTGGGCCTCGTGTTGAATAACTACTTTTTAAAGCCCCAATGTGACCAAAATTGCCATTTTTACAGCCTTTATCGCCTACTCAGAAGCTTCTATTTTGACCAATTTCAGGCATTAAAATGACTCTAAACACACTTATTTTAGTTCCAAAAGTGATAATTCACATGCAGTAGTCATTTACAGTCCAAAAATAAAACATTAAAAAATTACCATTTCTGACCATCTGGAGAAAGTTTGACAGGTCACGGGTCATTGTTTTTCATCAGAAAATTGATTTTTTAGACTGTAGAAAAATTCATTCAAAATGTCATTTGGATTGTGCCTCATGTTGAATAAGTACTTTTTAAAGCCTCAATGTGACCAAAATTGCCATTTTTACAGCCTTTTTCTCCTACTCAGAAGCTTCTATTTCGACCAATTTCAGGCATTAAAATGACTCTAAACACACTTATTTTAGTTCCAAAAGTGATAATTCACATGCAGTAGTCATTTACAGTCAAAAAATAAAACATTAAAAAATTACCATTTCTGACCATCTGGAGAAAGTTCGACAGGTCACGCACGGGTCATCGTTTTTCATCAGAAAATTGATTTTTTGGACTGTAGAAAAATTGATTCAAAATGTCAATTGGATTGGGCCTCGTGTTGAATAACTACTTTTTAAAGCCCCAATGTGACCAAAATTGCCATTTTTACAGCCTTTTTCTCCTACTCAAAGCTTCTATTTCGACCAATTTCAGGCATTAAAATGACTCTAAACACACTTCTTTTAGTTCCAAAAGTGATAATTCACATGCAGTAGTCATTTACAGTCCAAAAATAAAACATTAAAAAATTACAACTTTTGATCATCTTGAGAAAGTTTGACAGGTCACGGGTCATCGTTTTTCATCAGAAAATTGATTTTTTGGACTGTAGAAAAATTCATTCAAAATGTCATTTGGATTGTGCCTCGTGTTGAATAAGTACTTTTTAAAGCCTCAATGTGACCAAAATTGCCATTTTTACAGCCTTTTTCAACTACTCAGAGCGCTATTTTGACGAATTTCAGGCATTAAAATGACTCTAAACACACTTATTTTAGTTCCAAAAGTGATAATTCACATGCAGTAGTCATTTACAGTCAAAAAATAAAACATTAAAAAATTACCATTTCTGACCATCTGGAGAAGTCCGACAGGTCACGGGTCATCGTTTTTCATCAGAAAATCGCGTTTTTGGACTGTAGAAAAATTGATTCAAAATGTCAATTGGATTGGGCCTCGTGTTGAATAACTACTTTTTAAAGCCCCAATGTGACCAAAATTGCCATTTTTACAGCCTTTTTCTCCTACTCAGAGGCTTCTATTTGGACCAATTTCAGGCATTAAAATGACTCTAAACACACTTATTTTAGTTCCAAAAGTGATAATTCACATGCAGTAGTCATTTACAGTCAAAAAATAAAACATTAAAAAATTACCATTTCTGACCATCTTGAGAAAGTTTGACAGGTCACGGGTCATCGTTTTTCATCAGAAAATTGATTTTTTGGACTGTAGAAAAATTGATTCAAAAATGTCAATTGGATTGGGCCTCGTGTTGAATAACTACTTTTTAAAGCCCCAATGTGACCAAAATTGCCATTTTTACAGCCTTTTTCTCCTACTCAGAAGCTTCTATTTTGACCAATTTCAGGCATTAAAATGACTCTAAACACACTTATTTTAGTTCCAAAAGTGATAATTCACATGCAGTAGTCATTTACAGTCAAAAAATAAAACATTAAAAAATTACCATTTCTGACCATCTGGAGAAAGTTCGACAGGTCACGGGTCATCGTTTTTCATCAGAAAATAGATTTTTTGGACTAGAAAAATTGATTAAAAAATGTCAATTGGATTGGGCCTCGTGTTGAATAACTACTTTTTAAAGCCCCAATGTGACCAAAATTGCCATTTTTACAGCCTTTTTCTCCTACTCAGAAGCTTCTATTTTGACCAATTTCAGGCATTAAAATGACTCTAAACACACTTATTTTAGTTCCAAAAGTGATAATTCACATGCAGTAGTCATTTACAGTCAAAAATAAAACATTAAAAAATTACCATTTCTGAGCATCTGGAGAAAGTTCGACAGGTCACGGGTCATCGTTTTTCATCAGAAAATTGATTTTTTAGACTGTAGAAAAATTGATTCAAAATGTCAATTGGATTGGGCCTCGTGTTGAATAACTACTTTTTAAAGCCCCAATGTGACCAAAATTGCCATTTTTACAGCCTTTTTCGCCTACTCAGAAGCTTCTATTTTGACCAATTTCAGGCATTAAAATGAATCTAAACACACTTATTTTAGTTCCAAAAGTGATAATTCACATGCAGTAGTCATTTACAGTCCAAAAATAAAACATTAAAAAATTACCATTTCTGACCATCTGGAGAAAGTTTGACAGGTCACGGGTCATCGTTTTTCATCAGAAAATTGATTTTTTAGACTGTAGAAAAATTCATTCAAAATGTCATTCGGATTGTGCCTCATGTTGAATAAGTACTTTTTAAAGCCTCAATGTGACCAAAATTGCCATTTTTACAGCCTTTTTCTCCTACTCAGAAGCTTCTATTTCGACCAATTTCAGGCATTAAAATGACTCTAAACACACTTATTTTAGTTCCAAAAGTGATAATTCACATGCAGTAGTCATTTACAGTCAAAAAATAAAACATTAAAAAATTACCATTTCTGACCATCTGGAGAAAGTTCGACAGGTCACGGGTCATCGTTTTTCATCAGAAAATAGATTTTTTGGACTGTAGAAAAATTGATTCAAAATGTCAATTGGATTGTGCCTCGTGTTGAATAAGTACTTTTTAAAGCCTCAATGTGACCAAAATTGCCATTTTTACAGCCTTTTTCTCCTACTCAGAAGCTTCTATTTCGACCAATTTCAGGCATTAAAATGACTCTAAACACACTTATTTTAGTTCCAAAAGTGATAATTCACATGCAGTAGTCATTTACAGTCAAAAAGTAAAACATTAAAAAATTACCATTTCTGACCATCTGGAGAAAGTTCAACTGGTCACGGGTCATCGTTTTTCATCAGAAAATTGATTTTTTAGACTGTAGAAAAATTCATTCAAAATGTCATTTGGATTGTGCCTCATGTTGAATAAGTACTTTTTAAAGCCTCAATGTGACCAAAATTGCCATTTTTACAGCCTTTTTCTCCTACTCAGAAGCTTCTATTTCGACCAATTTCAGGCATTAAAATGACTCTAAACACACTTATTTTAGTTCCAAAAGTGATAATTCACATGCAGTAGTCATTTACAGTCAAAAAATAAAACATTAAAAAATTACCATTTCTGACCATCTGGAGAAAGTTCGACAGGTCACGGGTCATCGTTTTTCATCAGAAAATAGATTTTTTGGACTGTAGAAAAATTGATTCAAAATGTCAATTGGATTGTGCCTCGTGTTGAATAAGTACTTTTTAAAGCCTCAATGTGACCAAAATTGCCATTTTTACAGCCTTTTTCTCCTACTCAGAAGCTTCTATTTCGACCAATTTCAGGCATGAAAATGACTCTAAACACACTTATTTTAGTTCCAACAGTGATAATTCACATGCAGTAGTCATTTACAGTCAAAAAATAAAACATTAAAAAATTACCATTTCTGACCATCTGGAGAAAGTTCGACAGGTCACGGGTCATCATTTTTCATCAGAAAATTGATTTTTTGGACTGTAGAAAAATTGATTCAAAAATGTCAATTGGATTGGGCCTCGTGTTGAATAACTACTTTTTAAAGCCCCAATGTGACCAAAATTGCCATTTTTACAGCCTTTATCGCCTACTCAGAAGCTTCTATTTTGACCAATTTCAGGCATTAAAATGACTCTAAACACACTTATTTTAGTTCCAAAAGTGATAATTCACATGCAGTAGTCATTTACAGTCCAAAAATAAAACATTAAAAAATTACCATTTCTGACCATCTGGAGAAAGTTTGACAGGTCACGGGTCATTGTTTTTCATCAGAAAATTGATTTTTTAGACTGTAGAAAAATTCATTCAAAATGTCATTTGGATTGTGCCTCATGTTGAATAAGTACTTTTTAAAGCCTCAATGTGACCAAAATTGCCATTTTTACAGCCTTTTTCTCCTACTCAGAAGCTTCTATTTCGACCAATTTCAGGCATTAAAATGACTCTAAACACACTTATTTTAGTTCCAAAAGTGATAATTCACATGCAGTAGTCATTTACAGTCAAAAAATAAAACATTAAAAAATTACCATTTCTGACCATCTGGAGAAAGTTCGACAGGTCACGCACGGGTCATCGTTTTTCATCAGAAAATTGATTTTTTGGACTGTAGAAAAATTGATTCAAAATGTCAATTGGATTGGGCCTCGTGTTGAATAACTACTTTTTAAAGCCCCAATGTGACCAAAATTGCCATTTTTACAGCCTTTTTCTCCTACTCAAAGCTTCTATTTCGACCAATTTCAGGCATTAAAATGACTCTAAACACACTTCTTTTAGTTCCAAAAGTGATAATTCACATGCAGTAGTCATTTACAGTCCAAAAATAAAACATTAAAAAATTACAACTTTTGATCATCTTGAGAAAGTTTGACAGGTCACGGGTCATCGTTTTTCATCAGAAAATTGATTTTTTGGACTGTAGAAAAATTCATTCAAAATGTCATTTGGATTGTGCCTCGTGTTGAATAAGTACTTTTTAAAGCCTCAATGTGACCAAAATTGCCATTTTTACAGCCTTTTTCAACTACTCAGAGCGCTATTTCGACGAATTTCAGGCATTAAAATGACTCTAAACACACTTATTTTAGTTCCAAAAGTGATAATTCACATGCAGTTGTCATTTACAGTCAAAAAATAAAACATTAAAAAATTACCATTTCTGACCATCTGGAGAAGTCCGACAGGTCACGGGTCATCGTTTTTCATCAGAAAATCGATTTTTTGGACTGTAGAAAAATTGATTCAAAATGTCAATTGGATTGGGCCTCGTGTTGAATAACTACTTTTTAAAGCCCCAATGTGACCAAAATTGCCATTTTTACAGCCTTTTTCTCCTACTCAGAGGCTTCTATTTGGACCAATTTCAGGCATTAAAATGACTCTAAACACACTTATTTTAGTTCCAAAAGTGATAATTCACATGCAGTAGTCATTTACAGTCAAAAAATAAAACATTAAAAAATTACCATTTCTGACCATCTGGAGAAAGTTCGACAGGTCACGGGTCATCGTTTTTCATCAGAAAATAGATTTTTTGGACTAGAAAAATTGATTAAAAAATGTCAATTGGATTGGGCCTCGTGTTGAATAACTACTTTTTAAAGCCCCAATGTGACCAAAATTGCCATTTTTACAGCCTTTTTCTCCTCCTCAGAAGCTTCTATTTTGACCAATTTCAGGCATTAAAATGACTCTAAACACACTTATTTTAGTTCCAAAAGTGATAATTCACATGCAGTAGTCATTTACAGTCAAAAATAAAACATTAAAAAATTACCATTTCTGAGCATCTGGAGAAAGTTCGACAGGTCACGGGTCATCGTTTTTCATCAGAAAATTGATTTTTTAGACTGTAGAAAAATTGATTCAAAATGTCAATTGGATTGGGCCTCGTGTTGAATAACTACTTTTTAAAGCCCCAATGTGACCAAAATTGCCATTTTTACAGCCTTTTTCTCCTACTCTGGAAGCTTCTATTTCGACCAATTTCAGGCATTAAAATGACTCTAAACACACTTATTTTAGTTCCAAAAGTGATAATTCACATGCAGTAGTCATTTACAGTCCAAAAATAAAACATTAAAAAATTACAATTTTTGACCATCTGGAGAAAGTTCGACAGGTCACGGGTCATCGTTTTTCATCAGAAAATTGATTTTTTGGACTGTAGAAAAATTGATTCAAAATGTCATTTGGATTGTGCCTCGTGTTGAATAAGTACTTTTTAAAGCCTCAATGTGACCAAAATTGCCATTTTTACAGCCTTTTTCTCCTACTCAGAAGCTTCTATTTCGACCAATTTCAGGCATTAAAATGACTCTAAACACACTTATTTTAGTTCCAAAAGTGATAATTCACATGCAGTAGTCATTTACAGTCAAAAAATAAAACATTAAAAAATTACCATTTCTGACCATCTGGAGAAAGTTCGACAGGTCACGGGTCATCGTTTTTCATCAGAAAATTGATTTTTTGGACTGTAGAAAAATTGATTCAAAATGTCATTTGGATTGTGCCTCGTGTTGAATAACTACTTTTTAAAGCCCCAATGTGAACAAAATTGCCATTTTTACAGCCTTTTTCTACTACTCAGAAGCTTCTATTTCGACCAATTTCAGGCATGAAAATGACTCTAAACACACTTATTTTAGTTCCAACAGTGATAATTCACATGCAGTAGTCATTTACAGTCAAAAAATAAAACATTAAAAAATTACCATTTCTGACCATCTGGAGAAAGTTCGACAGGTCACGGGTCATCATTTTTCATCAGAAAATTGATTTTTTGGACTGTAGAAAAATTGATTCAAAAATGTCAATTGGATTGGGCCTCGTGTTGAATAACTACTTTTTAAAGCCCCAATGTGACCAAAATTGCCATTTTTACAGCCTTTTTTGCCTACTCAGAAGCTTCTATTTTGACCAATTTCAGGCATTAAAATGACTCTAAACACACTTATTTTAGTTCCAAAAGTGATAATTCACATGCAGTAGTCATTTACAGTCCAAAAATAAAACATTAAAAAATTACCATTTCTGACCATCTGGAGAAAGTTTGACAGGTCACGGGTCATCGTTTTTCATCAGAAAATTGATTTTTTAGACTGTAGAAAAATTCATTCAAAATGTCATTTGGATTGTGCCTCATGTTGAATAAGTACTTTTTAAAGCCTCAATGTGACCAAAATTGCCATTTTTACAGCCTTTTTCTCCTACTCAGAAGCTTCTATTTCGACCAATTTCAGGCATTAAAATGACTCTAAACACACTTATTTTAGTTCCAAAAGTGATAATTCACATGCAGTAGTCATTTACAGTCAAAAAATAAAACATTAAAAAATTACCATTTCTGACCATCTGGAGAAAGTTCGACAGGTCACGGGTCATCGTTTTTCATCAGAAAATAGATTTTTTGGACTGTAGAAAAATTGATTCAAAATGTCAATTGGATTGTGCCTCGTGTTGAATAAGTACTTTTTAAAGCCTCAATGTGACCAAAATTGCCATTTTTACAGCCTTTTTCTCCTACTCAGAAGCTTCTATTTCGACCAATTTCAGGCATTAAAATGACTCTAAACACACTTATTTTAGTTCCAAAAGTGATAATTCACATGCAGTAGTCATTTACAGTCAAAAAGTAAAACATTAAAAAATTACCATTTCTGACCATCTGGAGAAAGTTCAACTGGTCACGGGTCATCGTTTTTCATCAGAAAATTGATTTTTTAGACTGTAGAAAAATTCATTCAAAATGTCATTTGGATTGTGCCTCATGTTGAATAAGTACTTTTTAAAGCCTCAATGTGACCAAAATTGCCATTTTTACAGCCTTTTTCAACTACTCAGAGCGCTATTTCGACGAATTTCAGGCATTAAAATGACTCTAAACACACTTATTTTAGTTCCAAAAGTGATAATTCACATGCAGTAGTCATTTACAGTCAAAAAATAAAACATTAAAAAATTACCATTTCTGACCATCTGGAGAAGTCCGACAGGTCACGGGTCATCGTTTTTCATCAGAAAATCGATTTTTTGGACTGTAGAAAAATTGATTCAAAATGTCAATTGGATTGGGCCTCGTGTTGAATAACTACTTTTTAAAGCCCCAATGTGACCAAAATTGCCATTTTTACAGCCTTTTTCTCCTACTCAGAGGCTTCTATTTGGACCAATTTCAGGCATTAAAATGACTCTAAACACACTTATTTTAGTTCCAAAAGTGATAATTCACATGCAGTAGTCATTTACAGTCAAAAAATAAAACATTAAAAAATTACCATTTCTGACCATCTTGAGAAAGTTTGACAGGTCACGGGTCATCGTTTTTCATCAGAAAATTGATTTTTTGGACTGTAGAAAAATTGATTCAAAAATGTCAATTGGATTGGGCCTCGTGTTGAATAACTACTTTTTAAAGCCCCAATGTGACCAAAATTGCCATTTTTACAGCCTTTTTCTCCTACTCAGAAGCTTCTATTTTGACCAATTTCAGGCATTAAAATGACTCTAAACACACTTATTTTAGTTCCAAAAGTGATAATTCACATGCAGTAGTCATTTACAGTCAAAAAATAAAACATTAAAAAATTACCATTTCTGACCATCTGGAGAAAGTTCGACAGGTCACGGGTCATCGTTTTTCATCAGAAAATAGATTTTTTGGACTAGAAAAATTGATTAAAAAATGTCAATTGGATTGGGCCTCGTGTTGAATAACTACTTTTTAAAGCCCCAATGTGACCAAAATTGCCATTTTTACAGCCTTTTTCTCCTACTCAGAAGCTTCTATTTTGACCAATTTCAGGCATTAAAATGACTCTAAACACACTTATTTTAGTTCCAAAAGTGATAATTCACATGCAGTAGTCATTTACAGTCAAAAATAAAACATTAAAAAATTACCATTTCTGAGCATCTGGAGAAAGTTCGACAGGTCACGGGTCATCGTTTTTCATCAGAAAATTGATTTTTTAGACTGTAGAAAAATTGATTCAAAATGTCAATTGGATTGGGCCTCGTGTTGAATAACTACTTTTTAAAGCCCCAATGTGACCAAAATTGCCATTTTTACAGCCTTTTTCTCCTACTCTGGAAGCTTCTATTTCGACCAATTTCAGGCATTAAAATGACTCTAAACACACTTATTTTAGTTCCAAAAGTGATAATTCACATGCAGTAGTCATTTACAGTCCAAAAATAAAACATTAAAAAATTACAATTTTTGACCATCTGGAGAAAGTTCGACAGGTCACGGGTCATCGTTTTTCATCAGAAAATTGATTTTTTGGACTGTAGAAAAATTGATTCAAAATGTCATTTGGATTGTGCCTCGTGTTGAATAAGTACTTTTTAAAGCCTCAATGTGACCAAAATTGCCATTTTTACAGCCTTTTTCTCCTACTCAGAAGCTTCTATTTCGACCAATTTCAGGCATTAAAATGACTCTAAACACACTTATTTTAGTTCCAAAAGTGACAATTCACATGCAGTAGTCATTTACAGTCAAAAAATAAAACATTAAAAAATTACCATTTCTGACCATCTGGAGAAAGTTCGACAGGTCACGGGTCATCGTTTTTCATCAGAAAATTGATTTTTTGGACTGTAGAAAAATTGATTCAAAATGTCATTTGGATTGTGCCTCGTGTTGAATAACTACTTTTTAAAGCCCCAATGTGAACAAAATTGCCATTTTTACAGCCTTTTTCTACTACTCAGAAGCTTCTATTTCGACCAATTTCAGGCATGAAAATGACTCTAAACACACTTATTTTAGTTCCAACAGTGATAATTCACATGCAGTAGTCATTTACAGTCAAAAAATAAAACATTAAAAAATTACCATTTCTGACCATCTGGAGAAAGTTCGACAGGTCACGGGTCATCATTTTTCATCAGAAAATTGATTTTTTGGACTGTAGAAAAATTGATTCAAAAATGTCAATTGGATTGGGCCTCGTGTTGAATAACTACTTTTTAAAGCCCCAATGTGACCAAAATTGCCATTTTTACAGCCTTTTTTGCCTACTCAGAAGCTTCTATTTTGACCAATTTCAGGCATTAAAATGACTCTAAACACACTTATTTTAGTTCCAAAAGTGATAATTCACATGCAGTAGTCATTTACAGTCCAAAAATAAAACATTAAAAAATTACCATTTCTGACCATCTGGAGAAAGTTTGACAGGTCACGGGTCATCGTTTTTCATCAGAAAATTGATTTTTTAGACTGTAGAAAAATTCATTCAAAATGTCATTTGGATTGTGCCTCATGTTGAATAAGTACTTTTTAAAGCCTCAATGTGACCAAAATTGCCATTTTTACAGCCTTTTTCTCCTACTCAGAAGCTTCTATTTCGACCAATTTCAGGCATTAAAATGACTCTAAACACACTTATTTTAGTTCCAAAAGTGATAATTCACATGCAGTAGTCATTTACAGTCAAAAAATAAAACATTAAAAAATTACCATTTCTGACCATCTGGAGAAAGTTCGACAGGTCACGGGTCATCGTTTTTCATCAGAAAATAGATTTTTTGGACTGTAGAAAAATTGATTCAAAATGTCAATTGGATTGTGCCTCGTGTTGAATAAGTACTTTTTAAAGCCTCAATGTGACCAAAATTGCCATTTTTACAGCCTTTTTCTCCTACTCAGAAGCTTCTATTTCGACCAATTTCAGGCATTAAAATGACTCTAAACACACTTATTTTAGTTCCAAAAGTGATAATTCACATGCAGTAGTCATTTACAGTCAAAAAGTAAAACATTAAAAAATTACCATTTCTGACCATCTGGAGAAAGTTCAACTGGTCACGGGTCATCGTTTTTCATCAGAAAATTGATTTTTTAGACTGTAGAAAAATTCATTCAAAATGTCATTTGGATTGTGCCTCATGTTGAATAAGTACTTTTTAAAGCCTCAATGTGACCAAAATTGCCATTTTTACAGCCTTTTTCTCCTACTCAGAAGCTTCTATTTCGACCAATTTCAGGCATTAAAATGTCTCTAAACACACTTATTTTAGTTCCAAAAGTGATAATTCACATGCAGTAGTCATTTACAGTCAAAAAATAAAACATTAAAAAATTACCATTTCTGACCATCTGGAGAAAGTTCGACAGGTCACGGGTCATCGTTTTTCATCAGAAAATAGATTTTTTGGACTGTAGAAAAATTGATTCAAAATGTCAATTGGATTGTGCCTCGTGTTGAATAAGTACTTTTTAAAGCCTCAATGTGACCAAAATTGCCATTTTTACAGCCTTTTTCTCCTACTCAGAAGCTTCTATTTCGACCAATTTCAGGCATTAAAATGACTCTAAACACACTTATTTTAGTTCCAAAAGTGATAATTCACATGCAGTAGTCATTTACAGTCAAAAAGTAAAACATTAAAATATTACCATTTCTGACCAGCTGGAGAAAGTTCAACTGGTCACGGGTCATCGTTTTTCATCAGAAAATTGATTTTTTGGACTGTAGAAAAATTGATTCAAAATGTCATTTGGATTGTGCCTCGTGTTGAATAAGTACTTTTTAAAGCCTCAATGTGACCAAAATTGCCATTTTTACAGCCTTTTTCTCCTACTCAGAAGCTTCTATTTCAACCAATTTCAGGCATTAAAATGACTCTAAACACACTTATTTTAGTTCCAAAAGTGATAATTCACATGCAGTAGTCATTTACAGTCAAAAAACTAAAACATTAAAAAATTACCATTTCTGACCATCTGGAGAAAGTTCGACAGGTCACGGGTCATCGTTTTTCATCAGAAAATTGATTTTTTGGACTGTAGAAAAATTGATTCAAAATGTCAATTGGATTGGGCCTCGTGTTGAATAACTACTTTTTAAAGCCCCAATGTGACCAAAATTGCCATTTTTACAGCCTTTTTCTCCTACTCAGAAGCTTCTATTTCGACCAATTTCAGGCATTAAAATGACTCTAAACACACTTATTTTAGTTCCAAAAGTGATAATTCACATGCAGTAGTCATTTACAGTCCAAAAATAAAACATTAAAAAATTACAACTTTTGATCATCTTGAGAAAGTTCGACAGGTCACGGGTCATCGTTTTTCATCAGAAAATTGATTTTTTGGACTGTAGAAAAATTGATTCAAAATGTCATTTGGATTGTGCCTCGTGTTGAATAACTACTTTTTAAAGCCCCAATGTGAACAAAATTGCCATTTTTACAGCCTTTTTCTACTACTCAGAAGCTTCTATTTCGACCAATTTCAGGCATGAAAATGACTCTAAACACACTTATTTTAGTTCCAACAGTGATAATTCACATGCAGTAGTCATTTACAGTCAAAAAATAAAACATTAAAAAATTACCATTTCTGACCATCTGGAGAAAGTTCGACAGGTCACGGGTCATCATTTTTCATCAGAAAATTGATTTTTTGGACTGTAGAAAAATTGATTCAAAAATGTCAATTGGATTGGGCCTCGTGTTGAATAACTACTTTTTAAAGCCCCAATGTGACCAAAATTGCCATTTTTACAGCCTTTTTTGCCTACTCAGAAGCTTCTATTTTGACCAATTTCAGGCATTAAAATGACTCTAAACACACTTATTTTAGTTCCAAAAGTGATAATTCACATGCAGTAGTCATTTACAGTCCAAAAATAAAACATTAAAAAATTACCATTTCTGACCATCTGGAGAAAGTTTGACAGGTCACGGGTCATCGTTTTTCATCAGAAAATTGATTTTTTAGACTGTAGAAAAATTCATTCAAAATGTCATTTGGATTGTGCCTCATGTTGAATAAGTACTTTTTAAAGCCTCAATGTGACCAAAATTGCCATTTTTACAGCCTTTTTCTCCTACTCAGAAGCTTCTATTTCGACCAATTTCAGGCATTAAAATGACTCTAAACACACTTATTTTAGTTCCAAAAGTGATAATTCACATGCAGTAGTCATTTACAGTCAAAAAATAAAACATTAAAAAATTACCATTTCTGACCATCTGGAGAAAGTTCGACAGGTCACGGGTCATCGTTTTTCATCAGAAAATAGATTTTTTGGACTGTAGAAAAATTGATTCAAAATGTCAATTGGATTGTGCCTCGTGTTGAATAAGTACTTTTTAAAGCCTCAATGTGACCAAAATTGCCATTTTTACAGCCTTTTTCTCCTACTCAGAAGCTTCTATTTCGACCAATTTCAGGCATTAAAATGACTCTAAACACACTTATTTTAGTTCCAAAAGTGATAATTCACATGCAGTAGTCATTTACAGTCAAAAAGTAAAACATTAAAAAATTACCATTTCTGACCATCTGGAGAAAGTTCAACTGGTCACGGGTCATCGTTTTTCATCAGAAAATTGATTTTTTAGACTGTAGAAAAATTCATTCAAAATGTCATTTGGATTGTGCCTCATGTTGAATAAGTACTTTTTAAAGCCTCAATGTGACCAAAATTGCCATTTTTACAGCCTTTTTCAACTACTCAGAGCGCTATTTCGACGAATTTCAGGCATTAAAATGACTCTAAACACACTTATTTTAGTTCCAAAAGTGATAATTCACATGCAGTAGTCATTTACAGTCAAAAAATAAAACATTAAAAAATTACCATTTCTGACCATCTGGAGAAGTCCGACAGGTCACGGGTCATCGTTTTTCATCAGAAAATCGATTTTTTGGACTGTAGAAAAATTGATTCAAAATGTCAATTGGATTGGGCCTCGTGTTGAATAACTACTTTTTAAAGCCCCAATGTGACCAAAATTGCCATTTTTACAGCCTTTTTCTCCTACTCAGAGGCTTCTATTTGGACCAATTTCAGGCATTAAAATGACTCTAAACACACTTATTTTAGTTCCAAAAGTGATAATTCACATGCAGTAGTCATTTACAGTCAAAAAATAAAACATTAAAAAATTACCATTTCTGACCATCTTGAGAAAGTTTGACAGGTCACGGGTCATCGTTTTTCATCAGAAAATTGATTTTTTGGACTGTAGAAAAATTGATTCAAAAATGTCAATTGGATTGGGCCTCGTGTTGAATAACTACTTTTTAAAGCCCCAATGTGACCAAAATTGCCATTTTTACAGCCTTTTTCTCCTACTCAGAAGCTTCTATTTTGACCAATTTCAGGCATTAAAATGACTCTAAACACACTTATTTTAGTTCCAAAAGTGATAATTCACATGCAGTAGTCATTTACAGTCAAAAAATAAAACATTAAAAAATTACCATTTCTGACCATCTGGAGAAAGTTCGACAGGTCACGGGTCATCGTTTTTCATCAGAAAATAGATTTTTTGGACTAGAAAAATTGATTAAAAAATGTCAATTGGATTGGGCCTCGTGTTGAATAACTACTTTTTAAAGCCCCAATGTGACCAAAATTGCCATTTTTACAGCCTTTTTCTCCTACTCAGAAGCTTCTATTTTGACCAATTTCAGGCATTAAAATGACTCTAAACACACTTATTTTAGTTCCAAAAGTGATAATTCACATGCAGTAGTCATTTACAGTCAAAAATAAAACATTAAAAAATTACCATTTCTGAGCATCTGGAGAAAGTTCGACAGGTCACGGGTCATCGTTTTTCATCAGAAAATTGATTTTTTAGACTGTAGAAAAATTGATTCAAAATGTCAATTGGATTGGGCCTCGTGTTGAATAACTACTTTTTAAAGCCCCAATGTGACCAAAATTGCCATTTTTACAGCCTTTTTCTCCTACTCTGGAAGCTTCTATTTCGACCAATTTCAGGCATTAAAATGACTCTAAACACACTTATTTTAGTTCCAAAAGTGATAATTCACATGCAGTAGTCATTTACAGTCCAAAAATAAAACATTAAAAAATTACAATTTTTGACCATCTGGAGAAAGTTCGACAGGTCACGGGTCATCGTTTTTCATCAGAAAATTGATTTTTTGGACTGTAGAAAAATTGATTCAAAATGTCATTTGGATTGTGCCTCGTGTTGAATAAGTACTTTTTAAAGCCTCAATGTGACCAAAATTGCCATTTTTACAGCCTTTTTCTCCTACTCAGAAGCTTCTATTTCGACCAATTTCAGGCATTAAAATGACTCTAAACACACTTATTTTAGTTCCAAAAGTGACAATTCACATGCAGTAGTCATTTACAGTCAAAAAATAAAACATTAAAAAATTACCATTTCTGACCATCTGGAGAAAGTTCGACAGGTCACGGGTCATCGTTTTTCATCAGAAAATTGATTTTTTGGACTGTAGAAAAATTGATTCAAAATGTCATTTGGATTGTGCCTCGTGTTGAATAACTACTTTTTAAAGCCCCAATGTGAACAAAATTGCCATTTTTACAGCCTTTTTCTACTACTCAGAAGCTTCTATTTCGACCAATTTCAGGCATGAAAATGACTCTAAACACACTTATTTTAGTTCCAACAGTGATAATTCACATGCAGTAGTCATTTACAGTCAAAAAATAAAACATTAAAAAATTACCATTTCTGACCATCTGGAGAAAGTTCGACAGGTCACGGGTCATCATTTTTCATCAGAAAATTGATTTTTTGGACTGTAGAAAAATTGATTCAAAAATGTCAATTGGATTGGGCCTCGTGTTGAATAACTACTTTTTAAAGCCCCAATGTGACCAAAATTGCCATTTTTACAGCCTTTTTTGCCTACTCAGAAGCTTCTATTTTGACCAATTTCAGGCATTAAAATGACTCTAAACACACTTATTTTAGTTCCAAAAGTGATAATTCACATGCAGTAGTCATTTACAGTCCAAAAATAAAACATTAAAAAATTACCATTTCTGACCATCTGGAGAAAGTTTGACAGGTCACGGGTCATCGTTTTTCATCAGAAAATTGATTTTTTAGACTGTAGAAAAATTCATTCAAAATGTCATTTGGATTGTGCCTCATGTTGAATAAGTACTTTTTAAAGCCTCAATGTGACCAAAATTGCCATTTTTACAGCCTTTTTCTCCTACTCAGAAGCTTCTATTTCGACCAATTTCAGGCATTAAAATGACTCTAAACACACTTATTTTAGTTCCAAAAGTGATAATTCACATGCAGTAGTCATTTACAGTCAAAAAATAAAACATTAAAAAATTACCATTTCTGACCATCTGGAGAAAGTTCGACAGGTCACGGGTCATCGTTTTTCATCAGAAAATAGATTTTTTGGACTGTAGAAAAATTGATTCAAAATGTCAATTGGATTGTGCCTCGTGTTGAATAAGTACTTTTTAAAGCCTCAATGTGACCAAAATTGCCATTTTTACAGCCTTTTTCTCCTACTCAGAAGCTTCTATTTCGACCAATTTCAGGCATTAAAATGACTCTAAACACACTTATTTTAGTTCCAAAAGTGATAATTCACATGCAGTAGTCATTTACAGTCAAAAAGTAAAACATTAAAAAATTACCATTTCTGACCATCTGGAGAAAGTTCAACTGGTCACGGGTCATCGTTTTTCATCAGAAAATTGATTTTTTAGACTGTAGAAAAATTCATTCAAAATGTCATTTGGATTGTGCCTCATGTTGAATAAGTACTTTTTAAAGCCTCAATGTGACCAAAATTGCCATTTTTACAGCCTTTTTCTCCTACTCAGAAGCTTCTATTTCGACCAATTTCAGGCATTAAAATGTCTCTAAACACACTTATTTTAGTTCCAAAAGTGATAATTCACATGCAGTAGTCATTTACAGTCAAAAAATAAAACATTAAAAAATTACCATTTCTGACCATCTGGAGAAAGTTCGACAGGTCACGGGTCATCGTTTTTCATCAGAAAATAGATTTTTTGGACTGTAGAAAAATTGATTCAAAATGTCAATTGGATTGTGCCTCGTGTTGAATAAGTACTTTTTAAAGCCTCAATGTGACCAAAATTGCCATTTTTACAGCCTTTTTCTCCTACTCAGAAGCTTCTATTTCGACCAATTTCAGGCATTAAAATGACTCTAAACACACTTATTTTAGTTCCAAAAGTGATAATTCACATGCAGTAGTCATTTACAGTCAAAAAGTAAAACATTAAAATATTACCATTTCTGACCAGCTGGAGAAAGTTCAACTGGTCACGGGTCATCGTTTTTCATCAGAAAATTGATTTTTTGGACTGTAGAAAAATTGATTCAAAATGTCATTTGGATTGTGCCTCGTGTTGAATAAGTACTTTTTAAAGCCTCAATGTGACCAAAATTGCCATTTTTACAGCCTTTTTCTCCTACTCAGAAGCTTCTATTTCAACCAATTTCAGGCATTAAAATGACTCTAAACACACTTATTTTAGTTCCAAAAGTGATAATTCACATGCAGTAGTCATTTACAGTCAAAAAACTAAAACATTAAAAAATTACCATTTCTGACCATCTGGAGAAAGTTCGACAGGTCACGGGTCATCGTTTTTCATCAGAAAATTGATTTTTTGGACTGTAGAAAAATTGATTCAAAATGTCAATTGGATTGGGCCTCGTGTTGAATAACTACTTTTTAAAGCCCCAATGTGACCAAAATTGCCATTTTTACAGCCTTTTTCTCCTACTCAGAAGCTTCTATTTCGACCAATTTCAGGCATTAAAATGACTCTAAACACACTTATTTTAGTTCCAAAAGTGATAATTCACATGCAGTAGTCATTTACAGTCCAAAAATAAAACATTAAAAAATTACAACTTTTGATCATCTTGAGAAAGTTCGACAGGTCACGGGTCATCGTTTTTCATCAGAAAATTGATTTTTTGGACTGTAGAAAAATTCATTCAAAATGTCATTTGGATTGTGCCTCGTGTTGAATAAGTACTTTTTAAAGCCTCAATGTGACCAAAATTGCCATTTTTACAGCCTTTTTCAACTACTCAGAGCGCTATTTCGACGAATTTCAGGCATTAAAATGACTCTAAACACACTTATTTTAGTTCCAAAAGTGATAATTCACATGCAGTAGTCATTTACAGTCAAAAAATAAAACATTAAAAAATTACCATTTCTGACCATCTGGAGAAAGTTCGACAGGTCACGGGTCATCGTTTTTCATCAGAAAATTGATTTTTTGGACTGTAGAAAAATTTATTCAAAATGTCAATTGGATTGGGCCTCGTGTTGAATAACTACTTTTTAAAGCCCCAATGTGACCAAAATTGCCATTTTTACAGCCTTTTTCTCCTACTCTGGAAGCTTCTATTTCGACCAATTTCAGGCATGAAAATTACTCTAAACACACTTATTTTAGTTCCAAAAGTGATAATTCACATGCAGTAGTCATTTACAATCAAAAAATAAAACATTACAAAATTGCCATTTCTGACCATCTGGAGAAAGTTCGACAGGTCACGGGTCATTGTTTTTCATCAGAAAATTGATTTTTTGGACTGTAGAAAAATTGATTAAAAAATGTCAATTGGATTGGGCCTCGTGTTGAATAACTACTTTTTAAAGCCCCAATGTGACCAAAATTGCCATTTTTACAGCCTTTTTCAACTACTCAGAAGCTTCTATTTCGACCAATTTCAGGCATTAAAATGACTCTAAACACACTTATTTTAGTTCCAAAAGTGATAATTCACATGCAGTAGTCATTTACAGTCAAAAAGTAAAACATTAAAATATTACCATTTCTGACCAGCTGGAGAAAGTTCAACTGGTCACGGGTCATCGTTTTTCATCAGAAAATTGATTTTTTGGACTGTAGAAAAATTGATTCAAAATGTCATTTGGATTGTGCCTCGTGTTGAATAAGTACTTTTTAAAGCCTCAATGTGACCAAAATTGCCATTTTTACAGCCTTTTTCTCCTACTCAGAAGCTTCTATTTCAACCAATTTCAGGCATTAAAATGACTCTAAACACACTTATTTTAGTTCCAAAAGTGATAATTCACATGCAGTAGTCATTTACAGTCAAAAAACTAAAACATTAAAAAATTACCATTTCTGACCATCTGGAGAAAGTTCGACAGGTCACGGGTCATCGTTTTTCATCAGAAAATTGATTTTTTGGACTGTAGAAAAATTGATTCAAAATGTCAATTGGATTGGGCCTCGTGTTGAATAACTACTTTTTAAAGCCCCAATGTGACCAAAATTGCCATTTTTACAGCCTTTTTCTCCTACTCAGAAGCTTCTATTTCGACCAATTTCAGGCATTAAAATGACTCTAAACACACTTATTTTAGTTCCAAAAGTGATAATTCACATGCAGTAGTCATTTACAGTCCAAAAATAAAACATTAAAAAATTACAACTTTTGATCATCTTGAGAAAGTTCGACAGGTCACGGGTCATCGTTTTTCATCAGAAAATTGATTTTTTGGACTGTAGAAAAATTGATTCAAAATGTCATTTGGATTGTGCCTCGTGTTGAATAACTACTTTTTAAAGCCCCAATGTGAACAAAATTGCCATTTTTACAGCCTTTTTCTACTACTCAGAAGCTTCTATTTCGACCAATTTCAGGCATGAAAATGACTCTAAACACACTTATTTTAGTTCCAACAGTGATAATTCACATGCAGTAGTCATTTACAGTCAAAAAAATAAAACATTAAAAAATTACCATTTCTGACCATCTGGAGAAAGTTCGACAGGTCACGGGTCATCATTTTTCATCAGAAAATTGATTTTTTGGACTGTAGAAAAATTGATTCAAAAATGTCAATTGGATTGGGCCTCGTGTTGAATAACTACTTTTTAAAGCCCCAATGTGACCAAAATTGCCATTTTTACAGCCTTTTTTGCCTACTCAGAAGCTTCTATTTTGACCAATTTCAGGCATTAAAATGACTCTAAACACACTTATTTTAGTTCCAAAAGTGATAATTCACATGCAGTAGTCATTTACAGTCCAAAAATAAAACATTAAAAAATTACCATTTCTGACCATCTGGAGAAAGTTTGACAGGTCACGGGTCATCGTTTTTCATCAGAAAATTGATTTTTTAGACTGTAGAAAAATTCATTCAAAATGTCATTTGGATTGTGCCTCATGTTGAATAAGTACTTTTTAAAGCCTCAATGTGACCAAAATTGCCATTTTTACAGCCTTTTTCTCCTACTCAGAAGCTTCTATTTCGACCAATTTCAGGCATTAAAATGACTCTAAACACACTTATTTTAGTTCCAAAAGTGATAATTCACATGCAGTAGTCATTTACAGTCAAAAAATAAAACATTAAAAAATTACCATTTCTGACCATCTGGAGAAAGTTCGACAGGTCACGGGTCATCGTTTTTCATCAGAAAATAGATTTTTTGGACTGTAGAAAAATTGATTCAAAATGTCAATTGGATTGTGCCTCGTGTTGAATAAGTACTTTTTAAAGCCTCAATGTGACCAAAATTGCCATTTTTACAGCCTTTTTCTCCTACTCAGAAGCTTCTATTTCGACCAATTTCAGGCATTAAAATGACTCTAAACACACTTATTTTAGTTCCAAAAGTGATAATTCACATGCAGTAGTCATTTACAGTCAAAAAGTAAAACATTAAAAAATTACCATTTCTGACCATCTGGAGAAAGTTCAACTGGTCACGGGTCATCGTTTTTCATCAGAAAATTGATTTTTTAGACTGTAGAAAAATTCATTCAAAATGTCATTTGGATTGTGCCTCATGTTGAATAAGTACTTTTTAAAGCCTCAATGTGACCAAAATTGCCATTTTTACAGCCTTTTTCAACTACTCAGAGCGCTATTTCGACGAATTTCAGGCATTAAAATGACTCTAAACACACTTATTTTAGTTCCAAAAGTGATAATTCACATGCAGTAGTCATTTACAGTCAAAAAATAAAACATTAAAAAATTACCATTTCTGACCATCTGGAGAAGTCCGACAGGTCACGGGTCATCGTTTTTCATCAGAAAATCGATTTTTTGGACTGTAGAAAAATTGATTCAAAATGTCAATTGGATTGGGCCTCGTGTTGAATAACTACTTTTTAAAGCCCCAATGTGACCAAAATTGCCATTTTTACAGCCTTTTTCTCCTACTCAGAGGCTTCTATTTGGACCAATTTCAGGCATTAAAATGACTCTAAACACACTTATTTTAGTTCCAAAAGTGATAATTCACATGCAGTAGTCATTTACAGTCAAAAAATAAAACATTAAAAAATTACCATTTCTGACCATCTTGAGAAAGTTTGACAGGTCACGGGTCATCGTTTTTCATCAGAAAATTGATTTTTTGGACTGTAGAAAAATTGATTCAAAAATGTCAATTGGATTGGGCCTCGTGTTGAATAACTACTTTTTAAAGCCCCAATGTGACCAAAATTGCCATTTTTACAGCCTTTTTCTCCTACTCAGAAGCTTCTATTTTGACCAATTTCAGGCATTAAAATGACTCTAAACACACTTATTTTAGTTCCAAAAGTGATAATTCACATGCAGTAGTCATTTACAGTCAAAAAATAAAACATTAAAAAATTACCATTTCTGACCATCTGGAGAAAGTTCGACAGGTCACGGGTCATCGTTTTTCATCAGAAAATAGATTTTTTGGACTAGAAAAATTGATTAAAAAATGTCAATTGATTGGGCCTCGTGTTGAATAACTACTTTTTAAAGCCCCAATGTGACCAAAATTGCCATTTTTACAGCCTTTTTCTCCTACTCAGAAGCTTCTATTTTGACCAATTTCAGGCATTAAAATGACTCTAAACACACTTATTTTAGTTCCAAAAGTGATAATTCACATGCAGTAGTCATTTACAGTCAAAAATAAAACATTAAAAAATTACCATTTCTGAGCATCTGGAGAAAGTTCGACAGGTCACGGGTCATCGTTTTTCATCAGAAAATTGATTTTTTAGACTGTAGAAAAATTGATTCAAAATGTCAATTGGATTGGGCCTCGTGTTGAATAACTACTTTTTAAAGCCCCAATGTGACCAAAATTGCCATTTTTACAGCCTTTTTCTCCTACTCTGGAAGCTTCTATTTCGACCAATTTCAGGCATTAAAATGACTCTAAACACACTTATTTTAGTTCCAAAAGTGATAATTCACATGCAGTAGTCATTTACAGTCCAAAAATAAAACATTAAAAAATTACAATTTTTGACCATCTGGAGAAAGTTCGACAGGTCACGGGTCATCGTTTTTCATCAGAAAATTGATTTTTTGGACTGTAGAAAAATTGATTCAAAATGTCATTTGGATTGTGCCTCGTGTTGAATAAGTACTTTTTAAAGCCTCAATGTGACCAAAATTGCCATTTTTACAGCCTTTTTCTCCTACTCAGAAGCTTCTATTTCGACCAATTTCAGGCATTAAAATGACTCTAAACACACTTATTTTAGTTCCAAAAGTGACAATTCACATGCAGTAGTCATTTACAGTCAAAAAATAAAACATTAAAAAATTACCATTTCTGACCATCTGGAGAAAGTTCGACAGGTCACGGGTCATCGTTTTTCATCAGAAAATTGATTTTTTGGACTGTAGAAAAATTGATTCAAAATGTCATTTGGATTGTGCCTCGTGTTGAATAACTACTTTTTAAAGCCCCAATGTGAACAAAATTGCCATTTTTACAGCCTTTTTCTACTACTCAGAAGCTTCTATTTCGACCAATTTCAGGCATGAAAATGACTCTAAACACACTTATTTTAGTTCCAACAGTGATAATTCACATGCAGTAGTCATTTACAGTCAAAAAATAAAACATTAAAAAATTACCATTTCTGACCATCTGGAGAAAGTTCGACAGGTCACGGGTCATCATTTTTCATCAGAAAATTGATTTTTGGACTGTAGAAAAATTGATTCAAAATGTCAATTGGATTGGGCCTCGTGTTGAATAACTACTTTTTAAAGCCCCAATGTGACCAAAATTGCCATTTTTACAGCCTTTTTTGCCTACTCAGAAGCTTCTATTTTGACCAATTTCAGGCATTAAAATGACTCTAAACACACTTATTTTAGTTCCAAAAGTGATAATTCACATGCAGTAGTCATTTACAGTCCAAAAATAAAACATTAAAAAATTACCATTTCTGACCATCTGGAGAAAGTTTGACAGGTCACGGGTCATCGTTTTTCATCAGAAAATTGATTTTTTAGACTGTAGAAAAATTCATTCAAAATGTCATTTGGATTGTGCCTCATGTTGAATAAGTACTTTTTAAAGCCTCAATGTGACCAAAATTGCCATTTTTACAGCCTTTTTCTCCTACTCAGAAGCTTCTATTTCGACCAATTTCAGGCATTAAAATGACTCTAAACACACTTATTTTAGTTCCAAAAGTGATAATTCACATGCAGTAGTCATTTACAGTCAAAAAATAAAACATTAAAAAATTACCATTTCTGACCATCTGGAGAAAGTTCGACAGGTCACGGGTCATCGTTTTTCATCAGAAAATAGATTTTTTGGACTGTAGAAAAATTGATTCAAAATGTCAATTGGATTGTGCCTCGTGTTGAATAAGTACTTTTTAAAGCCTCAATGTGACCAAAATTGCCATTTTTACAGCCTTTTTCTCCTACTCAGAAGCTTCTATTTCGACCAATTTCAGGCATTAAAATGACTCTAAACACACTTATTTTAGTTCCAAAAGTGATAATTCACATGCAGTAGTCATTTACAGTCAAAAAGTAAAACATTAAAAAATTACCATTTCTGACCATCTGGAGAAAGTTCAACTGGTCACGGGTCATCGTTTTTCATCAGAAAATTGATTTTTTAGACTGTAGAAAAATTCATTCAAAATGTCATTTGGATTGTGCCTCATGTTGAATAAGTACTTTTTAAAGCCTCAATGTGACCAAAATTGCCATTTTTACAGCCTTTTTCTCCTACTCAGAAGCTTCTATTTCGACCAATTTCAGGCATTAAAATGTCTCTAAACACACTTATTTTAGTTCCAAAAGTGATAATTCACATGCAGTAGTCATTTACAGTCAAAAAATAAAACATTAAAAAATTACCATTTCTGACCATCTGGAGAAAGTTCGACAGGTCACGGGTCATCGTTTTTCATCAGAAAATAGATTTTTTGGACTGTAGAAAAATTGATTCAAAATGTCAATTGGATTGTGCCTCGTGTTGAATAAGTACTTTTTAAAGCCTCAATGTGACCAAAATTGCCATTTTTACAGCCTTTTTCTCCTACTCAGAAGCTTCTATTTCGACCAATTTCAGGCATTAAAATGACTCTAAACACACTTATTTTAGTTCCAAAAGTGATAATTCACATGCAGTAGTCATTTACAGTCAAAAAGTAAAACATTAAAATATTACCATTTCTGACCAGCTGGAGAAAGTTCAACTGGTCACGGGTCATCGTTTTTCATCAGAAAATTGATTTTTTGGACTGTAGAAAAATTGATTCAAAATGTCATTTGGATTGTGCCTCGTGTTGAATAAGTACTTTTTAAAGCCTCAATGTGACCAAAATTGCCATTTTTACAGCCTTTTTCTCCTACTCAGAAGCTTCTATTTCAACCAATTTCAGGCATTAAAATGACTCTAAACACACTTATTTTAGTTCCAAAAGTGATAATTCACATGCAGTAGTCATTTACAGTCAAAAAACTAAAACATTAAAAAATTACCATTTCTGACCATCTGGAGAAAGTTCGACAGGTCACGGGTCATCGTTTTTCATCAGAAAATTGATTTTTTGGACTGTAGAAAAATTGATTCAAAATGTCAATTGGATTGGGCCTCGTGTTGAATAACTACTTTTTAAAGCCCCAATGTGACCAAAATTGCCATTTTTACAGCCTTTTTCTCCTACTCAGAAGCTTCTATTTCGACCAATTTCAGGCATTAAAATGACTCTAAACACACTTATTTTAGTTCCAAAAGTGATAATTCACATGCAGTAGTCATTTACAGTCCAAAATAAAACATTAAAAAATTACAACTTTTGATCATCTTGAGAAAGTTCGACAGGTCACGGGTCATCGTTTTTCATCAGAAAATTGATTTTTTGGACTGTAGAAAAATTCATTCAAAATGTCATTTGGATTGTGCCTCGTGTTGAATAAGTACTTTTTAAAGCCTCAATGTGACCAAAATTGCCATTTTTACAGCCTTTTTCAACTACTCAGAGCGCTATTTCGACGAATTTCAGGCATTAAAATGACTCTAAACACACTTATTTTAGTTCCAAAAGTGATAATTCACATGCAGTAGTCATTTACAGTCAAAAAATAAAACATTAAAAAATTACCATTTCTGACCATCTGGAGAAAGTTCGACAGGTCACGGGTCATCGTTTTTCATCAGAAAATTGATTTTTTGGACTGTAGAAAAATTTATTCAAAATGTCAATTGGATTGGGCCTCGTGTTGAATAACTACTTTTTAAAGCCCCAATGTGACCAAAATTGCCATTTTTACAGCCTTTTTCTCCTACTCTGGAAGCTTCTATTTCGACCAATTTCAGGCATGAAAATTACTCTAAACACACTTATTTTAGTTCCAAAAGTGATAATTCACATGCAGTAGTCATTTACAATCAAAAAATAAAACATTACAAAATTGCCATTTCTGACCATCTGGAGAAAGTTCGACAGGTCACGGGTCATTGTTTTTCATCAGAAAATTGATTTTTTGGACTGTAGAAAAATTGATTAAAAAATGTCAATTGGATTGGGCCTCGTGTTGAATAACTACTTTTTAAAGCCCCAATGTGACCAAAATTGCCATTTTTACAGCCTTTTTCAACTACTCAGAAGCTTCTATTTCGACCAATTTCAGGCATTAAAATTACTCTAAACACACTTATTTTAGTTTCCAAAAGTGATAATTCACATGCAGTAGTCATTTACAGTCAAAAAATAAAACATTAAAAAATTACCATTTCTGACCATCTGGAGAAAGTTCGACAGGTCACGGGTCATCGTTTTTCATCATAAAATAGATTTTTTGGACTGTAGAAAAATTGATTCAAAATGTCAATTGGATTGTGCCTCGTGTTGAATAAGTACTTTTTAAAGCCTCAATTTGACCAAAATTGCCATTTTTACAGCCTTTTTCTCCTACTCAGAAGCTTCTATTTCGACCAATTTCAGGCATTAAAATGACTCTAAACACACTTATCTTAGTTCCAACAGTGATAATTCACATGCAGTAGTCATTTACAGTCAAAAAATAAAACATTAAAAAATTACCATTTCTGACCATCTGGAGAAAGTTCGACAGGTCACGGGTCATCATTTTTCATCAGAAAATTGATTTTTTGGACTGTAGAAAAATTGATTCAAAAATGTCAATTGGATTGGGCCTCGTGTTGAATAACTACTTTTTAAAGCCCCAATGTGACCAAAATTGCCATTTTTACAGCCTTTTTCGCCTACTCAGAAGCTTCTATTTTGACCAATTTCAGGCATTAAAATGACTCTAAACACACTTATTTTAGTTCCAAAAGTGATAATTCACATGCAGTAGTCATTTACAGTCAAAAAATAAAACATTAAAAAATTACCATTTCTGACCATCTGGAGAAAGTTCGACAGGTCACGGGTCATCGTTTTTCATCAGAAAATTGATTTTTTGGACTGTAGAAAAATTGATTCAAAATGTCATTTGGATTGTGCCTCGTGTTGAATAACTACTTTTTAAAGCCCCAATGTGAACAAAATTGCCATTTTTACAGCCTTTTTCTACTACTCAGAAGCTTCTATTTCGACCAATTTCAGGCATGAAAATGACTCTAAACACACTTATTTTAGTTCCAACAGTGATAATTCACATGCAGTAGTCATTTACAGTCAAAAAATAAAACATTAAAAAATTACCATTTCTGACCATCTGGAGAAAGTTCGACAGGTCACGGGTCATCATTTTTCATCAGAAAATTGATTTTTTGGACTGTAGAAAAATTGATTCAAAAATGTCAATTGGATTGGGCCTCGTGTTGAATAACTACTTTTTAAAGCCCCAATGTGACCAAAATTGCCATTTTTACAGCCTTTTTCTCCTACTCTGGAAGCTTCTATTTCGACCAATTTCAGGCATTAAAATGACTCTAAACACACTTATTTTAGTTCCAAAAGTGATAATTCACATGCAGTAGTCATTTACAGTCCAAAAATAAAACATTAAAAAATTACAATTTTTGACCATCTGGAGAAAGTTCGACAGGTCACGGGTCATCGTTTTTCATCAGAAAATTGATTTTTTGGACTGTAGAAAAATTGATTCAAAATGTCATTTGGATTGTGCCTCGTGTTGAATAAGTACTTTTTAAAGCCTCAATGTGACCAAAATTGCCATTTTTACAGCCTTTTTCTCCTACTCAGAAGCTTCTATTTCGACCAATTTCAGGCATTAAAATGACTCTAAACACACTTATTTTAGTTCCAAAAGTGACAATTCACATGCAGTAGTCATTTACAGTCAAAAAATAAAACATTAAAAAATTACCATTTCTGACCATCTGGAGAAAGTTCGACAGGTCACGGGTCATCGTTTTTCATCAGAAAATTGATTTTTTGGACTGTAGAAAAATTGATTCAAAATGTCATTTGGATTGTGCCTCGTGTTGAATAACTACTTTTTAAAGCCCCAATGTGAACAAAATTGCCATTTTTACAGCCTTTTTCTACTACTCAGAAGCTTCTATTTCGACCAATTTCAGGCATGAAAATGACTCTAAACACACTTATTTTAGTTCCAACAGTGATAATTCACATGCAGTAGTCATTTACAGTCAAAAAATAAAACATTAAAAAATTACCATTTCTGACCATCTGGAGAAAGTTCGACAGGTCACGGGTCATCATTTTTCATCAGAAAATTGATTTTTTGGACTGTAGAAAAATTGATTCAAAAATGTCAATTGGATTGGGCCTCGTGTTGAATAACTACTTTTTAAAGCCCCAATGTGACCAAAATTGCCATTTTTACAGCCTTTTTTGCCTACTCAGAAGCTTCTATTTTGACCAATTTCAGGCATTAAAATGACTCTAAACACACTTATTTTAGTTCCAAAAGTGATAATTCACATGCAGTAGTCATTTACAGTCCAAAAATAAAACATTAAAAAATTACCATTTCTGACCATCTGGAGAAAGTTTGACAGGTCACGGGTCATCGTTTTTCATCAGAAAATTGATTTTTTAGACTGTAGAAAAATTCATTCAAAATGTCATTTGGATTGTGCCTCATGTTGAATAAGTACTTTTTAAAGCCTCAATGTGACCAAAATTGCCATTTTTACAGCCTTTTTCTCCTACTCAGAAGCTTCTATTTCGACCAATTTCAGGCATTAAAATGACTCTAAACACACTTATTTTAGTTCCAAAAGTGATAATTCACATGCAGTAGTCATTTACAGTCAAAAAATAAAACATTAAAAAATTACCATTTCTGACCATCTGGAGAAAGTTCGACAGGTCACGGGTCATCGTTTTTCATCAGAAAATAGATTTTTTGGACTGTAGAAAAATTGATTCAAAATGTCAATTGGATTGTGCCTCGTGTTGAATAAGTACTTTTTAAAGCCTCAATGTGACCAAAATTGCCATTTTTACAGCCTTTTTCTCCTACTCAGAAGCTTCTATTTCGACCAATTTCAGGCATTAAAATGACTCTAAACACACTTATTTTAGTTCCAAAAGTGATAATTCACATGCAGTAGTCATTTACAGTCAAAAAGTAAAACATTAAAAAATTACCATTTCTGACCATCTGGAGAAAGTTCAACTGGTCACGGGTCATCGTTTTTCATCAGAAAATTGATTTTTTAGACTGTAGAAAAATTCATTCAAAATGTCATTTGGATTGTGCCTCATGTTGAATAAGTACTTTTTAAAGCCTCAATGTGACCAAAATTGCCATTTTTACAGCCTTTTTCTCCTACTCAGAAGCTTCTATTTCGACCAATTTCAGGCATTAAAATGTCTCTAAACACACTTATTTTAGTTCCAAAAGTGATAATTCACATGCAGTAGTCATTTACAGTCAAAAAATAAAACATTAAAAAATTACCATTTCTGACCATCTGGAGAAAGTTCGACAGGTCACGGGTCATCGTTTTTCATCAGAAAATAGATTTTTTGGACTGTAGAAAAATTGATTCAAAATGTCAATTGGATTGTGCCTCGTGTTGAATAAGTACTTTTTAAAGCCTCAATGTGACCAAAATTGCCATTTTTACAGCCTTTTTCTCCTACTCAGAAGCTTCTATTTCGACCAATTTCAGGCATTAAAATGACTCTAAACACACTTATTTTAGTTCCAAAAGTGATAATTCACATGCAGTAGTCATTTACAGTCAAAAAGTAAAACATTAAAATATTACCATTTCTGACCAGCTGGAGAAAGTTCAACTGGTCACGGGTCATCGTTTTTCATCAGAAAATTGATTTTTTGGACTGTAGAAAAATTGATTCAAAATGTCATTTGGATTGTGCCTCGTGTTGAATAAGTACTTTTTAAAGCCTCAATGTGACCAAAATTGCCATTTTTACAGCCTTTTTCTCCTACTCAGAAGCTTCTATTTCAACCAATTTCAGGCATTAAAATGACTCTAAACACACTTATTTTAGTTCCAAAAGTGATAATTCACATGCAGTAGTCATTTACAGTCAAAAAACTAAAACATTAAAAAATTACCATTTCTGACCATCTGGAGAAAGTTCGACAGGTCACGGGTCATCGTTTTTCATCAGAAAATTGATTTTTTGGACTGTAGAAAAATTGATTCAAAATGTCAATTGGATTGGGCCTCGTGTTGAATAACTACTTTTTAAAGCCCCAATGTGACCAAAATTGCCATTTTTACAGCCTTTTTCTCCTACTCAGAAGCTTCTATTTCGACCAATTTCAGGCATTAAAATGACTCTAAACACACTTATTTTAGTTCCAAAAGTGATAATTCACATGCAGTAGTCATTTACAGTCCAAAAATAAAACATTAAAAAATTACAACTTTTGATCATCTTGAGAAAGTTCGACAGGTCACGGGTCATCGTTTTTCATCAGAAAATTGATTTTTTGGACTGTAGAAAAATTCATTCAAAATGTCATTTGGATTGTGCCTCGTGTTGAATAAGTACTTTTTAAAGCCTCAATGTGACCAAAATTGCCATTTTTACAGCCTTTTTCAACTACTCAGAGCGCTATTTCGACGAATTTCAGGCATTAAAATGACTCTAAACACACTTATTTTAGTTCCAAAAGTGATAATTCACATGCAGTAGTCATTTACAGTCAAAAAATAAAACATTAAAAAATTACCATTTCTGACCATCTGGAGAAAGTTCGACAGGTCACGGGTCATCGTTTTTCATCAGAAAATTGATTTTTTGGACTGTAGAAAAATTTATTCAAAATGTCAATTGGATTGGGCCTCGTGTTGAATAACTACTTTTTAAAGCCCCAATGTGACCAAAATTGCCATTTTTACAGCCTTTTTCTCCTACTCTGGAAGCTTCTATTTCGACCAATTTCAGGCATGAAAATTACTCTAAACACACTTATTTTAGTTCCAAAAGTGATAATTCACATGCAGTAGTCATTTACAATCAAAAAATAAAACATTACAAAATTGCCATTTCTGACCATCTGGAGAAAGTTCGACAGGTCACGGGTCATTGTTTTTCATCAGAAAATTGATTTTTTGGACTGTAGAAAAATTGATTAAAAAATGTCAATTGGATTGGGCCTCGTGTTGAATAACTACTTTTTAAAGCCCCAATGTGACCAAAATTGCCATTTTTACAGCCTTTTTCAACTACTCAGAAGCTTCTATTTCGACCAATTTCAGGCATTAAAATTACTCTAAACACACTTATTTTAGTTCCAAAAGTGATAATTCACATGCAGTAGTCATTTACAGTCAAAAAATAAAACATTAAAAAATTACCATTTCTGACCATCTGGAGAAAGTTCGACAGGTCACGGGTCATCGTTTTTCATCATAAAATAGATTTTTTGGACTGTAGAAAAATTGATTCAAAATGTCAATTGGATTGTGCCTCGTGTTGAATAAGTACTTTTTAAAGCCTCAATTTGACCAAAATTGCCATTTTTACAGCCTTTTTCTCCTACTCAGAAGCTTCTATTTCGACCAATTTCAGGCATTAAAATGACTCTAAACACACTTATCTTAGTTCCAACAGTGATAATTCACATGCAGTAGTCATTTACAGTCAAAAAATAAAACATTAAAAAATTACCATTTCTGACCATCTGGAGAAAGTTCGACAGGTCACGGGTCATCATTTTTCATCAGAAAATTGATTTTTTGGACTGTAGAAAAATTGATTCAAAAATGTCAATTGGATTGGGCCTCGTGTTGAATAACTACTTTTTAAAGCCCCAATGTGACCAAAATTGCCATTTTTACAGCCTTTTTCGCCTACTCAGAAGCTTCTATTTTGACCAATTTCAGGCATTAAAATGACTCTAAACACACTTATTTTAGTTCCAAAAGTGATAATTCACATGCAGTAGTCATTTACAGTCCAAAAATAAAACATTAAAAAATTACCATTTCTGACCATCTGGAGAAAGTTTGACAGGTCACGGGTCATCGTTTTTCATCAGAAAATTGATTTTTTAGACTGTAGAAAAATTCATTCAAAATGTCATTTGGATTGTGCCTCATGTTGAATAAGTACTTTTTAAAGCCTCAATGTGACCAAAATTGCCATTTTTACAGCCTTTTTCTCCTACTCAGAAGCTTCTATTTCGACCAATTTCAGGCATTAAAATGACTCTAAACACACTTATTTTAGTTCCAAAAGTGATAATTCACATGCAGTAGTCATTTACAGTCAAAAAATAAAACATTAAAAAATTACCATTTCTGACCATCTGGAGAAAGTTCGACAGGTCACGGGTCATCGTTTTTCATCAGAAAATAGATTTTTTGGACTGTAGAAAAATTGATTCAAAATGTCAATTGGATTGTGCCTCGTGTTGAATAAGTACTTTTTAAAGCCTCAATGTGACCAAAATTGCCATTTTTACAGCCTTTTTCTCCTACTCAGAAGCTTCTATTTCGACCAATTTCAGGCATTAAAATGACTCTAAACACACTTATTTTAGTTCCAAAAGTGATAATTCACATGCAGTAGTCATTTACAGTCAAAAAGTAAAACATTAAAAAATTACCATTTCTGACCATCTGGAGAAAGTTCAACTGGTCACGGGTCATCGTTTTTCATCAGAAAATTGATTTTTTAGACTGTAGAAAAATTCATTCAAAATGTCATTTGGATTGTGCCTCATGTTGAATAAGTACTTTTTAAAGCCTCAATGTGACCAAAATTGCCATTTTTACAGCCTTTTTCTCCTACTCAGAAGCTTCTATTTCGACCAATTTCAGGCATTAAAATGACTCTAAACACACTTATTTTAGTTCCAAAAGTGATAATTCACATGCAGTAGTCATTTACAGTCAAAAAATAAAACATTAAAAAATTACCATTTCTGACCATCTGGAGAAAGTTCGACAGGTCACGGGTCATCGTTTTTCATCAGAAAATAGATTTTTGGGACTGTAGAAAAATTGATTCAAAATGTCAATTGGATTGTGCCTCGTGTTGAATAAGTACTTTTTAAAGCCTCAATGTGACCAAAATTTCCATTTTTACAGCCTTTTTCTCCTACTCAGAAGCTTCTATTTCGACCAATTTCAGGCATTAAAATGACTCTAAACACACTTATTTTAGTTCCAAAAGTGATAATTCACATGCAGTAGTCATTTACAGTCAAAAAGTAAAACATTAAAAAATTACCATTTCTGACCATCTGGAGAAAGTTCAACTGGTCACGGGTCATCGTTTTTCATCAGAAAATTGATTTTTTGGACTGTTTTAAAATTGATTCAAAATGTCATTTGGATTGTGCCTCGTGTTGAATAAGTACTTTTTAAAGCCTCAATGTGATCAAAATTGCCATTTTTACAGCCTTTTTCTCCTACTCAGAAGCTTCTATTTCAACCAATTTCAGGCATTAAAATGACTCTAAACACACTTATTTTAGTTCCAAAAGTGATAATTCACATGCAGTAGTCATTTACAGTCAAAAAATAAAACATAAAAAAATTACCATTTCTGACCATCTGGAGAAAGTTCGACAGGTCACGGGTCATCGTTTTTCATCAGAAAATTGATTTTTTGGACTGTAGAAAAATTGATTCAAAATGTCAATTGGATTGGGCCTCGTGTTGAATAACTACTTTTTAAAGCCCCAATGTGACCAAAATTGCCATTTTTACAGCCTTTTTCTCCTACTCAGAAGCTTCTATTTCGACCAATTTCAGGCATTAAAATGACTCTAAACACACTTATTTTAGTTCCAAAAGTGATAATTCACATGCAGTAGTCATTTACAGTCCAAAAATAAAACATTAAAAAATTACAACTTTTGATCATCTTGAGAAAGTTTGACAGGTCACGGGTCATCGTTTTTCATCAGAAAATTGATTTTTTGGACTGTAGAAAAATTCATTCAAAATGTCATTTGGATTGTGCCTCGTGTTGAATAAGTACTTTTTAAAGCCTCAATGTGACCAAAATTGCCATTTTTACAGCCTTTTTCAACTACTCAGAGCGCTATTTCGACGAATTTCAGGCATTAAAATGACTCTAAACACACTTATTTTAGTTCCAAAAGTGATAATTCACATGCAGTAGTCATTTACAGTCAAAAAATAAAACATTAAAAAATTACCATTTCTGACCATCTGGAGAAGTCCGACAGGTCACGGGTCATCGTTTTTCATCAGAAAATCGCGTTTTTGGACTGTAGAAAAATTGATTCAAAATGTCAATTGGATTGGGCCTCGTGTTGAATAACTACTTTTTAAAGCCCCAATGTGACCAAAATTGCCATTTTTACAGCCTTTTTCTCCTACTCAGAGGCTTCTATTTGGACCAATTTCAGGCATTAAAATGACTCTAAACACACTTATTTTAGTTCCAAAAGTGATAATTCACATGCAGTAGTCATTTACAGTCAAAAAATAAAACATTAAAAAATTACCATTTCTGACCATCTTGAGAAAGTTTGACAGGTCACGGGTCATCGTTTTTCATCAGAAAATTGATTTTTTGGACTGTAGAAAAATTGATTCAAAAATGTCAATTGGATTGGGCCTCGTGTTGAATAACTACTTTTTAAAGCCCCAATGTGACCAAAATTGCCATTTTTACAGCCTTTTTCTCCTACTCAGAAGCTTCTATTTCGACCAATTTCAGGCATTAAAATGACTCTAAACACACTTATTTTAGTTCCAAAAGTGATAATTCACATGCAGTAGTCATTTACAGTCCAAAAATAAAACATTAAAAAATTACAATTTTTGACCATCTGGAGAAAGTTCGACAGGTCACGGGTCATCGTTTTTCATCAGAAAATTGATTTTTTGGACTGTAGAAAAATTGATTCAAAATGTCATTTGGATTGTGCCTCGTGTTGAATAAGTACTTTTTAAAGCCTCAATGTGACCAAAATTGCCATTTTTACAGCCTTTTTCTCCTACTCAGAAGCTTCTATTTCGACCAATTTCAGGCATTAAAATGACTCTAAACACACTTATTTTAGTTCCAAAAGTGATAATTCACATGCAGTAGTCATTTACAGTCAAAAAATAAAACATTAAAAAATTACCATTTCTGACCATCTGGAGAAAGTTCGACAGGTCACGGGTCATCGTTTTTCATCAGAAAATCGATTTTTTGGACTGTAGAAAAATTGATTCAAAATGTCAATTGGATTGGGCCTCGTGTTGAATAACTACTTTTTAAAGCCCCAATGTGACCAAAATTGCCATTTTTACAGCCTTTTTCTCCTACTCAGAGGCTTCTATTTGGACCAATTTCAGGCATTAAAATGACTCTAAACACACTTATTTTAGTTCCAAAAGTGATAATTCACATGCAGTAGTCATTTACAGTCAAAAAATAAAACATTAAAAAATTACCATTTCTGACCATCTTGAGAAAGTTTGACAGGTCACGGGTCATCGTTTTTCATCAGAAAATTGATATTTTGGACTGTAGAAAAATTGATTCAAAAATGTCAATTGGATTGGGCCTCGTGTTGAATAACTACTTTTTAAAGCCCCAATGTGACCAAAATTGCCATTTTTACAGCCTTTTTCTCCTACTCAGAAGCTTCTATTTTGACCAATTTCAGGCATTAAAATGACTCTAAACACACTTATTTTAGTTCCAAAAGTGATAATTCACATGCAGTAGTCATTTACAGTCAAAAATAAAACATTAAAAAATTACAATTTCTGAGCATCTGGAGAAAGTTCGACAGGTCACGGGTCATCGTTTTTCATCAGAAAATTGATTTTTTAGACTGTAGAAAAATTGATTCAAAATGTCAATTGGATTGGGCCTCGTGTTGAATAACTACTTTTTAAAGCCCCAATGTGACCAAAATTGCCATTTTTACAGGCTTTTTCTCCTACTCTGGAAGCTTCTATTTCGACCAATTTCAGGCATTAAAATGACTCTAAACACACTTATTTTAGTTCCAAAAGTGATAATTCACATGCAGTAGTCATTTACAGTCCAAAAATAAAACATTAAAAAATTACAATTTTTGACCATCTGGAGAAAGTTCGACAGGTCACGGGTCATCGTTTTTCATCAGAAAATTGATTTTTTGGACTGTAGAAAAATTGATTCAAAATGTCTTTTGGATTGTGCCTCGTGTTGAATAACTAATTTTTAAAGCCCCAATGTGAACAAAATTGCCATTTTTACAGCCTTTTTCTACTACTCAGAAGCTTCTATTTCGACCAATTTCAGGCATGAAAATGACTCTAAACACACTTATTTTAGTTCCAACAGTGATAATTCACATGCAGTAGTCATTTACAGTCAAAAAATAAAACATTAAAAAATTACCATTTCTGACCATCTGGAGAAAGTTCGACAGGTCACGGGTCATCATTTTTCATCAGAAAATTGATTTTTTGGACTGTAGAAAAATTGATTCAAAAATGTCAATTGGATTGGGCCTCGTGTTGAATAACTACTTTTTAAAGCCCCAATGTGACCAAAATTGCCATTTTTACAGCCTTTTTCGCCTACTCAGAAGCTTCTATTTTGACCAATTTCAGGCATTAAAATGACTCTAAACACACTTATTTTAGTTCCAACAGTGATAATTCACATGCAGTAGTCATTTACAGTCAAAAAATAAAACATTAAAAAATTAACATTTCTAACCATCTGGAGAAAGTTCAACAGGTCACGGGTCACCGTTTATCATCAGAAAATTGATTTTTTGGACCGTCGAAAAATTGATTCAAAATGTTATTTGGATTGTGCCTCGTGTTGAATAAGTACTTTTTAAAGCCTCAATGTGACCAAAATTGCCATTTTTACAGCCTTTTTCAACTACTCAGAAGCTTCTATTTCGACCAATTTCAGGCATTAAAATTACTCTAAACACACTTATTTTAGTTCCAAAAGTG
Organism: Triturus cristatus; assembly: GCF_964204655.1. Taxonomy (NCBI): domain Eukaryota; kingdom Metazoa; phylum Chordata; class Amphibia; order Caudata; family Salamandridae; genus Triturus; species Triturus cristatus. The sequence continues at coordinate 138,766,620 of NC_140586.1, read as the reverse complement.
ATAATTCACATGCAGTTGTCATTTACAGTCAAAAAATAGACCATTAAAAAATTACCATTTCTGACCATCTGGAGAAAGTTTGACAGGTCACGGGTCATCGTTTTTCATCAGAAAATTGATTTTTTGGACTGTAGAAAAATTGATTCAAAAATGTCAATTGGATTGGGCCTCGTGTTGAATAACTACTTTTTAAAGCCCCAATGTGACCAAAATTGCCATTTTTACAGCCTTTTTCTCCTACTCAGAAGCTTCTATTTTGACCAATTTCAGGCATTAAAATGACTCTAAACACACTTATTTTAGTTCCAAAAGTGATAATTCACATGCAGTAGTCATTTACAGTCAAAAAATAAAACATTAAAAAATTACCATTTCTGACCATCTGGAGAAAGTTCGACAGGTCACGGGTCATCGTTTTTCATCAGAAAATAGATTTTTTGGACTAGAAAAATTGATTAAAAAATGTCAATTGGATTGGGCCTCGTGTTGAATAACTACTTTTTAAAGCCCCAATGTGACCAAAATTGCCATTTTTACAGCCTTTTTCTCCTACTCAGAAGCTTCTATTTCAACCAATTTCAGGCATTAAAATGACTCTAAACACACTTATTTTAGTTCCAAAAGTGATAATTCACATGCAGTAGTCATTTACAGTCCAAAAATAAAACATTTAAAAATTACAATTTTTGACCATCTGGAGAAAGTTCGACAGGTCACGGGTTATCGTTTTTCATCAGAAAATTGATTTTTTGGACTGTAGAAAAATTGATTCAAAATGTCATTTGGATTGTGCCTCGTGTTGAATAAGTACTTTTTAAAGCCTCAATGTGACCAAAATTGCCATTTTTACAGCCTTTTTCTCCTACTCAGAAGCTTCTATTTCGACCAATTTCAGGCATTAAAATGACTCTAAACACACTTATTTTAGTTCCAAAAGTGATAATTCACATGCAGTAGTCATTTACAGTCAAAAAATAAAACATTAAAAAATTACCATTTCTGACCATCTGGAGAAAGTTCGACAGGTCACGGGTCATCGTTTTTCATCAGAAAATTGATTTTTTGGACTGTAGAAAAATTTATTCAAAATGTCGATTGGATTGGGCCTCGTGTTGAATAACTACTTTTTAAAGCCCCAATGTGACCAAAATTGCCATTTTTACAGCCTTTTTCTCCTACTCTGGAAGCTTCTATTTCGACGAATTTCAGGCATTAAAATTACTCTAAACACACTTATTTTAGTTCCAAAAGTGATAATTCACATGCAGTAGTCATTTACAATCAAAAAATAAAACATTACAAAATTGCCATTTCTAACCATCTGGAGAAAGTTCGACAGGTCACGGGTCATTGTTTTTCATCAGAAAATTGATTTTTTGGACTGTAGTAAAATTGATTCAAAAATGTCAATTGGATTGGGCCTCGTGTTGAATAACTACTTTTTAAAGCCCCAATGTGACCAAAATTGCCATTTTTACAGCCTTTTTCTACTACTCAGAAGCTTCTATTTCGACCAATTTCAGGCATGAAAATGACTCTAAACACACTTATTTTAGTTCCAACAGTGATAATTCACATGCAGTAGTCATTTACAGTCAAAAAATAAAACATTAAAAAATTAACATTTCTAACCATCTGGAGAAAGTTCAACAGGTCACGGGTCACCGTTTATCATCAGAAAATTGATTTTTTGAACCGTCGAAAAATTGATTCAAAATGTTATTTGGATTGTGCCTCGTGTTGAATAAGTACTTTTTAAAGCCTCAATGTGACCAAAATTGCCATTTTTACAGCCTTTTTCAACTACTCAGAAGCTTCTATTTCGACCAATTTCAGGCATTAAAATTACTCTAAACACACTTATTTTAGTTCCAAAAGTGATAATTCACATGCAGTAGTCATTTACAGTCAAAAAATAGACCATTAAAAAATTACCATTTCTGACCATCTGGAGAAAGTTCGACAGGTCACGGGTCATCGTTTTTCATCATAAAATAGATTTTTTGGACTGTAGAAAAATTGATTCAAAATGTCAATTGGATTGTGCCTCGTGTTGAATAAGTACTTTTTAAAGCCTCAATGTGACCAAAATTGCCATTTTTACAGCCTTTTTCTCCTACTCAGAAGCTTCTATTTCGACCAATTTCAGGCATTAAAATGACTCTAAACACACTTATTTTAGTTCCAAAAGTGATAATTCACATGCAGTAGTCATTTACAGTCAAAAAGTAAAACATTAAAAAATTACCATTTCTGACCATCTGGAGAAAGTTCAACTGGTCACGGGTCATCGTTTTTCATCAGAAAATTGATTTTTTAGACTGTAGAAAAATTCATTCAAAATGTCATTTGGATTGTGCCTCATGTTGAATAAGTACTTTTTAAAGCCTCAATGTGACCAAAATTGCCATTTTTACAGCCATTTTCTCCTACTCAGAAGCTTCTATTTCGACCAATTTCAGGCATTAAAATGACTCTAAACACACTTATTTTAGTTCCAAAAGTGATAATTCACATGCAGTAGTCATTTACAGTCAAAAAGTAAAACATTAAAAAATTACCATTTCTGACCATCTGGAGAAAGTTCAACTGGTCACGGGTCATGTTTTTTCATCAGAAAATTGATTTTTTGGACTGTAGAAAAATTGATTCAAAATGTCATTTGGATTGTGCCTCGTGTTGAATAAGTACTTTTTAAAGCCTCAATGTGACCAAAATTGCCATTTTTACAGCCTTTTTCTCCTACTCAGAAGCTTCTATTTCAACCAATTTCAGGCATTAAAATGATTCTAAACACACTTATTTTAGTTCCAAAAGTGATAATTCACATGCAGTAGTCATTTACAGTCAAAAAATAAAACATTAAAAAATTACCATTTCTGACCATCTGGAGAAAGTTCGACAGGTCACGGGTCATCGTTTTTCATCAGAAAATGGATTTTTTGGACTGTAGAAAAATTGATTCAAAATGTCAATTGGATTGGGCCTCGTGTTGAATAACTACTTTTTAAAGCCCCAATGTGACCAAAATTGCCATTTTTACAGCCTTTTTCTCCTACTCAGAAGCTTCTATTTCGACCAATTTCAGGCATTAAAATGACTCTAAACACACTTATTTTAGTTCCAAAAGTGATAATTCACATGCAGTAGTCATTTACAGTCCAAAAATAAAACATTAAAAAATTACAACTTTTGATCATCTTGAGAAAGTTCGACAGGTCACGGGTCATCGTTTTTCATCAGAAAATTGATTTTTTGGACTGTAGAAAAATTCATTCAAAATGTCATTTGGATTGTGCCTCGTGTTGAATAAGTAGTTTTTAAAGCCTCAATGTGACCAAAATTGCCATTTTTACAGCCTTTTTCAACTACTCAGAGCGCTATTTCGACGAATTTCAGGCATTAAAATGACTCTAAACACACTTATTTTAGTTCCAAAAGTGATAATTCACATGCAGTAGTCATTTACAGTCAAAAAATAAAACATTAAAAAATTACCATTTCTGACCATCTGGAGAAAGTTCGACAGGTCACGGGTCATCGTTTTTCATCAGAAAATCGATTTTTTGGACTGTAGAAAAATTGATTCAAAATGTCAATTGGATTGGGCCTCGTGTTGAATAACTACTTTTTAAAGCCCCAATGTGACCAAAATTGCCATTTTTACAGCCTTTTTCTCCTACTCAGAGGCTTCTATTTGGACCAATTTCAGGCATTAAAATGACTCTAAACACACTTATTTTAGTTCCAAAAGTGATAATTCACATGCAGTAGTCATTTACAGTCAAAAAATAAAACGTTAAAAAATTACCATTTCTGACCATCTGGAGAAAGTTCGACAGGTCACGGGTCATCGTTTTTCATCAGAAAATAGATTTTTTGGACTAGAAAAATTGATTAAAAAATGTCAATTGGATTGGGCCTCGTGTTGTATAACTACTTTTTAAAGCCCCAATGTGACCAAAATTGCCATTTTTACAGCCTTTTTCTCCTACTCAGAAGCTTCTATTTTGACCAATTTCAGGCATTAAAATGACTCTAAACACACTTATTTTAGTTCCAAAAGTGATAATTCACATGCAGTAGTCATTTACAGTCAAAAAATAAAACATTAAAAAATTACCATTTCTGACCATCTGGAGAAAGTTCGACAGGTCACGGGTCATCGTTTTTCATCAGAAAATTGATTTTTTGGACTGTAGAAAAATTTATTCAAAATGTCAATTGGATTGGGCCTCGTGTTGAATAACTACTTTTTAAAGCCCCAATGTGACCAAAATTGCCATTTTTACAGCCTTTTTCTCCTACTCTGGAAGCTTCTATTTCGACCAATTTCAGGCATTAAAATTACTCTAAACACACTTATTTTAGTTCCAAAAGTGATAATTCACATGCAGTAGTCATTTACAATCAAAAAATAAAACATTACAAAATTGCCATTTCTAACCATCTGGAGAAAGTTCGACAGGTCACGGGTCATTGTTTTTCATCAGAAAATTGATTTTTTGGACTGTAGAAAAATTGATTCAAAAATGTCAATTGGATTGGGCCTCGTGTTGAATAACTACTTTTTAAAGCCCCAATGTGACCAAAATTGCCATTTTTACAGCCTTTTTCTACTACTCAGAAGCTTCTATTTCGACCAATTTCAGGCATGAAAATGACTCTAAACACACTTATTTTAGTTCCAACAGTGATAATTCACATGCAGTAGTCATTTACAGTCAAAAAATAAAACATTAAAAAATTAACATTTCTAACCATCTGGAGAAAGTTCAACAGGTCACGGGTCACCGTTTATCATCAGAAAATTGATTTTTTGGACCGTCGAAAAATTGATTCAAAATGTTATTTGGATTGTGCCTCGTGTTGAATAAGTACTTTTTAAAGCCTCAATGTGACCAAAATTGCCATTTTTACAGCCTTTTTCAACTACTCAGAAGCTTCTATTTCGACCAATTTCAGGCATTAAAATTACTCTAAACACACTTATTTTAGTTCCAAAAGTGATAATTCACATGCAGTAGTCATTTACAGTCAAAAAATAGACCATTAAAAAATTACCATTTCTGACCATCTGGAGAAAGTTCGACAGGTCACGGGTCATCGTTTTTCATCATAAAATAGATTTTTTGGACTGTAGAAAAATTGATTCAAAATGTCAATTGGATTGTGTCTCGTGTTGAATAAGTACTTTTTAAAGCCTCAATTTGACCAAAATTGCCATTTTTACAGCCTTTTTCTCCTACTCAGAAGCTTCTATTTCGACCAATTTCAGGCATTAAAATGACTCTAAACACACTTATTTTAGTTCCAAAAGTGATAATTCACATGCAGTAGTCATTTACAGTCAAAAAATAAAACATTAAAAAATTACCATTTCTGACCATCTGGAGAAAGTTCGACAGGTCACGGGTCATCGTTTTTCATCAGAAAATAGATTTTTTGGACTGTAGAAAAATTGATTCAAAATGTCAATTGGATTGTGCCTCGTGTTGAATAAGTACTTTTTAAAGCCTCAATGTGACCAAAATTGCCATTTTTACAGCCTTTTTCTCCTACTCAGAAGCTTCTATTTCGACCAATTTCAGGCATTAAAATGACTCTAAACACACTTATTTTAGTTCCAAAAGTGATAATTCACATGCAGTAGTCATTTACAGTCAAAAAGTAAAACATTAAAAAATTACCATTTCTGACCATCTGGAGAAAGTTCAACTGGTCACGGGTCATCGTTTTTCATCAGAAAATTGATTTTTTAGACTGTAGAAAAATTCATTCAAAATGTCATTTGGATTGTGCCTCATGTTGAATAAGTACTTTTTAAAGCCTCAATGTGACCAAAATTGCCATTTTTACAGCCTTTTTCTCCTACTCAGAAGCTTCTATTTCGACCAATTTCAGGCATTAAAATGACTCTAAACACACTTATTTTAGTTCCAAAAGTGATAATTCACATGCAGTAGTCATTTACAGTCAAAAAATAAAACATTTAAAAATTACCATTTCTGACCATCTGGAGAAAGTTCGACAGGTCACGGGTCATCGTTTTTCATCAGAAAATTGATTTTTTAGACTGTAGAAAAATTGATTCAAAATGTCAATTGGATTGGGCCTCGTGTTGAATAACTACTTTTTAAAGCCCCAATGTGACCAAAATTGCCATTTTTACAGCCTTTTTCTCCTACTCTGGAAGCTTCTATTTCGACCAATTTCAGGCATTAAAATGACTCTAAACACACTTATTTTAGTTCCAAAAGTGATAATTCACATGCAGTAGTCATTTACAGTCCAAAAATAAAACATTAAAAAATTACAATTTTTGACCATCTGGAGAAAGTTCGACAGGCCACGGGTCATCGTTTTTCATCAGAAAATTGATTTTTTGGACTGTAGAAAAATTGATTCAAAATGTCATTTGGATTGTGCCTCGTGTTGAATAAGTACTTTTTAAAGCCTCAATGTGACCAAAATTGCCATTTTTACAGCCTTATTCTCCTACTCAGAAGCTTCTATTTCGACCAATTTCAGGCATTAAAATGACTCTAAACACACTTATTTTAGTTCCAAAAGTGATAATTCACATGCAGTAGTCATTTACAGTCAAAAAATAAAACATTAAAAAATTACCATTTCTGACCATCTGGAGAAAGTTCGACAGGTCACGGGTCATCGTTTTTCATCAGAAAATTGATTTTTTGGACTGTAGAAAAATTGATTCAAAATGTCATTTGGATTGTGCCTCGTGTTGAATAACTACTTTTTAAAGCCCCAATGTGAACAAAATTGCCATTTTTACAGCCTTTTTCTACTACTCAGAAGCTTCTATTTCGACCAATTTCAGGCATGAAAATGACTCTAAACACACTTATTTTAGTTCCAACAGTGATAATTCACATGCAGTAGTCATTTACAGTCAAAAAATAAAACATTAAAAAATTACCATTTCTGACCATCTGGAGAAAGTTCGACAGGTCACGGGTCATCATTTTTCATCAGAAAATTGATTTTTTGGACTGTAGAAAAATTGATTCAAAAATGTCATTTGGATTGGGCCTCGTGTTGAATAACTACTTTTTAAAGCCCCAATGTGACCAAAATTGCCATTTTTACAGCCTTTTTCGCCTACTCAGAAGCTTCTATTTTGACCAATTTCAGGCATTAAAATGACTCTAAACACACTTATTTTAGTTCCAAAAGTGATAATTCACATGCAGTAGTCATTTACAGTCCAAAAATAAAACATTAAAAAATTACCATTTCTGACCATCTGGAGAAAGTTTGACAGGTCACGGGTCATCGTTTTTCATCAGAAAATTGATTTTTTAGACTGTAGAAAAATTCATTCAAAATGTCATTTGGATTGTGCCTCATGTTGAATAAGTACTTTTTAAAGCCTCAATGTGACCAAAATTGCCATTTTTACAGCCTTTTTCTCCTACTCAGAAGCTTCTATTTCGACCAATTTCAGGCATTAAAATGACTCTAAACACACTTATTTTAGTTCCAAAAGTGATAATTCACATGCAGTAGTCATTTACAGTCAAAAAGTAAAACATTAAAAAATTACCATTTCTGACCATCTGGAGAAAGTTCAACTGGTCACGGGTCATGTTTTTTCATCAGAAAATTGATTTTTTGGACTGTACAAAAATTGATTCAAAATGTCATTTGGATTGTGCCTCGTGTTGAATAAGTACTTTTTAAAGCCTCAATGTGACCAAAATTGCCATTCTTACAGCCTTTTTCTCCTACTCAGAAGCTTCTATTTCAACCAATTTCAGGCATTAAAATGACTCTAAACACACTTATTTTAGTTCCAAAAGTGATAATTCACACGCAGTAGTCATTTACAGTCAAAAAAAAAAACATTAAAAAATTACCATTTCTGACCATCTGGAGAAAGTTCGACAGGTCACGGGTCATCGTTTTTCATCAGAAAATTGATTTTTTGGACTGTAGAAAAATTGATTCAAAATGTCAATTGGATTGGGCCTCGTGTTGAATAACTACTTTTTAAAGCCCCAATGTGACCAAAATTGCCATTTTTACAGCCTTTTTCTCCTACTCAGAAGCTTCTATTTCGACCAATTTCAGGCATTAAAATGACTCTAAACACACTTATTTTAGTTCCAAAAGTGATAATTCACATGCAGTAGTCATTTACAGTCCAAAAATAAAACATTAAAAAATTACAACTTTTGATCATCTTGAGAAAGTTCGACAGGTCACGGGTCATCGTTTTTCATCAGAAAATTGATTTTTTGGACTGTAGAAAAATTCATTCAAAATGTCATTTGGATTGTGCCTCGTGTTGAATAAGTACTTTTTAAAGCCTCAATGTGACCAAAATTGCCATTTTTACAGCCTTTTTCAACTACTTAGAGCGCTATTTCGACGAATTTCAGGCATTAAAATGACTCTAAACACACTTATTTTAGTTCCAAAAGTGATAATTCACATGCAGTAGTCATTTACAGTCAAAAAATAAAACATTAAAAAATTACCATTTCTGACCATCTGGAGAAAGTTCGACAGGTCACGGGTCATCGTTTTTCATCAGAAAATCGATTTTTTGGACTGTAGAAAAATTGATTCAAAATGTCAATTGGATTGGGCCTCGTGTTGAATAACTACTTTTTAAAGCCCCAATGTGACCAAAATTGCCATTTTTACAGCCTTTTTCTCCTACTCAGAGGCTTCTATTTGGACCAATTTCAGGCATTAAAATGACTCTAAACACACTTATTTTAGTTCCAAAAGTGATAATTCACATGCAGTAGTCATTTACAGTCAAAAAATAAAACATTAAAAAATTACCATTTCTGACCATCTTGAGAAAGTTTGACAGGTCACGGGTCATCGTTTTTCATCAGAAAATTGATATTTTGGACTGTAGAAAAATTGATTCAAAAATGTCAATTGGATTGGGCCTCGTGTTGAATAACTACTTTTTAAAGCCCCAATGTGACCAAAATTGCCATTTTTACAGCCTTTTTCTCCTACTCAGAAGCTTCTATTTTGACCAATTTCAGGCATTAAAATGACTCTAAACACACTTATTTTAGTTCCAAAAGTGATAATTCACATGCAGTAGTCATTTACAGTCAAAAATAAAACATTAAAAAATTACAATTTCTGAGCATCTGGAGAAAGTTCGACAGGTCACGGGTCATCGTTTTTCATCAGAAAATTGATTTTTTAGACTGTAGAAAAATTGATTCAAAATGTCAATTGGATTGGGCCTCGTGTTGAATAACTACTTTTTAAAGCCCCAATGTGACCAAAATTGCCATTTTTACAGGCTTTTTCTCCTACTCTGGAAGCTTCTATTTCGACCAATTTCAGGCATTAAAATGACTCTAAACACACTTATTTTAGTTCCAAAAGTGATAATTCACATGCAGTAGTCATTTACAGTCCAAAAATAAAACATTAAAAAATTACAATTTTTGACCATCTGGAGAAAGTTCGACAGGTCACGGGTCATCGTTTTTCATCAGAAAATTGATTTTTTGGACTGTAGAAAAATTGATTCAAAATGTCTTTTGGATTGTGCCTCGTGTTGAATAACTAATTTTTAAAGCCCCAATGTGAACAAAATTGCCATTTTTACAGCCTTTTTCTACTACTCAGAAGCTTCTATTTCGACCAATTTCAGGCATGAAAATGACTCTAAACACACTTATTTTAGTTCCAACAGTGATAATTCACATGCAGTAGTCATTTACAGTCAAAAAATAAAACATTAAAAAATTACCATTTCTGACCATCTGGAGAAAGTTCGACAGGTCACGGGTCATCATTTTTCATCAGAAAATTGATTTTTTGGACTGTAGAAAAATTGATTCAAAAATGTCAATTGGATTGGGCCTCGTGTTGAATAACTACTTTTTAAAGCCCCAATGTGACCAAAATTGCCATTTTTACAGCCTTTTTCGCCTACTCAGAAGCTTCTATTTTGACCAATTTCAGGCATTAAAATGACTCTAAACACACTTATTTTAGTTCCAACAGTGATAATTCACATGCAGTAGTCATTTACAGTCAAAAAATAAAACATTAAAAAATTAACATTTCTAACCATCTGGAGAAAGTTCAACAGGTCACGGGTCACCGTTTATCATCAGAAAATTGATTTTTTGGACCGTCGAAAAATTGATTCAAAATGTTATTTGGATTGTGCCTCGTGTTGAATAAGTACTTTTTAAAGCCTCAATGTGACCAAAATTGCCATTTTTACAGCCTTTTTCAACTACTCAGAAGCTTCTATTTCGACCAATTTCAGGCATTAAAATTACTCTAAACACACTTATTTTAGTTCCAAAAGTGATAATTCACATGCAGTTGTCATTTACAGTCAAAAAATAGACCATTAAAAAATTACCATTTCTGACCATCTGGAGAAAGTTCGACAGGTCACGGGTCATCGTTTTTCATCATAAAAGAGATTTTTTGGACTGTAGAAAAATTGATTCAAAATGTCAATTGGATTGTGTCTCGTGTTGAATAAGTACTTTTTAAAGCCTCAATTTGACCAAAATTGCCATTTTTACAGCCTTTTTCTCCTACTCAGAAGCTTCTATTTCGACCAATTTCAGGCATTAAAATGACTCTAAACACACTTATTTTAGTTCCAAAAGTGATAATTCACATGCAGTAGTCATTTACAGTCAAAAAATAATACATAAAAAAATTACCATTTCTGACCATCTGGAGAAAGTTCGACAGGTCACGGGTCATCGTTTTTCATCAGAAAATAGATTTTTTAGACTGTAGAAAAATTGATTCAAAATGTCAATTGGATTGTGCCTCGTGTTGAATAAGTACTTTTTAAAGCCTCAATGTGACCAAAATTGCCATTTTTACAGCCTTTTTCTCCTACTCAGAAGCTTCTATTTCGACCAATTTCAGGCATTAAAATGACTCTAAACACACTTATTTTAGTTCCAAAAGTGATAATTCACATGCAGTAGTCATTTACAGTCAAAAAGTAAAACATTAAAAAATTACCATTTCTGACCATCTGGAGAAAGTTCAACTGGTCACGGGTCATCGTTTTTCATCAGAAAATTGATTTTTTAGACTGTAGAAAAATTCATTCAAAATGTCATTTGGATTGTGCCTCATGTTGAATAAGTACTTTTTAAAGCCTCAATGTGACCAAAATTGCCATTTTTACAGCCTTTTTCTCCTACTCAGAAGCTTCTATTTCGACCAATTTCAGGCATTAAAATGACTCTAAACACACTTATTTTAGTTCCAAAAGTGATAATTCACATGCAGTAGTCATTTACAGTCAAAAAATAAAACATTTAAAAATTACCATTTCTGACCATCTGGAGAAAGTTCGACAGGTCACGGGTCATCGTTTTTCATCAGAAAATAGATTTTTTGGACTGTAGAAAAATTGATTCAAAATGTCAATTGGATTGTGCCTCGTGTTGAATAAGTACTTTTTAAAGCCTCAATGTGACCAAAATTGCCATTTTTACAGCCTTTTTCTCCTACTCAGAAGCTTCTATTTCAACCAATTTCAGGCATTAAAATGACTCTAAACACACTTATTTTAGTTCCAAAAGTGATAATTCACATGCAGTAGTCATTTACAGTCAAAAAGTAAAACATTAAAAAATTACCATTTCTGACCATCTGGAGAAAGTTCAACTGGTCACGGGTCATGTTTTTTCATCAGAAAATTGATTTTTTGGACTGTAGAAAAATTGATTCAAAATGTCATTTGGATTGTGCCTCGTGTTGAATAAGTACTTTTTAAAGCCTCAATGTGACCAAAATTGCCATTCTTACAGCCTTTTTCTCCTACTCAGAAGCTTCTATTTCAACCAATTTCAGGCATTAAAATGACTCTAAACACACTTATTTTAGTTCCAAAAGTGATAATTCACACGCAGTAGTCATTTACAGTCAAAAAATAAAACATTAAAAAATTACCATTTCTGACCATCTGGAGAAAGTTCGACAGGTCACGGGTCATCGTTTTTCATCAGAAAATTGATTTTTTGGACTGTAGAAAAATTGATTCAAAATGTCAATTGGATTGGGCCTCGTGTTGAATAACTACTTTTTAAAGCCTCAATGTGACCAAAATTGCCATTTTTACAGCCTTTTTCAACTACTTAGAGCGCTATTTCGATGAATTTCAGGCATTAAAATGACTCTAAACACACTTATTTTAGTTCCAAAAGTGATAATTCACATGCAGTAGTCATTTACAGTCAAAAAATAAAACATTAAAAAATTACCATTTCTGACCATCTGGAGAAAGTTCGACAGGTCACGGGTCATCGTTTTTCATCAGAAAATCGATTTTTTGGACTGTAGAAAAATTGATTCAAAATGTCAATTGGATTGGGCCTCGTGTTGAATAACTACTTTTTAAAGCCCCAATGTGACCAAAATTGCCATTTTTACAGCCTTTTTCTCCTACTCAGAGGCTTCTATTTGGACCAATTTCAGGCATTAAAATGACTCTAAACACACTTATTTTAGTTCCAAAAGTGATAATTCACATGCAGTAGTCATTTACAGTCAAAAAATAAAACATTAAAAAATTACCATTTCTGACCATCTTGAGAAAGTTTGACAGGTCACGGGTCATCGTTTTTCATCAGAAAATTGATATTTTGGACTGTAGAAAAATTGATTCAAAAATGTCAATTGGATTGGGCCTCGTGTTGAATAACTACTTTTTAAAGCCCCAATGTGACCAAAATTGCCATTTTTACAGCCTTTTTCTCCTACTCAGAAGCTTCTATTTTGACCAATTTCAGGCATTAAAATGACTCTAAACACACTTATTTTAGTTCCAAAAGTGATAATTCACATGCAGTAGTCATTTACAGTCAAAAATAAAACATTAAAAAATTACCATTTCTGAGCATCTGGAGAAAGTTCGACAGGTCACGGGTCATCGTTTTTCATCAGAAAATTGATTTTTTAGACTGTAGAAAAATTGATTCAAAATGTCAATTGGATTGGGCCTCGTGTTGAATAACTACTTTTTAAAGCCCCAATGTGACCAAAATTGCCATTTTTACAGGCTTTTTCTCCTACTCTGGAAGCTTCTATTTCGACCAATTTCAGGCATTAAAATGACTCTAAACACACTTATTTTAGTTCCAAAAGTGATAATTCACATGCAGTAGTCATTTACAGTCCAAAAATAAAACATTAAAAAATTACAATTTTTGACCATCTGGAGAAAGTTCGACAGGTCACGGGTCATCGTTTTTCATCAGAAAATTGATTTTTTGGACTGTAGAAAAATTGATTCAAAATGTCATTTGGATTGTGCCTCGTGTTGAATAAGTACTTTTTAAAGCCTCAATGTGACCAAAATTGCCATTTTTACAGCCTTTTTCTCCTACTCAGAAGCTTCTATTTCGACCAATTTCAGGCATTAAAATGACTCTAAACACACTTATTTTAGTTCCAAAAGTGATAATTCACATGCAGTAGTCATTTACAGTCAAAAAATAAAACATTAAAAAATTACCATTTCTGACCATCTGGAGAAAGTTCGACAGGTCACGGGTCATCGTTTTTCATCAGAAAATTGATTTTTTGGACTGTAGAAAAATTGATTCAAAATGTCATTTGGATTGTGCCTCGTGTTGAATAACTACTTTTTAAAGCCCCAATGTGAACAAAATTGCCATTTTTACAGCCTTTTTCTACTACTCAGAAGCTTCTATTTCGACCAATTTCAGGCATGAAAATGACTCTAAACACACTTATTTTAGTTCCAACAGTGATAATTCACATGCAGTAGTCATTTACAGTCAAAAAATAAAACATTAAAAAATTACCATTTCTGACCATCTGGAGAAAGTTCGACAGGTCACGGGTCATCATTTTTCATCAGAAAATTGATTTTTTGGACTGTAGAAAAATTGATTCAAAAATGTCAATTGGATTGGGCCTCGTGTTGAATAACTACTTTTTAAAGCCCCAATGTGACCAAAATTGCCATTTTTATAGCCTTTTTCGCCTACTCAGAAGCTTCTATTTTGACCAATTTCAGGCATTAAAATGACTCTAAACACACTTATTTTAGTTCCAAAAGTGATAATTCACATGCAGTAGTCATTTACAGTCCAAAAATAAAACATTAAAAAATTACCATTTCTGACCATCTGGAGAAAGTTTGACAGGTCACGGGTCATCGTTTTTCATCAGAAAATTGATTTTTTAGACTGTAGAAAAATTCATTCAAAATGTCATTTGGATTGTGCCTCATGTTGAATAAGTACTTTTTAAAGCCTCAATGTGACCAAAATTGCCATTTTTACAGCCTTTTTCTCCTACTCAGAAGCTTCTATTTCGACCAATTTCAGGCATTAAAATGACTCTAAACACACTTATTTTAGTTCCAAAAGTGATAATTCACATGCAGTAGTCATTTACAGTCAAAAAATAAAACATTAAAAAATTACCATTTCTGACCATCTGGAGAAAGTTCGACAGGTCACGAGTCATCGTTTTTCATCAGAAAATAGATTTTTTGGACTGTAGAAAAATTGATTCAAAATGTCAATTGGATTGTGCCTCGTGTTGAATAAGTACTTTTTAAAGCCTCAATGTGACCAAAATTGCCATTTTTACAGCCTTTTTCTCCTACTCAGAAGCTTCTATTTCGACCAATTTCAGGCATTAAAATGACTCTAAACACACTTATTTTAGTTCCAAAAGTGATAATTCACATGCAGTAGTCATTTACAGTCTAAAAGTAAAACATTAAAAAATTACCATTTCTGACCATCTGGAGAAAGTTCAACTGGTCACGGGTCATCGTTTTTCATCAGAAAATTGATTTTTTAGACTGTAGAAAAATTCATTCAAAATGTCATTTGGATTGTGCCTCATGTTGAATAAGTACTTTTTAAAGCCTCAATGTGACCAAAATTGCCATTTTTACAGCCTTTTTCTCCTACTCAGAAGCTTCTATTTCGACCAATTTCAGGCATTAAAATGACTCTAAACACACTTATTTTAGTTCCAAAAGTGATAATTCACATGCAGTAGTCATTTACAGTCAAAAAATAAAACATTAAAAAATTACCATTTCTGACCATCTGGAGAAAGTTCGACAGGTCACGGGTCATCGTTTTTCATCAGAAAATAGATTTTTTGGACTGTAGAAAAATTGATTCAAAATGTCAATTGGATTGTGCCTCGTGTTGAATAAGTACTTTTTAAAGCCTCAATGTGACCAAAATTGCCATTTTTACAACCTTTTTCTCCTACTCAGAAGCTTCTATTTCGACCAATTTCAGGCATTAAAATGACTCTAAACACACTTATTTTAGTTCCAAAAGTGATAATTCACATGCAGTAGTCATTTACAGTCAAAAAGTAAAACATTAAAATATTACCATTTCTGACCAGCTGGAGAAAGTTCAACTGGTCACGGGTCATCGTTTTTCATCAGAAAATTGATTTTTTGGACTGTAGAAAAATTGATTCAAAATGTCATTTGGATTGTGCCTCGTGTTGAATAAGTACTTTTTAAAGCCTCAATGTGACCAAAATTGCCATTTTTACAGCCTTTTTCTCCTACTCAGAAGCTTCTATTTCAACCAATTTCAGGCATTAAAATGACTCTAAACACACTTATTTTAGTTCCAAAAGTGATAATTCACATGCAGTAGTCATTTACAGTCAAAAAATAAAACATTAAAAAATTACCATTTCTGACCATCTGGAGAATGTTCTACAGGTCACGGGTCATCGTTTTTCATCAGAAAATTGATTTTTTGGACTGTAGAAAAATTGATTCAAAATGTCAATTGGATTGGGCCTCGTGTTGAATAACTACTTTTTAAAGCCCCAATGTGACCAAAATTGCCATTTTTACAGCCTTTTTCTCCTACTCAGAAGCTTCTATTTCGACCAATTTCAGGCATTAAAATGACTCTAAACACACTTATTTTAGTTCCAAAAGTGATAATTCACATGCAGTAGTCATTTACAGTCCAAAAATAAAACATTAAAAAATTACAACTTTTGATCATCTTGAGAAAGTTCGACAGGTCACGGGTCATCGTTTTTCATCAGAAAATTGATTTTTTGGACTGTAGAAAAATTCATTCAAAATGTCATTTGGATTGTCCCTCGTGTTGAATAAGTACTTTTTAAAGCCTCAATGTGACCAAAATTGCCATTTTTACAGCCTTTTTCAACTACTCAGAGCGCTATTTCGACGAATTTCAGGCATTAAAATGACTCTAAACACACTTATTTTAGTTCCAAAAGTGATAATTCACATGCAGTAGTCATTTACAGTCAAAAAATAAAACATTAAAAAATTACCATTTCTGACCATCTTGAGAAAGTTTGACAGGTCACGGGTCATCGTTTTTCATCAGAAAATTGATTTTTTGGACTGTAGAAAAATTGATTCAAAAATGTCAATTGGATTGGGCCTCGTGTTGAATAACTACTTTTTAAAGCCCCAATGTGACCAAAATTGCCATTTTTACAGCCTTTTTCTCCTACTCAGAAGCTTCTATTTTGACCAATTTCAGGCATTAAAATGACTCTAAACACACTTATTTTAGTTCCAAAAGTGATAATTCACATGCAGTAGTCATTTACAGTCAAAAAATAAAACATTAAAAAATTACCATTTCTGACCATCTGGAGAAAGTTCGACAGGTCACGGGTCATCGTTTTTCATCAGAAAATAGATTTTTTGGACTAGAAAAATTGATTAAAAAATGTCAATTTGATTGGGCCTCGTGTTGAATAACTACTTTTTAAAGCCCCAATGTGACCAAAATTGCCATTTTTACAGCCTTTTTCTCCTACTCAGAAGCTTCTATTTTGACCAATTTCAGGCATTAAAATGACTCTAAACACACTTATTTTAGTTCCAAAAGTGATAATTCACATGCAGTAGTCATTTAAAGTCAAAAAATAAAACATTAAAAAATTACCATTTCTGAGCATCTGGAGAAAGTTCGACAGGTCACGGGTCATCGTTTTTCATCAGAAAATTGATTTTTTAGACTGTAGAAAAATTGATTCAAAATGTCAATTGGATTGGGCCTCGTGTTGAATAACTACTTTTTAAAGCCCCAATGTGACCAAAATTGCCATTTTTACAGCCTTTTTCTCCTACTCTGGAAGCTTCTATTTCGACCAATTTCAGGCATTAAAATGACTCTAAACACACTTATTTTAGTTCCAAAAGTGATAATTCACATGCAGTAGTCATTTACAGTCCAAAAATAAAACATTAAAAAATTACAATTTTTGACCATCTGGAGAAAGTTCGACAGGTCACGGGTCATCGTTTTTCATCAGAAAATTGATTTTTTGGACTGTAGAAAAATTGATTCAAAATGTCATTTGGATTGTGCCTCGTGTTGAATAAGTACTTTTTAAAGCCTCAATGTGACCAAAATTGCCATTTTTACAGCCTTTTTCTCCTACTCAGAAGCTTCTATTTCGACCAATTTCAGGCATTAAAATGACTCTAAACACACTTATTTTAGTTCCAAAAGTGATAATTCACATGCAGTAGTCATTTACAGTCAAAAAATAAAACATTAAAAAATTACCATTTCTGACCATCTGGAGAAAGTTCGACAGGTCACGGGTCATTGTTTTTCATCAGAAAATTGATTTTTTGGACTGTAGAAAAATTGATTCAAAAATGTCAATTGGATTGGGCCTCGTGTTGAATAACTACTTTTTAAAGCCCCAATGTGACCAAAATTGCCATTTTTACAGCCTTTTTCTACTACTCAGAAGCTTCTATTTCGACCAATTTCAGGCATGAAAATGACTCTAAACACACTTATTTTAGTTCCAACAGTGATAATTCACATGCAGTAGTCATTTACAGTCAAAAAATAAAACATTAAAAAATTAACATTTCTAACCATCTGGAGAAAGTTTAACAGGTCACGGGTCATCGTTTTTCATCAGAAAATTGATTTTATGGACTGTAGAAAAATTGATTCAAAATGTCATTTGGATTGTGCCTCGTGTTGAATAACTACTTTTTAAAGCCCCAATGTGAACAAAATTGCCATTTTTACAGCCTTTTTCAACTACTCAGAAGCTTCTATTTCGACCAATTTCAGGCATTAAAATTACTCTAAACACACTTATTTTAGTTCCAAAAGTGATAATTCACACGCAGTAGTCATTTACAGTCAAAAAATAAAACATTAAAAAATTACCATTTCTGACCATCTGGAGAAAGTTCGACAGGTCACGGGTCATCATTTTTCATCAGAAAATTGATTTTTTGGACTGTAGAAAAATTGATTCAAAAATGTCAATTGGATTGGGCCTCGTGTTGAATAACTACTTTTTAAAGCCCCAATGTGACCAAAATTGCAATTTTTACAGCCTTTTTCGCCTACTCAGAAGCTTCTATTTTGACCAATTTCAGGCATTAAAATGACTCTAAACACACTTATTTTAGTTCCAAAAGTGATAATTCACATGTAGTAGTCATTTACAGTCCAAAAATAAAACATTAAAAAATTACAATTTCTGACCATCTGGAGAAAGTTTGACAGGTCACGGGTCATCGTTTTTCATCAGAAAATTGATTTTTTAGACTGTAGAAAAATTCATTCAAAATGTCATTTGGATTGTGCCTCATGTTGAATAAGTACTTTTTAAAGCCTCAATGTGACCAAAATTGCCATTTTTACAGCCTTTTTCTCCTACTCAGAAGCTTCTATTTCGACCAATTTCAGGCATTAAAATGACTCTAAACACACTTATTTTAGTTCCAAAAGTGATAATTCACATGCAGTAGTCATCTACAGTCAAAAAATAAAACATAAAAAAATTACCATTTCTGACCATCTGGAGAAAGTTCGACAGGACACGGGTCATCGTTTTTCATCAGAAAATAGATTTTTTGGACTGTAGAAAAATTGATTCAAAATGTCAATTGGATTGTGCCTCGTGTTGAATAAGTACTTTTTAAAGCCTCAATGTGACCAAAATTGCCATTTTTACAGCCTTTTTCTCCTACTCAGAAGCTTCTATTTCGACCAATTTCAGGCATTAAAAATGACTCTAAACACACTTATTTTAGTTCCAAAAGTGATAATTCACATGCAGTAGTCATTTACAGTCAAAAAGTAAAACATTACAAAATTACCATTTCTGACCATCTGGAGAAAGTTCAACTGGTCACGGGTCATCGTTTTTCATCAGAAAATTGATTTGTTAGACTGTAGAAAAATTGATTCAAAATGTCATTTGGATTGTGCCTCGTGTTGAATAAGTACTTTTTAAAGCCTCAATGTGACCAAAATTGCCATTTTTACAGCCTTTTTCTCCTATTCAGAAGCTTCTATTTCGACCAATTTCAGGCATTAAAATGACTCTAAACACACTTATTTTAGTTCCAAAAGTGATAATTCACATGCAGTAGTCATTTACAGTCAAAAAATAAAACATTAAAAAATTACCATTTCTGACCATCTGGAGAAAGTTCGACAGGTCACGGGTCATCGTTTTTCATCAGAAAATAGATTTTTTGGACTGTAGAAAAATTGATTCAAAATGTCAATTGGATTGTGCCTCGTGTTGAATAAGTACTTTTTAAAGCCTCAATGTGACCAAAATTGCCATTTTTACAGCCTTTTTCTCCTACACAGAAGCTTCTATTTCGACCAATTTCAGGCATTAAAATGACTCTAAACACACTTATTTTAGTTCCAAAAGTGATAATTCACATGCAGTAGTCATTTACAGTCAAAAAGTAAAACATTAAAAAATTACCATTTCTGACCATCTGGAGAAAGTTCGACAGGTCACGGGTCATCGTTTTTCATCAGAAAATTGATTTTTTGGACTGTAGAAAAATTGATTCAAAATGTCAATTGGATTGGGCCTCGTGTTGAATAACTACTTTTTAAAGCCCCAATGTGACCAAAATTGCCATTTTTACAGCCTTTTTCTCCTACTCAGAAGCTTCTATTTCGACCAATTTCAGGCATTAAAATGACTCTAAACACACTTATTTTAGTTCCAAAAGTGATAATTCACATGCAGTAGTCATTTACAGTCCAAAAATAAAACATTAAAAAATTACAACTTTTGATCATCTTGAGAAAGTTCGACAGGTCACGGGTCATCGTTTTTCATCAGAAAATTGATTTTTTGGACTGTAGAAAAATTCATTCAAAATGTCATTTGGATTGTGCCTCGTGTTGAATAAGTACTTTTTAAAGCCCCAATGTGACCAAAATTGCCATTTTTACAGCCTTTTTCTCCTACTCAGAAGCTTCTATTTCGACCAATTTCAGGCATTAAAATGACTCTAAACACACTTATTTTAGTTCCAAAAGTGATAATTCACACGCAGTAGTCATTTACAGTCAAAAAATAAAACATTAAAAAATTACCATTTCTGACCATCTGGAGAAAGTTCGACAGGTCACGGGTCATCGTTTTTCATCAGAAAATCGATTTTTTGGACTGTAGAAAAATTGATTCAAAATGTCAATTGGATTGGGCCTCGTGTTGAATAACTACTTTTTAAAGCCCCAATGTGACCAAAATTGCCATTTTTACAGCCTTTTTCTCCTACTCAGAGGCTTCTATTTCGACCAATTTCAGGCATTAAAATGGCTCTAAACACACTTATTTTAGTTCCAAAAGTGATAATTCACATGCAGTAGTCATTTACAGTCAAAAAATAAAACATTAAAAAATTACCATTTCTGACCATCTGGAGAAAGTTTGACAGGTCACGGGTCATCGTTTTTCATCAGAAAATTGATTTTTTGGACTGTAGAAAAATTGATTCAAAAATGTCAATTGGATTGGGCCTCGTGTTGAATAACTACTTTTTAAAGCCCCAATGTGACCAAAATTGCCATTTTTACAGCCTTTTTCTCCTACTCAGAAGCTTCTATTTTGACCAATTTCAGGCATTAAAATGACTCTAAACACACTTATTTTAGTTCCAAAAGTGATAATTCACATGCAGTAGTCATTTACAGTCAAAAATAAAACATTAAAAAATTACCAATTCTGACCATCTGGAGAAAGTTCGACAGGTCACGGGTCATCGTTTTTCATCAGAAAATAGATTTTTTGGACTGTAGAAAAATTGATTCAAAAATGTCAATTGGATTGGGCCTCGTGTTGAATAACTACTTTTTAAAGCCCCAATGTGACCAAAATTGCCATTTTTACAGCCTTTTTCTCCTTCTCAGAAGCTTCTATTTTGACCAATTTCAGGCATCAAAATGACTCTAAACACACTTATTTTAGTTCCAAAAGTGATAATTCACATGCAGTAGTCATTTACAGTCAAAAAATAAAACATTAAAAAATTACCATTTCTGACCATCTGGAGAAAGTTCGACAGGTCACGGGTCATCGTTTTTCATCAGAAAATCGATTTTTTGGACTGTAGAAAAATTGATTCAAAATGTCAATTGGATTGGGCCTCGTGTTGAATAACTACTTTTTAAAGCCCCAATGTGACCAAAATTGCCATTTTTACAGCCTTTTTCTCCTACTCAGAGGCTTCTATTTCGACCAATTTCAGGCATTAAAATGACTCTAAACACACTTATTTTAGTTCCAAAAGTGATAATTCACATGCAGTAGTCATTTACAGTCAAAAAATAAAACATTAAAAAATTACAATTTCTGACCATCTGGAGAAAGTTTGACAGGTCACGGGTCATCGTTTTTCATCAGAAAATTGATTTTTTGGACTGTAGAAAAATTGATTCAAAAATGTCAATTGGATTGGGCCTCGTGTTGAATAACTACTTTTTAAAGCCCCAATGTGACCAAAATTGCCATTTTTACAGCCTTTTTCTCCTACTCAGAAGCTTCTATTTTGACCAATTTCAGGCATTAAAATGACTCCAAACACACTTATTTTAGTTCCAAAAGTGATAATTCACATGCAGTAGTCATTTACAGTCAAAAAATAAAACATTAAAAAATTACCAATTCTGACCATCTGGAGAAAGTTCGACAGGTCACGGGTCATCATTTTTCATCAGAAAATAGATTTTTTGGACTGTAGAAAAATTGATTCAAAAATGTCAATTGGATTGGGCCTCGTGTTGAATAACTACTTTTTAAAGCCCCAATGTGACCAAAATTGCCATTTTTACAGCCTTTTTCGCCTACTCAGAAGCTTCTATTTTGACCAATTTCAGGCATTAAAATGACTCTAAACACACTTATTTTAGTTCCAAAAGTGATAATTCACATGCAGTAGTCATTTACAGTCCAAAAATAAAACATTAAAAAATTACCATTTCTGACCATCTGGAGAAAGTTTGACAGGTCACGGGTCATCGTTTTTCATCAGAAAATTGATTTTTTAGACTGTAGAAAAATTCATTCAAAATGTCATTTGGATTGTGCCTCGTGTTGAATAAGTACTTTTTAAAGCCTCAATGTGACCAAAATTGCCATTTTTACAGCCTTTTTCTCCTACTCAGAAGCTTCTATTTCGACCAATTTCAGGCATTAAAATGACTCTAAACACACTTATTTTAGTTCCAAAAGTGATAATTCACATGCAGTAGTCATTTACAGTCAAAAAATAAAACATTAAAAAATTACCATTTCTGACCATCTGGAGAAAGTTCGACAGGTCACGAGTCATCGTTTTTCATCAGAAAATAGATTTTTTGGACTGTAGAAAAATTGATTCAAAATGTCAATTGGATTGTGCCTCGTGTTGAATAAGTACTTTTTAAAGCCTCAATGTGACCAAAATTGCCATTTTTACAGCCTTTTTCTCCTACTCAGAAGCTTCTATTTCGACCAATTTCAGGCATTAAAATGACTCTAAACACACTTATTTTAGTTCCAAAAGTGATAATTCACATGCAGTAGTCATTTACAGTCCAAAAATAAAACATTAAAAAATTACCATTTCTGACCATCTGGAGAAAGTTTGACAGGTCACGGGTCATCGTTTTTCATCAGAAAATTGATTTTTTATACTGTAGAAAAATTCATTCAAAATGTCATTTGGATTGTGCCTCGTGTTGAATAAGTACTTTTTAAAGCCTCAATGTGACCAAAATTGCCATTTTTACAGCCTTTTTCTCCTACTCAGAAGCTTCTATTTCGACCAATTTCAGGCATTAAAATGACTCTAAACACACTTATTTTAGTTCCAAAAGTGATAATTCACATGCAGTAGTCATTTACAGTCAAAAAATAAAACATTAAAAAATTACCATTTCTGACCATCTGGAGAAAGTTCGACAGGTCACGGGTCATCGTTTTTCATCAGAAAATAGATTTTTTGGACTGTAGAAAAATTGATTCAAAATGTCAATTGGATTGTGCCTCGTGTTGAATAAGTACTTTTTAAAGCCTCAATGTGACCAAAATTGCCATTTTTACAACCTTTTTCTCCTACTCAGAAGCTTCTATTTCGACCAATTTCAGGCATTAAAATGACTCTAAACACACTTATTTTAGTTCCAAAAGTGATAATTCACATGCAGTAGTCATTTACAGTCAAAAAGTAAAACATTAAAATATTACCATTTCTGACCAGCTGGAGAAAGTTCAACTGGTCACGGGTCATCGTTTTTCATCAGAAAATTGATTTTTTGGACTGTAGAAAAATTGATTCAAAATGTCATTTGGATTGTGCCTCGTGTTGAATAAGTACTTTTTAAAGCCTCAATGTGACCAAAATTGCCATTTTTACAGCCTTTTTCTCCTACTCAGAAGCTTCTATTTCGACCAATTTCAGGCATTAAAATGACTCTAAACACACTTATCTTAGTTCCAAAGGTGATAATTCACATGCAGTTGTCATTTACAGTCAAAACATAAAACATTAAAAAATTACCATTTCTGACCATCTGGAGAAAGTTCGACAGGTCACGGGTCATCGTTTTTCATCAGAAAATTGATTTTATGGACTGTAGAAAAATTGATTCAAAATGTCATTTGGATTGTGCCTCGTGTTGAATAACTACTTTTTAAAGCCCCAATGTGAACAAAATTGCCATTTTTACAGCCTTTTTCAACTACTCAGAAGCTTCTATTTCGACCAATTTCAGGCATTAAAATTACTCTAAACACACTTATTTTAGTTCCAAAAGTGATAATTCACACGCAGTAGTCATTTACAGTCAAAAAATAAAACATTAAAAAATTACCATTTCTGACCATCTGGAGAAAGTTCGACAGGTCACGGGTCATCATTTTTCATCAGAAAATTGATTTTTTGGACTGTAGAAAAATTGATTCAAAAATGTCAATTGGATTGGGCCTCGTGTTGAATAACTACTTTTTAAAGCCCCAATGTGACCAAAATTGCCATTTTTACAGCCTTTTTCGCCTACTCAGAAGCTTCTATTTTGACCAATTTCAGGCATTAAAATGACTCTAAACACACTTATTTTAGTTCCAAAAGTGATAATTCACATGCAGTAGTCATTTACAGTCCAAAAATAAAACATTAAAAAATTACAATTTCTGACCATCTGGAGAAAGTTTGACAGGTCACGGGTCATCGTTTTTCATCAGAAAATTGATTTTTTAGACTGTAGAAAAATTCATTCAAAATGTCATTTGGATTGTGCCTCATGTTGAATAAGTACTTTTTAAAGCCTCAATGTGACCAAAATTGCCATTTTTACAGCCTTTTTCTCCTACTCAGAAGCTTCTATTTCGACCAATTTCAGGCATTAAAATGACTCTAAACACACTTATTTTAGTTCCAAAAGTGATAATTCACATGCAGTAGTCATCTACAGTCAAAAAATAAAACATAAAAAAATTACCATTTCTGACCATCTGGAGAAAGTTCGACAGGACACGGGTCATCGTTTTTCATCAGAAAATAGATTTTTTGGACTGTAGAAAAATTGATTCAAAATGTCAATTGGATTGTGCCTCGTGTTGAATAAGTACTTTTTAAAGCCTCAATGTGACCAAAATTGCCATTTTTACAGCCTTTTTCTCCTACTCAGAAGCTTCTATTTCGACCAATTTCAGGCATTAAAATGACTCTAAACACACTTATTTTAGTTCCAAAAGTGATAATTCACATGCAGTAGTCATTTACAGTCAAAAAGTAAAACATTAAAAAATTACCATTTCTGACCATCTGGAGAAAGTTCAACTGGTCACGGGTCATCGTTTTTCATCAGAAAATTGATTTTTTAGACTGTAGAAAAATTCATTCAAAATGTCATTTGGATTGTGCCTCATGTTGAATAAGTACTTTTTAAAGCCTCAATGTGACCAAAATTGCCATTTTTACAGCCTTTTTCTCCTACTCAGAAGCTTCTATTTCGACAAATTTCAGGCATTAAAATGACTCTAAACACACTTCTTTTAGTTCCAAAAGTGATAATTCACATGCAGTAGTCATTTACAGTCAAAAAATAAAACATTAAAAAATTACCATTTCTGACCATCTGGAGAAAGTTCGACAGGTCACGGGTCATCGTTTTTCATCAGAAAATTGATTTTTTGGACTGTAGAAAAATTGATTCAAAATGTCAATTGGATTGGGCCTCGTGTTGAATAACTACTTTTTAAAGCCCCAATGTGACCAAAATTGCCATTTTTACAGCCTTTTTCTCCTACTCAGAAGCTTCTATTTCGACCAATTTCAGGCATTAAAATGACTCTAAACACACTTATTTTAGTTCCAAAAGTGATAATTCACATGCAGTAGTCATTTACAGTCCAAAAATAAAACATTAAAAAATTACAACTTTTGATCATCTTGAGAAAGTTCGACAGGTCACGGGTCATCGTTTTTCATCAGAAAATTGATTTTTTGGACTGTAGAAAAATTCATTCAAAATGTCATTTGGATTGTGCCTCGTGTTGAATAAGTACTTTTTAAAGCCCCAATGTGACCAAAATTGCCATTTTTACAGCCTTTTTCTCCTACTCAGAAGCTTCTATTTCGACCAATTTCAGGCATTAAAATGACTCTAAACACACTTATTTTAGTTCCAAAAGTGATAATTCACACGCAGTAGTCATTTACAGTCAAAAAATAAAACATTAAAAAATTACCATTTCTGACCATCTGGAGAAAGTTCGACAGGTCACGGGTCATCGTTTTTCATCAGAAAATCGATTTTTTGGACTGTAGAAAAATTGATTCAAAATGTCAATTGGATTGGGCCTCGTGTTGAATAACTACTTTTTAAAGCCCCAATGTGACCAAAATTGCCATTTTTACAGCCTTTTTCTCCTACTCAGAGGCTTCTATTTCGACCAATTTCAGGCATTAAAATGGCTCTAAACACACTTATTTTAGTTCCAAAAGTGATAATTCACATGCAGTAGTCATTTACAGTCAAAAAATAAAACATTAAAAAATTACCATTTCTGACCATCTGGAGAAAGTTTGACAGGTCACGGGTCATCGTTTTTCATCAGAAAATTGATTTTTTGGACTGTAGAAAAATTGATTCAAAAATGTCAATTGGATTGGGCCTCGTGTTGAATAACTACTTTTTAAAGCCCCAATGTGACCAAAATTGCCATTTTTACAGCCTTTTTCTCCTACTCAGAAGCTTCTATTTTGACCAATTTCAGGCATTAAAATGACTCTAAACACACTTATTTTAGTTCCAAAAGTGATAATTCACATGCAGTAGTCATTTACAGTCAAAAATAAAACATTAAAAAATTACCAATTCTGACCATCTGGAGAAAGTTCGACAGGTCACGGGTCATCGTTTTTCATCAGAAAATAGATTTTTTGGACTGTAGAAAAATTGATTCAAAAATGTCAATTGGATTGGGCCTCGTGTTGAATAACTACTTTTTAAAGCCCCAATGTGACCAAAATTGCCATTTTTACAGCCTTTTTCTCCTTCTCAGAAGCTTCTATTTTGACCAATTTCAGGCATCAAAATGACTCTAAACACACTTATTTTAGTTCCAAAAGTGATAATTCACATGCAGTAGTCATTTACAGTCAAAAAATAAAACATTAAAAAATTACCATTTCTGACCATCTGGAGAAAGTTCGACAGGTCACGGGTCATCGTTTTTCATCAGAAAATCGATTTTTTGGACTGTAGAAAAATTGATTCAAAATGTCAATTGGATTGGGCCTCGTGTTGAATAACTACTTTTTAAAGCCCCAATGTGACCAAAATTGCCATTTTTACAGCCTTTTTCTCCTACTCAGAGGCTTCTATTTCGACGAATTTCAGGCATTAAAATGACTCTAAACACACTTATTTTAGTTCCAAAAGTGATAATTCACATGCAGTAGTCATTTACAGTCAAAAAATAAAACATTAAAAAATTACAATTTCTGACCATCTGGAGAAAGTTTGACAGGTCACGGGTCATCGTTTTTCATCAGAAAATTGATTTTTTGGACTGTAGAAAAATTGATTCAAAAATGTCAATTGGATTGGGCCTCGTGTTGAATAACTACTTTTTAAAGCCCCAATGTGACCAAAATTGCCATTTTTACAGCCTTTTTCTCCTACTCAGAAGCTTCTATTTTGACCAATTTCAGGCATTAAAATGACTCCAAACACACTTATTTTAGTTCCAAAAGTGATAATTCACATGCAGTAGTCATTTACAGTCAAAAAATAAAACATTAAAAAATTACCAATTCTGACCATCTGGAGAAAGTTCGACAGGTCACGGGTCATCGTTTTTCATCAGAAAATAGATTTTTTGGACTGTAGAAAAATTGATTCAAAAATGTCAATTGGATTGGGCCTCGTGTTGAATAACTACTTTTTAAAGCCCCAATGTGACCAAAATTGCCATTTTTACAGCCTTTTTCGCCTACTCAGAAGCTTCTATTTTGACCAATTTCAGGCATTAAAATGACTCTAAACACACTTATTTTAGTTCCAAAAGTGATAATTCACATGCAGTAGTCATTTACAGTCCAAAAATAAAACATTAAAAAATTACCATTTCTGACCATCTGGAGAAAGTTTGACAGGTCACGGGTCATCGTTTTTCATCAGAAAATTGATTTTTTAGACTGTAGAAAAATTCATTCAAAATGTCATTTGGATTGTGCCTCGTGTTGAATAAGTACTTTTTAAAGCCTCAATGTGACCAAAATTGCCATTTTTACAGCCTTTTTCTCCTACTCAGAAGCTTCTATTTCGACCAATTTCAGGCATTAAAATGACTCTAAACACACTTATTTTAGTTCCAAAAGTGATAATTCACATGCAGTAGTCATTTACAGTCAAAAAATAAAACATTAAAAAATTACCATTTCTGACCATCTGGAGAAAGTTCGACAGGTCACGAGTCATCGTTTTTCATCAGAAAATAGATTTTTTGGACTGTAGAAAAATTGATTCAAAATGTCAATTGGATTGTGCCTCGTGTTGAATAAGTACTTTTTAAAGCCTCAATGTGACCAAAATTGCCATTTTTACAGCCTTTTTCTCCTACTCAGAAGCTTCTATTTCGACCAATTTCAGGCATTAAAATGACTCTAAACACACTTATTTTAGTTCCAAAAGTGATAATTCACATGCAGTAGTCATTTACAGTCAAAAAGTAAAACATTAAAAAATTACCATTTCTGACCATCTGGAGAAAGTTCAACTGGTCACGGGTCATCGTTTTTCATCAGAAAATTGATTTTTTAGACTGTAGAAAAATTCATTCAAAATGTCATTTGGATTGTGCCTCATGTTGAATAAGTACTTTTTAAAGCCTCAATGTGACCAACATTGCCATTTTTACAGCCTTTTTCTCCTACTCAGAAGCTTCTATTTCGACCAATTTCAGGCATTAAAATGACTCTAAACACACTTATTTTAGTTCCAAAAGTGATAATTCACATGCAGTAGTCATTTACAGTCAAAAAATAAAACATTAAAAAATTACCATTTCTGACCATCTGGAGAAAGTTCGACAGGTCACGAGTCATCGTTTTTCATCAGAAAATAGATTTTTTGGACTGTAGAAAAATTGATTCAAAATGTCAATTGGATTGTGCCTCGTGTTGAATAAGTACTTTTTAAAGCCTCAATGTGACCAAAATTGCCATTTTTACAGCCTTTTTCTCCTACTCAGAAGCTTCTATTTCGACCAATTTCAGGCATTAAAATGACTCTAAACACACTTATTTTAGTTCCAAAAGTGATAATTCACATGCAGTAGTCATTTACAGTCAAAAAGTAAAACATTAAAAAATTACCATTTCTGACCATCTGGAGAAAGTTCAACTGGTCACGGGTCATCGTTTTTCATCAGAAAATTGATTTTTTAGACTGTAGAAAAATTCATTCAAAATGTCATTTGGATTGTGCCTCATGTTGAATAAGTACTTTTTAAAGCCTCAATGTGACCAAAATTGCCATTTTTACAGCCTTTTTCTCCTACTCAGAAGCTTCTATTTCGACCAATTTCAGGCATTAAAATGACTCTAAACACACTTATTTTAGTTCCAAAAGTGATAATTCACATGCAGTAGTCATTTACAGTCAAAAAATAAAACATTAAAAAATTACCATTTCTGACCATCTGGAGAAAGTTCGACAGGTCACGGGTCATCGTTTTTCATCAGAAAATAGATTTTTTGGACTGTAGAAAAATTGATTCAAAATGTCAATTGGATTGTGCCTCGTGTTGAATAAGTACTTTTTAAAGCCTCAATGTGACCAAAATTGCCATTTTTACAACCTTTTTCTCCTACTCAGAAGCTTCTATTTCGACCAATTTCAGGCATTAAAATGACTCTAAACACACTTATTTTAGTTCCAAAAGTGATAATTCACATGCAGTAGTCATTTACAGTCAAAAAGTAAAACATTAAAATATTACCATTTCTGACCAGCTGGAGAAAGTTCAACTGGTCACGGGTCATCGTTTTTCATCAGAAAATTGATTTTTTGGACTGTAGAAAAATTGATTCAAAATGTCATTTGGATTGTGCCTCGTGTTGAATAAGTACTTTTTAAAGCCTCAATGTGACCAAAATTGCCATTTGTACAGCCTTTTTCTCCTACTCAGAAGCTTCTATTTCAACCAATTTCAGGCATTAAAATGACTCTAAACACACTTATTTTAGTTCCAAAAGTGATAATTCACATGCAGTAGTCATTTACAGTCAAAAAATAAAACATTAAAAAATTACCATTTCTGACCATCTGGAGAATGTTCTACAGGTCACGGGTCATCGTTTTTCATCAGAAAATTGATTTTTTGGACTGTAGAAAAATTGATTCAAAATGTCAATTGGATTGGGCCTCGTGTTGAATAACTACTTTTTAAAGCCTCAATGTGACCAAAATTGCCATTTTTACAGCCTTTTTCAACTACTCAGAAGCTTCTATTTCGACCAATTTCAGGCATTAAAATGACTCTAAACACACTTATTTTAGTTCCAAAAGTGATAATTCACATGCAGTAGTCATTTACAGTCAAAAAATAAAACATTAAAAAATTACCATTTCTGACCATCTTGAGAAAGTTTGACAGGTCACGGGTCATCGTTTTTCATCAGAAAATTGATTTTTTGGACTGTAGAAAAATTGATTCAAAAATGTCAATTGGATTGGGCCTCGTGTTGAATAACTACTTTTTAAAGCCCCAATGTGACCAAAATTGCCATTTTTACAGCCTTTTTCTCCTACTCAGAAGCTTCTATTTTGACCAATTTCAGGCATTAAAATGACTCTAAACACACTTATTTTAGTTCCAAAAGTGATAATTCACATGCAGTAGTCATTTACAGTCAAAAAATAAAACATTAAAAAATTACCATTTCTGACCATCTGGAGAAAGTTCGACAGGTCACGGGTCATCGTTTTTCATCAGAAAATAGATTTTTTGGACTAGAAAAATTGATTAAAAAATGTCAATTTGATTGGGCCTCGTGTTGAATAACTACTTTTTAAAGCCCCAATGTGACCAAAATTGCCATTTTTACAGCCTTTTTCTCCTACTCAGAAGCTTCTATTTTGACCAATTTCAGGCATTAAAATGACTCTAAACACACTTATTTTAGTTCCAAAAGTGATAATTTACATGCAGTAGTCATTTAAAGTCAAAAAATAAAACATTAAAAAATTACCATTTCTGAGCATCTGGAGAAAGTTCGACAGGTCACGGGTCATCGTTTTTCATCAGAAAATTGATTTTTTAGACTGTAGAAAAATTGATTCAAAATGTCAATTGGATTGGGCCTCGTGTTGAATAACTACTTTTTAAAGCCCCAATGTGACCAAAATTGCCATTTTTACAGCCTTTTTCTCCTACTCTGGAAGCTTCTATTTCGACCAATTTCAGGCATTAAAATGACTCTAAACACACTTATTTTAGTTCCAAAAGTGATAATTCACATGCAGTAGTCATTTACAGTCCAAAAATAAAACATTAAAAAATTACAATTTTTGACCATCTGGAGAAAGTTCGACAGGTCACGGGTCATCGTTTTTCATCAGAAAATTGATTTTTTGGACTGTAGAAAAATTGATTCAAAATGTCATTTGGATTGTGCCTCGTGTTGAATAAGTACTTTTTAAAGCCTCAATGTGACCAAAATTGCCATTTTTACAGCCTTTTTCTCCTACTCAGAAGCTTCTATTTCGACCAATTTCAGGCATTAAAATGACTCTAAACACACTTATTTTAGTTCCAAAAGTGATAATTCACATGCAGTAGTCATTTACAGTCAAAAAATAAAACATTAAAAAATTACCATTTCTGACCATCTGGAGAAAGTTCAACAGGTCACGGGTCATCGTTTTTCATCAGAAAATTGATTTTTTGGACTGTAGAAAAATTGATTCAAAAATGTCAATTGGATTGGGCCTCGTGTTGAATAACTACTTTTTAAAGCCCCAATGTGACCAAAATTGCCATTTTTACAGCCTTTTTCGCCTACTCAGAAGCTTCTATTTTGACCAATTTCAGGCATTAAAATGACTCTAAACACACTTATTTTAGTTCCAAAAGTGATAATTCACATGCAGTAGTCATTTACAGTCCAAAAATAAAACATTAAAAAATTACCATTTCTGACCATCTGGAGAAAGTTTGACAGGTCACGGGTCATCGTTTTTCATCAGAAAATTGATTTTTTAGACTGTAGAAAAATTCATTCAAAATGTCATTTGGATTGTGCCTCGTGTTGAATAAGTACTTTTTAAAGCCTCAATGTGACCAAAATTGCCATTTTTACAGCCTTTTTCTCCTACTCAGAAGCTTCTATTTCGACCAATTTCAGGCATTAAAATGACTCTAAACACACTTATTTTAGTTCCAAAAGTGATAATTCACATGCAGTAGTCATTTACAGTCAAAAAATAAAACATTAAAAAATTACCATTTCTGACCATCTGGAGAAAGTTCGACAGGTCACGAGTCATCGTTTTTCATCAGAAAATAGATTTTTTGGACTGTAGAAAAATTGATTCAAAATGTCAATTGGATTGTGCCTCGTGTTGAATAAGTACTTTTTAAAGCCTCAATGTGACCAAAATTGCCATTTTTACAGCCTTTTTCTCCTACTCAGAAGCTTCTATTTCGACCAATTTCAGGCATTAAAATGACTCTAAACACACTTATTTTAGTTCCAAAAGTGATAATTCACATGCAGTAGTCATTTACAGTCAAAAAGTAAAACATTAAAAAATTACCATTTCTGACCATCTGGAGAAAGTTCAACTGGTCACGGGTCATCGTTTTTCATCAGAAAATTGATTTTTTAGACTGTAGAAAAATTCATTCAAAATGTCATTTGGATTGTGCCTCATGTTGAATAAGTACTTTTTAAAGCCTCAATGTGACCAAAATTGCCATTTTTACAGCCTTTTTCTCCTACTCAGAAGCTTCTATTTCGACCAATTTCAGGCATTAAAATGACTCTAAACACACTTATTTTAGTTCCAAAAGTGATAATTCACATGCAGTAGTCATTTACAGTCAAAAAATAAAACATTAAAAAATTACCATTTC
Source organism: Triturus cristatus (assembly GCF_964204655.1). Lineage (NCBI taxonomy): Eukaryota > Metazoa > Chordata > Amphibia > Caudata > Salamandridae > Triturus > Triturus cristatus. The sequence goes on along the minus strand of NC_140586.1, from coordinate 138,733,680 downwards.
TGACCATCTGGAGAAAGTTCGACAGGTCACGGGTCATCGTTTTTCATCAGAAAATAGATTTTTTGGACTGTAGAAAAATTGATTCAAAATGTCAATTGGATTGTGCCTCGTGTTGAATAAGTACTTTTTAAAGCCTCAATGTGACCAAAATTGCCATTTTTACAACCTTTTTCTCCTACTCAGAAGCTTCTATTTCGACCAATTTCAGGCATTAAAATGACTCTAAACACACTTATTTTAGTTCCAAAAGTGATAATTCACATGCAGTAGTCATTTACAGTCAAAAAGTAAAACATTAAAATATTACCATTTCTGACCAGCTGGAGAAAGTTCAACTGGTCACGGGTCATCGTTTTTCATCAGAAAATTGATTTTTTGGACTGTAGAAAAATTGATTCAAAATGTCATTTGGATTGTGCCTCGTGTTGAATAAGTACTTTTTAAAGCCTCAATGTGACCAAAATTGCCATTTGTACAGCCTTTTTCTCCTACTCAGAAGCTTCTATTTCAACCAATTTCAGGCATTAAAATGACTCTAAACACACTTATTTTAGTTCCAAAAGTGATAATTCACATGCAGTAGTCATTTACAGTCAAAAAATAAAACATTAAAAAATTACCATTTCTGACCATCTGGAGAATGTTCTACAGGTCACGGGTCATCGTTTTTCATCAGAAAATTGATTTTTTGGACTGTAGAAAAATTGATTCAAAATGTCAATTGGATTGGGCCTCGTGTTGAATAACTACTTTTTAAAGCCCCAATGTGACCAAAATTGCCATTTTTACAGCCTTTTTCTCCTACTCAGAAGCTTCTATTTCGACCAATTTCAGGCATTAAAATGACTCTAAACACACTTATTTTAGTTCCAAAAGTGATAATTCACATGCAGTAGTCATTTACAGTCCAAAAATAAAACATTAAAAAATTACAACTTTTGATCATCTTGAGAAAGTTCGACAGGTCACGGGTCATCGTTTTTCATCAGAAAATTGATTTTTTGGACTGTAGAAAAATTCATTCAAAATGTCATTTGGATTGTCCCTCGTGTTGAATAAGTACTTTTTAAAGCCTCAATGTGACCAAAATTGCCATTTTTACAGCCTTTTTCAACTACTCAGAGCGCTATTTCGACGAATTTCAGGCATTAAAATGACTCTAAACACACTTATTTTAGTTCCAAAAGTGATAATTCACATGCAGTAGTCATTTACAGTCAAAAAATAAAACATTAAAAAATTACCATTTCTGACCATCTTGAGAAAGTTTGACAGGTCACGGGTCATCGTTTTTCATCAGAAAATTGATTTTTTGGACTGTAGAAAAATTGATTCAAAAATGTCAATTGGATTGGGCCTCGTGTTGAATAACTACTTTTTAAAGCCCCAATGTGACCAAAATTGCCATTTTTACAGCCTTTTTCTCCTACTCAGAAGCTTCTATTTTGACCAATTTCAGGCATTAAAATGACTCTAAACACACTTATTTTAGTTCCAAAAGTGATAATTCACATGCAGTAGTCATTTATAGTCAAAAAATAAAACATTAAAAAATTACCATTTCTGACCATCTGGAGAAAGTTCGACAGGTCACGGGTCATCGTTTTTCATCAGAAAATAGATTTTTTGGACTAGAAAAATTGATTAAAAAATGTCAATTTGATTGGGCCTCGTGTTGAATAACTACTTTTTAAAGCCCCAATGTGACCAAAATTGCCATTTTTACAGCCTTTTTCTCCTACTCAGAAGCTTCTATTTTGACCAATTTCAGGCATTAAAATGACTCTAAACACACTTATTTTAGTTCCAAAAGTGATAATTCACATGCAGTAGTCATTTAAAGTCAAAAAATAAAACATTAAAAAATTACCATTTCTGAGCATCTGGAGAAAGTTCGACAGGTCACGGGTCATCGTTTTTCATCAGAAAATTGATTTTTTAGACTGTAGAAAAATTGATTCAAAATGTCAATTGGATTGGGCCTCGTGTTGAATAACTACTTTTTAAAGCCCCAATGTGACCAAAATTGCCATTTTTACAGCCTTTTTCTCCTACTCTGGAAGCTTCTATTTCGACCAATTTCAGGCATTAAAATGACTCTAAACACACTTATTTTAGTTCCAAAAGTGATAATTCACATGCAGTAGTCATTTACAGTCGCAAAATTAAACATTAAAAAATTACAATTTTTGACCATCTGGAGAAAGTTCGACAGGTCACGGGTCATCGTTTTTCATCAGAAAATAGATTTTTTGGACTAGAAAAATTGATTAAAAAATGTCAATTTGATTGGGCCTCGTGTTGAATAACTACTTTTTAAAGCCCCAATGTGACCAAAATTGCCATTTTTACAGCCTTTTTCTCCTACTCAGAAGCTTCTATTTTGACCAATTTCAGGCATTAAAATGACTCTAAACACACTTATTTTAGTTCCAAAAGTGATAATTTACATGCAGTAGTCATTTAAAGTCAAAAAATAAAACATTAAAAAATTACCATTTCTGAGCATCTGGAGAAAGTTCGACAGGTCACGGGTCATCGTTTTTCATCAGAAAATTGATTTTTTAGACTGTAGAAAAATTGATTCAAAATGTCAATTGGATTGGGCCTCGTGTTGAATAACTACTTTTTAAAGCCCCAATGTGACCAAAATTGCCATTTTTACAGCCTTTTTCTCCTACTCTGGAAGCTTCTATTTCGACCAATTTCAGGCATTAAAATGACTCTAAACACACTTATTTTAGTTCCAAAAGTGATAATTCACATGCAGTAGTCATTTACAGTCCAAAAATAAAACATTAAAAAATTACAATTTTTGACCATCTGGAGAAAGTTCGACAGGTCACGGGTCATCGTTTTTCATCAGAAAATTGATTTTTTGGACTGTAGAAAAATTGATTCAAAATGTCATTTGGATTGTGCCTCGTGTTGAATAAGTACTTTTTAAAGCCTCAATGTGACCAAAATTGCCATTTTTACAGCCTTTTTCTCCTACTCAGAAGCTTCTATTTCGACCAATTTCAGGCATTAAAATGACTCTAAACACACTTATTTTAGTTCCAAAAGTGATAATTCACATGCAGTAGTCATTTACAGTCAAAAAATAAAACATTAAAAAATTACCATTTCTGACCATCTGGAGAAAGTTCAACAGGTCACGGGTCATCGTTTTTCATCAGAAAATTGATTTTTTGGACTGTAGAAAAATTGATTCAAAAATGTCAATTGGATTGGGCCTCGTGTTGAATAACTACTTTTTAAAGCCCCAATGTGACCAAAATTGCCATTTTTACAGCCTTTTTCGCCTACTCAGAAGCTTCTATTTTGACCAATTTCAGGCATTAAAATGACTCTAAACACACTTATTTTAGTTCCAAAAGTGATAATTCACATGCAGTAGTCATTTACAGTCCAAAAATAAAACATTAAAAAATTACCATTTCTGACCATCTGGAGAAAGTTTGACAGGTCACGGGTCATCGTTTTTCATCAGAAAATTGATTTTTTAGACTGTAGAAAAATTCATTCAAAATGTCATTTGGATTGTGCCTCGTGTTGAATAAGTACTTTTTAAAGCCTCAATGTGACCAAAATTGCCATTTTTACAGCCTTTTTCTCCTACTCAGAAGCTTCTATTTCGACCAATTTCAGGCATTAAAATGACTCTAAACACACTTATTTTAGTTCCAAAAGTGATAATTCACATGCAGTAGTCATTTACAGTCAAAAAATAAAACATTAAAAAATTACCATTTCTGACCATCTGGAGAAAGTTCGACAGGTCACGAGTCATCGTTTTTCATCAGAAAATAGATTTTTTGGACTGTAGAAAAATTGATTCAAAATGTCAATTGGATTGTGCCTCGTGTTGAATAAGTACTTTTTAAAGCCTCAATGTGACCAAAATTGCCATTTTTACAGCCTTTTTCTCCTACTCAGAAGCTTCTATTTCGACCAATTTCAGGCATTAAAATGACTCTAAACACACTTATTTTAGTTCCAAAAGTGATAATTCACATGCAGTAGTCATTTACAGTCAAAAAGTAAAACATTAAAAAATTACCATTTCTGACCATCTGGAGAAAGTTCAACTGGTCACGGGTCATCGTTTTTCATCAGAAAATTGATTTTTTAGACTGTAGAAAAATTCATTCAAAATGTCATTTGGATTGTGCCTCATGTTGAATAAGTACTTTTTAAAGCCTCAATGTGACCAAAATTGCCATTTTTACAGCCTTTTTCTCCTACTCAGAAGCTTCTATTTCGACCAATTTCAGGCATTAAAATGACTCTAAACACACTTATTTTAGTTCCAAAAGTGATAATTCACATGCAGTAGTCATTTACAGTCAAAAAATAAAACATTAAAAAATTACCATTTCTGACCATCTGGAGAAAGTTCGACAGGTCACGGGTCATCGTTTTTCATCAGAAAATAGATTTTTTGGACTGTAGAAAAATTGATTCAAAATGTCAATTGGATTGTGCCTCGTGTTGAATAAGTACTTTTTAAAGCCTCAATGTGACCAAAATTGCCATTTTTACAACCTTTTTCTCCTACTCAGAAGCTTCTATTTCGACCAATTTCAGGCATTAAAATGACTCTAAACACACTTATTTTAGTTCCAAAAGTGATAATTCACATGCAGTAGTCATTTACAGTCAAAAAGTAAAACATTAAAATATTACCATTTCTGACCAGCTGGAGAAAGTTCAACTGGTCACGGGTCATCGTTTTTCATCAGAAAATTGATTTTTTGGACTGTAGAAAAATTGATTCAAAATGTCATTTGGATTGTGCCTCGTGTTGAATAAGTACTTTTTAAAGCCTCAATGTGACCAAAATTGCCATTTGTACAGCCTTTTTCTCCTACTCAGAAGCTTCTATTTCAACCAATTTCAGGCATTAAAATGACTCTAAACACACTTATTTTAGTTCCAAAAGTGATAATTCACATGCAGTAGTCATTTACAGTCAAAAAATAAAACATTAAAAAATTACCATTTCTGACCATCTGGAGAATGTTCTACAGGTCACGGGTCATCGTTTTTCATCAGAAAATTGATTTTTTGGACTGTAGAAAAATTGATTCAAAATGTCAATTGGATTGGGCCTCGTGTTGAATAACTACTTTTTAAAGCCCCAATGTGACCAAAATTGCCATTTTTACAGCCTTTTTCTCCTACTCAGAAGCTTCTATTTCGACCAATTTCAGGCATTAAAATGACTCTAAACACACTTATTTTAGTTCCAAAAGTGATAATTCACATGCAGTAGTCATTTACAGTCCAAAAATAAAACATTAAAAAATTACAACTTTTGATCATCTTGAGAAAGTTCGACAGGTCACGGGTCATCGTTTTTCATCAGAAAATTGATTTTTTGGACTGTAGAAAAATTCATTCAAAATGTCATTTGGATTGTCCCTCGTGTTGAATAAGTACTTTTTAAAGCCTCAATGTGACCAAAATTGCCATTTTTACAGCCTTTTTCAACTACTCAGAGCGCTATTTCGACGAATTTCAGGCATTAAAATGACTCTAAACACACTTATTTTAGTTCCAAAAGTGATAATTCACATGCAGTAGTCATTTACAGTCAAAAAATAAAACATTAAAAAATTACCATTTCTGACCATCTTGAGAAAGTTTGACAGGTCACGGGTCATCGTTTTTCATCAGAAAATTGATTTTTTGGACTGTAGAAAAATTGATTCAAAAATGTCAATTGGATTGGGCCTCGTGTTGAATAACTACTTTTTAAAGCCCCAATGTGACCAAAATTGCCATTTTTACAGCCTTTTTCTCCTACTCAGAAGCTTCTATTTTGACCAATTTCAGGCATTAAAATGACTCTAAACACACTTATTTTAGTTCCAAAAGTGATAATTCACATGCAGTAGTCATTTATAGTCAAAAAATAAAACATTAAAAAATTACCATTTCTGACCATCTGGAGAAAGTTCGACAGGTCACGGGTCATCGTTTTTCATCAGAAAATAGATTTTTTGGACTAGAAAAATTGATTAAAAAATGTCAATTTGATTGGGCCTCGTGTTGAATAACTACTTTTTAAAGCCCCAATGTGACCAAAATTGCCATTTTTACAGCCTTTTTCTCCTACTCAGAAGCTTCTATTTTGACCAATTTCAGGCATTAAAATGACTCTAAACACACTTATTTTAGTTCCAAAAGTGATAATTCACATGCAGTAGTCATTTAAAGTCAAAAAATAAAACATTAAAAAATTACCATTTCTGAGCATCTGGAGAAAGTTCGACAGGTCACGGGTCATCGTTTTTCATCAGAAAATTGATTTTTTAGACTGTAGAAAAATTGATTCAAAATGTCAATTGGATTGGGCCTCGTGTTGAATAACTACTTTTTAAAGCCCCAATGTGACCAAAATTGCCATTTTTACAGCCTTTTTCTCCTACTCTGGAAGCTTCTATTTCGACCAATTTCAGGCATTAAAATGACTCTAAACACACTTATTTTAGTTCCAAAAGTGATAATTCACATGCAGTAGTCATTTACAGTCGCAAAATTAAACATTAAAAAATTACAATTTTTGACCATCTGGAGAAAGTTCGACAGGTCACGGGTCATCGTTTTTCATCAGAAAATTGATTTTTTGGACTGTAGAAAAATTGATTCAAAATGTCATTTGGATTGTGCCTCGTGTTGAATAAGTACTTTTTAAAGCCTCAATGTGACCAAAATTGCCATTTTTACAGCCTTTTTCTCCTACTCAGAAGCTTCTATTTCGACCAATTTCAGGCATTAAAATGACTCTAAACACACTTATTTTAGTTCCAAAAGTGATAATTCACATGCAGTAGTCATTTACAGTCAAAAAATAAAACATTAAAAAATTACCATTTCTGACCATCTGGAGAAAGTTCGACAGGTCACGGGTCATTGTTTTTCATCAGAAAATTGATTTTTTGGACTGTAGAAAAATTGATTCAAAAATGTCAATTGGATTGGGCCTCGTGTTGAATAAGTACTTTTTAAAGCCTCAATGTGACCAAAATTGCCATTTTTACAGCCTTTTTCAACTACTCAGAGCGCTATTTCGACGAATTTCAGGCATTAAAATGACTCTAAACACACTTATTTTAGTTCCAAAAGTGATAATTCACATGCAGTAGTCATTTAAAGTCAAAAAATAAAACATTAAAAAATTACCATTTCTGAGCATCTGGAGAAAGTTCGACAGGTCACGGGTCATCGTTTTTCATCAGAAAATTGATTTTTTAGACTGTAGAAAAATTGATTCAAAATGTCAATTGGATTGGGCCTCGTGTTGAATAACTACTTTTTAAAGCCCCAATGTGACCAAAATTGCCATTTTTACAGCCTTTTTCTCCTACTCTGGAAGCTTCTATTTCGACCAATTTCAGGCATTAAAATGACTCTAAACACACTTATTTTAGTTCCAAAAGTGATAATTCACATGCAGTAGTCATTTACAGTCCAAAAAATTGATTCAAAATGTCATTTGGATTGTGCCTCGTGTTGAATAAGTACTTTTTAAAGCCTCAATGTGACCAAAATTGCCATTTTTACAGCCTTTTTCTCCTACTCAGAAGCTTCTATTTCGACCAATTTCAGGCATTAAAATGACTCTAAACACACTTATTTTAGTTCCAAAAGTGATAATTCACATGCAGTAGTCATTTACAGTCAAAAAATAAAACATTAAAAAATTACCATTTCTGACCATCTGGAGAAAGTTCGACAGGTCACGGGTCATTGTTTTTCATCAGAAAATTGATTTTTTGGACTGTAGAAAAATTGATTCAAAAATGTCAATTGGATTGGGCCTCGTGTTGAATAAGTACTTTTTAAAGCCTCAATGTGACCAAAATTGCCATTTTTACAGCCTTTTTCAACTACTCAGAAGCTTCTATTTCGACCAATTTCAGGCATTAAAATTACTCTAAACACACTTATTTTAGTTCCAAAAGTGATAATTCACATGCAGTAGTCATTTACAGTCAAAAAATAGACCATTAAAAAATTACCATTTCTGACCATCTGGAGAAAGTTCGACAGGTCACGGGTCATCGTTTTTCATCATAAAATAGATTTTTTGGACTGTAGAAAAATTGATTCAAAATGTCATTTGGATTGTGCCTCGTGTTGAATAACTACTTTTTAAAGCCCCAATGTGAACAAAATTGCCATTTTTACAGCCTTTTTCAACTACTCAGAAGCTTCTATTTCGACCAATTTCAGGCATTAAAATTACTCTAAACACACTTATTTTAGTTCCAAAAGTGATAATTCACACGCAGTAGTCATTTACAGTCAAAAAATAAAACATTAAAAAATTACCATTTCTGACCATCTGGAGAAAGTTCGACAGGTCACGGGTCATCATTTTTCATCAGAAAATTGATTTTTTGGACTGTAGAAAAATTGATTCAAAAATGTCAATTGGATTGGGCCTCGTGTTGAATAACTACTTTTTAAAGCCCCAATGTGACCAAAATTGCCATTTTTACAGCCTTTTTCGCCTACTCAGAAGCTTCTATTTTGACCAATTTCAGGCATTAAAATGACTCTAAACACACTTATTTTAGTTCCAAAAGTGATAATTCACATGCAGTAGTCATTTACAGTCCAAAAATAAAACATTAAAAAATTACCATTTCTGACCATCTGGAGAAAGTTTGACAGGTCACGGGTCATCGTTTTTCATCAGAAAATTGATTTTTTAGACTGTAGAAAAATTCATTCAAAATGTCATTTGGATTGTGCCTCATGTTGAATAAGTACTTTTTAAAGCCTCAATGTGACCAAAATTGCCATTTTTACAGCCTTTTTCTCCTACTCAGAAGCTTCTATTTCGACCAATTTCAGGCATTAAAATGACTCTAAACACACTTATTTTAGTTCCAAAAGTGATAATTCACATGCAGTAGTCATCTACAGTCAAAAAATAAAACATAAAAAAATTACCATTTCTGACCATCTGGAGAAAGTTCGACAGGACACGGGTCATCGTTTTTCATCAGAAAATAGATTTTTTGGACTGTAGAAAAATTGATTCAAAATGTCAATTGGATTGTGCCTCGTGTTGAATAAGTACTTTTTAAAGCCTCAATGTGACCAAAATTGCCATTTTTACAGCCTTTTTCTCCTACTCAGAAGCTTCTATTTCGACCAATTTCAGGCATTAAAATGACTCTAAACACACTTATTTTAGTTCCAAAAGTGATAATTCACATGCAGTAGTCATTTACAGTCAAAAAGTAAAACATTAAAAAATTACCATTTCTGACCATCTGGAGAAAGTTCAACTGGTCACGGGTCATCGTTTTTCATCAGAAAATTGATTTTTTAGACTGTAGAAAAATTCATTCAAAATGTCATTTGGATTGTGCCTCATGTTGAATAAGTACTTTTTAAAGCCCCAATGTGACCAAAATTGCCATTTTTACAGCCTTTTTCTCCTACTCTGGAAGTTTCTATTTCGACCAATTTCAGGCATTAAAATGACTCTAAACACACTTATTTTAGTTCCAAAAGTGATAATTCACATGCAGTAGTCATTTACAGTCCAAAAATAAAACATTAAAAAATTACAATTTTTGACCATCTGGAGAAAGTTCGACAGGTCACGGGTCATCGTTTTTCATCAGAAAATTGATTTTTTGGACTGTAGAAAAATTGATTCAAAATGTCATTTGGATTGTGCCTCGTGTTGAATAAGTACTTTTTAAAGCCTCAATGTGACCAAAATTGCCATTTTTACAGCCTTTTTCTCCTACTCAGAAGCTTCTATTTCGACCAATTTCAGGCATTAAAATGACTCTAAACACACTTATTTTAGTTCCAAAAGTGATAATTCACATGCAGTTGTCATTTACAGTCAAAAAATAAAACATTAAAAAATTACCATTTCTGACCATCTGGAGAAAGTTCGACAGGTCACGGGTCATCGTTTTTCATCAGAAAATTGATTTTTTGGACTGTAGAAAAATTTATTCAAAATGTCAATTGGATTGGGCCTTGTGTTGAATAACTACTTTTTAAAGCCCCAATGTGACCAAAATTGCCATTTTTACAGCCTTTTTCTCCTACTCTGGAAGCTTCTATTTCGACCAATTTCAGGCATTAAAATTACTCTAAACACACTTATTTTAGTTCCAAAAGTGATAATTCACATGCAGTAGTCATTTACAGTCAAAAAGTAAAACATTAAAAAATTACCATTTCTGACCATCTGGAGAAAGTTCGACAGGTCACGGGTCATCGTTTTTCATCAGAAAATTGATTTTTTGGACTGTAGAAAAATTGATTCAAAATGTCAATTGGATTGGGCCTCGTGTTGAATAACTACTTTTTAAAGCCCCAATGTGACCAAAATTGCCATTTTTACAGCCTTTTTCTCCTACTCAGAAGCTTCTATTTCGACCAATTTCAGGCATTAAAATGACTCTAAACACACTTATTTTAGTTCCAAAAGTGATAATTCACATGCAGTAGTCATTTACAGTCCAAAAATAAAACATTAAAAAATTACAACTTTTGATCATCTTGAGAAAGTTCGACAGGTCACGGGTCATCGTTTTTCATCAGAAAATTGATTTTTTGGACTGTAGAAAAATTCATTCAAAATGTCAATTGGATTGTGCCTCGTGTTGAATAAGTACTTTTTAAAGCCCCAATGTGACCAAAATTGCCATTTTTACAGCCTTTTTCTCCTACTCAGAAGCTTCTATTTCGACCAATTTCAGGCATTAAAATGACTCTAAACACACTTATTTTAGTTCCAAAAGTGATAATTCACACGCAGTAGTCATTTACAGTCAAAAAATAAAACATTAAAAAATTACCATTTCTGACCATCTGGAGAAAGTTCGACAGGTCACGGGTCATCGTTTTTCATCAGAAAATCGATTTTTTGGACTGTAGAAAAATTGATTCAAAATGTCAATTGGATTGGGCCTCGTGTTGAATAACTACTTTTTAAAGCCCCAATGTGACCAAAATTGCCATTTTTACAGCCTTTTTCTCCTACTCAGAGGCTTCTATTTCGACCAATTTCAGGCATTAAAATGGCTCTAAACACACTTATTTTAGTTCCAAAAGTGATAATTCACATGCAGTAGTCATTTACAGTCAAAAAATAAAACATTAAAAAATTACCATTTCTGACCATCTGGAGAAAGTTTGACAGGTCACGGGTCATCGTTTTTCATCAGAAAATTGCTTTTTTGGACTGTAGAAAAATTGATTCAAAAATGTCAATTGGATTGGGCCTCGTGTTGAATAACTACTTTTTAAAGCCCCAATGTGACCAAAATTGCCATTTTTACAGCCTTTTTCTCCTACTCAGAAGCTTCTATTTTGACCAATTTCAGGCATTAAAATGACTCTAAACACACTTATTTTAGTTCCAAAAGTGATAATTCACATGCAGTAGTCATTTACAGTCAAAAATAAAACATTAAAAAATTACCAATTCTGACCATCTGGAGAAAGTTCGACAGGTCACGGGTCATCGTTTTTCATCAGAAAATATATTTTTTGGACTGTAGAAAAATTGATTCAAAAATGTCAATTGGATTGGGCCTCGTGTTGAATAACTACTTTTTAAAGCCCCAATGTGACCAAAATTGCCATTTTTACAGCCTTTTTCTCCTACTCAGAGGCTTCTATTACGACCAATTTCAGGCATTAAAATGACTCTAAACACACTTATTTTAGTTCCAAAAGTGATAATTCACATGCAGTAGTCATTTACAGTCAAAAAATAAAACATTAAAAAATTACAATTTCTGACCATCTGGAGAAAGTTTGACAGGTCACGGGTCATCGTTTTTCATCAGAAAATTGATTTTTTGGACTGTAGAAAAATTGATTCAAAAATGTCAATTGGATTGGGCCTCGTGTTGAATAACTACTTTTTAAAGCCCCAATGTGACCATAATTGCCATTTTTACAGCCTTTTTCTCCTACTCAGAAGCTTCTATTTTGACCAATTTCAGGCATTAAAATGACTCCAAACACACTTATTTTAGTTCCAAAAGTGATAATTCACATGCAGTAGTCATTTACAGTCAAAAAATAAAACATTAAAAAATTACCAATTCTGACCATCTGGAGAAAGTTCGACAGGTCACGGGTCATCGTTTTTCATCAGAAAATAGATTTTTTGGACTGTAGAAAAATTGATTCAAAAATGTCAATTGGATTGGGCCTCGTGTTGAATAACTACTTTTTAAAGCCCCAATGTGACCAAAATTGCCATTTTTACAGCCTTTTTCTCCTACTCAGAAGCTTCTATTTTGACCAATTTCAGGCATTAAAATGACTCTAAACACACTTATTTTAGTTCCAAAAGTGATAATTCACATGCAGTAGTCATTTACAGTCAAAAAATAAAACATTAAAAAATTACCATTTCTGAGCATCTGGAGAAAGTTCGACAGGTCACGGGTCATCGTTTTTCATCAGAAAATTGATTTTTTAGACTGTAGAAAAATTGATTCAAAATGTCAATTGGATTGGGCCTCGTGTTGAATAACTACTTTTTAAAGCCCCAATGTGACCAAAATTGCCATTTTTACAGCCTTTTTCTCCTACTCTGGAAGTTTCTATTTCGACCAATTTCAGGCATTAAAATGACTCTAAACACACTTATTTTAGTTCCAAAAGTGATAATTCACATGCAGTAGTCATTTACAGTCCAAAAATAAAACATTAAAAAATTACAATTTTTGACCATCTGGAGAAAGTTCGACAGGTCACGGGTCATCGTTTTTCATCAGAAAATTGATTTTTTGGACTGTAGAAAAATTGATTCAAAATGTCATTTGGATTGTGCCTCGTGTTGAATAAGTACTTTTTAAAGCCTCAATGTGACCAAAATTGCCATTTTTACAGCCTTTTTCTCCTACTCAGAAGCTTCTATTTCGACCAATTTCAGGCATTAAAATGACTCTAAACACACTTATTTTAGTTCCAAAAGTGATAATTCACATGCAGTTGTCATTTACAGTCAAAAAATAAAACATTAAAAAATTACCATTTCTGACCATCTGGAGAAAGTTCGACAGGTCACGGGTCATCGTTTTTCATCAGAAAATTGATTTTTTGGACTGTAGAAAAATTTATTCAAAATGTCAATTGGATTGGGCCTCGTGTTGAATAACTACTTTTTAAAGCCCCAATGTGACCAAAATTGCCATTTTTACAGCCTTTTTCTCCTACTCTGGAAGCTTCTATTTCGACCAATTTCAGGCATTAAAATTACTCTAAACACACTTATTTTAGTTCCAAAAGTGATAATTCACATGCAGTAGTCATTTACAGTCAAAAAATAAAACATTACAAAATTGCCATTTCTGACCATCTGGAGAAAGTTCGACAGGTCACGGGTCATTGTTTTTCATCAGAAAATTGATTTTTTGGACTGTAGAAAAATTGATTCAAAAATGTCAATTGGATTGGGCCTCGTGTTGAATAACTACTTTTTAAAGCCCCAATGTGACCAAAATTGCCATTTTTACAGCCTTTTTCTCCTACTCAGAAGCGTCTATTTTGACCAATTTCAGGCATTAAAATGACTCCAAACACACTTATTTTAGTTCCAAAAGTGATAATTCACATGCAGTAGTCATTTACAGTCAAAAAATAAAACATTAAAAAATTACCAATTCTGACCATCTGGAGAAAGTTCGACAGGTCACGGGTCATCGTTTTTCATCAGAAAATAGATTTTTTGGACTGTAGAAAAATTGATTCAAAAATGTCAATTAGATTGGGCCTCGTGTTGAATAACTACTTTTTAAAGCCCCAATGTGACCAAAATTGCCATTTTTACAGCCTTTTTCTCCTACTCAGAAGCTTCTATTTTGACCAATTTCAGGCATTAAAATGACTCTAAACACACTTATTTTAGTTCCAAAAGTGATAATTCACATGCAGTAGTCATTTACAGTCAAAAAATAAAACATTAAAAAATTACAATTTCTGAGCATCTGGAGAAAGTTCGACAGGTCACGGGTCATCGTTTTTCATCAGAAAATTGATTTTTTAGACTGTAGAAAAATTGATTCAAAATGTCAATTGGATTGGGCCTCGTGTTGAATAACTACTTTTTAAAGCCCCAATGTGACCAAAATTGCCATTTTTACAGCCTTTTTCTCCTACTCTGGAAGTTTCTATTTCGACCAATTTCAGGCATTAAAATGACTCTAAACACACTTATTTTAGTTCCAAAAGTGATAATTCACATGCAGTAGTCATTTACAGTCCAAAAATAAAACATTAAAAAATTACAATTTTTGACCATCTGGAGAAAGTTCGACAGGTCACGGGTCATCGTTTTTCATCAGAAAATTGATTTTTTGGACTGTAGAAAAATTGATTCAAAATGTCATTTGGATTGTGCCTCGTGTTGAATAAGTACTTTTTAAAGCCTCAATGTGACCAAAATTGCCATTTTTACAGCCTTTTTCTCCTACTCAGAAGCTTCTATTTCGACCAATTTCAGGCATTAAAATGACTCTAAACACACTTATTTTAGTTCCAAAAGTGATAATTCACATGCAGTTGTCATTTACAGTCAAAAAATAAAACATTAAAAAATTACCATTTCTGACCATCTGGAGAAAGTTCGACAGGTCACGGGTCATCGTTTTTCATCAGAAAATTGATTTTTTGGACTGTAGAAAAATGTATTCAAAATGTCAATTGGATTGGGCCTCGTGTTGAACAACTACTTTTTAAAGCCCCAATGTGACCAAAATTGCCATTTTTACAGCCTTTTTCTCCTACTCTGGAAGCTTCTATTTCGACCAATTTCAGGCATTAAAATTACTCTAAAAACACTTATTTTAGTTCCAAAAGTGATAATTCACATGCAGTAGTCATTTACAGTCAAAAAATAAAACATTACAAAATTGCCATTTCTGACCATCTGGAGAAAGTTCGACAGGTCACGGGTCATTGTTTTTCATCAGAAAATTAATTTTTTGGACTGTAGAAAAATTGATTCAAAAATGTCAATTGGATTGGGCCTCGTGTTGAATAACTACTTTTTAAAGCCCCAATGTGACCAAAATTGCCATTTTTACAGCCTTTTTCTACTACTCAGAAGCTTCTATTTCGACCAATTTCAGGCATGAAAATGACTCTAAACACACTTATTTTAGTTCCAACAGTGATAATTCACATGCAGTAGTCATTTACAGTCAAAAAATAAAACATTAAAAAATTAACATTTCTGACCATCTGGAGAAAGTTCGACAGGTCACGGGTCATCGTTTTTCATTATAAAATAGATTTTTTGGACTGTAGAAAAATTGATTCAAAATGTCATTTGGATTGTGCCTCGTGTTGAATAACTACTTTTTAAAGCCCCAATGTGAACAAAATTGCCATTTTTACAGCCTTTTTCTACTACTCAGAAGCTGTTATTTCGACCAATTTCAGGCATGAAAATGACTCTAAACACACTTATTTTAGTTCCAACAGTGATAATTCACATGCAGTAGTCATTTACAGTCAAAAAATAAAACATAAAAAAATTACCATTTCTGACCATCTGGAGAAAGTTCAACAGGTCACGGGTCATCGTTTTTCATCAGAAAATTGATTTTTTGGACCGTAGAAAAATTGATTCAAAATGTCAATTGGATTGGGCCTCGTGTTGAATAACTACTTTTTAAAGCCCCAATGTGACCAAAATTGCCATTTTTACAGCCTTTTTCTCCTACTCAGAAGCTTCTATTTCGACCAATTTCAGGCATTAAAATTACTCTAAACACACTTATTTTAAGTTCGACAGGTTACGGGTCATCGTTTTTCATCAGAAAATTGATTTTATGGACTGTAGAAAAATTGATTCAAAATGTCATTTGGATTGTGCCTCGTGTTGAATAACTACTTTTTAAAGCCCCAATGTGAACAAAATTGCCATTTTTACAGCCTTTTTCTACTACTCAGAAGCTTCTATTTCGACCAATTTTAGGCATGAAAATGACTCTAAACACACTTATTTTAGTTCCAACAGTGATAATTCACATGCAGTAGTCATTTACAGTCAAAAAATAAAACATTAAAAAATTACCATTTCTGACCATCTGGAGAAAGTTCAACAGGTCACGGGTCATCGTTTTTCATCAGAAAATTGATTTTTTGGACCGTAGAAAAATTGATTCAAAATGTCAATTGGATTGGGCCTCGTGTTGAATAACTACTTTTTAAAGCCCCAATGTGACCAAAATTGCCATTTTTACAGCCTTTTTCTCCTACTCAGAAGCTTCTATTTCGACCAATTTCAGCCATT
Organism: Triturus cristatus; assembly: GCF_964204655.1. Taxonomy (NCBI): domain Eukaryota; kingdom Metazoa; phylum Chordata; class Amphibia; order Caudata; family Salamandridae; genus Triturus; species Triturus cristatus. The sequence goes on along the minus strand of NC_140586.1, from coordinate 138,717,368 downwards.
AAAATTACTCTAAACACACTTATTTTAGTTCCAAAAGTGATAATTCACATGCAGTAGTCATTTACAGTCAAAAAATAAAACATTAAAAAATTACCATTTCTGACCATCTGGAGAAAGTTCGACAGGTCACGGGTCATCATTTTTCATCAGAAAATTGATTTTTTGGACTGTAGAAAAATTGATTCAAAAATGTCAATTGGATTGGGCCTCGTGTTGAATAAGTACTTTTTAAAGCCCCAATGTGACCAAAATTGCCATTTTTACAGCCTTTTTCTCCTACTCAGAAGCTTCTATTTCGACAAATTTCAGGCATTAAAATGACTTTAAACACACTTATTTTAGTTCCAAAAGTGATAATTCACATGCAGTAGTCATTTACAGTCCAAAAAAAAACCATTAAAAAATTAACATTTTTGACCATCTGGAGAAAGTTCGACAGGTCACGGGTCATCGTTTTTCATCAGAAAATTGATTTTATGGACTGTAGAAAAATTTATTCAAAATGTCAATTGGATTGGGCTTCGTGTTGAATAACTACTTTTTAAAGCCCCAATGTGACCAAAATTGCCATTTTTACAGCCTTTTTCTACTACTCAGAAGCTTCTATTTCGACCAATTCAGGCATGAAAATGACTCTAAACACACTTATTTTAGTTCCACAGTAATAATTCACATGCAGTAGTCATTTACAGTCAAAAAATAAAACATTAAAAAATTAACATTTCTAACCATCTGGAGAAAGTTCAACAGGTCACGGGTCACCGTTTATCATCAGAAAATTGATTTTTTGGACCGTCGAAAAATTGATTCAAAATGTTATTTGGATTGTGCCTCGTGTTGAATAAGTACTTTTTAAAGCCTCAATGTGACCAAAATTGCCATTTTTACTGCCTTTTTCAACTACTCAGAAGCTTCTATTTCGATCAATTTCAGGCATTAAAATGACTCTAAACACACTTATTTTAGTTCCAAAAGTGATAATTCACATGCAGTAGTCATTTACAGTCAAAAAATAAAACATTAAAAAATTACCATTTCTGACCATCTGGAGAAAGTTCGACAGGTCACGGGTCATCGTTTTTCATCAGAAAATCAATTTTTTGGACTGTAGAAAAATTGATTCAAAATGTCAATTGGATTGGGCCTCGTGTTGAATAACTACTTTTTAAAGCCCCAATGTGACCAAAATTGCCATTTTTACAGCCTTTTTCTCCTACTCAGAAGCTTCTATTTTGACCAATTTCAGGCATTAAAATGACTCTAAACACACTTATTTTAGTTCCAAAAGTGATAATTCACATGCAGTAGTCATTTACAGTCAAAAAATAAAACATCAAAAAATTACCACTTCTGACCATCTGGAGAAAGTTCGACAGGTCACGGGTCATCGTTTTTCATCAGAAAATTGATTTTTTGGACTGTAGAAAAATTGATTCAAAATGTCATTTGGATTGTGCCTCGTGTTGAATAAGTACTTTTAAAAGCCTCAATGTGACCAAAATTGCCATTTTTACAGCCTTTTTCTCCTATTCAGAAGCTTCTATTTCGACCAATTTCAGGCATTAAAATGACTCTAAACACACTTATTTTAGTTCCAAAAGTGATAATTCACATGCAGTAGTCATTTACAGTCAAAAAATAAAACATTAAAAAATTACCATTTCTGACCATCTGGAGAAAGATCGACAGGTCACGGGTCATCGTTTTTCATCAGAAAATTGATTTTTTGTACTGTAGAAAAATTTATTCAAAATGTCAATTGGATTGGGCCTCGTGTTGAATAACTACTTTTTAAAGCCCCAATGTGAACAAAATTGCCATTTTTACAGCCTTTTTCTCCTACTCTGGAAGCTTCTATTTCGACCAATTTCAGGCATTAAAATTACTCTAAACACACTTATTTTAGTTCCAAAAGTGATAATTCACATGCAGTAGTCATTTACAGTCAAAAAATAAAACATTTAAAAATTGCCATTTCTGACCATCTGGAGAAAGTTCGACAGGTCACGGGTCATTGTTTTTCATCAGAAAATTGATTTTTTGGACTGTAGAAAAATGGATTCAAAAATGTCAATTGGATTGGGCCTCGTGTTAAATAACTACTTTTTAAAGCCCCAATGTGACCAAAATTGCCATTTTTACAGCCTTTTTCTCCTACTCAGAAGCTTCTATTTTGACCAATTTCAGGCATTAAAATGACTCTAAACACACTTATTTTAGTTCCAAAAGTGATAATTCACATGCAGTAGTCATTTACAGTCAAAAAATAAAACATTAAAAAATTACCATTTCTGAGCATCTGGAGAAAGTTCGACAGGTCACGGGTCATCGTTTTTCATCAGAAAATTGATTTTTTAGACTGTAGAAAAATTGATTCAAAATGTCAATTGGATTGGGCCTCGTGTTGAATAACTACTTTTTAAAGCCCCAATGTGACCAAAATTGCCATTTTTACAGCCTTTTTCTCCTACTCTGGAAGTTTCTATTTCGACCAATTTCAGGCATTAAAATGACTCTAAACACACTTATTTTAGTTCCAAAAGTGATAATTCACATGCAGTAGTCATTTACAGTCCAAAAATAAAACATTAAAAAATTACAATTTTTGACCATCTGGAGAAAGTTCGACAGGTCACGGGTCATCGTTTTTCATCAGAAAATTGATTTTTTGGACTGTAGAAAAATTGATTCAAAATGTCATTTGGATTGTGCCTCGTGTTGAATAAGTACTTTTTAAAGCCTCAATGTGACCAAAATTGCCATTTTTACAGCCTTTTTCTCCTACTCAGAAGCTTCTATTTCGACCAATTTCAGGCATTAAAATGACTCTAAACACACTTATTTTAGTTCCAAAAGTGATAATTCACATGCAGTTGTCATTTACAGTCAAAAAATAAAACATTAAAAAATTACCATTTCTGACCATCTGGAGAAAGTTCGACAGGTCACGGGTCATCGTTTTTCATCTGAAAATTGATTTTTTGGACTGTAGAAAAATTTATTCAAAATGTCAATTGGATTGGGCCTCGTGTTGAATAACTACTTTTTAAAGCCCCAATGTGACCAAAATTGCCATTTTTACAGCCTTTTTCTCCTACTCTGGAAGCTTCTATTTCGACCAATTTCAGGCATTAAAATTACTCTAAACACACTTATTTTAGTTCCAAAAGTGATAATTCACATGCAGTAGTCATTTACAGTCAAAAAATAAAACATTACAAAATTGCCATTTCTGACCATCTGGAGAAAGTTCGACAGGTCACGGGTCATTGTTTTTCATCAGAAAATTGATTTTTTGGACTGTAGAAAAATTGATTCAAAAATGTCAATTGGATTGGGCCTCGTGTTGAATAACTACTTTTTAAAGCCCCAATGTGACCAAAATTGCCATTTTTACAGCCTTTTTCTCCTACTCAGAAGCTTCTATTTTGACCAATTTCAGGCATTAAAATGACTCTAAACACACTTATTTTAGTTCCAAAAGTGATAATTCACATGCAGTAGTCATTTACAGTCAAAAAATAAAACATTAAAAAATTACCATTTCTGAGCATCTGGAGAAAGTTCGACAGGTCACGGGTCATCGTTTTTCATCAGAAAATTGATTTTTTAGACTGTAGAAAAATTGATTCAAAATGTCAATTGGATTGGGCCTCGTGTTGAATAACTACTTTTTAAAGCCCCAATGTGACCAAAATTGCCATTTTTACAGCCTTTTTCTCCTACTCTGGAAGTTTCTATTTCGACCAATTTCAGGCATTAAAATGACTCTAAACACACTTATTTTAGTTCCAAAAGTGATAATTCACATGCAGTAGTCATTTACAGTCCAAAAATAAAACATTAAAAAATTACAATTTTTGACCATCTGGAGAAAGTTCGACAGGTCACGGGTCATCGTTTTTCATCAGAAAATTGATTTTTTGGACTGTAGAAAAATTGATTCAAAATGTCATTTGGATTGTGCCTCGTGTTGAATAAGTACTTTTTAAAGCCTCAATGTGACCAAAATTGCCATTTTTACAGCCTTTTTCTCCTACTCAGAAGCTTCTATTTCGACCAATTTCAGGCATTAAAATGACTCTAAACACACTTATTTTAGTTCCAAAAGTGATAATTCACATGCAGTTGTCATTTACAGTCAAAAAATAAAACATTAAAAAATTACCATTTCTGACCATCTGGAGAAAGTTCGACAGGTCACGGGTCATCGTTTTTCATCAGAAAATTGATTTTTTGGACTGTAGAAAAATTTATTCAAAATGTCAATTGGATTGGGCCTCGTGTTGAATAACTACTTTTTAAAGCCCCAATGTGACCAAAATTGCCATTTTTACAGCCTTTTTCTCCTACTCTGGAAGCTTCTATTTCGACCAATTTCAGGCATTAAAATTACTCTAAACACACTTATTTTAGTTCCAAAAGTGATAATTCACATGCAGTAGTCATTTACAGTCAAAAAATAAAACATTACAAAATTGCCATTTCTGACCATCTGGAGAAAGTTCGATAGGTCACGGGTCATTGTTTTTCATAAGAAAATTGATTTTTTGGACTGTAGAAAAATTGATTCAAAAATGTCAATTGGATTGGGCCTCGTGTTGAATAACTACTTTTTAAAGCCCCAATGTGACCAAAATTGCCATTTTTACAGCCTTTTTCTACTACTCAGAAGCTTCTATTTCGACCAATTTCAAGCATTAAAATGACTCTAAACACACTTATCTTAGTTCCAAAGGTGATAATTCACATGCAGTTGTCATTTACAGTCAAAAAATAAAACATTAAAAAATTACCATTTCTGACCATCTGGAGAAAGTTCGACAGGTTACGGGTCATCGTTTTTCATCAGAAAATTGATTTTATGGACTGTAGAAAAATTGATTCAAAATGTCATTTGGATTGTGCCTCGTGTTGAATAACTACTTTTTAAAGCCCCAATGTGAACAAAATTGCCATTTTTACAGCCTTTTTCTACTACTCAGAAGCTTCTATTTCGACCAATTTCAGGCATGAAAATGACTCTATACACACTTATTTTAGTTCCAACAGTGATAATTCACATGCAGAAGTCATTTACAGTCAAAAAATAAAACATTAAAAAATTACCATTTCTGACCATCTGGAGAAAGTTCAACAGGTCACGGGTCATCGTTTTTCATCAGAAAATTGATTTTTTGGACCGTAGAAAAATTGATTCAAAATGTCAATTGGATTGGGCCTCGTGTTGAATAACTACTTTTTAAAGCCCCAATGTGACCAAAATTGCCATTTTTACAGCCTTTTTCTCCTACTCAGAAGCTTCTATTTCGACCAATTTCAGGCATTCAAATTACTCTAAACACACTTATTTTAAGTTCGACAGGTTACGGGTCATCGTTTTTCATCAGAAAATTGATTTTATGGACTGTAGAAAAATTGATTCAAAATGTCATTTGGATTGTGCCTCGTGTTGAATAACTACTTTTTAAAGCCCCAATGTGAACAAAATTGCCATTTTTACAGCCTTTTTCTACTACTCAGAAGCTTCTATTTCGACCAATTTCAGGCATGAAAATGACTCTAAACACACTTATTTTAGTTCCAACAGTGATAATTCACATGCAGTAGTCATTTACAGTCAAAAAATAAAACATTAAAAAATTACCATTTCTGACCATCTGGAGAAAGTTCAACAGGTCACGGGTCATCGTTTTTCATCAGAAAATAGATTTTTTGGACCGTAGAAAAATTGATTCAAAATGTCAATTGGATTGGGCCTCGTGTTGAATAACTACTTTTTAAAGCCCCAATGTGACCAAAATTGCCATTTTTACAGCCTTTTTCTCCTACTCAGAAGCTTCTATTTCGACCAATTTCAGGCATTAAAATTACTCTAAACACACTTATTTTAGTTCCAAAAGTGATAATTCACATGCAGTAGTCATTTACAGTCAAAAAATGAAACATTAAAAAATTACCATTTCTGACCATCTGGAGAAAGTTCGACAGGTCACGGGTCATCATTTTTCATCAGAAAATTGATTTTTTGGACTGTAGAAAAATTGATTCAAAAATGTCAATTGGATTGGGCCTCGTGTTGAATAACTACTTTTTAAAGCCCCAATGTGACCAAAATTGCCATTTTTACAGCCTTTTTCTCCTACTCAGAAGCTTCTATTTCGACCAATTTCAGGCATTAAAATGACTTTAAACACACTTATTTTAGTTCCAAAAGTGATAATTCACATGCAGTAGTCATTTACAGTCCAAAAAAAAACCATTAAAAAATTAACATTTTTGACCATCTGGAGAAAGTTCGACAGGTCACGGGTCATCGTTTTTCATCAGAAAATTGATTTTATGGACTGTAGAAAAATTGATTCAAAATGTCAATTGGATTGGGCTTCGTGTTGAATAACTACTTTTTAAAGCCCCAATGTGACCAAAATTGCCATTTTTACAGCCTTTTTCTACTACTCAGAAGCTTCTATTTCGACCAATTTCAGGCATGAAAATGACTCTAAACACACTTATTTTAGTTCCAACAGTGATAATTCACATGCAGTAGTCATTTACAGTCAAAAAATAAAACATTAAAAAATTAACATTTCTGACCATCTGGAGAAAGTTCGACAGGTCACGGGTCATCGTTTTTCATTATAAAATAGATTTTTTGGACTGTAGAAAAATTGATTCAAAATGTCATTTGGATTGTGCCTCGTGTTGAATAACTACTTTTTAAAGCCCCAATGTGAACAAAATTGCCATTTTTACAGCCTTTTTCTACTACTCAGAAGCTTTTATTTCGACCAATTTCAGGCATGAAAATGACTCTAAACACACTTATTTTAGTTCCAACAGTGATAATTCACATGCAGGAGTCATTTACAGTCAAAAAATAAAACATTAAAAAATTACCATTTCTGACCATCTGGAGAAAGTTCAACAGGTCACGGGTCATCATTTTTCATCAGAAAATTGATTTTTTGGACCGTAGAAAAATTGATTCAAAATGTCAATTGGATTGGGCCTCGTGTTGAATAACTACTTTTTAAAGCCCCAATGTGACCAAAATTGCCATTTTTACAGCCTTTTTCTCCTACTCAGAAGCTTCTATTTCGACCAATTTCAGGCATTAAAATTACTCTAAACACACTTATTTTAAGTTCGACAGGTTACGGGTCATCGTTTTTCATCAGAAAATTGATTTTATGGACTGTAGAAAAATTGATTCAAAATGTCATTTGGATTGTGCCTCATGTTGAATAACTACTTTTTAAAGCCACAATGTGAACAAAATTGCCATTTTTACAGCCTTTTTCTACTACTAAGAAGCTTCTATTTCGACCAATTTCAGGCATGAAAATGACTCTAAACACACTTATTTTAGTTCCAACAGTGATAATTCACATGCAGTAGTCATTTACAGTCAAAAAATAAAACATTAAAAAATTACCATTTCTGACCATCTGGAGAAAGTTCAACAGGTCACGGGTCATCGTTTTTCATCAGAAAATTGATTTTTTGGACCGTAGAAAAATTGATTCAAAATGTCAATTGGATTGGGCCTCGTGTTGAATAACTACTTTTTAAAGCCCCAAAGTGACCAAAATTGCCATTTTTACAGCCTTTTTCTCCTACTCAGAAGCTTCTATTTCGACCAATTTCAGCCATTAAAATTACTCTAAACACACCTATTTTAGTTCCAAAAGTGATAATTCACATGCAGTAGTCATTTACAGTCAAAAAATAAAACATTAAAAAATTACCATTTCTGACCATCTGGAGAAAGTTCGACAGGTCACGGGTCATCATTTTTCATCAGAAAATTGATTTTTTGGACTGTAGAAAAATTGATTAAAAAATGTCAATTGGATTGGGCCTCGTGTTGAATAACTACTTTTTAAAGCCCCAATGTGACCAAAATTGCCATTTTTACAGCCTTTTTCTCCTACTCAGAAGCTTCTATTTCGACCAATGTCAGGCATTAAAATGACTTTAAACACACTTATTTTAGTTCCAAAAGTGATAATTCACATGCAGTAGTCATTTACAGTCCAAAAAAAAACCATTAAAAAATTAACATTTTTGACCATCTGGAGAAAGTTCGACAGGTCACGGGTCATCGTTTATCATCAGAAAATTGATTTTTTGGACCGTCGAAAAATTGATTCAAAATGTTATTTGGATTGTGCCTCGTGTTGAATAAGTACTTTTTAAAGCCTCAATGTGACCAAAATTGCCATTTTTACTGCCTTTTTCAACTACTCAGAAGCTTCTATTTCGATCAATTTCAGGCATTAAAATGACTCTAAACACACTTATTTTAGTTCCAAAAGTGATAATTCACATGCAGTAGTCATTTACAGTCAAAAAATAAAACATTAAAAAATTACCATTTCTGACCATCTGGAGAAAGTTCGACAGGTCACGGGTCATCGTTTTTCATCAGAAAATCGATTTTTTGGACTGTAGAAAAATTGATTCAAAATGTCAATTGGATTGGGCCTCGTGTTGAATAACTACTTTTTAAAGCCCCAATGTGACCAAAATTGCCATTTTTACAGCCTTTTTCTCCTACTCTGGAAGCTTCTATTTCGACCAATTTCAGGCATTAAAATTACTCTAAACACACTTATTTTAGTTCCAAAAGTGATAATTCACATGCAGTAGTCATTTACAGTCAAAAAATAAAACATTTAAAAATTGCCATTTCTGACCATCTGGAGAAAGTTCGACAGGTCACGCACGGGTCATTGTTTTTCATCAGAAAATTGATTTTTTGGACTGTAGAAAAATTGATTCAAAAATGTCAATTGGATTGGGCCTCGTGTTGAATAACTACTTTTTAAAGCCCCAATGTGACCAAAATTGCCATTTTTACAGCCTTTTTCTCCTACTCAGAAGCTTCTATTTTGACCAATTTCAGGCATTAAAATGACTCTAAACACACTTATTTTAGTTCCAAAAGTGATAATTCACATGCAGTAGTCATTTACAGTCAAAAAATAAAACATTAAAAAATTACCATTTCTGAGCATCTGGAGAAAGTTCGACAGGTCACGGGTCATCGTTTTTCATCAGAAAATTGATTTTTTAGACTGTAGAAAAATTGATTCAAAATGTCAATTGGATTGGGCCTCGTGTTGAATAACTACTTTTTAAAGCCCCAATGTGACCAAAATTGCCATTTTTACAGCCTTTTTCTCCTACTCTGGAAGTTTCTATTTCGACCAATTTCAGGCATTAAAATGACTCTAAACACACTTATTTTAGTTCCAAAAGTGATAATTCACATGCAGTAGTCATTTACAGTCCAAAAATAAAACATTAAAAAATTACAATTTTTGACCATCTGGAGAAAGTTCGACAGGTCACGGGTCATCGTTTTTCATCAGAAAATTGATTTTTTGGACTGTAGAAAAATTGATTCAAAATGTCATTTGGATTGTGCCTCGTGTTGAATAAGTACTTTTTAAAGCCTCAATGTGACCAAAATTGCCATTTTTACAGCCTTTTTCTCCTACTCAGAAGCTTCTATTTCGACCAATTTCAGGCATTAAAATGACTCTAAACACACTTATTTTAGTTCCAAAAGTGATAATTCACATGCAGTTGTCATTTACAGTCAAAAAATAAAACATTAAAAAATTACCATTTCTGACCATCTGGAGAAAGTTCGACAGGTCACGGGTCATCGTTTTTCATCAGAAAATTGATTTTTTGGACTGTAGAAAAATTTATTCAAAATGTCAATTGGATTGGGCCTCGTGTTGAATAACTACTTTTTAAAGCCCCAATGTGACCAAAATTGCCATTTTTACAGCCTTTTTCTCCTACTCTGGAAGCTTCTATTTCGACCAATTTCAGGCATTAAAATTACTCTAAACACACTTATTTTAGTTCCAAAAGTGATAATTCACATGCAGTAGTCATTTACAGTCAAAAAATAAAACATTACAAAATTGCCATTTCTGACCATCTGGAGAAAGTTCGACAGGTCACGGGTCATTGTTTTTCATCAGAAAATTGATTTTTTGGACTGTAGAAAAATTGATTCAAAAATGTCAATTGGATTGGGCCTCGTGTTGAATAACTACTTTTTAAAGCCCCAATGTGACCAAAATTGCCATTTTTACAGCCTTTTTCTACTACTCAGAAGCTTCTATTTCGACCAATTTCAGGCATGAAAATGACTCTAAACACACTTATTTTAGTTCCAACAGTGATAATTCACATGCAGTAGTCATTTACAGTCAAAAAATAAAACATTAAAAAATTAACATTTCTGACCATCTGGAGAAAGTTCGACAGGTCACGGGTCATCGTTTTTCATCATAAAATAGATTTTTTGGACTGTAGAAAAATTGATTCAAAATGTCAATTGGATTGTGCCTCATGTTGAATAAGTACTTTTTAAAGCCTCAATTTGACCAAAATTGCCATTTTTACAGCCTTTTTCTCCTACTCAGAAGCTTCTATTTCGACCAATTTCAAGCATTAAAATGACTCTAAACACACTTATCTTAGTTCCAAAGGTGATAATTCACATGCAGTTGTCATTTACAGTCAAAAAATAAAACATTAAAAAATTACCATTTCTGACCATCTGGAGAAAGTTCGACAGGTTACGGGTCATCGTTTTTCATCAGAAAATTGATTTTATGGACTGTAGAAAAATTGATTCAAAATGTCATTTGGATTGTGCCTCGTGTTGAATAACTACTTTTTAAAGCCCCAATGTGAACAAAATTGCCATTTTTACAGCCTTTTTCTACTACTCAGAAGCTTCTATTTCGACCAATTTCAGGCATGAAAATGACTCTATACACACTTATTTTAGTTCCAACAGTGATAATTCACATGCAGTAGTCATTTACAGTCAAAAAATAAAACATTAAAAAATTACCATTTCTGACCATCTGGAGAAAGTTCAACAGGTCACGGGTCATCGTTTTTCATCAGAAAATTGATTTTTTGGACCGTAGAAAAATTGATTCAAAATGTCAATTGGATTGGGCCTCGTGTTGAATAACTACTTTTTAAAGCCCCAATGTGACCAAAATTGCCATTTTTACAGCCTTTTTCTCCTACTCAGAAGCTTCTATTTCGACCAATTTCAGGCATTCAAATTACTCTAAACACACTTATTTTAAGTTCGACAGGTTACGGGTCATCGTTTTTCATCAGAAAATTGATTTTATGGACTGTAGAAAAATTGATTCAAAATGTCATTTGGATTGTGCCTCGTGTTGAATAACTACTTTTTAAAGCCCCAATGTGAACAAAATTGCCATTTTTACAGCCTTTTTCTCTACTCAGAAGCTTCTATTTCGACCAATTTCAGGCATGAAAATGACTCTAAACACACTTATTTTATTTCCAACAGTGATAATTCACATGCAGTAGTCATTTACAGTCAAAAAATAAAACATTAAAAAATTAACATTTCTAACCATCTGGAGAAAGTTCAACAGGTCACGGGTCACCGTTTATCATCAGAAAATTGATTTTTTGGACCGTCGAAAAATTGATTCAAAATGTTATTTGGATTGTGCCTCGTGTTGAATAAGTACTTTTTAAAGCCTCAATGTGACCAAAATTGCCATTTTTACTGCCTTTTTCAACTACTCAGAAGCTTCTATTTCGATCAATTTCAGGCATTAAAATGACTCTAAACACACTTATTTTAGTTCCAAAAGTGATAATTCACATGCAGTAGTCATTTACAGTCAAAAAATAAAACATTAAAAAATTACCATTTCTGACCATCTGGAGAAAGTTCGACAGGTCACGGGTCATCGTTTTTCATCAGAAAATCGATTTTTTGGACTGTAGAAAAATTGATTCAAAATGTCAATTGGATTGGGCCTTGTGTTGAATAACTACTTTTTAAAGCCCCAATGTGACCAAAATTGCCATTTTTACAGCCTTTTTCTCCTACTCAGAGGCTTCTATTTCGACCAATTTCAGGCATTAAAATGACTCTAAACACACTTATTTTAGTTCCAAAAGTGATAATTCACATGCAGTAGTCATTTACAGTCAAAAAATAAAACATTAAAAAATTACCATTTCTGACCATCTGGAGAAAGTTTGACAGGTCACGGGTCATCGTTTTTCATCAGAAAATTGATTTTTTGGACTGTAGAAAAATTGATTCAAAAATGTCAATTGGATTGGGCCTCGTGTTGAATACCTACTTTTTAAAGCCCCAATGTGACCAAAATTGCCATTTTTACAGCCTTTTTCTCCTACTCAGAAGCTTCTATTTTGACCAATTTCAGGCATTAAAATGACTCTAAACACACTTATTTTAGTTCCAAAAGTGATAATTCACATGCAGTAGTCATTTACAGTCAAAAAATAAAACATCAAAAAATTACCACTTCTGACCATCTGGAGAAAGTTCGACAGGTCACGGGTCATCGTTTTTCATCAGAAAATTGATTTTTCGGACTGTAGAAAAATTGATTCAAAATGTCATTTGGATTGTGCCTCGTGTTGAATAAGTACTTTTTAAAGCCTCAATGTGACCAAAATTGCCATTTTTACAGCCTTTTTCTCCTATTCAGAGGCTTCTATTTCGACCAATTTCAGGCATTAAAATGACTCTAAACACACTTATTTTAGTTCCAAAAGTGATAATTCACATGTAGTAGTCATTTACAGTCAAAAAATAAAACATTAAAAAATTACCATTTCTGACCATCTGGAGAAAGTTCGACAGGTCACGGGTCATCGTTTTTCATCAGAAAATTGATTTTTTGGACTGTAGAAAAATTTATTCAAAATGTCAATTGGATTGGGCCTCGTGTTGAATAACTACTTTTTAAAGCCCCAATGTGACCAAAATTGCAATTTTTACAGCCTTTTTCTCCTACTCTGGAAGCTTCTATTTCGACCAATTTCAGGCATTAAAATTACTCTAAACACACTTATTTTAGTTCCAAAAGTGATAATTCACATGCAGTAGTCATTTACAGTCAAAAAAAAAAACATTTAAAAATTGCCATTTCTGACCATCTGGAGAAAGTTCGACAGGTCACGGGTCATTGTTTTTCATCAGAAAATTGATTTTTTGGACTGTAGAAAAATTGATTCAAAAATGTCAATTGGATTGGGCCTCGTGTTGAATAACTACTTTTTAAAGCCCCAATGTGACCAAAATTGCCATTTTTACAGCCTTTTTCTCCTACTCAGAAGCTTCTATTTTGACCAATTTCAGGCATTAAAATGACTCTAAACACACTTATTTTAGTTCCAAAAGTGATAATTCACATGCAGTAGTCATTTACAGTAAAAAAATAAAACATTAAAAAATTACCATTTCTGAGCATCTGGAGAAAGTTCGACAGGTCACGGGTCATCGTTTTTCATCAGAAAATTGATTTTTTAGACTGTAGAAAAATTGATTCAAAATGTCAATTGGATTGGGCCTTGTGTTGAATAACTACTTTTTAAAGCCCCAATGTGACCAAAATTGCCATTTTTACAGCCTTTTTCTCCTACTCTGGAAGTTTCTATTTCGACCAATTTCAGGCATTAAAATGACTCTAAACACACTTATTTTAGTTCCAAAAGTGATAATTCACATGCAGTAGTCATTTACAGTCCAAAAATAAAACATTAAAAAATTACAATTTTTGACCATCTGGAGAAAGTTCGACAGGTCACGGGTCATCGTTTTTCATCAGAAAATTGATTTTTTGGACTGTAGAAAAATTGATTCAAAATGTCATTTGGATTGTGCCTCGTGTTGAATAAGTACTTTTTAAAGCCTCAATGTGACCAAAATTGCCATTTTTACAGCCTTTTTCTCCTACTCAGAAGCTTCTATTTCGACCAATTTCAGGCATTAAAATGACTCTAAACACACTTATTTTAGTTCCAAAAGTGATAATTCACATGCAGTTGTCATTTACAGTAAAAAAATAAAACATTAAAAAATTACCATTTCTGACCATCTGGAGAAAGTTCGACAGGTCACGGGTCATCGTTTTTCATCAGAAAATTGATTTTTTGGACTGTAGAAAAATTTATTCAAAATGTCAATTGGATTGGGCCTCGTGTTGAATAACTACTTTTTAAAGCCCCAATGTGACCAAAATTGCCATTTTTACAGCCTTTTTCTCCTACTCTGGAAGCTTCTATTTCGACCAATTTCAGGCATTAAAATTACTCTAAACACACTTATTTTAGTTCCAAAAGTGATAATTCACATGCAGTAGTCATTTACAGTCAAAAAATAAAACATTACAAAATTGCCATTTCTGACCATCTGGAGAAAGTTCGACAGGTCACGGGTCATTGTTTTTCATCAGAAAATTGATTTTTTGGACTGTAGAAAAATTGATTCAAAAATGTCAATTGGATTGGGCCTCGTGTTGAATAACTACTTTTTAAAGCCCCAATGTGACCAAAATTGCCATTTTTACAGCCTTTTTCTACTACTCAGAAGCTTCTATTTCGACCAATTTCAGGCATGAAAATGACTCTAAACACACTTATTTTAGTTCCAACAGTGATAATTCACATGCAGTAGTCATTTACAGTCAAAAAATAAAACATTAAAAAATTAACATTTCTGACCATCTGGAGAAAGTTCGACAGGTCACGGGTCATCGTTTTTCATCATAAAATAGATTTTTTGGACTGTAGAAAAATTGATTCAAAATGTCAATTGGATTGTGCCTCGTGTTGAATAAGTACTTTTTAAAGCCCCAATGTGACCAAAATTGCCATTTTTACAGCCTTTTTCTACTACTCAGAAGCTTCTATTTCGACCAATTTCAGGCATGAAAATGACTCTAAACACACTTATTTTAGTTCCAACAGTGATAATTCACATGCAGTAGTCATTTACAGTCAAAAAATAAAACATTAAAAAATTAACATTTCTGACCATCTGGAGAAAGTTCGACAGGTCACGGGTCATCGTTTTTCATTATAAAATAGATTTTTTGGACTGTAGAAAAATTGATTCAAAATGTCATTTGGATTGTGCCTCGTGTTGAATAACTACTTTTTAAAGCCCCAATGTGAACAAAATTGCCATTTTTACAGCCTTTTTCTACTACTCAGAAGCTTTTATTTCGACCAATTTCAGGCATGAAAATGACTCTAAACACACTTATTTTAGTTCCAACAGTGATAATTCACATGCAGGAGTCATTTACAGTCAAAAAATAAAACATTAAAAAATTACCATTTCTGACCATCTGGAGAAAGTTCAACAGGTCACGGGTCATCATTTTTCATCAGAAAATTGATTTTTTGGACCGTAGAAAAATTGATTCAAAATGTCAATTGGATTGGGCCTCGTGTTGAATAACTACTTTTTAAAGCCCCAATGTGACCAAAATTGCCATTTTTACAGCCTTTTTCTCCTACTCAGAAGCTTCTATTTCGACCAATTTCAGGCATTAAAATTACTCTAAACACACTTATTTTAAGTTCGACAGGTTACGGGTCATCGTTTTTCATCAGAAAATTGATTTTATGGACTGTAGAAAAATTGATTCAAAATGTCATTTGGATTGTGCCTCGTGTTGAATAACTACTTTTTAAAGCCCCAATGTGAACAAAATTGCCATTTTTACAGCCTTTTTCTACTACTCAGAAGCTTCTATTTCGACCAATTTCAGGCATGAAAATGACTCTAAACACACTTATTTTAGTTCCAACAGTGATAATTCACATGCAGTAGTCATTTACAGTCAAAAAATAAAACATTAAAAAATTACCATTTCTGACCATCTGGAGAAAGTTCAACAGGTCACGGGTCATCGTTTTTCATCAGAAAATTGATTTTTTGGACCGTAGAAAAATTGATTCAAAATGTCAATTGGATTGGGCCTCGTGTTGAATAACTACTTTTTAAAGCCCCAATGTGACCAAAATTGCCATTTTTACAGCCTTTTTCTCCTACTCAGAAGCTTCTATTTCGACCAATTTCAGCCATTAAAATTACTCTAAACACACCTATTTTAGTTCCAAAAGTGATAATTCACATGCAGTAGTCATTTACAGTCAAAAAATAAAACATTAAAAAATTACCATTTCTGACCATCTGGAGAAAGTTCGACAGGTCACGGGTCATCATTTTTCATCAGAAAATTGATTTTTTGGACTGTAGAAAAATTGATTCAAAAATGTCAATTGGATTGGGCCTCGTGTTGAATAACTACTTTTTAAAGCCCCAATGTGACCAAAATTGCCATTTTTACAGCCTTTTTCTCCTACTCAGAAGCTTCTATTTCGACCAATTTCAGGCATTAAAATGACTTTAAACACACTTATTTTAGTTCCAACAGTGATAATTCACATGCAGTAGTCATTTACAGTCAAAAAATAAAACATTAAAAAATTACCATTTCTGACCATCTGGAGAAAGTTCAACAGGTCACGGGTCATCGTTTTTCATCAGAAAATTGATTTTTTGGACCGTAGAAAAATTGATTCAAAATGTCAATTGGATTGGGCCTCGTGTTGAATAACTACTTTTTAAAGCCCCAATGTGACCAAAATTGCCATTTTTACAGCCTTTTTCTCCTACTCAGAAGCTTCTATTTCGACCAATTTCAGCCATTAAAATTACTCTAAACACACCTATTTTAGTTCCAAAAGTGATAATTCACATGCAGTAGTCATTTACAGTCAAAAAATAAAACATTAAAAAATTACCATTTCTGACCATCTGGAGAAAGTTCGACAGGTCACGGGTCATCATTTTTCATCAGAAAATTGATTTTTTGGACTGTAGAAAAATTGATTCAAAAATGTCAATTGGATTGGGCCTCGTGTTGAATAACTACTTTTTAAAGCCCCAATGTGACCAAAATTGCCATTTTTACAGCCTTTTTCTCCTACTCAGAAGCTTCTATTTCGACCAATTTCAGGGATTAAAATGACTTTAAACACACTTATTTTAGTTCCAAAAGTGATAATTCACATGCAGTAGTCATTTACAGTCCAAAAAAAAACCATTAAAAAATTAACATTTGTGACCATCTGAAGAAAGTTCGACAGGTCACGGGTCATCGTTTATCATCAGAAAATTGATTTTTTGGACCGTCGAAAAATTGATTCAAAATGTTATTTGGATTGTGCCTCGTGTTGAATAAGTACTTTTTAAAGCCTCAATGTGACCAAAATTGCCATTTTTACTGCCTTTTTCAACTACTCAGAAGCTTCTATTTCGATCAATTTCAGGCATTAAAATGACTCTAAACACACTTATTTTAGTTCCAAAAGTGATAATTCACATGCAGTAGTCATTTACAGTCAAAAAATAAAACATTAAAAAATTACCATTTCTGACCATCTGGAGAAAGTTCGACAGGTCACGGGTCATCGTTTTTCATCAGAAAATCGATTTTTTGGACTGTAGAAAAATTGATTCAAAATGTCAATTGGATTGGGCCTCGTGTTGAATAACTACTTTTTAAAGCCCCAATGGGACCAAAATTGCCATTTTTACAGCCTTTTTCTCCTACTCTGGAAGCTTCTATTTCGACCAATTTCAGGCATTAAAATTACTCTAAACACACTTATTTTAGTTCCAAAAGTGATAATTCACATGCAGTAGTCATTTACAGTCAAAAAATAAAACATTTAAAAATTGCCATTTCTGACCATCTGGAGAAAGTTCGACAGGTCACGCACGGGTCATTGTTTTTCATCAGAAAATTGATTTTTTGGACTGTAGAAAAATTGATTCAAAAATGTCAATTGGATTGGGCCTCGTGTTGAATAACTACTTTTTAAAGCCCCAATGTGACCAAAATTGCCATTTTTACAGCCTTTTTCTCCTACTCAGAAGCTTCTATTTTGACCAATTTCAGGCATTAAAATGACTCTAAACACACTTATTTTAGTTCCAAAAGTGATAATTCACATGCAGTAGTCATTTACAGTCAAAAAATAAAACATTAAAAAATTACCATTTCTGAGCATCTGGAGAAAGTTCGACAGGTCACGGGTCATCGTTTTTCATCAGAAAATTGATTTTTTAGACTGTAGAAAAATTGATTCAAAATGTCAATTGGATTGGGCCTCGTGTTGAATAACTACTTTTTAAAGCCCCAATGTGACCAAAATTGCCATTTTTACAGCCTTTTTCTCCTACTCTGGAAGTTTCTATTTCGACCAATTTCAGGCATTAAAATGACTCTAAACACACTTATTTTAGTTCCAAAAGTGATAATTCACATGCAGTAGTCATTTACAGTCCAAAAATAAAACATTAAAAAATTACAATTTTTGACCATCTGGAGAAAGTTCGACAGGTCACGGGTCATCGTTTTTCATCAGAAAATTGATTTTTTGGACTGTAGAAAAATTGATTCAAAATGTCATTTGGATTGTGCCTCGTGTTGAATAAGTACTTTTTAAAGCCTCAATGTGACCAAAATTGCCATTTTTACAGCCTTTTTCTCCTACTCAGAAGCTTCTATTTCGACCAATTTCAGGCATTAAAATGACTCTAAACACACTTATTTTAGTTCCAAAAGTGATAATTCACATGCAGTTGTCATTTACAGTCAAAAAATAAAACATTAAAAAATTACCATTTCTGACCATCTGGAGAAAGTTCGACAGGTCACGGGTCATCGTTTTTCATCAGAAAATTGATTTTTTGGACTGTAGAAAAATTTATTCAAAATGTCAATTGGATTGGGCCTCGTGTTGAATAACTACTTTTTAAAGCCCCAATGTGACCAAAATTGCCATTTTTACAGCCTTTTTCTCCTACTCTGGAAGCTTCTATTTCGACCAATTTCAGGCATTAAAATTACTCTAAACACACTTATTTTAGTTCCAAAAGTGATAATTCACATGCAGTAGTCATTTACAGTCAAAAAATAAAACATTACAAAATTGCCATTTCTGACCATCTGGAGAAAGTTCGACAGGTCACGGGTCATTGTTTTTCATCAGAAAATTGATTTTTTGGACTGTAGAAAAATTGATTCAAAAATGTCAATTGGATTGGGCCTCGTGTTGAATAACTACTTTTTAAAGCCCCAATGTGACCAAAATTGCCATTTTTACAGCCTTTTTCTACTACTCAGAAGCTTCTATTTCGACCAATTTCAGGCATGAAAATGACTCTAAACACACTTATTTTAGTTCCAACAGTGATAATTCACATGCAGTAGTCATTTACAGTCAAAAAATAAAACATTAAAAAATTAACATTTCTGACCATCTGGAGAAAGTTCGACAGGTCACGGGTCATCGTTTTTCATCATAAAATAGATTTTTTGGACTGTAGAAAAATTGATTCAAAATGTCAATTGGATTGTGCCTCGTGTTGAATAAGTACTTTTTAAAGCCTCAATTTGACCAAAATTGCCATTTTTACAGCCTTTTTCTCCTACTCAGAAGCCTCTATTTCGACCAATTTCAAGCATTAAAATGACTCTAAACACACTTATCTTAGTTCCAAAGGTGATAATTCACATGCAGTTGTCATTTACAGTCAAAAAATAAAACATTAAAAAATTACCATTTCTGACCATCTGGAGAAAGTTCGACAGGTTACGGGTCATCGTTTTTCATCAGAAAATTGATTTTATGGACTGTAGAAAAATTGATTCAAAATGTCATTTGGATTGTGCCTCGTGTTGAATAACTACTTTTTAAAGCCCCAATGTGAACAAAATTGCCATTTTTACAGCCTTTTTCTACTACTCAGAAGCTTCTATTTCGACCAATTTCAGGCATGAAAATGACTCTATACACACTTATTTTAGTTCCAACAGTGATAATTCACATGCAGTAGTCATTTACAGTCAAAAAATAAAACATTAAAAAATTACCATTTCTGACCATCTGGAGAAAGTTCAACAGGTCACGGGTCATCGTTTTTCATCAGAAAATTGATTTTTTGGACCGTAGAAAAATTGATTCAAAATGTCAATTGGATTGGGCCTCGTGTTGAATAACTACTTTTTAAAGCCCCAATGTGACCAAAATTGCCATTTTTACAGCCTTTTTCTCCTACTCAGAAGCTTCTATTTCGACCAATTTCAGGCATTCAAATTACTCTAAACACACTTATTTTAAGTTCGACAGGTTACGGGTCATCGTTTTTCATCAGAAAATTGATTTTATGGACTGTAGAAAAATTGATTCAAAATGTCATTTGGATTGTGCCTCGTGTTGAATAACTACTTTTTAAAGCCCCAATGTGAACAAAATTGCCATTTTTACAGCCTTTTTCTCTACTCAGAAGCTTCTATTTCGACCAATTTCAGGCATGAAAATGACTCTAAACACACTTATTTTATTTCCAACAGTGATAATTCACATGCAGTAGTCATTTACAGTCAAAAAATAAAACATTAAAAAATTACCATTTCTGACCATCTGGAGAAAGTTCAACAGGTCACGGGTCATCGTTTTTCATCAGAAAATTGATTTTTTGGACCGTAGAAAAATTGATTCAAAATGTCAATTGGATTGGGCCTCGTGTTGAATAACTACTTTTTAAAGCCCCAATGTGACCAAAATTGCCATTTTTACAGCCTTTTTCTCCTACTCAGAAGCTTCTATTTCGACCAATTTCAGGCATTAAAATGACTTTAAACACACTTATTTTAGTTCCAAAAGTGATAATTCACATGCAGTAGTCATTTACAGTCCAAAAAAAAACCATTAAAAAATTAACATTTCTGACCATCTGGAGAAAGTTCGACAGGTCACGGGTCATCGTTTTTCATTATAAAATAGATTTTTTGGACTGTAGAAAAATTGATTCAAAATGTCATTTGGATTGTGCCTCGTGTTGAATAACTACTTTTTAAAGCCCCAATGTGAACAAAATTGCCATTTTTACAGCCTTTTTCTACTACTCAGAAGCTTTTATTTCGACCAATTTCAGGCATGAAAATGACTCTAAACACACTTATTTTAGTTCCAACAGTGATAATTCACATGCAGGAGTCATTTACAGTCAAAAAATAAAACATTAAAAAATTACCATTTCTGACCATCTGGAGAAAGTTCAACAGGTCACGGGTCATCATTTTTCATCAGAAAATTGATTTTTTGGACCGTAGAAAAATTGATTCAAAATGTCAATTGGATTGGGCCTCGTGTTGAATAACTACTTTTTAAAGCCCCAATGTGACCAAAATTGCCATTTTTACAGCCTTTTTCTCCTACTCAGAAGCTTCTATTTCGACCAATTTCAGGCATTAAAATTACTCTAAACACACTTATTTTAAGTTCGACAGGTTACGGGTCATCGTTTTTCATCAGAAAATTGATTTTATGGACTGTAGAAAAATTGATTCAAAATGTCATTTGGATTGTGCCTCGTGTTGAATAACTACTTTTTAAAGCCCCAATGTGAACAAAATTGCCATTTTTACAGCCTTTTTCTACTACTCAGAAGCTTCTATTTCGACCAATTTCAGGCATGAAAATGACTCTAAACACACTTATTTTAGTTCCAACAGTGATAATTCACATGCAGTAGTCATTTACAGTCAAAAAATAAAACATTAAAAAATTACCATTTCTGACCATCTGGAGAAAGTTCAACAGGTCACGGGTCATCGTTTTTCATCAGAAAATTGATTTTTTGGACCGTAGAAAAATTGATTCAAAATGTCAATTGGATTGGGCCTCGTGTTGAATAACTACTTTTTAAAGCCCCAATGTGACCAAAATTGCCATTTTTACAGCCTTTTTCTCCTACTCAGAAGCTTCTATTTCGACCAATTTCAGCCATTAAAATTACTCTAAACACACCTATTTTAGTTCCAAAAGTGATAATTCACATGCAGTAGTCATTTACAGTCAAAAAATAAAACATTAAAAAATTACCATTTCTGACCATCTGGAGAAAGTTCGACAGGTCACGGGTCATCATTTTTCATCAGAAAATTGATTTTTTGGACTGTAGAAAAATTGATTCAAAAATGTCAATTGGATTGGGCCTCGTGTTGAATAACTACTTTTTAAAGCCCCAATGTGACCAAAATTGCCATTTTTACAGCCTTTTTCTCCTACTCAGAAGCTTCTATTTCGACCAATTTCAGGCATTAAAATGACTTTAAACACACTTATTTTAGTTCCAACAGTGATAATTCACATGCAGTAGTCATTTACAGTCAAAAAATAAAACATTAAAAAATTACCATTTCTGACCATCTGGAGAAAGTTCAACAGGTCACGGGTCATCGTTTTTCATCAGAAAATTGATTTTTTGGACCGTAGAAAAATTGATTCAAAATGTCAATTGGATTGGGCCTCGTGTTGAATAACTACTTTTTAAAGCCCCAATGTGACCAAAATTGCCATTTTTACAGCCTTTTTCTCCTACTCAGAAGCTTCTATTTCGACCAATTTCAGCCATTAAAATTACTCTAAACACACCTATTTTAGTTCCAAAAGTGATAATTCACATGCAGTAGTCATTTACAGTCAAAAAATAAAACATTAAAAAATTACCATTTCTGACCATCTGGAGAAAGTTCGACAGGTCACGGGTCATCATTTTTCATCAGAAAATTGATTTTTTGGACTGTAGAAAAATTGATTCAAAAATGTCAATTGGATTGGGCCTCGTGTTGAATAACTACTTTTTAAAGCCCCAATGTGACCAAAATTGCCATTTTTACAGCCTTTTTCTCCTACTCAGAAGCTTCTATTTCGACCAATTTCAGGGATTAAAATGACTTTAAACACACTTATTTTAGTTCCAAAAGTGATAATTCACATGCAGTAGTCATTTACAGTCCAAAAAAAAGACCATTAAAAAATTAACATTTTTGACCATCTGGAGAAAGTTCGACAGGTCACGGGTCATCGTTTATCATCAGAAAATTGATTTTTTGGACCGTCGAAAAATTGATTCAAAATGTTATTTGGATTGTGCCTCGTGTTGAATAAGTACTTTTTAAAGCCTCAATGTGACCAAAATTGCCATTTTTACTGCCTTTTTCAACTACTCAGAAGCTTCTATTTCGATCAATTTCAGGCATTAAAATGACTCTAAACACACTTATTTTAGTTCCAAAAGTGATAATTCACATGCAGTAGTCATTTACAGTCAAAAAATAAAACATTAAAAAATTACCATTTCTGACCATCTGGAGAAAGTTCGACAGGTCACGGGTCATCGTTTTTCATCAGAAAATCGATTTTTTGGACTGTAGAAAAATTGATTCAAAATGTCAATTGGATTGGGCCTCGTGTTGAATAACTACTTTTTAAAGCCCCAATGGGACCAAAATTGCCATTTTTACAGCCTTTTTCTCCTACTCTGGAAGCTTCTATTTCGACCAATTTCAGGCATTAAAATTACTCTAAACACACTTATTTTAGTTCCAAAAGTGATAATTCACATGCAGTAGTCATTTACAGTCAAAAAATAAAACATTTAAAAATTGCCATTTCTGACCATCTGGAGAAAGTTCGACAGGTCACGCACGGGTCATTGTTTTTCATCAGAAAATTGATTTTTTGGACTGTAGAAAAATTGATTCAAAAATGTCAATTGGATTGGGCCTCGTGTTGAATAACTACTTTTTAAAGCCCCAATGTGACCAAAATTGCCATTTTTACAGCCTTTTTCTCCTACTCAGAAGCTTCTATTTTGACCAATTTCAGGCATTAAAATGACTCTAAACACACTTATTTTAGTTCCAAAAGTGATAATTCACATGCAGTAGTCATTTACAGTCAAAAAATAAAACATTAAAAAATTACCATTTCTGAGCATCTGGAGAAAGTTCGACAGGTCACGGGTCATCGTTTTTCATCAGAAAATTGATTTTTTAGACTGTAGAAAAATTGATTCAAAATGTCAATTGGATTGGGCCTCGTGTTGAATAACTACTTTTTAAAGCCCCAATGTGACCAAAATTGCCATTTTTACAGCCTTTTTCTCCTACTCTGGAAGTTTCTATTTCGACCAATTTCAGGCATTAAAATGACTCTAAACACACTTATTTTAGTTCCAAAAGTGATAATTCACATGCAGTAGTCATTTACAGTCCAAAAATAAAACATTAAAAAATTACAATTTTTGACCATCTGGAGAAAGTTCGACAGGTCACGGGTCATCGTTTTTCATCAGAAAATTGATTTTTTGGACTGTAGAAAAATTGATTCAAAATGTCATTTGGATTGTGCCTCGTGTTGAATAAGTACTTTTTAAAGCCTCAATGTGACCAAAATTGCCATTTTTACAGCCTTTTTCTCCTACTCAGAAGCTTCTATTTCGACCAATTTCAGGCATTAAAATGACTCTAAACACACTTATTTTAGTTCCAAAAGTGATAATTCACATGCAGTTGTCATTTACAGTCAAAAAATGAAACATTAAAAAATTACCATTTCTGACCATCTGGAGAAAGTTCGACAGGTCACGGGTCATCGTTTTTCATCAGAAAATTGATTTTTTGGACTGTAGAAAAATTTATTCAAAATGTCAATTGGATTGGGCCTCGTGTTGAATAACTACTTTTTAAAGCCCCAATGTGACCAAAATTGCCATTTTTACAGCCTTTTTCTCCTACTCTGGAAGCTTCTATTTCGACCAATTTCAGGCATTAAAATTACTCTAAACACACTTATTTTAGTTCCAAAAGTGATAATTCACATGCAGTAGTCATTTACAGTCAAAAAATAAAACATTACAAAATTGCCATTTCTGACCATCTGGAGAAAGTTCGACAGGTCACGGGTCATTGTTTTTCATCAGAAAATTGATTTTTTGGACTGTAGAAAAATTGATTCAAAAATGTCAATTGGATTGGGCCTCGTGTTGAATAACTACTTTTTAAAGCCCCAATGTGACCAAAATTGCCATTTTTACAGCCTTTTTCTACTACTCAGAAGCTTCTATTTCGACCAATTTCAGGCATGAAAATGACTCTAAACACACTTATTTTAGTTCCAACAGTGATAATTCACATGCAGTAGTCATTTACAGTCAAAAAATAAAACATTAAAAAATTAACATTTCTGACCATCTGGAGAAAGTTCGACAGGTCACGGGTCATCGTTTTTCATCATAAAATAGATTTTTTGGACTGTAGAAAAATTGATTCAAAATGTCAATTGGATTGTGCCTCGTGTTGAATAAGTACTTTTTAAAGCCTCAATTTGACCAAAATTGCCATTTTTACAGCCTTTTTCTCCTACTCAGAAGCTTCTATTTCGACCAATTTCAAGCATTAAAATGACTCTAAACACACTTATCTTAGTTCCAAAGGTGATAATTCACATGCAGTTGTCATTTACAGTCAAAAAATAAAACATTAAAAAATTACCATTTCTGACCATCTGGAGAAAGTTCGACAGGTTACGGGTCATCGTTTTTCATCAGAAAATTGATTTTATGGACTGTAGAAAAATTGATTCAAAATGTCATTTGGATTGTGCCTCGTGTTGAATAACTACTTTTTAAAGCCCCAATGTGAACAAAATTGCCATTTTTACAGCCTTTTTCTACTACTCAGAAGCTTCTATTTCGACCAATTTCAGGCATGAAAATGACTCTATACACACTTATTTTAGTTCCAACAGTGATAATTCACATGCAGTAGTCATTTACAGTCAAAAAATAAAACATTAAAAAATTACCATTTCTGACCATCTGGAGAAAGTTCAACAGGTCACGGGTCATCGTTTTTCATCAGAAAATTGATTTTTTGGACCGTAGAAAAATTGATTCAAAATGTCAATTGGATTGGGCCTCGTGTTGAATAACTACTTTTTAAAGCCCCAATGTGACCAAAATTGCCATTTTTACAGCCTTTTTCTCCTACTCAGAAGCTTCTATTTCGACCAATTTCAGGCATTCAAATTACTCTAAACACACTTATTTTAAGTTCGACAGGTTACGGGTCATCGTTTTTCATCAGAAAATTGATTTTATGGACTGTAGAAAAATTGATTCAAAATGTCATTTGGATTGTGCCTCGTGTTGAATAACTACTTTTTAAAGCCCCAATGTGAACAAAATTGCCATTTTTACAGCCTTTTTCTCTACTCAGAAGCTTCTATTTCGACCAATTTCAGGCATGAAAATGACTCTAAACACACTTATTTTATTTCCAACAGTGATAATTCACATGCAGTAGTCATTTACAGTCAAAAAATAAAACATTAAAAAATTACCATTTCTGACCATCTGGAGAAAGTTCAACAGGTCACGGGTCATCGTTTTTCATCAGAAAATTGATTTTTTGGACCGTAGAAAAATTGATTCAAAATGTCAATTGGATTGGGCCTCGTGTTGAATAACTACTTTTTAAAGCCCCAATGTGACCAAAATTGCCATTTTTACAGCCTTTTTCTCCTACTCAGAAGCTTCTATTTCGACCAATTTCAGGCATTAAAATGACTTTAAACACACTTATTTTAGTTCCAAAAGTGATAATTCACATGCAGTAGTCATTTACAGTCCAAAAAAAAACCATTAAAAAATTAACATTTTTGACCATCTGGAGAAAGTTCGACAGGTCACGGGTCATCGTTTTTCATCAGAAAATTGATTTTATGGACTGTAGAAAAATTGATTCAAAATGTCAATTGGATTGGGCTTCGTGTTGAATAACTACTTTTTAAAGCCCCAATGTGACCAAAATTGCCATTTTTACAGCCTTTTTCTACTACTCAGAAGCTTCTATTTCGACCAATTTCAGGCATGAAAATGACTCTAAACACACTTATTTTAGTTCCAACAGTAATAATTCACATGCAGTAGTCATTTACAGTCAAAAAATAAAACATTAAAAAATTAACATTTCTAACCATCTGGAGAAAGTTCAACAGGTCACGGGTGACCGTTTATCATCAGAAAATTGATTTTTTGGACCGTCGAAAAATTGATTCAAAATGTTATTTGGATTGTGCCTCGTGTTGAATAAGTACTTTTTAAAGCCTCAATGTGACCAAAATTGCCATTTTTACTGCCTTTTTCAACTACTCAGAAGCTTCTATTTCGATCAATTTCAGGCATTAAAATGACTCTAAACACACTTATTTTAGTTCCAAAAGTGATAATTCACATGCAGTAGTCATTTACAGTCAAAAAATAAAACATTAAAAAATTACCATTTCTGACCATCTGGAGAAAGTTCGACAGGTCACGGGTCATCGTTTTTCATCAGAAAATCGATTTTTTGGACTGTAGAAAAATTGATTCAAAATGTCAATTGGATTGGGCCTCGTGTTGAATAACTACTTTTTAAAGCCCCAATGTGACCAAAATTGCCATTTTTACAGCCTTTTTCTCCTACTCAGAGGCTTCTATTTCGACCAATTTCAGGCATTAAAATGACTCTAAACACACTTATTTTAGTTCCAAAAGTGATAATTCACATGCAGTAGTCATTTACAGTCAAAAAATAAAACAATAAAAAATTACCATTTCTGACCATCTGGAGAAAGTTTGACAGGTCACGGGTCATCGTTTTTCATCAGAAAATTGATTTTTTGGACTGTAGAAAAATTGATTCAAAAATGTCAATTGGATTGGGCCTCGTGTTGAATAACTACTTTTTAAAGCCCCAATGTGACCAAAATTGCCATTTTTACAGCCTTTTTCTCCTACTCAGAAGCTTCTATTTTGACCAATTTCAGGCATTAAAATGACTCTAAACACACTTATTTTAGTTCCAAAAGTGATAATTCACATGCAGTAGTCATTTACAGTCAAAAAATAAAACATCAAAAAATTACCACTTCTGACCATCTGGAGAAAGTTCGACAGGTCACGGGTCATCGTTTTTCATCAGAAAATTGATTTTTCGGACTGTAGAAAAATTGATTCAAAATGTCATTTGGATTGTGCCTCGTGTTGAATAAGTACTTTTTAAAGCCTCAATGTGACCAAAATTGCCATTTTTACAGCCTTTTTCTCCTATTCAGAAGCTTCTATTTCGACCAATTTCAGGCATTAAAATGACTCTAAACACACTTATTTTATTTCCAAAAGTGATAATTCACATGTAGTAGTCATTTACAGTCAAAAAATAAAACATTAAAAAATTACCATTTCTCGCGTATCGCGGAGGCATCTGTACGCCCCCCCTGGTAGACACTGATATCGCCATGTCCCCCTGACCCTTGATGGCTCCTGGCGCCTTTTGGGACAACTACATATTGACGTTCATCTCCCTTGACCCCCTCCCCCCCCCCTCCGTCCCCGGCCTCCCGGTACTCCTCTCTTTAGCGGTTTGCTCAATTGTCCTGACTGGAGTTTCCCGGGGGGAGCCTGACCCGCACTGGTTTCCCTCATAACTCGCCTTTTGTTTTTATTGTTTGTCTTTTTGTTTTTGTGATTGTTGACTTACGCTTCCTGTTCCTCGAGAACTATCTGGAGCCACTGCGGGGCAGTGCCCTGGGAACTGATTGTAGCCTTGATATGTGTAGATTTCCTTCTGTACCTAGCGGCCGGCCCGGGTGGTTGTAGGCCCGTACTTGTAACCGAATTATTGCTCAATAAAAACTTTTCAAAAAAAAAAAAAAAAAAAAATTACCATTTCTGACCATCTGGAGAAAGTTCGACAGGTCACGGGTCATCGTTTTTCATCAGAAAATTGATTTTTTGGACTGTAGAAAAATTTATTCAAAATGTCAATTGGATTGGGCCTCGTGTTGAATAACTACTTTTTAAAGCCCCAATGTGACCAAAATTGCAATTTTTACAGCCTTTTTCTCCTACTCTGGAAGCTTCTATTTCGACCAATTTCAGGCATTAAAATTACTCTAAACACACTTATTTTAGTTCCAAAAGTGATAATTCACATGCAGTAGTCATTTACAGTCAAAAAATAAAACATTTAAAAATTGCCATTTCTGACCATCTGGAGAAAGTTCGACAGGTCACGGGTCATTGTTTTTCATCAGAAAATTGATTTTTTGGACTGTAGAAAAATTGATTCAAAAATGTCAATTGGATTGGGCCTCGTGTTGAATAACTACTTTTTAAAGCCCCAATGTGACCAAAATTGCCATTTTTACAGCCTTTTTCTCCTACTCTGGAAGTTTCTATTTCGACCAATTTCAGGCATTAAAATGACTCTAAACACACTTATTTTAGTTCCAAAAGTGATAATTCACATGCAGTAGTCATTTACAGTCAAAAAATAAAACATTAAAAAATTAACATTTCTGACCATCTGGAGAAAGTTCGACAGGTCACGGGTCATCGTTTTTCATCATAAAATAGATTTTTTGGACTGTAGAAAAATTGATTCAAAATGTCAATTGGATTGTGCCTCGTGTTGAATAAGTACTTTTTAAAGCCTCAATTTGACCAAAATTGCCATTTTTACAGCCTTTTTCTCCTACTCAGAAGCTTCTATTTCGACCAATTTCAAGCATTAAAATGACTCTAAACACACTTATCTTAGTTCCAAAGGTGATAATTCACATGCAGTTGTCATTTACAGTCAAAAAATAAAACATTAAAAAATTACCATTTCTGACCATCTGGAGAAAGTTCGACAGGTTACGGGTCATCGTTTTTCATCAGAAAATTGATTTTATGGACTGTAGAAAAATTGATTCAAAATGTCATTTGGATTGTGCCTCGTGTTGAATAACTACTTTTTAAAGCCCCAATGTGAACAAAATTGCCATTTTTACAGCCTTTTTCTACTACTCAGAAGCTTCTATTTCGACCAATTTCAGGCATGAAAATGACTCTATACACACTTATTTTAGTTCCAACAGTGATAATTCACATGCAGTAGTCATTTACAGTCAAAAAATAAAACATTAAAAAATTACCATTTCTGACCATCTGGAGAAAGTTCAACAGGTCACGGGTCATCGTTTTTCATCAGAAAATAGATTTTTTGGACCGTAGAAAAATTGATTCAAAATGTCAATTGGATTGGGCCTCGTGTTGAATAACTACTTTTTAAAGCCCCAATGTGACCAAAATTGCCATTTTTACAGCCTTTTTCTCCTACTCAGAAGCTTCTATTTCGACCAATTTCAGGCATTAAAATTACTCTAAACACACTTATTTTAAGTTCGACAGGTTACGGGTCATCGTTTTTCATCAGAAAATTGATTTTATGGACTGTAGAAAAATTGATTCAAAATGTCATTTGGATTGTGCCTCGTGTTGAATAACTACTTTTTAAAGCCCCAATGTGAACAAAATTGCCATTTTTACAGCCTTTTTCTACTACTCAGAAGCTTCTATTTCGACCAATTTCAGGCATGAAAATGACTCTAAACACACTTATTTTAGTTCCAACAGTGATAATTCACATGCAGTAGTCATTTACAGTCAAAAAATAAAACATTAAAAAATTACCATTTCTGACCATCTGGAGAAAGTTCAACAGGTCACGGGTCATCGTTTTTCATCAGAAAATTGATTTTTTGGACCGTAGAAAAATTGATTCAAAATGTCAATTGGATTGGGCCTCGTGTTGAATAACTACTTTTTAAAGCCCCAATGTGACCAAAATTGCCATTTTTACAGCCTTTTTCTCCTACTCAGAAGCTTCTATTTCGACCAATTTCAGGCATTAAAATTACTCTAAACACACTTATTTTAGTTCCAAAAGTGATAATTCACATGCAGTAGTCATTTACAGTCAAAAAATAAAACATTAAAAAATTACCATTTCTGACCATCTGGAGAAAGTTCGACAGGTCACGGGTCATCATTTTTCATCAGAAAATTGATTTTTTGGACTGTAGAAAAATTGATTAAAAAATGTCAATTGGATTGGGCCTCGTGTTGAATAAATACTTTTTAAAGCCCCAATGTGACCAAAATTGCCATTTTTACAGCCTTTTTCTCCTACTCAGAAGCTTCTATTTCGACCAATTTCAGGCATTAAAATGACTTTAAACACACTTATTTTAGTTCCAAAAGTGATAATTCACATGCAGTAGTCATTTACAGTCCAAAAAAAAACCATTAAAAAATTAACATTTTTGACCATCTGGAGAAAGTTCGACAGGTCACGGGTCATCGTTTTTCATCAGAAAATTGATTTTATGGACTGTAGAAAAATTGATTCAAAATGTCAATTGGATTGGGCTTCGTGTTGAATAACTACTTTTTAAAGCCCCAATGTGACCAAAATTGCCATTTTTACAGCCTTTTTCTACTACTCAGAAGCTTCTATTTCGACCAATTTCAGGCATGAAAATGACTCTAAACACACTTATTTTAGTTCCAACAGTAATAATTCACATGCAGTAGTCATTTACAGTCAAAAAATAAAACATTAAAAAATTAACATTTCTAACCATCTGGAGAAAGTTCAACAGGTCACGGGTCACCGTTTATCATCAGAAAATTGATTTTTTGGACCGTCGAAAAATTGATTCAAAATGTTATTTGGATTGTGCCTCGTGTTGAATAAGTACTTTTTAAAGCCTCAATGTGACCAAAATTGCCATTTTTACTGCCTTTTTCAACTACTCAGAAGCTTCTATTTCGATCAATTTCAGGCATTAAA
The DNA here is from genome assembly GCF_964204655.1 of Triturus cristatus. Lineage (NCBI taxonomy): Eukaryota > Metazoa > Chordata > Amphibia > Caudata > Salamandridae > Triturus > Triturus cristatus. The sequence goes on along the minus strand of NC_140586.1, from coordinate 138,685,920 downwards.
ATGACTCTAAACACACTTATTTTAGTTCCAAAAGTGATAATTCACATGCAGTAGTCATTTACAGTCAAAAAATAAAACATTAAAAAATTACCATTTCTGACCATCTGGAGAAAGTTCGACAGGTCACGGGTCATCGTTTTTCATCAGAAAATCGGTTTTTTGGACTGTAGAAAAATTGATTCAAAATGTCAATTGGATTGGGCCTCGTGTTGAATAACTACTTTTTAAAGCCCCAATGTGACCAAAATTGCCATTTTTACAGCCTTTTTCTCCTACTCAGAGGCTTCTATTTCGACCAATTTCAGGCATTAAAATGACTTTAAACACACTTATTTTAGTTCCAAAAGTGATAATTCACATGCAGTAGTCATTTACAGTCCAAAAAAAAACCATTAAAAAATTAACATTTTTGACCATCTGGAGAAAGTTCGACAGGTCACGGGTCATCGTTTTTCATCAGAAAATTGATTTTATGGACTGTAGAAAAATTGATTCAAAATGTCAATTGGATTGGGCTTCGTGTTGAATAACTACTTTTTAAAGCCCCAATGTGACCAAAATTGCCATTTTTACAGCCTTTTTCTCCTACTCAGAAGCTTCTATTTCGACCAATTTCAGGCATTAAAATGACTCTAAACACACTTATTTTAGTTCCAAAAGTGATAATTCACATGCAGTAGTCATTTACAGTCAAAAAATAAAACATTAAAAAATTACCATTTCTGACCATCTGGAGAAAGTTCGACAGGTCACGGGTCATCGTTTTTCATCAGAAAATCGATTTTTTGGACTGTAGAAAAATTGATTCAAAATGTCAATTGGATTGGGCCTCGTGTTGAATAACTACTTTTTAAAGCCCCAATGTGACCAAAATTGCCATTTTTACAGCCTTTTTCTCCTACTCAGAGGCTTCTATTTCGACCAATTTCAGGCATTAAAATGACTCTAAACACACTTATTTTAGTTCCAAAAGTGATAATTCACATGCAGTAGTCATTTACAGTCAAAAAATAAAACATTAAAAAATTACCATTTCTGACCATCTGAAGAAAGTTTGACAGGTCACGGGTCATCGTTTTTCATCAGAAAATTGATTTTTTGGACTGTAGAAAAATTGATTCAAAAATGTCAATTGGATTGGGCCTCGTGTTGAATAACTACTTTTTAAAGCCCCAATGTGACCAAAATTGCCATTTTTACAGCCTTTTTCTCCTACTCAGAAGCTTCTATTTTGACCAATTTCAGGCATTAAAATGACTCTAAACACACTTATTTTAGTTCCAAAAGTGATAATTCACATGCAGTAGTCATTTACAGTCAAAAAATAAAACATCACAAAATTACCACTTCTGACCATCTGGAGAAAGTTCGACAGGTCACGGGTCATCGTTTTTCATCAGAAAATTGATTTTTTGGACTGTAGAAAAATTGATTCAAAATGTCATTTGGATTGTGCCTCGTGTTGAATAAGTACTTTTTAAAGCCTCAATGTGACCAAAATTGCCATTTTTACAGCCTTTTTCTCCTATTCAGAAGCTTCTATTTCGACCAATTTCAGGCATTAAAATGACTCTAAACACACTTATTTTAGTTCCAAAAGTGATAATTCACATGCAGTAGTCATTTACAGTCAAAAAATAAAACATTAAAAAATTACCATTTCTGACCATCTGGAGAAAGTTCGACAGGTCACGGGTCATCGTTTTTCATCAGAAAATTGATTTTTTGGACTGTAGAAAAATTTATTCAAAATGTCAATTGGATTGGGCCTCGTGTTGAATAACTACTTTTTAAAGCCCCAATGTGACCAAAATTGCCATTTTTACAGCCTTTTTCTCCTACTCTGGAAGCTTCTATTTCGACCAATTTCAGGCATTAAAATTACTCTAAACACACTTATTTTAGTTCCAAAAGTGATAATTCACATGCAGTAGTCATTTACAGTCAAAAAATAAAACATTTAAAAATTGCCATTTCTGACCATCTGGAGAAAGTTCGACAGGTCACGGGTCATTGTTTTTCATCAGAAAATTGATTTTTTGGACTGTAGAAAAATTGATTCAAAAATGTCAATTGGATTGGGCCTCGTGTTGAATAACTACTTTTTAAAGCCCCAATGTGACCAAAATTGCCATTTTTACAGCCTTTTTCTACTACTCAGAAGCTTCTATTTCGACCAATTTCAGGCATGAAAATGACTCTAAACACACTTATTTTAGTTCCAACAGTGATAATTCACATGCAGTAGTCATTTACAGTCAAAAAATAAAACATTAAAAAATTAACATTTCTAACCATCTGGAGAAAGTTCGACAGGTCACGGGTCATCGTTTTTCATCAGAAAATTGATTTTTTGGACTGTAGAAAAATTTATTCAAAATGTCAATTGGATTGGGCCTCGTGTTGAATAACTACTTTTTAAAGCCCCAATGTGACCAAAATTGCCATTTTTACAGCCTTTTTCTCCTACTCTGGAAGCTTCTATTTCGACCAATTTCAGGCATTAAAATTACTCTAAACACACTTATTTTAGTTCCAAAAGTGATAATTCACATGCAGTAGTCATTTACAGTCAAAAAATAAAACATTACAAAATTGCCATTTCTGACCATCTGGAGAAAGTTCGACAGGTCACGGGTCATTGTTTTTCATCAGAAAATTGAGTTTTTTGGACTGTAGAAAAATTGATTCAAAAATGTCAATTGGATTGGGCCTCGTGTTGAATAACTACTTTTTAAAGCCCCAATGTGACCAAAATTGCCATTTTTACAGCCTTTTTCTACTACTCAGAAGCTTCTATTTCGACCAATTTCAGGCATGAAAATGACTCTAAACACACTTATTTTAGTTCCAACAGTGATAATTCACATGCAGTAGTCATTTACAGTCAAAAAATAAAACATTAAAAAATTAACATTTCTGACCATCTGGAGAAAGTTCGACAGGTCACGGGTCATCGTTTTTCATCATAAAATAGATTTTTTGGACTGTAGAAAAATTGATTCAAAATGTCAATTGGATTGTGCCTCGTGTTGAATAAGTACTTTTTAAAGCCTCAATTTGACCAAAATTGCCATTTTTACAGCCTTTTTCTCCTACTCAGAAGCTTCTATTTCGACCAATTTCAAGCATTAAAATGACTCTAAACACACTTATCTTAGTTCCAAAGGTGATAATTCACATGCAGTTGTCATTTACAGTCAAAAAATAAAACATTAAAAAATTACCATTTCTGACCATCTGGAGAAAGTTCGACAGGTTACGGGTCATCGTTTTTCATCAGAAAATTGATTTTATGGACTGTAGAAAAATTGATTCAAAATGTCATTTGGATTGTGCCTCGTGTTGAATAACTACTTTTTAAAGCCCCAATGTGAACAAAATTGCCATTTTTACAGCCTTTTTCTACTACTCAGAAGCTTCTATTTCGACCAATTTCAGGCATGAAAATGACTCTATACACACTTATTTTAGTTCCAACAGTGATAATTCACATGCAGTAGTCATTTACAGTCAAAAAATAAAACATTAAAAAATTACCATTTCTGACCATCTGGAGAAAGTTCAACAGGTCACGGGTCATCGTTTTTCATCAGAAAATTGATTTTTTGGACCGTAGAAAAATTGATTCAAAATGTCAATTGGATTGGGCCTCGTGTTGAATAACTACTTTTTAAAGCCCCAATGTGACCAAAATTGCCATTTTTACAGCCTTTTTCTCCTACTCAGAAGCTTCTATTTCGACCAATTTCAGGCATTAAAATTACTCTAAACACACTTATTTTAGTTCCAAAAGTGATAATTCACATGCAGTAGTCATTTACAGTCAAAAAATAAAACATTAAAAAATTAACATTTCTAACCATCTGGAGAAAGTTCAACAGGTCACGGGTCACCGTTTATCATCAGAAAATTGATTTTTTGGACCGTCGAAAAATTGATTCAAAATGTTATTTGGATTGTGCCTCGTGTTGAATAAGTACTTTTTAAAGCCTCAATGTGACCAAAATTGCCATTTTTACTGCCTTTTTCAACTACTCAGAAGCTTCTATTTCGATCAATTTCAGGCATTAAAATGACTCTAAACACACTTATTTTAGTTCCAAAAGTGATAATTCACATGCAGTAGTCATTTACAGTCAAAAAATAAAACATTAAAAAATTACCATTTCTGACCATCTGGAGAAAGTTCGACAGGTCACGGGTCATCGTTTTTCATCAGAAAATCGATTTTTTGGACTGTAGAAAAATTGATTCAAAATGTCAATTGGATTGGGCCTTGTGTTGAATAACTACTTTTTAAAGCCCCAATGTGACCAAAATTGCCATTTTTACAGCCTTTTTCTCCTACTCAGAGGCTTCTATTTCGACCAATTTCAGGCATTAAAATGACTCTAAACACACTTATTTTAGTTCCAAAAGTGATAATTCACATGCAGTAGTCATTTACAGTCAAAAAATAAAACATTAAAAAATTACCATTTCTGACCATCTGGAGAAAGTTTGACAGGTCACGGGTCATCGTTTTTCATCAGAAAATTGATTTTTTGGACTGTAGAAAAATTGATTCAAAAATGTCAATTGGATTGGGCCTCGTGTTGAATAACTACTTTTTAAAGCCCCAATGTGACCAAAATTGCCATTTTTACAGCCTTTTTCTCCTACTCAGAAGCTTCTATTTTGACCAATTTCAGGCATTAAAATGACTCTAAACACACTTATTTTAGTTCCAAAAGTGATAATTCACATGCAGTAGTCATTTACAGTCAAAAAATAAAACATCAAAAAATTACCACTTCTGACCATCTGGAGAAAGTTCGACAGGTCACGGGTCATCGTTTTTCATCAGAAAATTGATTTTCGGACTGTAGAAAAATTGATTCAAAATGTCATTTGGATTGTGCCTCGTGTTGAATAAGTACTTTTTAAAGCCTCAATGTGACCAAAATTGCCATTTTTACAGCCTTTTTCTCCTATTCAGAAGCTTCTATTTCGACCAATTTCAGGCATTAAAATGACTCTAAACACACTTATTTTAGTTCCAAAAGTGATAATTCACATGTAGTAGTCATTTACAGTCAAAAAATAAAACATTAAAAAATTACCATTTCTGACCATCTGGAGAAAGTTCGACAGGTCACGGGTCATCGTTTTTCATCAGAAAATTGATTTTTTGGACTGTAGAAAAATTTATTCAAAATGTCAATTGGATTGGGCCTCGTGTTGAATAACTACTTTTTAAAGCCCCAATGTGACCAAAATTGCAATTTTTACAGCCTTTTTCTCCTACTCTGGAAGCTTCTATTTCGACCAATTTCAGGCATTAAAATTACTCTAAACACACTTATTTTAGTTCCAAAAGTGATAATTCACATGCAGTAGTCATTTACAGTCAAAAAAAAAAACATTTAAAAATTGCCATTTCTGACCATCTGGAGAAAGTTCGACAGGTCACGGGTCATTGTTTTTCATCAGAAAATTGATTTTTTGGACTGTAGAAAAATTGATTCAAAAATGTCAATTGGATTGGGCCTCGTGTTGAATAACTACTTTTTAAAGCCCCAATGTGACCAAAATTGCCATTTTTACAGCCTTTTTCTCCTACTCAGAAGCTTCTATTTTGACCAATTTCAGGCATTAAAATGACTCTAAACACACTTATTTTAGTTCCAAAAGTGATAATTCACATGCAGTAGTCATTTACAGTAAAAAAATAAAACATTAAAAAATTACCATTTCTGAGCATCTGGAGAAAGTTCGACAGGTCACGGGTCATCGTTTTTCATCAGAAAATTGATTTTTTAGACTGTAGAAAAATTGATTCAAAATGTCAATTGGATTGGGCCTTGTGTTGAATAACTACTTTTTAAAGCCCCAATGTGACCAAAATTGCCATTTTTACAGCCTTTTTCTCCTACTCAGAGGCTTCTATTTCGACCAATTTCAGGCATTAAAATGACTCTAAACACACTTATTTTAGTTCCAAAAGTGATAATTCACATGCAGTAGTCATTTACAGTCCAAAAATAAAACATTAAAAAATTACAATTTTTGACCATCTGGAGAAAGTTCGACAGGTCACGGGTCATCGTTTTTCATCAGAAAATTGATTTTTTGGACTGTAGAAAAATTGATTCAAAATGTCATTTGGATTGTGCCTCGTGTTGAATAAGTACTTTTTAAAGCCTCAATGTGACCAAAATTGCCATTTTTACAGCCTTTTTCTCCTACTCAGAAGCTTCTATTTCGACCAATTTCAGGCATTAAAATGACTCTAAACACACTTATTTTAGTTCCAAAAGTGATAATTCACATGCAGTTGTCATTTACAGTCAAAAAATAAAATATTAAAAAATTACCATTTCTGACCATCTGGAGAAAGTTCGACAGGTCACGGGTCATCGTTTTTCATCAGAAAATTGATTTTTTGGACTGTAGAAAAATTTATTCAAAATGTCAATTGGATTGGGCCTCGTGTTGAATAACTACTTTTTAAAGCCCCAATGTGACCAAAATTGCCATTTTTACAGCCTTTTTCTCCTACTCTGGAAGCTTCTATTTCGACCAATTTCAGGCATTAAAATTACTCTAAACACACTTATTTTAGTTCCAAAAGTGATAATTCACATGCAGTAGTCATTTACAGTCAAAAAATAAAACATTACAAAATTGCCATTTCTGACCATCTGGAGAAAGTTCGACAGGTCACGGGTCATTGTTTTTCATCAGAAAATTGATTTTTTGGACTGTAGAAAAATTGATTCAAAAATGTCAATTGGATTGGGCCTCGTGTTGAATAACTACTTTTTAAAGCCCCAATGTGACCAAAATTGCCATTTTTACAGCCTTTTTCTACTGCTCAGAAGCTTCTATTTCGACCAATTTCAGGCATGAAAATGACTCTAAACACACTTATTTTAGTTCCAACAGTGATAATTCACATGCAGTAGTCATTTACAGTCAAAAAATAAAACATTAAAAAATTAACATTTCTGACCATCTGGAGAAAGTTGGACAGGTCACGGGTCATCGTTTTTCATCATAAAATAGATTTTTTGGACTGTAGAAAAATTGATTCAAAATGTCAATTGGATTGTGCCTCGTGTTGAATAAGTACTTTTTAAAGCCCCAATGTGACCAAAATTGCCATTTTTACAGCCTTTTTCTACTACTCAGAAGCTTCTATTTCGACCAATTTCAGGCATGAAAATGACTCTAAACACACTTATTTTAGTTCCAACAGTGATAATTCACATGCAGTAGTCATTTACAGTCAAAAAATAAAACATTAAAAAATTAACATTTCTGACCATCTGGAGAAAGTTCGACAGGTCACGGTTCATCGTTTTTCATTATAAAATAGATTTTTTGGACTGTAGAAAAATTGATTCAAAATGTCATTTGGATTGTGCCTCGTGTTGAATAACTACTTTTTAAAGCCCCAATGTGAACAAAATTGCCATTTTTACAGCCTTTTTCTACTACTCAGAAGCTTTTATTTCGACCAATTTCAGGCATGAAAATGACTCTAAACACACTTATTTTAGTTCCAACAGTGATAATTCACATGCAGGAGTCATTTACAGTCAAAAAATAAAACATTAAAAAATTACCATTTCTGACCATCTGGAGAAAGTTCAACAGGTCACGGGTCATCATTTTTCATCAGAAAATTGATTTTTTGGACCGTAGAAAAATTGATTCAAAATGTCAATTGGATTGGGCCTCGTGTTGAATAACTACTTTTTAAAGCCCCAATGTGACCAAAATTGCCATTTTTACAGCCTTTTTCTCCTACTCAGAAGCTTCTATTTCGACCAATTTCAGGCATTCAAATTACTCTAAACACACTTATTTTAAGTTCGACAGGTTACGGGTCATCGTTTTTCATCAGAAAATTGATTTTATGGACTGTAGAAAAATTGATTCAAAATGTCATTTGGATTGTGCCTCGTGTTGAATAACTACTTTTTAAAGCCCCAATGTGAACAAAATTGCCATTTTTACAGCCTTTTTCTCTACTCAGAAGCTTCTATTTCGACCAATTTCAGGCATGAAAATGACTCTAAACACACTTATTTTATTTCCAACAGTGATAATTCACATGCAGTAGTCATTTACAGTCAAAAAATAAAACATTAAAAAATTACCATTTCTGACCATCTGGAGAAAGTTCAACAGGTCACGGGTCATCGTTTTTCATCAGAAAATTGATTTTTTGGACCGTAGAAAAATTGATCCAAAATGTCAATTGGATTGGGCCTCGTGTTGAATAACTACTTTTTAAAGCCCCAATGTGACCAAAATTGCCATTTTTACAGCCTTTTTCTCCTACTCAGAAGCTTCTATTTCGACCAATTTCAGGCATTAAAATTACTCTAAACACACTTATTTTAGTTCCAAAAGTGATAATTCACATGCAGTAGTCATTTACAGTCAAAAAATAAAACATTAAAAAATTACCATTTCTGACCATCTGGAGAAAGTTCGACAGGTCACGGGTCATCATTTTTCATCAGAAAATTGATTTTTTGGACTGTAGAAAAATTGATTCAAAAATGTCAATTGGATTGGGCCTCGTGTTGAATAACTACTTTTTAAAGCCCCAATGTGACCAAAATTGCCATTTTTACAGCCTTTTTCTCCTACTCAGAAGCTTCTATTTCGACCAATTTCAGGCATTAAAATGACTTTAAACACACTTATTTTAGTTCCAAAAGTGATAATTCACATGCAGTAGTCATTTACAGTCCAAAAAAAAACCATTAAAAAATTAACATTTTTGACCATCTGGAGAAAGTTCGACAGGTCACGGGTCATCGTTTTTCATCAGAAAATTGATTTTATGGACTGTAGAAAAATTGATTCAAAATGTCAATTGGATTGGGCTTCGTGTTGAATAACTACTTTTTAAAGCCCCAATGTGACCAAAATTGCCATTTTTACAGCCTTTTTCTCCTACTCAGAAGCTTCTATTTCGACCAATTTCAAGCATTAAAATGACTCTAAACACACTTATCTTAGTTCCAAAGGTGATAATTCACATGCAGTTGTCATTTACAGTCAAAAAATAAAACATTAAAAAATTACCATTTCTGACCATCTGGAGAAAGTTCGACAGGTTACGGGTCATCGTTTTTCATCAGAAAATTGATTTTATGGACTGTAGAAAAATTGATTCAAAATGTCATTTGGATTGTGCCTCGTGTTGAATAACTACTTTTTAAAGCCCCAATGTGAACAAAATTGCCATTTTTACAGCCTTTTTCTACTACTCAGAAGCTTCTATTTCGACCAATTTCAGGCATGAAAATGACTCTATACACACTTATTTTAGTTCCAACAGTGATAATTCACATGCAGTAGTCATTTACAGTCAAAAAATAAAACATTAAAAAATTACCATTTCTGACCATCTGGAGAAAGTTCAACAGGTCACGGGTCATCGTTTTTCATCAGAAAATTGATTTTTTGGACCGTAGAAAAATTGATTCAAAATGTCAATTGGATTGGGCCTCGTGTTGAATAACTACTTTTTAAAGCCCCAATGTGACCAAAATTGCCATTTTTACAGCCTTTTTCTCCTACTCAGAAGCTTCTATTTCGACCAATTTCAGGCATTCAAATTACTCTAAACACACTTATTTTAAGTTCGACAGGTTACGGGTCATCGTTTTTCATCAGAAAATTGATTTTATGGACTGTAGAAAAATTGATTCAAAATGTCATTTGGATTGTGCCTCGTGTTGAATAACTACTTTTTAAAGCCCCAATGTGAACAAAATTGCCATTTTTACAGCCTTTTTCTCTACTCAGAAGCTTCTATTTCGACCAATTTCAGGCATGAAAATGACTCTAAACACACTTATTTTATTTCCAACAGTGATAATTCACATGCAGTAGTCATTTACAGTCAAAAAATAAAACATTAAAAAATTACCATTTCTGACCATCTGGAGAAAGTTCAACAGGTCACGGGTCATCGTTTTTCATCAGAAAATTGATTTTTTGGACCGTAGAAAAATTGATCCAAAATGTCAATTGGATTGGGCCTCGTGTTGAATAACTACTTTTTAAAGCCCCAATGTGACCAAAATTGCCATTTTTACAGCCTTTTTCTCCTACTCAGAAGCTTCTATTTCGACCAATTTCAGGCATTAAAATTACTCTAAACACACTTATTTTAGTTCCAAAAGTGATAATTCACATGCAGTAGTCATTTACAGTCAAAAAATAAAACATTAAAAAATTACCATTTCTGACCATCTGGAGAAAGTTCGACAGGTCACGGGTCATCATTTTTCATCAGAAAATTGATTTTTTGGACTGTAGAAAAATTGATTCAAAAATGTCAATTGGATTGGGCCTCGTGTTGAATAACTACTTTTTAAAGCCCCAATGTGACCAAAATTGCCATTTTTACAGCCTTTTTCTCCTACTCAGAAGCTTCTATTTCGACCAATTTCAGGCATTAAAATGACTTTAAACACACTTATTTTAGTTCCAAAAGTGATAATTCACATGCAGTAGTCATTTACAGTCCAAAAAAAAACCATTAAAAAATTAACATTTTTGACCATCTGGAGAAAGTTCGACAGGTCACGGGTCATCGTTTTTCATCAGAAAATTGATTTTATGGACTGTAGAAAAATTGATTCAAAATGTCAATTGGATTGGGCTTCGTGTTGAATAACTACTTTTTAAAGCCCCAATGTGACCAAAATTGCCATTTTTACAGCCTTTTTCTACTACTCAGAAGCTTCTATTTCGACCAATTTCAGGCATGAAAATGACTCTAAACACACTTATTTTAGTTCCAACAGTAATAATTCACATGCAGTAGTCATTTACAGTCAAAAAATAAAACATTAAAAAATTAACATTTCTAACCATCTGGAGAAAGTTCAACAGGTCACGGGTGACCGTTTATCATCAGAAAATTGATTTTTTGGACCGTCGAAAAATTGATTCAAAATGTTATTTGGATTGTGCCTCGTGTTGAATAAGTACTTTTTAAAGCCTCAATGTGACCAAAATTGCCATTTTTACTGCCTTTTTCAACTACTCAGAAGCTTCTATTTCGATCAATTTCAGGCATTAAAATGACTCTAAACACACTTATTTTAGTTCCAAAAGTGATAATTCACATGCAGTAGTCATTTACAGTCAAAAAATAAAACATTAAAAAATTACCATTTCTGACCATCTGGAGAAAGTTCGACAGGTCACGGGTCATCGTTTTTCATCAGAAAATCGATTTTTTGGACTGTAGAAAAATTGATTCAAAATGTCAATTGGATTGGGCCTCGTGTTGAATAACTACTTTTTAAAGCCCCAATGTGACCAAAATTGCCATTTTTACAGCCTTTTTCTCCTACTCAGAGGCTTCTATTTCGACCAATTTCAGGCATTAAAATGACTCTAAACACACTTATTTTAGTTCCAAAAGTGATAATTCACATGCAGTAGTCATTTACAGTCAAAAAATAAAACATTAAAAAATTACCATTTCTGACCATCTGGAGAAAGTTTGACAGGTCA